>NC_086111.1:57523902-58723902 GCF_963921235.1 Mobula hypostoma | reverse complement strand
TCTTATCTCTGTTCTAAAGAGACATCACTCTATTCTGAGGCTGTGTCCCCTCATTCTACCCTCCTGCTCTATAGAAAATATCTTGTCCTCATCCAGTCTATATAGGCCTGCCAATATTCAACAGGTTTAAATGACATATCCTTTCACTCTTCTGAACTCCAGCAAGTACAGGCCCAGGGCCATCAAAAGCTTGTCAAAGGATAGCCCTCTCATTCATCAAGTGAGATCAAGTGAGTTATCCCACATATCCTACCTAATGATTTACACTTAAATCAACATCAATAAAAACAGGTCTAATCAATAAGCATATTTATGATTGGGAAAGTTTGCTGTTATGTTTCATCTGAGTGAATACACCAGGGTTGGAACAGACCTTATTCTAACAGCTGTATATAAGTGTGACCCCATTAAATCATTGTGTCTTCCCCAATCAGAAGCCCTGGATATACCATGAGATACGAAATTTGCTGAGTCCCATATCGAAGGCATTCAAGTCTGGAAACCAAGAATGCTACAAGAGGTTCAGGTATGATCTCCAGAAAGCCATCTCCGTAAAGCACTTCGTCCGTCAGGCTCTTGAAAAGAAAGAGGATAACTACACTCACTTGCCCTTCCATTGAGATGCTCCCAAAACCAAAGATCTTACTTTAAGGACTCTTACCTTGTTATTTCATGTTCTCGTTATTTATTGATATTTACTTATATTAGCATTTGTACAGTTTATTGCCTTCTGGCTGATCTTTCATTGATCCCGTTATGTTACTACTCTATAGATTTGCTGAGTATGCCCGCAGAAAAAATGAATCTCAGGGTTGTATATGGTGATATCTATATACTCTGACAATAAAATGTACTTTGAACTTAACACCACAACAAATACTTCAGATTAAATACTTCAATGGTTGCATGTCTGTCAGGATGCCTGGAGTTTATGAATGACTCCATGGAAATACAACTCTACCTTAACAGGCAGGCACAAATAACAAGAGAAACCCATTCCACTGTTCATTTCAACCTCCTCCTCTTGAAAGAAGAAACATCAAAGACTGTTTTCAAGATTAAATGTGCATGATCATTGGGTTTAGTAGAGTAGAAGAGTTTTTTTTTGAGAATAAAGACTGTAAGGATAGACAGACCAATTAACAGCCTGATGGTGGAGAAGTATCGACCATGTGCAGGGAGATGGGATTAGTTTAAACTGGCATCAAGGTCAGCACAGGCACTGTGGGGTGAAGGGCCTGTTTCTGTTCTGTACTGCTCTTTGTTTAATGTTCTAACGCATTGTCTAGGTGTCAAAGAATTGTGAAAAGCTTCCATATCTCAGACATTTGAAAACCATCCACATAATAAATGTAATTAACAGTACAAGACAAGAACAAACTAAGAGCCTTGGAGTAAAACATCCAAACTTATGTCTTCCACAGAGACAGCAATCCCATTCACATGAAGATGGTTTGTACAGTCATTCTTTCAGTATAAAGGCAAGGGCTGGAAATAATGTGCATCTGGACAGACAGTCTTCAGCAATTCAATTGTCTGCTGTTGGACTCAATGGCAAGTTGTGCTGGCTCCAGCATGTCGCCAACTTCCACATATGCACACAAGCTCAAGAGATGCTCAGAAAAAGGAACCACTGATAATCAAACAACATGATTTGGGGCTTTATTCAATATAAAAGTTGGTTTCTCTGAAGATGCTATCAGCACTTAGAAGTTGTAGTTTAACAAATAATGTCATAGAGTACCTGCAGCACAGAAACATCTAGTCCAAGCCAACCTGGTCTTCTGCCTAACTTCATCTACCTGTACCCAGTCCATAGCCCTCCATATGCCTCTCATCTAAGTACTGCACCTATCTAAGTCCTCTTAAACATTACAATTAAACCCGCATCTACCTCTTCCACTGGCAGCTTGTTCCACACTTGCACCACCCTCTGAGTGAAGTTCCTCCCACATGTTCCCCTGAAATATTTCACCTTTCATTCTAAATCTATGACCTCTAGTACTGGTCTCACCCAACTTGTTGGCAAAACGCCTTCAAATTCTCCAAGTATCAAGTTGTGCGCAAAAATGCTTGGAACTAGACTAAATCTCAGCAAATTAGTTTCCACTGTGGTGATGTTTGAAATGAAAAAGTAAAATGAAACCAAACATCAGAACAGACAGAATTAATATCTAAAAATTAAATGCACATGGAATATATATAAATATGTTTAATCGCTATTAAGGAACCACTACCATTACCACTGAACAGTTATCCCAAAATGATATGCAGCTTTTTCTCAACTAGCCTTCTGATGGCTGTCCGTCTCTGTATCCATACCCCTACCTGCCCATGATGGACAATTAATTTCTGGTACTTCCTAAAATCCAGTGTTATAGCGTTAATTACTCTAGGCCTCATTCTTGTTTCAGATAGCGCAAATGCAGTAACATGTTTGAACACTGAGTGGTATAGTTTTCAGATATACACAATTGCAAACTTACACTTGATGCAGCCTTGATTATTGTATTAAATACAGGAGGAAATAATAATTACAAACAACAGGAATTCTGCAGATGCTGGAAATTCAAGCAACACACAACAAAGTTGCTGGTGAACGCAGCAGGACAGGCAGTATCTCTAGGAAGAGGTACAGTCGACGTTTCAAGCCGAGACCCTTCCTAGAGATGCTGCCGGGCCTGCTGCGTTCACCAGCAACTTTGATGTGTGTTGAGGGAATAATAATTCTTGACTTGTGCAATAGGAGTGCAAACATGCAAGTCAAATATAATGCTCTCCTAAGGGATTGTCTATTAATGGGTCCTTGAGCAACTGTAGAGGCTGATCCAGGATCCCTCTATTCTGGTGCAGTATGGATACAAGCAAGTGGTGGCTGTGATTAATGGTTGGGTCTTTTGGTTGTTCAGTCTCTTCTTTCAAAGCTGACACTTGCTCTCTGCAGCACAGCATACTTTTAAACAAATTTCCTCGAGGTGTATCTATATAGTGCAATCCAGACTTTACATGTAATATTGAACTTGCTCACTGAGTAAAGGATCTGTTTGGGGAGATGTGAGCGAGGCATCTGGATGACATGGCTGATCCATGGTAGTCAGTGTTACTAATAATTCTTTATAATACTAAGCAAAGTATGGAAAATATGATCTTAAGAGGAGGAGGAGAAGAAAATGGCGGTGCAACGCAGCTTGCGGGGCTACTCCAGTGAACAATTATCTGTAATCTGTCAAGTAGGGTTCCATGCACAATTCTGATTTGATGGAGGCAGATGTAAGAAAACAGAGGAACATCTGGAGAAACTTCTGAAATGCCTTTTTCGCTGCCGCTGTTACTGTGTGATCCAGAATCTCCAGAGGGGAAGGCCCCGAATCCTCGGCTTTGCTTGTTGCTCAGCAGCCGGGACGGGGTCAAAGCACTCGGCAGAGATGGTGCTCGGTGCTCAGTGTCGAAGGGCTGGTCGGAGGCTCGAAGTATTCAGACAGACTCAGAGTTGGCTGGGGTCGGGTGCTTCCAATGCATCGACAGTTGTCAGCGCCTGGAGGTTTATGGCAGAGAGAGTTTCTCCCTTCTGCCACCTGCTATCGGGGACTATCAGGAGTCAATCGGAACTTTGAGACTTTTTTTTACCGTTCCCATGATCTGTTCTTTATCAAATTATGGTATTGCTTTGCACTGCTGTAACTATATGTTATAATTATGTGGTTTTGTCAGTGTTAGTCTTGTTTTTTTTGTGATATCACTCTGGAGGAACATTGTATCATTTCTTAATGCATGCATGCATTTCTAAATGACAATAAATGAGGACTCAATGTCCTCATAATCTAATCACTACTTCAAAGAATTCTTATAAGTGCATTACATAACAAAAATCTAATCAAAGGGATTTAATAATCAATTTCCATTAGCTCAGAGTTAATTGATAATACACAAGAAAATAAAGTTATTAGATATCTGAAATATGAAAATGTCGTGACAATTTACTGGTTGGTCTAGACATGTTGCAAAACCTCTTCAAACCAAAAACAGCTCTTCAGACATGAACTATTACAATGTATTCACCTTTCTAAAAAGAATGCAATAAGCATGTGGGAAAAGGATGAAAACTGGGATTATGTACAAACTACTGAACTAGAGGTTAAATAGGTAATGTTCCTCGCAGTGTAATTTCTGTCTGAATGTCTACACAGTAAGGCCTTCTGTATTCTCAGAACATGTTGACTATTTTTTTAAGCTTCAGATCCTGTAAAATCTCAACCTTCCCAATCATTCTTCATAAAGAGGTATGTTATTATTCATTTTTTAGGATCTGGGAGTCACTAGCAAGACTGGTATTTATTGTTTATCTTGGTAAAAGTATTCCAACTGCATTGCTCCACAGGGAATGCCAAGGATTAGACCTAGCACAGTGAAGGACTTGCAATGTTTTTCCAACTTAGATGGTGTGCGACTTGAAGGGAGAAATGCAAAGTGGTGGTGTTGCTCTGCAGTTGCTACACTTCCTTCTCTCAGTGGTAGAGGTTCTGTATTTGGTGAGTAATTCCAGTGCATCAGACATCCCACCCTGCAAAAACTCATTTCAGGGAGGTAGCACCATCAATTTGCGGGAGACTCCCGGAATTTCCAGGAGAGCTGGGATGTCTACAATAGAGTAGCTCCTTAGCAGCTAGCCAGCTAGTTTAAATAACATTAGCTATGTTAATGAACGAATGACACCTGTTAAACTCACCTCAACATGTCTTTTACAGTCTTAACCCACCATGGGCAATAGAAAAGTCACTGTTGCAAACAGTGCAGCGAGCAACACTGTCATTATTTTTGACCCCTATTAGGCAGGGGTATACTTCAGTGTAGTCTGGGGTGACATATGTTTCATATTTTCTTTTTTTTGGAACACTCTCGCTCTTGCTCTCTCTCTCGCTCGTGGTCGCTCTCACTCACGCTTGCTCTCTCGCGCTTGCTTTCTCGCTCTTGCTCCCTCTCTTGTGGTCGCTCTCACTCGCGCTTGCTTTCTTGCTCTTGCACTCGCTCTTTCTCGCGCATTCTCTCACACTCACTCTCAAAAAAATCAATTTCCGGGACATTGTATATAATTTGCGGGCATCAGGGAGCCACTATTAATATGCGGGAGACTCCCGGAATTTCCAAGAGAGGTGGGATGTCTGAGTGCATTTTGATGTTGGTTTTCTTGATTCAGATCTGCAGCTGTTGTGCTCTGTGGTGGAGAGTGTTCAGGATTTGTATTTGTTAGCCTTTTCTACAATAACTTTTTAAGCAATGAAGTGATTAGAGGAAAAAGTGCTACCCTGATGGCACAACTTAAACATAACATATGATTAGCAGAAAAACTGAATATGCCTGGAGATGCGTTCTGATAAAAATACAGATGCATGAAAATTGAAGATATTTGAGCTCAACCAGTAGCTGATTCAATGAATAAGAACAGGTTCAACCCTTACCCTGCAATCTTAGACCTTGTAAGGTATGTTGGTCTATAATTTTCTTTGCCCTGAATCAGAAAAAAAATATATCAAATAAATGCCAGAACTCTCTCTGTTGGCATATATGCATACATGAAATAGAGTTCAATTCTAATGGCCTTCAGAAATATCTGTCAACATTTGCCTTAAAAATATCCAGCAATATCACTGCATTTTTGAGGACAAAACCTCTCTGATGATAGGGTTTGCTTTACCCACATCTAAAACGGTTGACTCCTGATCACAGATTTTCAAACACAAGGAATTATCCTCTTCACATCTACCCGTGGCACAATAGCAATAGCAGTTAGCACAAATCTATTATGTCTGTTACGTACCCTATAACTGGGTTGCCAAGCCAGCAGAAATGGACCACTTAGTTGGAGTCCGGATTACTGGAACTAAAAGTTTTATTAAAGAAATAAGTAACAGAGTGCTCTAATCGTAAGGGTATAAATGCAACAGGTTAGCAATGATAAAACACACATGTACACAAAACTAGGGTACTAGGAATCAAACAAGCTCTATCGCAGTCTAGGGGTAAAATGATCA
The DNA here is from genome assembly GCF_963921235.1 of Mobula hypostoma. Lineage (NCBI taxonomy): Eukaryota > Metazoa > Chordata > Chondrichthyes > Myliobatiformes > Myliobatidae > Mobula > Mobula hypostoma. The sequence continues at coordinate 58,717,873 of NC_086111.1, read as the reverse complement.
GTCTCAAGTGACGCAGAGTTCAGTTCAGCTGAGTACAGTTCGCAGTAATCGCTATTGTGCCGTTGGAGGGAGAGAGAGAGTATGCAAATTCTAATTCACACAGACCTTTGTTCTTCGCAGTTAGCTTTCGGGCGAACCCTTTTATGTCTTCTGTGGTCACCGACTGTGACCCCTCCGTTCTGGATACGACTGTTCTTCCGCGGTGAACCCGGCACCCAGGCAAGAGCGGACACACACACCAGGTTCTCGCCGATCGTACCTTTTCACCCTGTGCGTCTATGGTCGGTCCCGCGACCAGACCTCTAAACTCCCACAAACTTGTGGGGGCACACCGCTTTTCCAGGGTCTCGTTATCTCGTGATGTGTGTCGTGCCTTAGCGAACCTGTTCCTCTTATCCCCCTGCTGGGGTATCACCTGTCCATCAAACTTCAGACAGTTCAGGTTCAAAGCAACCGGTCTGTTAATACTCGGAACTGTGTCTCTTTTCGTTATCTCCCGCCTCTCTCATTAACATTTTGAACATTTCTCCATTTGTCTTTCTTATCTCTCTCATCAGCATCAATCTTCTGATAACTTGGTTTTTCGTCACATGTCCAACAGCTGTAAGAATGGGGTTCAATTACCACCATTGTCCATAAAGAATTTGTACATTCTCCCTGTGGCCATGTGGGTTTCCTCTGGGTGCTCCGGTTTCCTCCTACATATTTTCCAAAGCACATGGGTAGTAAGTTGTAGGAATGCTATGTTGGCACTGGAGCATGGCAACATTTGTGGGCTGCTCCCAGCACATTATTGGACTATGTTGGTTATTGACCCAAATAAAACATTTCACTCAGATTTACTGTAGATGTGACAAATAAAGCTAATCTATCCTTAAATATTTAGGCCTACTTACAATTTATTTTCCTACCCATTATGTCATCAGTAAATTTAGCAACCATGCTTTTGTTTCTTTTTTCTAAATAATTTCCATAAACTGTAAAATGTTACGACCCCTGTGGAATACCATTCATTATTCTTGCTGTTTACTTTCTATTTCCCATTAGATTTATTCCTCCTCTATTCTACACTTATCTCCCCTAATATTTTGTGGCAAATTTTGTTTGAAAATGTTCCCATGAAGCGCATTGGGATGTCTTGCTACGTTAAATTAATATGGTCAAGATTGTGCTTGATTTCATTCACTGTACTCATACCACACTTTTGCAGCCTGATGGGTCTATACTTTCTCTAGGCCTTGCAGCTGTGGATATTATGTGAAACACAGCAGTCAGCGAGACACAGCTAGTGCTTCATATAAAGCAATGCTACAATAAATGATGATAAAATTGATAGATAATATAAGCTATATTTACATTTTCCTGCAATAAAATCAGATACAATGGAAATCAAGGTCATTGTTAAATTCAAAATATTGAAATTTATGTAATTATGGTCAAGTTTTAGAAACTTGTGTTTGCTACTCAGAGTATTACCATAATACATAGGAGCAATTTGTCCATTCAGCCCACTGAGTCTGCTCCATCATTCTATCATGGCTGATCCCAGATCCCACTCAATCCGATACACCTGCCTTCTCGCCATATCCTTTGATGCCCTGACCAAATGGGAAATTATTAACTTCTGCCTTAAATACACCCATGGACTTGGCCTCCACCACAATCTGTGGCAGAGAATTCCACAGATTTACTACTCCTCCTTTACTCTGTTCTAAAAGATCACCCCTCAATTTTGAGACTGTGCCCTCTAGTTCAGGATACCCCCACCATAGGAAACATCCTCTCCACATGCACCTTATCTAGTCCTTTCAACATTCAGTAGGTTTCAATGAGATTCCCCCTACATTCTTTTTAAATTCCAGTGAGTACAGGCCAAAGCAGCCAAACGTTCTTCATATGTTAATTCCTTCATTCCCGGAATCATCCTTGGACTCTGGACTCTCTCCAGTGTCCTGATTATAATATATCAAAAATTATCTTCATTCTGAGGAAATAAAACCCCTAGTAAAATGTTGCTTCACACAAGTCAATAATCCTCCTTTACAACACTAAGTGAGTGCCACTTAAATGAATTTAAATAACATTACCTATGGTACCTGAGACTTCTTCCAAAACGCTTTCTCTCCTCCTTTATTCTACTTTTCTTAAATAGATCCAAAAATCTCAGCTGTGTCATGACCCATTTGCCAGCACCTCAAACCATATTCAACCTCCACGGGCTTTCTTGAAAAATAAGTGTAAACTCTCAGTCTTAAAATCTCTCCACCTTTTTCTTTCTCCACAAACCTCTGTTTGTACTTATCCATTTATTATCCACTATTGCACTTATTCTGAATCCTGGATTATTCTAGACTTAATGTGAGAATCATACTGCATGTACACCGACCTTTTAGTCCAACTCATCAATGCCAACCAATGCTGACCAAACTAGTTCCATCGCTCAATACATTTGTGTTATGATCTTGTTAAATCTATAGTCACCCTGCAATATCACCTTGCACTTTCTCTTTACTTCCCAAATGCCCTCACTGCAATCCTTTCCCATATCATTTGAACATTCACAATAATGCATTCAATTGTCAAGGCCCTAAAACTACAAAATTACTTTAATTATGATTCAATGTACATGATTTAAGAGAAGGATAACGTCACTTACTTTTGAGTGATTCTTCTAACTACTACAGCTTAGAAGGAAAGAGGATTTGATTGGAACATAAAAGATCTTCATGGATTTAGACAGGGTAGATATGGAGAGCACCCTTCCTTCTCTGGAAGAATCTTGAACTAGAGGTCATCCATTTAAGATGGACAGAAGGCTGACCGCCTTTGGGACACTTGTCTTCTAAATTTGGAGCGAACAAAGTATCTGGATATTTTTAAGGCAGAGATTAAACATCTTAAGGCACAAGTATTAAGCTCTGATAAGTCACAGGATGAAAGAATACAAGCTGTCAGATGGCAGAAATGAAGTTACAATCACATCTACCAAGATTTTATTAAATGGCTGAGCAGTTTCAAGGACCATATTCCTGCTCCTACTTCTTAGATATGTGCGATTAAATGATTTCCAATGCTCTGCCTTGATTGAAGGCATCATTGTGAATGTTAAAGAGATTCAATGTAGAATAAACAAAGATGCCAAAACTGATAACTACAAATATCATGGGTTTGCAAAGAAAGGATGAAGGAGGATTTAAAAACTAGCAATTAAAAATGCATCACTGCTTAACTAGGAGTCAGTAACAAAAATGTATTGAGATTGTAGCAGATGGAATTTTGGGTGAGTTTAAGAAGGGTAAAATGAGATAGCTTGTACTGGACAAAGTTTTCAAGCAGTAGAAGTAAAGTTGAGCTGAGACACAATGGATGAGTGAATGGGGGTGAGGAAGTGATCTAGGAGATAGCAAGGTTATGGTGCACATATCAAATGTGCAGTTATTGACCAATATGTCAGCTTTTCCCCCGCATTTTACATGCTTTAACCATTAAGAATAAAATGCAGACTCGAAGTAGCATAGTTTACTCTAGTTTTATTCACCTGTGATAAAGGGAAAATACTTCTGCAATCTACTTTATCTATACCCTTTAAACTTATATACCTCATGTCCCTTCTTAATCTCCCTCATTCTGCGAAAAAATCTAACCTCTCCCAAATAAGATGCTTGACCCCGGTGAATTACTTCCATATCTTCTCCAGCACTATTACACCTTTTCTATCACACAGTGACCAGAACTGCAGAAGTCTGACCTATGTTTTATAAAATGGAAGCATAACTTTCATGTTCTTGTATTCAGTCCCATGACTCCTAAAGGCCAGTATCCTATAGACGTTCTTAACCACATTATCTTCCTGCAATGTAACCTCCAAGAATCCTCGGACCTGCCATTTCAGAGTGACCATTGTTGGAGTAGCCAATGTTAGAGTAGGAAACTGAGGCTGTGGCTCAAGAGGCTTCAGCATATTGGCACCAATGACATAAATCAAAGTGGGGGGGGTGAGGGGGGGGAAGAGGTCCAGCACAGTGAGTAAAGGGATTTTGGAAAGAGACTGAAAAGCAGGATCTTAAAAGGTAGCAGCCTCTGGATTACTTCCAATGTCATAGGCTAGTCAGGACAGGAAGAGAAAGGTAGAACAGATGAATGAGTGGCTGAGGAACTGGTGCAGGGGGCAGGGTTTCGGGCTCTTGGATCATTAGAACCTTTTCTGAGAGCTGAGTTGACCTGTGCAAGAGGGATGGGTTGCACCTTAACTGTAGGAGAACTAATATACTGGCTTGAAAAGTTTGCTAGTGCTACTCAAGAAGGTGGAGGAGGGGGTGTAATTGAATTAGTTTGGAAGGGGGGTGGGAACCAGGTCAGAAGGTAGCGAGATCAACAGAAAAATGTCATGACTAGTAAGAAGAGGCAGGGGCAAAGTGACAGGCACAGTGAGACAGATGCTTTGAAGTGTGTATATTTTAATGCTGGGAGTATTATGGGTGGGGTGATGAATTAAGAGCATGGTGCAACTGGGATGTTGTGGCCAATACAAAGACTTTGCTGCTTGGTTAAATGGGAGCAGTGATGGGTGCTTAATGCTCCTGGGATGTGATGTTTTAGAAAAATTAGAGGAGGTAAAAATGGAGGGTGGGTTGTAGGGGGCAAGAGTTGAAGAGCTGCACACTGCAAGCAACGTGCAAGGTTAAGGGGATTGCTTTGTTTCACAAATAACTGTCAATTCCTTTGACTGAATGATCTTTGGCAAAGGTATGCTGCCTCTGTGTGGCACAAAGAAAATTAATATCTATTATTAAGTGCCCAACAATCTTCATCCAAATCCAGCTGCACATATGCATGCCACAAATAGGATTTCATAACCAAAAAAATCTGGATGTCTCCTAATGTGGACAGAGCATTTTAACTGTATCTTCCTTTGGAACATTAGTTATTTTTGCCTTAATACTGATGACAGGCAATCTAAACACAACAATCTACCAAAATTTGAAAGCAGCACTGTATAGCCTACTAGAAATGACAGCACAAAATTATGCTATAGTTGAGAATACCAAAAAACAGTAAATAATGCCAAAATACAAAGATAATATACGGTGATGCCACACATTTACATACTCCCTCTGTAAAAATGTGGGATTCTTCTCAATATTCTAGCTTTCTCTCTCATGCTATACATACATTGACAGATTAAACTGCTACTGTAAGTTGCCTCTATTCTAAGTTGGTGGCAAGTGAATCAATGAGCATGCAAAAAAGAATTGATTACAGAGCAATAATGTGGAGAATGGGATTGGTACAAGAGCTAGCATAGATTCAAAGGACTGAATAGCCACATTCCCTCGTGATAAAATACCACACGGAAGATATATGACAGCCCAAATGAGTGGAAGAAGACAAAACGTAACTTCTGTAACAAACTCATGATGCAAGTTAAAGAAAGAATTCCAAGAAGAGGCAAAAAGCATTGCAGCCAAATTAGACAGCAATATACTAAAGCAAATCTGAGAAATTGTAATAAAAGTGCAGAAAGGACAGGCATGACAATTAAATTAAACCCCCAAGTGCATCTCAATTCCACTTTGAATGAAATACAAATCATAATTAGCTTCAGCACTTTCCTGTTGTACTCAACCTAAAATGGTAAAGCAATGTAAAACCACAACCAAATGACTATTATTCAATGATTCTGCAATATAAAAGAAATATGCACAGGAGAAACAGCTTATAAATTTCATTGGGAAAGTATAAGTTATTAACTCTCTACAAACAATTGGACAAACAGACAAATTAGATCCAGCTCATGAGCTGAATATATTAGTTTTTTTTATTCTGTTCCAATAATCTTAATATTTCTACAAGATTTAAGTTCATTTAAAACCCTCTGTCACAGCAGAGAAGTGTAATCCAGGGATTCCCAACCTTTTTAATGCCATGGATGAAACCATTATGCAAGGGGTCCACGGACCCCAGGTTGAGAAGTCCTGGTGTAATCAATTATATTTTCTTCTAAAGCTGATTAAAATCTTTCAGAACCTACAAAACTCAACATTTAAAACACTGTATAAAATAATTGCCATGTAACAGAATTAACTTCATGGGCTGTAAAAGCAATACTTGCAATAAAACACAATAAAAAACGCGAGTTACAAATACCAAATTGTAACAATTAAAATTTTAATATTTCAGTGGATATTTCCCAAACCTATTTCAGTTTTGCTGTTCAACTTCCATCAAGCCGTGTCTCTGGCCAATGATGTTCTGAGCATTTTTATTTCATCTTGGAAATAAAACTGTCAAAAATGCTTGAAAATTTTACACCAATTTAGTATTTTGTTGCAAGATTTATTTAAAATGAAGCTTGTGATCCCAAAGTAGTATTCTATCGGTTACATTTGTGATACAAAGCAAGAAAGAAAATACTTATTTGTTCTTCAAGGGAAATTCAAAATATGCAAATAACACCACAAGAAAGTGATTTAATTGAAACAACCTTGGTATAAAAGCCTACTTAACTGCTGCCTTGAATTCAGGAATGGGGTATTAATCTTACAGTTTGTGAGAGATTAAATTTATAGCACAGCAGTACCCCAATCCTACCTCATTCTGTGATGTCCATTGTGGCAGTATAAAGACTCTATTTTCCCAAACAAGGAAGTAAAATAAACTGTTGCTTACCATTTCTTAAATGGGCCCCAGGAGTCCCTTTAAGCACTACAGCAAAATTGCTACACAGCATGCTCCACCAGGCTCAACTGGTGACCTGCGAAACTACTCAGTACACACCTTGCTTAGTTACATTTATCAATTATGTATTCGAGACACCAAAAAATAAGATAGACAAATATGATTGCGGCCACTTGTCCAGAAACTAGTAAAACTGGAACCCATTATACATTCAGGTTAAACAGTCTATGGACTACTATCTATGACAGAATAAGGATTAATTGGCCAATAATGCAAATTAAGTTTAATACTGGTGCTTAGAACATATGGCAATCTAGCAATCAAGAACACAATCTTTTTTTCCCAGTTTTAGAAGTTGCCACGACTCCAAAACTAGTATTGTGAAAGTAAGCACCCCAACAAACTTATTTTATAGAAACAACACACACAAAATGCTGGAGTAACTCAGCAAGACAGGCATCTATGGGAAAGAGTACAGTCGACATTTCCGGCCAAAACCCTTCAGCAGGACTAGAGAAAAATGCTGAGGAGTAGATTTAAAAGGTCGGGGGAGGGGAAAGAGAAACACAAGGTGGTAGGTGAAACCTGAAGGGAGAGGGATGAAGTAAAGAGCTGGGAAGTTGATTGATGAAAGACTGTCACCTCACCTAGACTGATCCTGGCACTTATCCTTGCAAGCAGAACAAGTGCTACACCTACCCCTACACTTCCTCTCTCATTACCATTCAAAGCCCCAAACAGTCCTACCAGGTGAGATGACATTTCACCTGCGAGCCTGTTAGAGTTATCTACTGTGTCCGGTGCTCCTGGTGCGGCCTCCAGTATATCAATGAGACCCGAAGTAGATCGCCAAGCACCTACACTCCATCTGCTAGAAAAAGCAGAATCTCCCTGTGGCCACCCATTTTAATTCCACTTCCCATTCCCATATGTCCATCCATGGCCTCCTCCATTGTTGTGATGAGGCCACACTTAGGTTGGAGAAACAACACTTTATATTCAGCTTGGGTAGCCTCCAGACTGATGGGATGAACATCAATTTCTCAAACTTCCGGTAATGCCCCCACCCCCCTCCTCTCCTTTACCATTTCCCATCCCCTTTTCCCTCTCTCATCTTATCTCATTGCCCGCCCATCACCCCTCTCTGGTGCTCCTCCCCCCTTTTCTTCCTTCCATGGTCTTCTTTCTCTTTCACCAATCAACTTCCCAGTTCTTTACTTCATCCCTCCCCCTTCAGGTTTCACCTATCACCTTGTGTTTCTCTCTCCCCTCTCCACCTTTTAAATCTATTCCTCAGCTTTTTTTTCTAGTCCTGCAGAAGGGTTTCCATAGATGCTGCCTGGTCTGCTGAGTTCCTCCAACATTTTGTGTGCGTTGCTTGGATTGACAGCATCTGCAGATTTTCTCTTGTTTGTTATCTTATAGAAGTCTTTCGAGGAAAGATATTTGCCACCTTGAAGTCTAAACCTGATGCAATTCAAGTTCCATAATAGCAGGTTGACCTCAATGCTTATTATTCAAAAATAACTATTTCAACCTAGTCAGTCAAACATGATGAGTACACTCTAAAAAGTGTCAACATAGAATGCAATTTTAACTGTAGATATCTGATTAATCTTTAAATTGTCCCAATATTAAAAACCTCTTAATGATCACTATCTACCAACTCCTTTCTCTTGTATCCTTAAATTCCGGCTTTTGACATCAGCTTCCGAGACAGAGCTCACAGGGTCACCAGATGCTGCAAGGATTAGCACAGGTGTAGTTTTATTCTCCCTTTCAAAGTGTGCATAAAAGGCATTGAGCTCATCTGGGAGTGAAGTATCACAACCAATCATGATGTTAGGTTTCACTTTGTAGGAAATAATAGCCTGCAAACACAAGTGCTGATGTGCATCCAATTCCATCTTTAACATCAGTGGAGTTGTTTCTCTGCTCCTAAAATAGCCTTCCATAGGTCGTACTTGGACATCTTGAATAGTTCTGGATTGGTGCATAAATCTAGCCCTCAGCAGACTACAAATCTTTTATAACTCCAGAAACTAATCAGAAGGAAAAACACATGTGTCTACTTCATTTTACTTTAAGTGAGGTGTTCGCAGGTGACATGGAGACATAATGACATATGCCATTCACGTAATAATTTATGTCAATTAAGAATGCTTAATCAACCAATATATTTATAATGTTACTCAGATATTACTGAAATATTAAATACACAGCCAAATCTATTATTTCATCCATGGCTTTTGGTTTGTGAATGTCTGGTATGTTCTCGAAGGTACACATTCATCCACACAGGTCCTGATGAAGAAGTTGGGACAATTGTGACTTATTCGTTCAGATTCGAAGATTATTCTATTTCTCTTTTCACAGATGGCCAGCTGAATGGTGCCAGCAATTCCAATTTATTTATTTGATAAAACTGCAGATGCTGGAGATATAAAATGTTCTTTTCAAAACAGACTGCTAGAATCTGGAGCAAAAAGTAAAATGCTAAAAGAACTTAAAAGACTAGGCAGCATCTTGGAGACAAAAGAGATGTGTCCATGTTTCAGGTCAAGACACCCACACCTGTGTTCCTACCCATTCCCATTAGTCCAGACAGGTTCTCTCTCTGTTTACCTTTTCCAACTCCCTTTCCCTCTCTGATCTGGCTTCATTTTCGCATCATTCCTCTCCTCGTCTGGTTCCACTTATTGCTTACAAAATATCTCACCCCTCCCACCCACTTCATTAGACCAGCCATCATTCCCTTTACCTCCACCTATCCCTACAGTACCAAGCTCTGAATTGTTATTTTGATGTTTGTGAATTATTGATTCCATCTGGAAAAATAAAGAATCAGTTTTATTGAAATGAACTGGGCAAGAACGTACATTGTTAACTTGGCGTAGATACACTAACAATCTCAACCAGTAAGCTATGAGCAACAAACCATAATTCTATCTTTACAAATTGTGGAGAAAATTTTTCAAGACTGTATATTCCAAATTCAAAATGGTGATCATGAAGTGAATGTGTACTTTTCCAAAAAAAATGATTACACTTCCTATTAAGAGTCTTTCAACAACCAGAAAATATACAATCATAGTGATTCTAAAATATTTACATTTTATTAGATTACATGCAATACTTAAAAAAAAAGTTCACATTCCAAAATTCAATCTGAACCTAAATGTGAGCAACCAAAGAGCTAAAAATGCTCCTTCATGACAATGCAGGATTACTCCACTTCAATTTAGTTCACTTTAGTAATGAAAGTAATTTATAAATCAAGTCTTGCACAGGTTTAAGAGGTTGTGACATGGTTACCAAATACACATACCCAAATATTTAAGCACATTTTAAACTGTACTGGAATCTGTGTTGGGTTCAGATTGTTTTACAAAATGTACGGACAGTAAGGATAAAGCGTAGACAGTACAGTGGATTCTGGTTAATCAGCCATCGGTTAATCAGGGCACCTCTGCTGTGGAGATGAGGCCACACTCAGGTTGGAGGAACACCACTTTATATTCCATCTGGGTAGCCTCCAACCTGATGGTATGAACATTGACTTCTCGGGCTTCCGCTAATGCCCCACCTCCCCCTCGTACCCCATCTGTTATTTATTTATTTATATACACACATTCTTTTTCTCTCTCTCCTTTTTCTCCCTCTGTCCCTCTCACTATACCCCTGGCCCATCCTCTGGGCTTCCCCCCCTTCCCCTTTTCTTTCTCCCTAGGCCTCCTGTCCCATGATCCTCTCATATCCCTTTTGCCAATCAACTGTCCAGCTCTTGGCTCCATCACTCCCCCTCCTGTCTTCTCCTATGATTTCGGATCTCCCCCTCCCCCTCCCACTTTCAAATCTCTTACTAGCTTTGCTTTCAGTTAGTCCCTGACGAAGGGTCTTGGCCCAAAACATCAACTGTACCTCTTCTTAGAGGTGCTGCCTGGCCTGCTGCGTTCACCAGCAACTTTTATGTGTGTTGGTTAATCAGGGCAGCCACTTCTTTGGGACAACTCTTAAAGAACATAAACTAATGGAGAAAATGATAGCCAAGATTCCATTTGTTTATATGGGACACTATGCTGCTTAACTGGGATAGGAGACTGTTGCTGAACAGTTTCTAACTAGCATCAGTTGTGTGCACATCATGTGGCTATTAGACACTACACCGTGCTTAAAGCAAGCAGTTTTTAAACAGCATAACTTGCATGTGTTTGTGTTCAAAAACCAGTCCTTTTTGTCACTGATAGTTGCCAAAAAATAAACAGCAGGACAACTCTGTACTGTCTTACTGTGGTTTCAAGCATTCATGTTTGGAGATGCCAGAAATGACTGAGGTGAAAATGAAACAATTTCACTACTTCAACAAGTTAGGAACTATGAAGAATTTGAAGATATCAACAATCATCTTGAATGTTAAAATGAAAATGAAGATTTGGAGGATGCAATCACCGAAAACACTGTATGAAGGCAATCAATTATTTGCACTATGTACCTGCACTGATTTTGTTCATTTACAGTCATTCAAAAGAACATAGCTGTGTACACAAGATGAATTCCTCTGCCAATAACTAATATATAATTTCATAGTACTGCAATGTATTGACTGTGTTCTCATTTGTTCTAATTTATTACTCAGTTAAGTGGTAGCTTGTCTCTTTTTTTTTTAAACACCTTTTAAAACTATTTCTATGAAACTTCTGCTAATTGGTTTATTGGGTCAAAATGTACTGGTTCTGGTATACCCCAATTAACTGAAGTCCACTGCACTGTATATAAAATGTCTAGTATATTTACAGAATTAATCCAGATTTCGGACATGCCGAATGATATTCATTCAAAGGACTTCATGTAATTGGAAAGTGGAATCAGAATTCCACTTATCGTTGAAACTAGAAGAAAATGCACAAATGTCCAGTAAGTTGTATTGTAGTATAAGTTGCACTAATGAACAAGGTTCTTTTCAAACAAAAATTCTATGACTCCCTCAATAAAAGAGGAAATGCTATTGCAAAAATGGAAATGAAACCTCCTGCAAGGAGGGATTATTATTTACCATTAAATCTATTCTTTTAAACTTGAATTCAAATAAGAAACTACTATTAGAGCCGTGGTTTTAAAGATTAACTATCATGCAGGTAAGGTACCAGAAGGATGTGTTGAGGAAGCCATTTCAGAGATTAACATCAACATAGGTAACACCCATGTTGAAAATAACCTGTATCATGATTACCATCTGCCCTTGTGCCAAGGGACAAGAGGTGAAAAAAATAGTTTATTTCCCTCCCCCACATAAGTTCTGTGAGTGTGAATTTTATTCCACATCTCAAACTTTTGGCAGCAAGCTATGAAATCTGTAAGGGCAAATTTCCTTAGTTCAAGCAACAGAGGGGTCACCTGCAACAAAAAAAAAATGCACAGAGCACAAGAAAGTTTTTTGTATACAGTGTTGTTTATAATGTTTTTAAGAAACAGATAAAGTTACTAATATTTTGCTGGTACCACATTTTTGAATTTATGAGTTAATGTGATCACTCAAGTCGAGTATGATGTTCTCCTAAGGGACTGTCTATTGGTGAAGCCTCAGGTGGCTGTAGAGGCAAAAGAGGATCAACATATTCTGATGCTGTGTGGGCAAGAGTAAGTGGTGGCTGCGATTAGCGGTTGGTCTTTTGGTTGTTCAGTCTCTCTTTTTGCAGCTGTTGTTTGTTCTCTTTGGCACAGTGTAATACAGTTCCCTCTTCAAACAGATTTCTTCCAGGTTTATCCATTGTCTTCCCAGTTTTTGGATAAAATGTGGAATTTCTTCAGGCTGATTTTGATGTTATTGTTGAAGCATTTTCTTTGCCCACCAGGAGCTTGCTGACTTTCTTTTAGATGGGAGTAAAGTATCTTTTTGGGGAGATGCGAGTTAGATATCCAGACAACATGACCTATTCATTGGAGCTGGTATTGCTTTATAGTGGTGCAAATGCTGCTCATATCAGACTCCTCCAGTACATTGGTGTTAGTGTGGTGGTCCTTCCAGCTTTCCTTAGGCTCCATGGTGATACTATTCCAGGGCTTACAGCTGCCTACTGTGGTCTATGATTCAGCTCCACACAGTAATGTAGGAAGGATAACTGCTCTGTAAGTTTTATTTGGACTAGACAAAGCCATAGTCAACTCAAAGAATAACCCTGAAAAATACCTCATTTTATTTTGATAACAGTGGTTGTTCTTTTTAGGTTGTTATTAGACAGGGGTTTTATAGTATGCCAAAGCTTCTTCAGATGTTGTGAGAATTTCACAAATATTGGGTGCGTTTTATACATATTAAGAGCTTCCGTTAAACATAAATGTCGGACCTAAACATTTCCACCAAGCTTAATTTAGAATCACAGAATCTATTATCTGCTGGTCTTTACATCCTTTCATACCCCTACAGCATCCTTTCTGCCCTTCTATAAGTATATCATGGTTACCTAAGTGAGTGGTTATTAGTTATAAGATGCATGATGTTACAATTTTATATGTAGTTTGTGAAAAAAAAGAGTAACGGGACAAAATTTTGAAGAGTCATTTGGGATTTTGTCTTCAGTTAAAATATTGTTTTACCTTCTGTCAAAACTTTGAGCTCTTTTCCAGGATTTTTAAGCAAATTTTTGAAATGTATCAATTGGTACGGTTGAAGGCAAGTGAATTTTTATACATTAATTATGAATATTATCACTGCCAGTACTTTTCCAGTTGTGCATATTTTTATTACTTCTTTTAGCCTATCCATTGTAATTTCAAGTGTTTGTATGTCCTAAATTGTGTGAGTGCATTCTTTCTCTTCTCTAATTCAGCTTGCTCATTGATTGATCATCATTGATTGAACTCGAGGGGGAGCAATATCCTTGCAGGTAGGCTTGCTAGCATGGTTCAGGAGGGTTTAAACTAATTTGCAAGGGGGATGGGACCCGGAGCGATAGAGCAGTGAAAGAAGTGCATGGAGTAAAGCCAGATCTAACATATAGAGAGGCTTTGAGGAAAGAGAAGCAGAATAAATGGTGTAAAGGTAGTAAGGCAGAAGGCTGAAGTGAGTGTAGCTCAATGCAAGAAGCATCAGGAACAAAGGTGATGAACTGAGAGCTTGGATACATACATGGAATTATGATGTGGTGGCCATTACAGAGACTTGGCTGGCACCAGGGCAGAAATGGATTCTCAATATACTAGAGTGGTTGGTGCGTGGAATGCACTTCCTGAGTCAGTGGTGGAGGCAGATACACTAGTGAAGTTTAAGAGACTACTAGACAGGTATATGGAGGTATTTAAGGTAGGGGGTTATATGGGAGGCAGGGTTTGAGGGTCGGCACAACATTGTGGGCTGAAGGGCCTGAGATGTGCTGTACTATTCTATGTTCTATGTTCTATAGGTCATGGACTTCAAAAACTCTTTTCCTTAATCTTGTATATGCTCCATAAACACTATTCAGGCAGAGGTTGATCTCTGAGTTGATGTCTGATTTTGAGGACAGAATGCTGCCAAGGTAGGGAAAATGGTCTACATTTTCAAGGCTGATATTGTCAACTTTTATGGAGTGCTGGATAAATGCTGATTGGGAAAAGGCTGATATAGGACCTTTGTCTTTTTAAAATCAAGACCTAGGGGCTGATATGCTTTGGCAAAGGAATCCAGGAAACACTGGAGGCCTTCTTCCAAATGTGCATTGTCATCTGCATACTGAAGCCCCATGACACTGATGGTGCTGATCTTGTTCTTGGCCTTGAAGTAGTTGAGTTTGAAAAGTTGAGGATGAGGTGCTCATTCTATACACGATTGGGATTCTCTGTGGCAGGTCATGGCCAATGAGATGAAGGATGGCAGCAATAAAGATGGAAAATAATGTGGGCACATGGATACAGCCCTGTTTGACTTCTGTCTTCACAGTGAAGGGCTCTGATTCAGCACCGCTATTGCTGAGTACTATGGCATGTCATTTATGAGTATTTTACTGAAATTAAATAAGGGTAGTCAGACATTCAACTTACAGCAAATTAGAAGTATTTTTGATTAAGCTGATAGTCTTCAATATCATTTCAGAAGGGAAAAGAGCTTCATAAATTCATTAAAATTAGGTTAGATAAACCGTAACTTTAAATATCTAAAGCAACATAACCACAGTCAACTTCAATAATAAATGAAATACAAACCAACTGTTTTGCCAGTGCACATTGTACAAGGAAAGCTTCCAGGAATAAGCCTCAAATAGCGAGCATCTCTAGATCTTGCTTAGCTACTGTCCAAAATGATTTTGTTTAAGCTACTGTCAGTCAAAAGATTACAGGTGCAAACTAGTGTCTTATTAAGCCAATGAGATCTGTAATAAAAACAATATACCTGATCCAATCGGTGGTAGAAAGAGTGGTTACAATTACAGTATATCATTTGGAAAGAAAATAATTTGTTCATTTATAAATATCTTTAGAATTGCCTGTATTTACAAACACTTCTCAATCAGGGACTTCATTGTATATTTGGGGATTTAAAAAAACTATTTCTGAATTGAAGGTAAATGGCAGCTAACTCCAGTTCTCAGACTCTCACACATCTAATCAACAATTTGATGTAAAACTATAACATTTCTGTATCAATGCATCAGTGAACTTTCCATCAGTTAACAGCCTAACCTTCTCAAAAGTTGGCTTGAACAAATACACTATAAGAAATAGTAAGGTCAAATGAGTTAATCATGGATTTAATTACATTTTAAACAAGTAAAAATTCTGAATGTTGAAAGAAAAATGGTTTGGCTTTATATCCTTTAATAATAACTGAAATTATTGTTAAAAACTACAGAAAGTGCTATTAATTTTCTGTATCTAATATTCTCCAGTCTGATATCTCATTCAAATTTAAGTGAATTGTGTACCATGTATGCGGAAAAGGAAATGTAAGACATTAGTTGCAATGGAAAACAACCAAGAACTGTCTTACTTCAGTTATTGTTTTGAAAACATTTTGCTTACCTTTATGGTTTTAGGCAAGACCAGAAATATATCCCAAAAGCTTGAGTTAAACATAGAAACATAGAAAATAGGTGCAGGGGTAGGCCATTCGGCCCTTCGAGCCTGCACCGCCATTCAGTACGATCATGGCTGATCATCCAACTCAGAACCCTATACCGGCCTTCTCTCTATACTCCCTGATCCCTTTAGCTACAAGGGCCTTATCTAACTCGCTCTTAAGTATAGCCAATGAACTGGCCTCAACTGTTTCCTGTGGCAGAGAATTCCATAGATTCACCACTCTCTGTGTGAAGTAGTTTTTCCTCATCTCGGTCCTAAAGGGCTTCCCCTTTATCCTCAAACTGTGACCCCTCATTCTGGACTTCCCAACATCGGGAACAATCCTCCTGCATCTATAGAATTTTATATGTTTCAATAAGATCCCCCCTCAATCTTCTAAATTCCAACGAGTATAAGCCTAGTTGATCCAGTCTTTCATCATATGAAAGTCCTGCCATCCCAGGAATCAATCTGGTGAACCTTCTTTGTACCCCCTCTATGGCAAGAATGTCTTTCTTCAGATTAGGGGACTAAAACTGCACACAATACTCCAGGTGTGGTCTCACCAAGGCCTTGTACAACTGCAGTAGTACCTCCCTCCTCCTGTACTCAAATCCTCTTGCTATGAATGCCAGCATTCTATTTGCCTTTTTCACTGCCTGCTGTACCTGCATGCCCACTTTCAATGACCGGTGTACAATGATACCCAGGTCTCGTTGCACCGCCCCTTTTCCTAATCGGCCACCATTCCGATAATAATCTGTTTTCCTGTTCTTGCCACCAAAGTGGATAACCTCACATTTATCCACATTAAATTGCATCTGCCATGAATTTGCCCACTCACCTAACCTATCCAAGTCACCCTGCATCCTCTTAGCATCCTCCTCACAGTTAACACTGCCGCCCAGCTTCGTGTCATCCGCAAACTTGGAGATGCTGCATTTAATTCCCTCGTCTAAGTCATTAATATATATTGTAAACAACTGGGGTCCCAGCACTGAGCCTTGCGGTACCCCACTAGTCACTGCCTGCCATTCTGAAAAGGTCCCGTTTATTCCCACTCTTTGCTTCCTGTCTGCCAACCAATTCTCTATCCACATCAATACCATACCCCCAATACTGTGTGCTTTAAGTTTGCTCACTAATCTCCTGTGTGGGACCTTATCAAAAGCCTTTTGAAAATCCAAATATACCACATCCACTGGTTCTCCCCTATCCACTCTACTAGTTACATCCTCAAAAACTTCGGTGAGATTCGTCAGACATGACTTTTCTTTCACAAATCCATGCTGACTTTGTCCAATGATTTCACCACTTTCCAAATGTGCTGTTATCACATCTTTGATAAGTGACTCCAGCAGTTTCCCCACCACTGACGTTAGGCTAACCGGTCTATAATTCCCCGGTTTCTCTCTCCCTCCTTTTTTAAAAAGTGGGGTTACATTAGTCACCCTCCAATCCTCAGGAACTAATCCAGAATCTAAAGAGTTTTGAAAAATTATCTCTAATAGATAGATAGATAGATATACTTTATTAATCCCGAGGGAAATTTGGTTTCGTTACAGCCGCACCAACCAAGAATAGAGCGTAAATATAGCAATACAAAAAAACCCCAACAATCAAACAACAAAATGCAAAACTATGCCAGATGGAAAATAAGTCCAGGACCAGTCTATTGACTCAGGGTGTCTGACCCTCCACGGGAGGAGCTGCACTTTCCATGGCCACAGGCAGGAACGACCTCCCGTGCCGCCAAGTGTTGTATCACGGTGGAATGTGGCCGAAGTCCAACAGTAAAAAGTTCAATATCCAGTCTGCAAACACGTTCCGGATTGCACCATCCATTGTTAGCCAGATCAGTAAGCACCCCACTCCTTCAAGCCGCTTACCGCTCTCGGTGCACTTCTGGTCAGGCGGAACGGTATTACCCACCGAACTCCTCTTCTCCAAAAGTGTCTGTTGTCTCAACCCGGTCCTCCTTCCTCAGCTTTGTGATCCCTCTCTGTGTGTTTTCCTCCGGATTTCAGCAGGGATGTCTGCCGCTCTGTTCGCTAAGCCGACCGGAATTTGCTGGTCCGTGGAATACACAATGCAACCCTGCTTCTGTCCCGCGTGTCGGGATGTAACCATTTCCAGCGCTAAAGAAAACCCAAATAAAACTCTCTTTACCAGCATATTAGAGAGGGTACAGCTTCGACGTGTTACCGTGAGAAAAAAATACAAAAAAATAACGTAAATTAAAAAGTAAGAAGAAGAAAGTAAAAGAATAGATCGGAACGGCTGTACCAGGCTGCATGCACGACCAGCGCATGCGCACTAATGCGTCCACTATTTCTTGGGCTACTTCCTTAAGCACTCTGGGATGCAAACCATCTGGCTCTGGGGACTTATCTGTCTTCAATCCCTTCAATTTACCTAACACCACTTCCCTACTAACATGTATTTTCCTCAGTTCCTCCATCTCACTAGACCCACAGTCCCCTACTATTTCCGGGAAGATTATTTATGTCCTCCTTAGTGAAGACAGAACCAAAGTAGTTATTCAATTGGTCTGCCATGTCCTTGTGCCCCATAATCAATTCACCTGTTTCTGACGGTAAGGGACCTACATTTGTCTTAACTAATCTTTTTCTTTTCACATATCTATAAAAGCTTTTACAGTCAGTTTTTATGTTCCCTGCCAGCTTTCTCTCATAATCTTTTTTCCCTTTCCTAATTAAGCCCTTTGTCCTCCTCTGCTGGACTCTGAATTTCTCCCAGTCCTCAGGTGTGCCACTTTTTCTGGCTAATTTGTATGTTTCTTCTTTGGAATTGATACTATCCCTAACTTCCCTTGTCAGCCACGGGTGCACTACCTTCCCTGGTTTATTCTTTTGCCAAACTGGGATGAACACTTGCTGTAGTTCATCCATGCGATCTTTAAATGCTTGCCATTGCATATCCACCGTCAACCCTTTAAGAATCATTTGCCAGTCTATCTTAGCTAATTCACGTCTCATACCTTCAAAGTTACCCTTCTTTAAGTTCAGAACCTTTGTTTCTGAATTAACTATATCACTCTCCATCTTAATGAAGAATTCCACCGTATTATGGTCACTCTTACCCAAGGGGCCTCGCACGACAAGATTGCTAACTAACCCTTCCTCATTGCTCAATACCCAGTCCAGAATGGCCTGCTCTCTAGTTGGTTCCTCGACATGTTGGTTCAGAAAACTATCCCACATACATTCCAAGAGATCCTCTTGTTCAGCACCCTTACCAATTTGGTTCACCCAATTTATACGTAGATTGAAGTCACCCATTATAACTGCTGTTCCTTTATTGCACGCGTTTCTAATTTCCTGTTTAATGCCATCCCCCACCTCACTACTACTGTTAGGTGGCCTGTACATAACTCCCACCAGCGTTCTCTGCCCCTTAGTGTTATGCAGCTCTACCCACATCAATTCCACGTCCTCCCGGCTAATGTCCTTCCTTTCTATTGTGTTAATCTCCTCTCTAACCAGCAATGCCACCCCAGCTCCTTTTCTTTCATGTCTATCCCTCCTGAATATTGAATATCCCTGAATGTTGAGCTCCCATCCTTGGTCACCCTGGAGCCATGTCTCTGTGATAGACTAATTTCCAATTAGGTCCTTAAATAGGAACTTCACTCCTTAAAAGCAATTTTAAAGAGCTGACTGAGTTCAGGATATTTTGCTACCAAGACTGAAATAGTTTGATCTATTCATCAGGTTTTCCCTCCTTTCCCTTAGTCCATTAGACAAACAAAAAAGGGTTTCCACCTATCCTCAGAATGACTTTATAGCTCTCAATTACACACACAACACAGATACACAGACACTTCACTACATCATGCTCCCCGAGTACTCTCCATTGTTCAGCTGCAGCAGGTACACAAGCTTAGTTCTATACTTATCCCTGCAGCTTATTTATTGTGAATTACACTTGAGGGTCATACAGTATGGAAATGGGCCCTTCAGCCCAACTGGTGCATGCTGACTAAGATGTCTATCTAAGCTGGTCCTATTAGTCTGCATTTGACCCATGTTCCCAAAGTATTGCCTCCTTCACCCTGGGGACAGTAGGAGATTCTAAAGGGGCAATAAACATTAAGGGGGTGGTGGGGAGGTGCTCAGTAACAAAGGTGGCAACTGAGGGATTACAGACTTAATTTAAAAAATGATTTACTTATTATAAGCATTTTATTCTCAGTGCTTCATAATTGATTACAATGATTGGGTAACCACCTCATTTCTCGATAATTCGCCATTCTCTTGGACTTTGCTCAAAGCGCATTATACTTTTGAAAAGCAATGTGAAACTTTCATATGTAGCATATCATGAGAAATTTGGACTGAAGAAATAGTGTTATTTCCAAGCCCAGTCCCACATTATTGCCATTCAGTACTGTAGTACAGTGTTAGCTAGTACGATTTCCATATTATAATCATGCAGTGGCACCATTCATGGGAATTAGGGTATTGGGATAAAGTTAAGAATCTGTCCTTTTAAATGGTTCTAAACTCTCTAGCCCACGGCCCAGCCGAGATATCTTTGCCTATTTTATGTACCTTCAGGCTGAGGGTTGGTTTCGCCCGAGCTATGAAAACATCATAGTTTTCCCCTTTATTGATTGCAGTGCTTGAGGTTGGACTTAAACAATCGACGATTTGCTATAGATGTTAAATGGCAGAAGCAGACCAAACAAAAGAAGTGTAGACAATATGGTGTGGATTATCTGAAATATGGGTTAATACTTGCACCAAACAACCAACAGCATCCAATGAGTGTTGTTTGAAAAAGATTTTGCAAATGAGGCAGTGAAACTGTCCAGGCTCCTTGAACATTGGAATAGAATACACTCTGATAAAGCAAACAGGAACTTGGCTTATTTTCAGTCACTTCTCAAAAACTTTTGGAAAAGGAAAACATTTCAAAACATGTTCGCCAGCTCTTCACAACAAAACAATGATGGTTTGCGTGCTTCATACAACATTTCATTACTCATTGCTAAATATGGAGAGCCCCTTACATTTAGAGAAGAACTGATTCTGCCAGTAGTAAGGTAAGTTCTCAGTAATATTTTGTATAAAACACCAGATCAAGTAATTAAAGCGATTCTGCTCAGAAACAGCTCTGTTCAAAGTCGAATAGATGAAATGTCCGAGAATGTAGAAAACACACTGTGCAATATACTTAGGACAACCAAATTTCCTCTGCAATTGGATGAGTCAACTTTGCCAGGAAACACATGTTTGTTTCTTGGTTATACAAGGATAAAGGCATGGTTCAAGAGATGTTATTTGCAAGGAGACTAGAAACAGATATGAAGAAAGAGCCAATATTTCGGGTTGTTGAGCAATTTTTCAAAGAGAAGAACATTCTGCTTGTGCAACAGATGAAACACCATCAATGACAGGATGCCACTATGGGGTTATTACTTCCTTGAAAAAAGCTGTACCCAACATATTTATCATTCACAGTGTAATTTACAGACAAGATCTTGTCACAAAAAACCAAAGTGATTGGCTGCACAAATCATTAAGTACCATTATTACAATGGTAAATAAAATAAAATCCCATGCTTTCAATCCTCGACTATTTCAAGAGCTTTGGACCGAGAGTACTGAACAGTTTGAATGTTTGCTGTTGCACAGAAGGAAGATGTCTCTCAAAACGAAACTGCCTGAGATGCTTTTATACACTTTTTTGAAACTGTGATAAAATTCTTTGAAGATTTGAATGGTGCATTGCTTAATTGTCAGAATTATTCGCAAACAATCTTCAATTGCAAGGAAATGGTGTGAATCTTATCAAAGTCAAATCAGCGTCTCCACATTTCTGTCCAAGTTAACCCCATGCAAGTGCAACACTGGCCATTGTGAATTTTTCCAATTCTGAGCCTCTCAGAGTCTGGAAAAAAGAATACCAAATGACGATCTTCAAGTATACTGTGCCCACCCACATGAGCAGCATAAAGCAGCATAAAGACACGTCAGAGAGATTTCAGGATTTTCTCTCAATCCAAATTCCAGACAGATTAATAAAACTAATCCTAAGCATTTGTAAAAAGAAATTAGCAGGAAGGATGGAAGAAGAACTGATCTTGCTACAAAATGTCTTAAAGCTGGTCAAAATTCAAAAAATCATATCAGGACTAAAAAGGTCAGGATGTTCTTTATTGCTTTTCCAACATTATACTTCGTTGAGCATGGTTTCAGTACAATCAGAGCAATGAAGCAAAATGCAAATTACTAAAAATGGGGATCTATGACTCCTTCTAAATCAGGGGCCCCCAACCCTTTTTTTGCACTGTGGACCGGTTGATTATTGACAATATTCTTGCGGACCGGCCAACCGGTGGAGGGGGGGAGGGGAGAGGGGTTGCCAACGGATAAGAATAGTAGTCAAATACGTTGTTTTGGGGGCGGGGGGGTGTTAATCACGACCAGAATCTAGGTGATAAGTGGCTAATACACTCAATTTTGTTTCTAAAAGGGTTTATCTAACGAATTTAATATTAAACACACAGCACATATTTTCCTCACATGAAATCAATTACCGGGGAGGACAGAGGAGCTTGACGTAAGCGTTGAACGAACTTTCAGTAGAAGTGAACAACAGGAATTCTGCAGATGCTGGAAATTCAAGCAACATACATCAAAGTTGCTGGTGAACGCAGCAGGCCAAGCAGACGAAGGGTCTCGGCCTGAAACGTCGACTGCGCCTCTTCCTATAGATGCTGCTTGGCCTGCTGCGTTCACCAGCAACTTTGATGTATGTTGTTTCAGTAGAAGTGGTTGAGGCAGATTCAATATTATCATTTAAAGTTAAATTGGATAGCTATATGGACAGGAAAGGAATGTAGGGTTATGGGCTGAGCGCAGGTCAGTGGGACTAGGTGAGAGTAGCATTCGGCAGGGACTAGAAGGGCCGAGATGGCCTGTTTCCGTGCTGTAATTGTTATGGTTATATAAGTCACTTATAAGTCAATAGCATCATAACACTTTAAGTAACATTTGGATATTAAACACAGAGCACATATTTTCCCCGTATGAACATATAAAATCATTGCAACACACCAATATCGCTGAATCATTGGGAGCCCTGGGCTTGTTTCCCTGCAACGAGACAGTCCTATCGAGCGGTGACGGGAGACAGCGATACTCGAAGGGGGTTCCTTTTGTCCAGTCTATTCCGCAATTTAGTTTTCGTTGCATTCATTGCAGAGATATATTGGAAAAGGAAGCAACGTTTTCAGTGCTTTCGTGGCTATCTCAGGATATTTAGCCTTGACTTTAATCCAGAACGCCGGCAGAGATGTTATGTCAAACATACTTTTCAGCCCACCGTCATTTACAAGCTCCAGGAGTTGATCTCCTTCCCGCGCTGACGTGGATGACGCATGGGTAATGACCTGCATGCGTTCAAATTCAACAGTGGGCGTGACAGGGAATGAGGAAAGGTGCAGCTGACTCATATCACCAAATCATATGGTTTCCTCACGGCCCGGTAGCACATGCTTTGCGGCCCGGTACCAGTCCACGGCCCAGTGGTTGGGGATCGCTATTCTAAATTATATCGAGCCTGATGCTGAGATGCTGATATCATTGTAACAATATATCCAACTCACTGAAAGGTGAATAAACAATGAAGTAAATAGTTGACCAACACCTGTATGCTCTAAGATTGTTTTTATTGTCATTAAATAAATAATTTTATTTGTAGCTTTAAACATATTTGAATAATATTTTGCAATTATTTGTCATTGCTTTGAATTTGCATTTCCTATTTTCTTTCACTGAGCATCATAAAACAAAATTCTTTATAATTTTATGTAAAGGCCAGAAAGGGAGGGGGAGTACTGGATATCAGGTCTGGGTAGTAACCCAAAATGCTTGGGAATCACTGCTTTAGACGTTTCCTATCCAAGTACCAGTCTAAGTGTTTTTTTTAATGTTGTTAACAAACTTGCTTCAACTACTTCCTCTGGCAGCTCATGCCAAGAAACTATAGGCAGGTATTTAGAACATATTTGCCAAAGGCAGAGTCATGATGGCGCTAAGATGCGACTCCTTCATGTTCATCGATAAAAACAGCTTAATTTCTACCTCGATGTCTCTTCTTTTCCCTTTCAGGGTGGATGGGGTTCTGTGAAGACTTCGGTTCTTTGCGGTGGTGGGGCCCACTCTCATGACCATTTGCTTTTGATATCCCAAGGAGGCAGCTGGAAAATGAGCATGCCTTCAGCATTTCAAGGTTTCACAGTCCTGCGAACAAGCTGATTCAAAGCCGGTGCCACTGACTGAAATGTCGCGGGAGAGAATGGAACATCAGCAACAACGGATCAGCTGTCTAAGGCTGTGTACTCGTCGAACTGTTCTCTCTCCCTTCCCCACCACCCTCACTGGTGGGTGAGAGATTGTTGCCGATTCTCAGGTCACAGAACTCACCTTTTTTTCCCTTTTATTAGGGAAAGAGAGAGAGCCTGCGGCATGTCGAATTGTTTGGTGAATGATTAGTTTTTGTTGTATCGCAGGTCGTAGTCTTTATTGGGGGCTTTGCTATTTATGCTTGGCAGTTGGAGGATGCCGACGATTTTTTGCAAAAGTGGGTGGGGGTGAAGAAGGGTCATTGCTTTGCTGCTGTTTGTGCATGCAAGGGGGAGTGGAGGGAGGGCTTTGGGGTTCTAATGTTTCAACTGTCACTCATTCTTTGGGGCACTTTGGTTCTTGTGGATGTCTGCAGAGAAAAAGAAGTTCAGGATGTATATTGTACACATCTCTCTGATATTAAATGGAACTTGAACAGTATGGTACAGTACAGGCCCTTCGGCCATAATGTTGTGTTGGCTTTTAACCTACTCCAAGATCAATCTAACCCCTTCTGCTACATAGCCCTTTATTTTTCTATCATCCGTGTGATTCTAATGTATTTACCTCTACCACCTCCCCAGCAGTGCATTCCACCCACCTCCCATATTTTCCTTAAATCCACCTTAAAAATTATACCTCCTTGTAGCAATCATTTCCACCTTGTGAAGAAGTCTCTGGCTATCCACTCAATCTAAGACCCTTATCATCTTGTTCATTTCCATCAAGTCACCTCTCATCCTCCTTCACTCCAAAGAGCATCCTCTTTTCAGACATCACAGTCAGAGAGTCCAGTTCCATCCCCACAACACCACTGGCCTTACGAATGAGTTTGTTGATTCTGTTGGTGTCTGCTACCCTCAGCTTGCTGCCCCAGCACACAACAGCAAACATGATAGCACTGGCCACCACAGACTATCATGTTTGCTGTTGTGTGCTGGGGCAGCAGGCTGAGGGTAGCAGACACCAACAGACTGGCAGACCACAGTACGTGTGCTTGCAACACTGTGTGTCCGACAGAGTGATCAGCAGCACTGGGGCTCCACGGGGGACTGTCTTGTCTCCCTTTCTCTTCACCATTTACACCTCAGACTTCAACTACTGCACAGAGTTTTGTCATCTTCAGAAGTTTTCTGATGACTCTGCATAGTTGGATGCATCAGCAAGGGAGATGAGGCTGAGTACAGGGCTACGGTAGGAAACTTTGTCACATGATGTAAGCAGAACTATCTGCAGCTTAATGTGAAAAAGACTAAGGAGTTGATGGTAGACTTGAGGAGAGCTAAGGTACCGGTGACCCCTGTTATCCAGGGGGTCAGGGTGGACATGGTGGAGGATTACAAATACCTGGGGATACGAATTGACAATAAACTGGACTGGTCAAAGAACACTGAGGCTGTCTACAAGAAGGGTCAGAGCTGTCTCTATTTCATGAGGAGACTGAGGTCCTTTAACACCTGCTGGACGATGCTGAGCATGTTCTACGAGTCTGTGGTGGCCAGTGCTATCATGTTTGCTGTTGTGTGCTGGGGCAGCAGGCTGAGGGTAGCAGACACCAACAGAATCAACAAACTCATTCATAAGGCCAGTGATGTTGTGGGGATGGAAATGGACTCTCTGACGGTGGTGTCTGAAAAGAGGATGCTGTCTAAGTTGCATGCCATCTTGGACAATGTCTCCCATCCACTACATAATGTACTGGGTGGGCACAGGAGTTCATTCAGCCAGAGACTCATTCCACCGAGATGCAACACAGAGCGTCATAGGAAGTCATTCCTGCCTGTGGCCATCAAACTTTACAACTCCTCCCTTGGAGGGTCAGACACCCTGAGCCAATAGGCTGGTCCTGGACTTATTTCCTGGCATAATTTACATATTACTATTTAACTATTTATGGTTTTATTACTATTTATTATTTATGGTGCAACTGTAACGAAAGCCAGTTTCCCCCAGGATCAATAAAGTATGGCCATGACTATGACTAAGAGCAAAGCCCCAGACCACTCAATCTATCTTCTTAAAACTGCTCTCTAATCGAGGCAGGATCCTGGCAAACCTCCACTCTAAAGCTTCTACATCCTTCCTTTAGTGAGGCAACCAGAACTGAACGCAATAATCCAAGTGTATCCAACCATTTTATGGAGCTGCAGAACTACCTCACAACTCTTGAACTGCATCCCCTGCCAGTGACAGCAAACAGACCATATGCCTTCTTAACAACCCTAACAACTTCTGAGGCAACTTTCAGGAATCTATAGATGTAGAATCCAAATTACTTCTGTTGCTCCACACAGCTAATACAACTTCTGTTAACCTTGTATTCTGCCACATTCCCTCTAAACTGCTCAGGTGTGCAGCTGTGTAGCAACTGAAATGCTCCTGTGCACATAACTTGTGTTGCCGCACAGATGGAATTTTCTTTAAAATAATGTGAATATAATCTTGAAATCTGTTAATATAATTGTGAAATAATCTATAATTGTTGATGAATATAATCCATAAATTTTCTAAGTAATAAAGGTACCACAACCTTTATTGTGAAACGTTACAGAGCTACAACGCATTTACCTGTCAGTATATCAAGTTCAAACACTGTTGCAAATTGCAATAATAAACACAGAATGGATGTCAATAGTTCACTATTAATAAACCACCAACCTGCTGAAAGCCAATGCCATTAAATGAAAACACTTTACTTTTGCCATTGTGCCTGTCAGTAATTTTGACTGCCTGAGGAACTCAGCAGGTCAAGCAGCATCTATGCAAATTGATAAACAGTCATCGTTTTGGGACAAGACCTTTCTTCAGGACTGGGAAGGAAGGAAGAAGGTACCAGAATATAAAGTTGGTAGGAGGGGAAGGGGGATAAATAGAAGGTGAGAGGTGAAGC
Organism: Mobula hypostoma; assembly: GCF_963921235.1. Lineage (NCBI taxonomy): Eukaryota > Metazoa > Chordata > Chondrichthyes > Myliobatiformes > Myliobatidae > Mobula > Mobula hypostoma. The sequence continues at coordinate 58,690,897 of NC_086111.1, read as the reverse complement.
CAGTTAGGTAGGAAAGCTCTGCAGATGAAGGAAACTGATATGAAAGGAGAGTGGACAATGGAATAAAGGGAAGGAAGAGGGAACCCAGGGAGAGTTACTAGGCACATGAAAAGAGGTTAGTGGCCAAATTGATGAATAGAAGAGGAGATAGAGAGGGGAATTCCCAACACCACCCCCCCCATGTCCAAGAGGGAGAAATCAATATTTATGTCCCTCCATCCTGCAGGATGGCCTCATTGTGATACAAGAGGTGGCCATGACCAACATGTCAGAACAGTGTAAGGGGTTTCTTCTTTTATGTTACTGCAAAGGCTAATAAAATGGCTTTTCTGTAAATATAACTGCGATGTAAGGAGTTCTCTCTCTCTGCTTGTTTGGGTTATATTATTGACAAGACAGAAAACGAACCAGTGTCCATGTTATTCTTGTTGTGGGTGATATTCTGTCTCATATGCTGGGAACCGTGTGGTTTGGTGGGCTTTTCGGGAGGAGACCCAAAGAAGGACATGCTGGACGCGCTCTGGTCGACCACCATGGTTGGTCCTGAGCGGTGAGTCAAGGGGATTGGAGCAGATTAGCCTGGTGGAATGAGGACCCCGTTAATTGAGTTCGAACAGTTGTGCACCAAGTGGCTGAACTCTGATAAGTTTGGCACTCTTTACTTTCCCTTTTATATTGTATCTCTATTAATTACATAGTTCCAGTAAGATTTATAAAGTGTAATCTGTAAATCGTACGTTGTGTGCTGTCTGATATTTGATGTGTGAGTTTGTACCAGGTGGCATTACACAGCAACTACGCAAACCATGAGACATGGTTGGGCGGGCAGATGGGGCTTCCCCTAGATAAATACAAGCCGATAGACCTGAGCGTTACATTTGTGGGGGCTTGTCTGGGGTTGAATTCTGTGTAAGCTGTATAAATCGTGTTAAGTAGCGCGGAGATGGATTGAGATAAGATTGTAATCTGGTGTGAGTTCGAGGACGTACCGGTTAATCATGCGTGCGTGTTAAGTGGGGCGGATTTCCACACTTCAGAAGAAGTGCTAGTGCAAGGGTTGAGTCTGATTAAAGCTATTGGCAAGGTAGAACTGATAGCTAGAAGGTGTGGTAAAGAAGTGGAATCCAGCTGGGTGTGGGTTTGTACAAGTGCTGATGTCATGACTTTGGAACTGCCAGCGACAGTCAGCACCCAGGGGGAGGCGGGGCCGTGGGGCCTCTACACTCTCCCGGAGGACGAATGTGAGGAGACACCAGAGGAGGAGTTTGAGGAGAAACTGGGGGGAAGGGCAGGGGTGCCAGTAGCCAGTGGTGGAGGGTTGAAGGAATTTGCTAGGCAACAAGTTCTCAGGCTAATGAGGGAAGAGGGCAAGAGGGGTCAGAGTGGGTAGGATTGGTCAGGCCCAGTCCCCCAGCTAGAGATGAGACCTCTGAGTTGGCAGTCGCCATTACCTCCCTAGTGAGAACGGCCGAGGGGCCCCGCCCAAAGCTGAAAATTTTCTCAGGAGCCACGCCCACCCCAGAAGGGGAGGACGATTATGAGACATTGATCGAAAACACGTCCCAGTTGTTAGAGGAGTGGCCAGTCGGCTAAGGAAAAGAGACAGCGATTGGTGGAAAGTTTGCAGGGAGTGGCGGCAGGTGTCCTCTGGGGGCAGAAAGCTGAACAGCCCTCGGCTTTCCTGGCAGAGTATCTGGGAGCTTTGGAGGGTGCATTTGGATTGACGGGAGGTTCCTGGGAGATTTTAGCGGAGTTTCAAAACATGTGGCAGGGAAGAGGGGAAAAGCTCTCAGAATACATTTTTCAGCTGGAGATAATGCTTAATGGGTTGCTGCACTGAGGGGTATTGAAGGCGAATGAGGTGGTGAAGTTGAGGATGAATCAGATATCTAGGGGTTCCCTGGGGGGGGACAAGGTGGCTTGGCGTCTCCGGCAGTCCTAAAAAAGGAACCCCCCCTCCATCATTCGGTCAGCTGATTAGAGAGGTGCCGGAGGATGAGAGTGCGTTGGGCTGGAAAGAGGACTCTGGCCACCGGGAACGATCCTCAGTGGTACAGGAGGTGGTGGCAGGGTTGAGAACCGAGCGACCCAAGGGATCCCAGGTGGGTAGGGACCCCTCGCATGAGTGGATTGACAGGGAGAGCACCCCCTTCAGGGAGCAGGCTGCACAGTGGGCTGGGAGTGGCAGGCGTCCCGGGAGGAGAGGGGCGGCGGGTAGTGTGTTATAACTGTGGGAAAGAGGGGCATTTCCAGCGGGAATATGAGCGGCTGGAGGTGTGGGGAAGAAGGACACTTCTGGAGGGATTGAGAGAGACAAGACACCCCACGGGGGGCAAGCCCCCGGGTGACTAAGAAGGGAGAGGTGTCAGGAAACTTAGGAGAGACTCAGTGGGGGAACGGACTGGAGTCTCTGGAGGAACATGTTCCCAGAAATCTGCCATGTGGCCCCACAGGCCCTGGTGGGGTCTTGGAATAAGATCCCAAGCCCTTAGTCCGGACGGATTAGTGGGACCCCGCTCCAGCGTGTCCCTACGGATGGAGGGAATCTTTGCAAGGGCCATCCTTGACACCGGGTCGCAGGTCACCTTATTGTACCGGTCATTCTACAACAAATATCTAAAGCATTTGCCAGTAACCCCATTTAATGCCTTGGAGATTTGGGGTATAAGTGATGGTGATTACCCGTACGATGGGTACCTGTCAGTGAAATTGGAATTCTCAGAGGACGATGTGGGAGTGTCTGAAGCCCTTAAGATGTTGGTGTTGGTTTGTCCGGATCCAGTGGAAACAGGTGGCACGGCCCTTCTGGTGGGGACTAACTCCCCTGTTGTGCAATGGCTCCTGGGAGCCTGTAAGGAGAAGGCGAGGGAGAACTTTCTGCAGACCCCCTTGGTACACCCAGTGTTTCGAGCGGCGTTCAAAGAAGCAGGTGGCCACAGGGGGCTGGATCGTGAGTTCAAATGAGGGACGGCGTGCTGTACTCAGGCGAGGCCTAAAGTGATACGGCCAGGGAAGGTGGCACTGGTGTTGGGGACCCCCAGATTCCCTGGAGTACCAGCGGGCGAGGCCCTGTTAGTAGATGCCCCAGAAGACCTTGAAGGGGAGTCTCAGTTCCCAGCTGGGGTGCTGGTGAGACCTGAATTGCAGAAGCCCTCAGTGTTACAGGCACGCCGGATGGGAGTGACTGGAAGGAACACAACGGACAGGAAGATCACCTTTAAGCGCAGGATGCCCCTCGTGCACTTGTTCCTGGTGACAGTGATGTCTAGTGCCCCCGTGAGGCCCACTGGAGGAAAACTATTGAAGAACAGGGGGCAGTTGATCGAGGAGGCCTTTAATTTTGAAGTCTCCCCTGTGCCGCCGGAGTATAAGAGAAGGCTGGTGGAGAAGATGTTGAAGCTCGGGGATGTCTTTTCTCAGGGCGAGTTTGACGTGGGTTGTTCCAAGAACACTCGTCACACTATCCAGTTGACAAATGACACCCCGTTTAGAGAAAGGTCGCGGCGGCTGGCCCCGGCTGATGTGGAAGATGTGCAGCAGCACTTGCGCCAGTTGAAGGATGTGGGGATTATCGCAGAGTCCCGGAGCCCCTATGCATCCCCCATAATAGTGGCTAGGAAGAAAAATGGGAAGGTACGCATATGCGTGGACTACAGGCCCTGAACTGGCGCACTGTCCCTGACCAGTATACAGTACCGAGGCTTGAAGATGCATTGGCTTGTCTGAGTGGTGCCCAGTGGTTTAGTGTATTGGCTTTGCAGAGTGGGAATTACCAGATTTCGATGAGTAGGGCCAATAAAGAGAAGACGGCCTTCATCTGTCCCCTGGGATTCTTTCAGTTTGAACGAATGCCCCAAGGCATATCGGGGGCCACAGCCACCTTCCAGAGGGTCATGGAGAGGACAGTGAGGGATATGAATTTACTTGAGGTGTTGGTGTATCTGGATGACTTGATAGTGTTTGGATCTTACTTTGGAAGAACATGAGGAGCGGCTGCTGAAGGAGGAAGGGTTGAAACTTTCCCTGGGAAAATGCCAGTTCTGCAAGACATCTGTTGGATATGTCGGACACATAATCTCGCGAGATGGAGTGGTTACTGATTCGGCTAAGATAGACACAGTGACCATCTGGCCGAGACCCCAGACTGTGAGCGCCCTGCGCTCATTTTTGGGGTTCTGTGGGTATTATCGGCGATTTGTGAAAGGATATGCTAAAATGAGTCACCAGCTTTTGTGTGGCTATCCCCCCCGTAGGGAAGGAAAGGAAGGGGGACCGAGGGCAGGAGGCAGGAGGATATCTGAACCTGTCGGAGCCCTTTGGACCGAGGTGGGATGCTCAATGCGAGGAGGCGTTCCAATTGCTGAAAAGGGCGCTGACACAGGCCCCGGTGTTGGCTTTTGCTGACCCCCGGAAGCCATATATGCTACATACTGATGCCAACCAAGAGGGGCTGAGGGCTGTCCTGTACCAGGAGCAGGGCAACTGATTGAGGCCGGTGGCGTTTGTCAGCTGAAGTTTGTTGCCTTCTGAGAGAAACTATCCCATTCACAAGTTGGAGTTTCTGGTACTGAAATGGGCGGTGGTGGACAAGTTGAGCGACTATCTATACGGGACCAAGTTTGAGGTGAGGACGGACAACAATCCTCTCACTTATATTCTGACCTCGGCAAAACCAGACGCTACAGGGCATCGGTGGTTGGTGGCCTTGTCTGCCTATGAGTTCAGCCTGAAGTACCGGCCAGGGAGCCGGAACATCGATGCAGATGCTTTATCTCGTCGGGCGCATGAGGGATCGGGCACGGACGAGGAGTGGGAGAACATCCCCGCCCCGGGAGTGAGGGCCATGTGTCAATTTGCAAGCGACGCTAAAGCCAGAGACCTAATGGGGCCATATCAGGCAGTGGATCAATTGGGGGTTGATGATGACGCACTACCCACTGTTTACTGTAATTTGACTGCTCTGAAGAACAAGCAGTTGCTGGAGTTGAGCCCCAAGGAAATGTGGGCGGCTCAGCGAGATGACCCGGGCATTGTCACTATCTGATATGCAGCCTAAAAGGGGGATACGGCTCAGGCGGAGAAGACAAAACACACCTCAGTGCCCTTACTACTGAAGGAGTGGCCTTGGTTGAAGCTGAAGAACCAAATCTTGTACCGGGTCACGTCGCCCCCGGACCACCCCTGGCGCTGGCAGCTGTTCATGCTTGAGAAGTATCGGAAGACTGTGTTCAAGTCACTACATGATGATTCCGGGCATTTGGGGGTGGAAAAGACCTATGGATTACTCAAGGACCGGTTTTACTGGCCCCGGATGAGGAGGGAGGTTGAAGAATACTCTAAGACATGCAGTCGCTGCATCTGGAGGAAGACCCTGCCTGCGCAGGCGGCTCCTTTGTCCCACTTGCAGAGTGCGGGACCCATGGACCTGGTGTGTATGGATTTCCTGTCTATTGAGCCAGACACCAGCAACACCGCGAATGTCTTAGTCATCATGGATCACTACACCAGGTATGCTCAGGCATTTCCCACTAAGGACCAGAAAGCTACTACAGCGGCGAAGGTGTTATGGGAGAGTTATTTTGTTCATTATGGCCTCCCCAAACGGATACACAGTGATCAGGGATGGGACTTCGAGAGCAGGCTTATCCATGAATTTCTGGATATGCATGGAGTCGAGAAATCCAGGACAATGCCCTATCACCCACAGGGTGATCCTCAGCCCGAGCAGTTTAACCGGACCCTGTTGGACATGCTCGGGACTCTGGAGATCAGTCAGAAGAGTAAGTGGAGTCAGCACATCGGGCATTTGGTTCACTGTTACAATTGAACCTGCAATGACGCTACAGGGTACTTGCCTTATTATCTGATGTTCGGGTGGGAAGCAAGGTTGCCCATTGACCTTTGTTTTGGGACTGAAGCAGGTGAATTACCTTCGAAGCCCTATCTGAAGTATGTGTCCAATACGAGGAGAGAGTTGAAAAGGGCGTACGAGTTGGCTGAGGCGGCGGCCACCAAGCAGAATCAAGGGAATAAGAGGAGGTATGATCAGAAAGTGAAGTTCGCCCAACATATGCCCGGAGACCGGGTCCTCATACGGAATTTAGGACTACCTGGTAAGCACAAGTTGGTGGATCGCTGGACGGCCACCCCCTATGTGGTAGAGAGCCAGATGCCGAACCTACCTGTTTACTGGGTGAGACCAGAGGATGGGAAGGGGCCTGTCAAGGTACTCCATCGGAACCACCTATTGCCCCTGGGTCAAGAGGTGCAGATAGACCCAGAACCCGAGTTGGAGGTTACGCCTAGTACGAGGACTCTGCGGAGGTGTGGGACCAGGGAAGGGCCCACCACAAAAGAGACGGGGTTGGGCCCCACCCTGAAAAGGGATACTGATTTGGAAGATGATGATTCAGATGTGTGTTACCTGTTTCCGTTTGTTAATTCCCCGGTACTGGAAGAAGAGGCTCCTGACCCTTCCCCCAGAGTTAGGTGAGAGGAGGGAGGGTGTTGGGGGGCAGCCTGGGATACAGCCAGCCTTGGAAGGAGAGAGGGTGGAACCAGAACCCGAGACAGAGGGCTCCAAGTTGACGAGGGGTCCCAGTGAGGGAGCGGGCGAGGGTTCGACAGGTAGACCCGGGGTGTCTCCAGTGGTGTGTGAGCCAGGAGGGTCGCCAGAGGAAGGTCGGAGGTCTCAGAAAAGTAGGAACCCCCTGGAGAGGTTGACCTATGTAGCGCCTGGAGAACAGGGTGTGATCTCTACCGCCCTGGGAAGTTATGTCACTGCTTTATGCACCTGGGTTGGGTTTTTGTGTTTTGCAAGGAGGATTGGTGAACTCCTTTAATGTCATGAGGACATGACTTTATTAGGTGGGGGGGGAGAGTGTAAGGGGTTTCTTCTTTTATGTTACTGCGAAGGCTAATAAAATGGCTTTTCTGTACATATAACTGCGATGTAAGGAGTTCTCTCTCTCTCTGCTTGTTTGGGTTATATTATTGATGAGTGGCAACGAACCAATCAGTGTCCATGTTATTCTTGTTGTGGGTGATATTCTGTCTCATATGCTGGGAACCGTGTGGTTTGGCGGGCTTTTCGGGAGGAGACCCAAAGAAGGACGTGCTGGATGCGCTCTGGTCGACCACCGTGGTTGGTCCTGAGTGGCGAGTCAAGGGGGCTGGAGGAGATTAGCCTGGTGGAATGAGGACCCCGTTAATTGAACTCCAACAGTTGTGCACGAAGTGGTTGAACTCTGATAAGTTTGGCGCCTTTTACTTTCCCTTTTATATTGTAGCTCTATTAATTGCATAGTTCCAATAAGATTTATAAAGTGTAATCTGTAAATCGTACGTTGTGTGCTGTCTGATAATTGATGTGTGAGTTTGTACCAGGTGGCATTACGTGAGACACGGTTGGGCGGGCGGGCGGACGGGGTTTCCCCTAGATAAACAAGAGCCGATAGACCTGAGCGTTACAACAAGAATGTGAAATAGAATTAAAGTGGTTGGCCACCTGGAAGCTACGCTTTTGGCAGATGGAGCGGAAGTGCTCAACAAAGCAGCCCCCCAATTTTCAAAAGGTCTCACCAATGCAGAGGAGACCCATAAGGAACAGCAAACGCAATAGACGACCTTCACAGATTGGCAGGTGAAATGTTGCCTCACCTAAAAGGACTGTTTGGGGCCTTGAATGGAGGTGAGGGAGGAGATGAACAGACAGATGCAACACTTCGGTCACTTGCATGGATAAGTGCCAGGAGGGAGATTGGTGAGAGGGTTGAATGGAAAAGGGAACCACAGAGAGAGCAAACCATGCAGAGAGCAGGGAAAGTAAAGATATGCTTGTTGGTAGGATCTCTTTTGAGATGGTGGAAGTTGCAGAGAATGATGTGCTGGATGTGGAGGCTCTTGGAGTGATAGGCAAAGGCAAAAGGAAAATGGAGTGGGGTGAGTGCATATATTCAGGAAATGGAGGAGATGCGAGTGAGAGCAGCATCAATGGTGGTGAAAAGGAAAAGGAAGACATCTCTGATATCCTGAAAAGAAAAACTGTGTCCTGGGAACAGGTGCGGTAGAGACAAATGAACTGAGAAAAGGGAATAGCATTTTTAAAGGAGACAGGGAGGGAAGACGTATAGTCAAAATAATCGTGGGTATGGTAGTTTTGTATAAGATGTCAGTCGACAGTTTGTCTCCTAAGATAGAGCAGAGAGATCAAGAAAGGGGAGGGAGGTGTCAGAACTGGATTAAGTGACATCGTTGGAATATTGCAAGCTTGACTGCAAACATGGTCTCTGTCTTATGAATTCAATCAAATGTAAATCCAGGAACAGACTAGAAGTGGAACGTTTGGATGTACTAACGAGGATTATGATGTATATTTCATCTGGATGCAAAATTAATCTGGACAGCGTTTATAGACACAGGATTTGTAATAAGGACAGGCGAGAAAAAGTTTACAATACGTGAAAGATTTTCATTATGTACTGTATTTCATTATTCCCTTCAATTAATTAAAATCAAAGTATGTGATTTTTCAATTTTCATCCTAAATGTTTGTAGTATGCATGTTACAAAAAAGAAGCATCTGAAGTGCCACACAGTTTTCAGGCCATGTAAAAACTTCACACTTTTCTGGGTTGAACTCCATCTACCACTTCCCACCCCAGTTCTGCATCTTATCAATGCGTCATTATAACCAATGACAAACTTTTACACTTTCCACAACTCCTGCAACCTTTGTGTAATCCGACTAACCCACCCTTCCACTTCCTCATTTAAGTCATTTATAAAAATCACAAACAGCAGGAGTCCCAGAACAGATCCCTGCAGAAAACCACCAGTCACCAAACTCCAGCTAGAATATGCTCCATTTACAACCACCCTCCATCTTCTATGGGCATGGCAATTCTGAATCCACACAGCCAAACATGTTGGCTTCCCAGGGCAGTTGTGGACATGAGGGTGTTTAATTTGTCCTGCAGAGCCACAAAGTAAATAATGCAAGTACAGGGGTAACAGAGAAGTTTCTTCAGGTGCATCCCAGATCAAGCATTTTTCGCCACATATAGTTAATCTGATGCAAATTGTTTCATCACAATCTGCAAAATGTCTTCAGTTTTAAACTATGTTATTGATATTATCTCAATAGTAATTGGTTTGGAAACCTCCTGTGCCTTCCTGGACTCAGATAATTCATTAAAACTGACACTTAACTTATTCATCTTTTTTTTTCCAAACTCACTGACTGATTGAAATAGCTTAACAAGTATATTATGAAGTATCAGCAGTGGACAGAGTGAACAAATTGAAATACAAGACAGTACAATGTGACAATGTGAGCAAGTTAACAAGTAACCATGTTTCCACAAATTCCTTTCAGAGAGATCTCCATTTTAGCATTCTGTTCAATTTCCTTGACTTTCTAAGCATCACCTTTCATCAACATTTCACTTAGCTTTTATTGCTCAACTCCTACCTCAGGATCCAAGAACCTGCTCCTCTCCAAAGCAAAGCATCTGCAATGGAGAGCTACAACCAAAGAATCACTGCTCTCACCATTTTCCTTCTCACCAGAGTAAGGATAGGGTGCCCTTAATTCTCACCTTCCAGCCCACCGGCCTCCACATTCAATGGAACATCCCTCACAAATTCCACAACCTTCCATAAGATTCCATCTCCAGACATCTTCCTCTTTCGTTTAAGAAACAAATATTGATCAGAGTACAAGCAACAAACACGCCATGATCTGAAGCAGCATCACAGCACTTAGTTTAATATGTCCTTCAAAGTTAGCACACACTAAGAACCACAATGGATTTTTGTGCACAAACATCAAAATGACACAAAAATCCTCAGATCTTATAAACATGCTATTAATCGAATTACTTATAGATATTTTATTAATCCCAAAGGAAATTACAGTGCAACAGTAGCATTACAAGTGCACAAATATAAATATTAGAAGAGAAGAAGAAAGAATAAAAAAATAAAGTTACCACAGTCTGACAGGAGGAGGTCATGACTTCCCCAGCTATAGGTTGACTCATTATAGAGCCTAATGGCTGAGGGCAAGAATGAACTCATAGAGCACTCTTTGGAGCAGTGTATAAATATAGAACATATTTAAACTGTACCTAAACCTTTCAAATATTTAACTCCAATTTAATCGTGGTCATATTGCCCAAAATGATCGCATATCTTTAGAGTTATTTGCATTTTAAGTAATAATGGTGCCATGTAATTATTCTGAAAGCAATATGTTATTAAATAGTGCTCTAATTTCCAAGAATCCCAGTTACTCAAAATATTGTTGAAACTAGATAGATGGACATAAAACAGATTAGAAGACCAAGTTTAAACCAAAAAGCAGCCAAACCACTTTGCACAATAACAGTAACAGACCAAAGTGCAATTCATGCAAATGTTTAACCAATTGCAAACAACATGGCATTGGAAATTGTGGTAGAACAATTGTAGTAAATTGATTTTAAAACACTATCCTACTGCTGTTGGTAACATATATGTATTAAGAAGAAAAATGTGGAAGTAATTCAACATTGCTCAACATTGCCTAAATCTAGAGTCCAACCTCAAAAGACATACAAGAAACAAATGAAAATTCATAACAGATGAGTAGGAATAAATGTGATTTTCTGCTTGACAATTAGCTTCCCACTTCCACCTACCATCCAACCCTACTGAAAGTTTTGATGTTTTTCTAGATACATTCTATTTAGGGTGGGGGATCTGGTTGAAACCTATCAAGCATTGAAAGGCCTATTGGACATGAAGAGGATGTTTCCTATAGTGGGGAAGGCTAAAACCAGTTAGTACAGCCACAGAATAGAAGGACGTTCCTTTAGAAAAAAGATGAGAAGGAATGCTTTAGCCAGAGGGTGGTGAATTTGTGAAATTGATTATCACAGAAGGCTATGAAGGCCAAGTCGTTGGGTATATTTAAAGTAGAGGTTGATAGTAAGGGTGTCAAAGGTTACAGGAGAATGGGGCTGAGAGAAATAATGAATCAGCCATTTTGAAATGGAAGAGCAAACTCAATGGGCCTAATTCTGCTCCTATTTCTTATGGTCCTACTTCATCACAGAGAAAAAAAAAGACAACTGTTGCACACTTTCATTTTGTATTGTTGTTCCAGGCAATGGTTACTAATATTCAAGAACATAATGTATATAATTTCATCCATACCCTAAAAGATCAACGAATCCAAGTGGTGAAGGTAGACTCAATGTAGATCACAGGAAACAAATTCCAAAATTTTGCTAAGTAACAATTAAGGAAGAACAATACTTGTTTAAGTTAGGTTGGTGAGCTATTCATCCAAACTTGCAGCTGATTATGCACTCAATTTTGTTCCAGTGCCAACTAGATATAGATGATAATGGGTATGGTTAAAGTTGCATTCACACAAAATAAAAAACAGGGAAAAGACACAAAAGGAACATGGAAAAACAAATGAGGAGCTGCAGGAAATAGCCAGCAGATCAAGCTGTGCAAGTCATTAAAGGAAAACAGTCAATGTTACAGATGGATAATCTCCAGCATCACTGCTAGTTATGATGCAATCAAATAAAGCATATAATTTTGTTGAATTTGATCAAATTTAGAAGAGTTAAGAGAGGAGATCCCAAGAAGGACTAAAATAAGGACTGTTCTATGTGTCTCACAAAAAGGGAGGCAACGCATCGCCCCATATGAGTTGCGGACTATGATATACACTGAAGGAGGATGCAGTAGTGTTTCTCAAGTTCATTTTGGACTTCATTGTAACAGTGCTAGAGGCCATATACAGATGTCGGAATGGGAATGGAATAGAAAAATAACAGGCAACTGGAAGCTGAGTCTTCTCCATGGACTGAATGAATGCAGGTCACCTAATGTGATCACCCAACTTCTATCTTGTTTCTCCAAGATAAAGGAGTTCCAACGGGCATTTTTTCCCCCACAGAGAGTAGTCAAGCTGCCAGAATAAAGTGATAGAAGTCGGTACAATTACACAATTTAAATTTCATCTGGCCAGTGCATAGATTGTAAAGGAGTAGAGGAGTATAGGTAAAGTAAGGAAAATGGGACTAGATCAGTCAGGCAACTTAGCCAACTTGTTCCAAAGGGCCTGTTTTCCATACCGTGCAGCTCCATTACTCTAAAAGCTTAACAAGGAGAAGTGCTTTGGAAGAAAGGGGAATACATTTCAGATACACAGGTGGAAGGCAGCATCAAAGCAGATATGACCTTGGAAATGGAAAAGTAGAGCAGAATCATTAAAGGAGGCTGGGAATATTCAACTATGTGCTTATAGTGCATGTCTACCATTAATCTACGCTTTGAGATAGAGATTCAATAAGGGAAGAGTCTGAAATGAACTGATATCAGAGTGGAAATTGGCAGCAAAAGTAGTGAAATATTTGAGTTCTCTAGGAGTGCAATATGCAGCATGAATATAGTCATCAAGTATATGGGAAAAGAGGAAACGGTGTGGATCCCAAGAAGGACTAAAATGACGACTTTTCCAAGTAACCCACAAAGCAACAGGCACTGCTTGAGCCATGCCAGATCCCACGGCTACACCTTCAATCTGCAGGAAGCGAACGGAATTAAAAGACAGGATGTTTAATGCAAAAATGAATTCAGCCAAGTGTATGGAGTTTGGCGGAAAACCAATTCGAAAAAATTGGAGAATCCTCAAGATCATCTGATATGTGTAGAGGGCTGGTATATCCATGTAAAGGTGATCCAATTAGGACAAGGAATTTTAATATTATCAAAAGCAAAAGACTGCCATAGATGCAAAGATAAATGAATCTGGACAAGGGAGAAAGATGGAACTAATGTAGAAAAAAAATAAAGTAGGGTACGGGCACACTAAATCAATGCATTTGTCCAAAGTCTTCCTTGCAGTAGATGTGGGCTGTGCCGTGTTGAGATCACCTGCTGGAGATGGTGAAGGAAAGACCTCCTGAGTTACAGTACAAGGTCCATGTCTTATGGAAACAATGGCCCCATGGCCAATATGGAGTCATAGTCCATTGGGAGACAAGTTTTGTTGTTGCGAGAACTGACATTCAGCTTCTGTAAAGAAATGACAAACACAACCCCCTCTCATTGTACTTGTCTTTACAATATTAGGAGCTGCAACAGCTATCTTTTTTCTTCTTTCCTTCTCAGCATGGAGAATCAAAACAATGTTATCAGATAAACCAGCAATTCACCTTCATTTTCAGTTCACAATCTAGCAAACTGAATTCAGTACTTACAATGTGGTCTCCTCTATGTTAAAAAAAATCAAGCTAAATTGGGTGATCTTTTCACAAAGCACAGACATTCAACCTACAGATGAAAACGTAAATTTCTAACTGCCTTCACATCCTTCACATTAGTTTGCCATCTTAACTGACCTCCATCTGTGGCTTTTTGCACTGTTATAATGAAGCCCATCAAAACCTCAACAAACAACACTTCATCTTTGAACAAACAAATAAAAGCTGAAGAACTCAGCACATCAAGCAGCATCTGTGGAGGTCAGAGGTACAAGTCAAGGTTTTAGGTTAAGACACTGCATTAATATTTTGAGGAAAGAGGAAAGATTGCCAGTATATAATCAGTAAAGGCAGGGATTGGGTGAAAGGAAGGTGGTTGATTTGTGATAGTTGAAACCAAATGGGGAGAAGATGATGAGCAGATGGACCCAGATACAGGAAGGGAATATCAAAAGGTGAACAGAGGGAAAAGATTACTAGGTGGACAAGCAAGTGTTTGTGGCAGGAGAATATTGGTGCTGTGGAAAATTTTACATTCATATGATTGGGACGTAAGCTACTCAAGTAGAATATGTTCTACTAATTTTAATTTGGCCTCTCTAACAATGGAGAAGGCCAAGCACAGGTAGGAAGGTGTATGATTGGTAAAGAGTTATAAATAACATGCAGCTAGAAGCTCAAGATAACAGCTCTGGACGAAGTGAAGGTTCTCTGCAACATGGTTGCCTAGTGCTTTGTTTCACCATTATAGCACAGGCCTCATTGTGAGCACCAAATGCAATAAATCATATTGGAAGAGGGGTAAAGCTGCCTCACTTGTAATGGCTGTTTAATTCCCAGGATGACAATAAGGGAAGAGGTTAATGGACAAGGAATTACATCTGCGGCTGAGGGGTTAATTGCTAGGGGATAGAGAAGGGTAAGTAGACCAGGGAGTCAAAGATAGGATTCCTGGTGGAGTGTGGTTGGGGGTGGGGGTAGGGGACCCAGTTAGAAGAAGAAAAGACTGGCGGTGAAGCTGGCAGAAATTGTAGATGATAATGTGTTGGATATGGAGGGCGGTGGGTTGAAATGGCAAGGACCAAGGGAACACTGCTGTTATTTTGTGTGGGGAAGAATAGGGGTTTGGGGGAATGATGAGAGCAGACATGTGGGAAATGGAGTGTCCAGATCTGAAATGTCAGCTTACAACTTTTGCCTTCACAGACAAAAGTTTGACCCACAGAGTTCTTCCAATGGTCTTTTTTGTTCCAGATTCCAGCATCTGTAATCTCTGCTGTTAAGCACCTCATGTTTGCTATGCACACATTATAATCTTCTAGACTCAATACAGAATTCAACAACTTTGCATAACTATCTGTCTATATTTGAACAGCAATAATACCAATTTCAGCACTTCCTACAGCCCTACGTTACAGGGGTACATATTTTTATTTTCTCTCTCTCAAATCAACAGTTTATCACCTCAGCAACTATAGGCTCACACTTTATAATTATTCCCTAGTTTTCCCCCTTCCTCCCAGCAATTTACAATAACATGCTTTCTCTCTTTCCCAATTCTGTCTTTGGCCCCAAGATCTTTGACCTTAATATTAAGCTCTGTTTCTCTTTCCATGGTTAACGCCAAAACTGCTGAATGTGTCCTGCATTTCTATTTTCTTATATTAAGATCTTCAGAAATATTTTGATTTCCATTTCCCAACTGTTATGTTGGTTGTTTGAATATTACCCAACATCCAGGTTACCTACTAACCAGGTTACTTTGCACATAGACTTTGACCTAACATTGTGTAATTCTTAGCAAACATCTGCATGATCCCATGAGGAAGTGGTCATTTTCCACACTGTGGGTTGCAAGTAATATTCTATGCTTCTTGAGCTGAAACAAGAAATGCACGATACAGTAAATTATGAAGCATTTACTAGATACTTTAATAAATAGTGTACATACAGTATTTAGGTGGCATAACTTTCCTGCTTTCTCTACAAGAGAAATACTAGCAGAGAATTAATAACAGCTATGGCAAATCTATAAATTTAATTATGAATGGCAACATTTGTCATTGCTACAATTTCAAGATCTCGACCTTCCAAGCATTACCTTACTAGACAATACCGTCTAAAAATTTAGTGTTCACAGCTAAATTATAAAACAAATACGCAAGGATCACCATTTTATTATCATTGGCAGGCTGGCAACCTCAAAACATTACTGCTAGCCCTAGACTAAATGTAATGAAGTATTTATAAATAAAACAATGGGTAGACAAGATCTGTCTTTAAGACATTCAAAAGAACAAATAATATTTAATCATCATAAACAAAAGAATCCCAAGTGCACGCATTTAAATTCTCCTTATTCAATTACTCAAAGAGTTCTTTCTTCAGTATGGGCTCAACTGATTGAATTGGCTTCCCTCAAGGTAGCAACGACCCAGATTTTTGTGAGAATTGTGAGAATTAGGCCAAAGTACAATATATTTGAAGCAAATTTTTAGTTTTTTTGTTTCCTTGTTCTTTTAGTGGTGCTGCAGGATAACAGTAGAACATCAATAGCAAAACAGCAGGACATAGAAGAATGTCTGGAGTGAAGTATTCACATATAATCGTATTATGGGTTAAGAGCAACAGATAAAACTGTCATCTTTCCATTTTCTTTAAATATATTAAAGTTTTTGCTTTTTGCAGGAGATTGAATCATAATAAAGTTCAAGGCAAATCAGCAGGCGGAATATTTGTCTTCACATGAACTGCCAAGCATTTGTACAAATTAGGAGAAGGCTACTCAGCTTCTCCAGGTAATAACATCTTCTCCTCACTTTTAATCAATACAGTCACACCTCAAAGGCATGAGAAAATCTGTAAATGCTCATCCGTGCAGGTCTTCACAAATCCCTCTGAGCTTCCCCTCTCTGAGTCAGGACATTCTGTCCTCAGTAAAGGATTCACCTTTGTCCATTGCACCCACACCTCAGTGAGTCCCATGCCCACCATGACTTCTTCATGAGCTCTTCTTCCACCACCACCTCAGTCTCTATGCCTGCTTCTTTAGCAAGGACTCTCTAGCTCACACTGATGACCACTTATCCCATTGTCAGCACTCCTCCTCTTCCTGGACACTGCGCTCTGGTCTTCTTCCTGCTCGGAGTCTTTTTATTGCTTACTGCCGATGAGACATCAACCATCTCAACTTTACCACTCCTCTCTCCAATTCAAAGCTCATTCCTGAATGCGCTGCTCTCCACTCTCTCTGCACTAACCCTAACCTCCACATCAAACTCACAGTAAGTGGGGTGTTGTAGTAGTCTGGCAGACTGACCTCAATCTTACTGAAGCCAGACGATACCTCCTCTTATTTACCCCTTGAACAAGACCCAACTAAGGAGCACCAGGCTATTGTCTCCCACACCATCACCAACCTTATTAACTCTAGTGATCTCCCAACCATGCCACCAACCTCAGAGTTCCCTTACCCATCACCTCCCACTTCTACCTCCTACCCAAGAGCCATAAGCCTGCCTGTCCAGGAAGACCCACTGTTTCTGCTTGTTCCTGCTCCACCAAAACTTATGTCTGCATTCCTCGACTCCGTTTTATCCCCTTTGTACCTACATTCATGACTCTTCACACGCAATTAACCTTTTCAATGACTTCAAGTTACCTGGCCCCAAAAGTCTCATTTTCACCATGGATGTCTAGTCTCTATACACCTCCATCCCTCATTAGGAGGGCCATGTACCTCTCTGCTTCATTCTTGACAACAAACTCAACCAGTTCCCCTGCACCACCACTCTCCTCCATCTGGCAGAACTGGTCCTCACTCTCAAAAAATTCTCCTTTGGCTCCTCCCACTTCCTTCAAAACCAAAGGTGTAGCCATGGGCACTCGCATGCATCTGAGCTATGCCCGTCTTTTTGTCTGCTATGTGGAACAGTCCATGTTCCAAGCCTACAGTGGTACCACTCCCCAACTCTTCCTATGCTACACCGATAACTACATCGGTGCTGCTTCCTACACTAATGCTTAGTTTGTTGACTTCGTCAACTTTGCTTCCAATTTCCACCCTGCCCTCAAATTTACTTGGTCCATTTCTGACACCTCCCTCCCCTTTCCTGATCTTTGTTTCCATCTCTGGAGAGTCTGCTCCCCAATATCCTTTATAAACCCACTGATTCTCACAGCTACCTGGACAATACCTTTTCCCACCCTGTCACTTGTGCCCACCATCTCTGCCACATCTGTATCACTGGCTTCTGTGGAAGTTCCAATGTGCATGATTGAAAGAGGCTGCAGAGGGTTGTAGGCTCAGTCATCTCCATCATGGGCACAACCCTCCCTGCGATCTGATTCTGAGAATGTTCAGCCATTTAAGATCATAATTGATTTCTCAACCTTGAATTCCTTTCAGTAACTTTTGCCCCCTTACTCATCAGGATGTTTACCAGCTCATAATTATATTCATGATATCTATATTCACTGTGCTTTGGGAAGGAGAGCTCCTAAGATTCACAACTCTCACAAGGGAAAAAAATCACCTATAGTAAATAGGTGACACATTATTTTTTTTTATAAATACAGTGACACTTAATTTCACATTCTCCACAAGAGGAAACCTCTTCTTCACATCCAATCTAATATGATGGGTTTTTTTTATTTCAATCATGTAGCCTCTCACTCTTCTAAACTCTAGTGGATATGTCAAGCTTGTCTAAGCTTCTTCGTAAGACTATCCATTCATTTCAAATATTAGTCTAGCAAACCTTCTCTGAGCTGCATTTAAAGTGTATTAAGTTATTCAGTTTTATTATCACTGATAAGTGTCATGAAATTTGTTGTGTTGTGGCAGCAGTACAGTGCAAGATTTTTTTAAAAACTATAAATTAGAATACTAAATATTGCAAAAGGGGAATATTGAAGTAGTGCTGATGGGTTCATAGCAGAGAGGAAGGAGCTGTTCCGAAAACATTCAGCACATATTTTGGAAGTATTGTACCTCCTCCCTCATGGTAGTAATGAGAAGAATGTTCCAGAAGTGAGGGTCCTCAATGATGGATGCCATTTTTTTAGGAATTCACATTTTAAAGATGTCCTGACAGTGTGAAGGCTCATACTCATGATGGAATGGCTGAATCTAAATCTCTACAACCCTTTTCAATCCTGTGCATTGCAGCTCCATACTAATTACATCAGTATGTTGGTCCCAGGATATATCCTCTGAAATGTTGACAGCCAGGAACTTGAAGCTGTTCATCCTTTCCACTACTGACCCCTTCAATGGGAACTGGTGAGTGTTCTCCTGACTTCCTCTTAGAAACATAGAAACATAGAAAATAGGTGCAGGAGTAGGACATTCTGCCCTTCGAGCCTGCACCGCCATTTATTATGATCATGGCTGATCATCCAACTCAGAACCCTGCACCAGCCTTCCCTCCATACCCCCTGATCCTTGTAGCCACAAGGGCCATATCTAATTCCCTCTGAAATATAGCCAATGAACTGGCCTCAACTGTTTCCTGTGGCAGAGAATTCCACAGATTCACCACTCTCTGTGTGAAGAAGTTTTTCCTAATCTCAGTCCTAAAAGGCTTCCCCCTTATCCTCAAACTGTGACCCCTCATTCTGGACTTCCCCAACATCGGGAACAATCTTCCTGCATCTAGCCTGTCCAATCCCTTTAGGATTTTATATGTTTCAATCAGATCCCCCCTCAATCTTCTAACTTCCAACGAGTACAAGCCCAGTTCATCCAGTCTTTCTTCATATGAAAGTCCTGCCATCCCAGGAATCAATCTGGTGAACCTTCTTTGTACTCCCTCTATGGCAAGGATGTCTTTCCTCAGATTAGGGGACCAAAACTGCACACAATACTCCAGGTGTGGTCTCACCAAAGCCTTGTACAACTCCCTGCTCCTGTACTCGAATCCTCTCGCTATAAATGCCAGCATACCGTTCGCCTTTTTCACCGCCTGCTGTACCTGCATGCCCACTTTTAATGACTGGTGTATAATGACACCCAGGTCTCATTGCACCTCCCCTTTTCCTAATCGGCCACCATTCAGATAATAATCTGTTTTCCTATTTTTGCCACCAAAGTGGATAACTTCACATTTATCCACATTAAATTGCATCTGCCATGAATTTGCCCACTCACCCAACCTATCCAAGTCACCCTGCATCCTCTTAGCATCCTCCTCACAGCTAACACTGCCGCCCAGCTTCGTGTCATCCACAAACTTGGAGATGCTGCATTTAATTCCCTCATCCAAGTCATTAATATATATTGTAAACAACTGGGGTCCCAGCACTGAGCCTTGCGGTACCCCACTAGTCACTGCCTGCCATTCTGAAAAGGTCCCGTTTATTCCCACTCTTTGCTTCCTGTCTGCTAACCAATTCTCTATCCACATCAATACTTTACCCCCAATACCATGTGCTTTAAGTTTGCACACTAACCTCCTGTGTGGGACCTTGTCAAAAGCCTTTTGAAAATCCAAATATACCACATCCACTGGTTCTCCCCTATCCACTCTACTAGTTACATCCTCAAAAAAATTCTATGAGATTCGTCAGACATGATTTTCCTTTCACAAATCCATGCTGACTTTGTCCGATCATTTCACCGCTTTCCAAATGTGCTGTTATCACATCTTTGATAAGTGACTCCAGCAGTTTCCCCACCACTGACGTTAGGCTAACCGGTCTATAATTCCCCGGTTTCTCTCTCCCTCCTTTTTTAAAAAGTGGGGTTACATTAGCCACCCTCCAATCCTCAGGAACTAGTCCAGAATCTAAAGAGTTTTGAAAAATTATCACTAATGCATCCACTATTTCTTGGGCTACTTCCTTAAGCACTCTGGGATGCAGACCATCTGGCCCTGGGGATTTATCTGCCTTTAATCCCTTCAATTTACCTAACACCACTTCCCTACTAACATGTATTTCCCTCAGTTCCTCCATCTCACTGGACCCTCTGTCCCCTACTATTTTTGGAAGATTATTTATGTCCTCCTTAGTGAAGACAGAACCAAAGTAATTATTCAATTGGTCTGCCATGTCCTTGCTCCCCATAATCAATTCACCTGTTTCTGTCTGTAGGGGACCTACATTTGTCTTTACCAGTCTTTTCCTTTTTACATATCTATAAAAGCTTTTACAGTCAGTTTTTATGTTCCCTGCCAGTTTTCTCTCATAATCTTTTTTCCCCTTCCTAATTAAGCCCTTTGTCCTCCTCTGCTGAACTCTGAATTTCTCCCAGTCCTCAGGTGAGCCACTTTTTCTGGCTAATTTGTATGCTTCTTCTTTGGAATTGATACTATCCCTAATTTCTCTTGTCACCCACAGGTGCACTACCTTCCTTGATTTATTCTTTTGCCAAACTGGGATGAACAATTGTTGTAGTTCGTCCATGCAATCTTTAAAGGCTTGCCATTGCATATCCACCGTCAATCCTATAAGTGTGATGTGCCAGTCTATCTTAGCTAATTCACATCTCATACCTTCAAAGTTACCCCTCTTTAAGTTCAGAACCTTTGTTTCTGAATTAACTATGTCACTCTCCATCTTAATGAAGAATTCCACCATATTATGGTCACTCTTACCCAAGGGGCCTCTCACGACAAGATTGCTAATTAACCCTTCCTCATTGCTCAAAACCCAGTCTAGAATAGCCTGCTCTCTAGTTGGTTCCTCAACATGTTGGTTCAAAAAACCATCCCGCATACATTCCAAGAAATCCTCTTCCTCAGCACCTTTACCAATTTGGTTCACCCAATCTACATGTAGATTGAAGTCACCCATTATAACTGCTGTTCCTTTATTGCACACATTTCTAATTTCCTGTTTAATACCATCTCCAACCTCACTACTACTGTTAGGTGGCCTGTACACAACTCCCACCAGCGTTTTCTGCCCCTTAGTGTTATGCAGCTCTACCCATATCGATTCCACATCTTCCCGGCTTATGTCCTTCCTTTCTATTGCGTTAATCTCATCTTTAACCAGCAACGCCACCCCACCTCCTTTTCTTTCATGTCTATCCCTCCTGAATATTGAATATCCCTGAACGTTGAGCTCCCATCCTTGGTCACCCTGGAGCCATGTCTCTGTGATCCCAACTATATCATAATCATTAATAACAATCTGCACTTTCAATTCATCCACCTTGTTACGAATGCTCCTTGCATTGACACACAAAGCCTTCAGGCGCTCTTTTACAACTCTCTTAGCCCTTATACAATTATGTTGAAAAGCGTCCCTTTTTGAGGCTTGCCCTGGATTTGTCGGCCTGCCACTTTTACTTTTCTTCTTACTACTCTTCTTGAAGTCTACAATCAGTTCCTTGGTCCTACTGATGATACATGCAAGACTGTTGTCACAACACTACTCAGCCAGCTTATCTGTATCACTCCAGTATGCCACCTTGTCATCAGCTGAGAAAATGCAATAACAGTTGCATCATTGAGTGAATTTATAGATGGTGTTTGAGCTGTGCCTAGCCATGAGTGTCACCAATATCCTTCACATGATAATATTCCATCAACATTCCTAATTACTTGCTGTACACATACAGTAGCTTTTTTGCCATGCATTCAGCCATCCTTTGATTTCAGAATTCTGTAATCTTTCAATATGGAGATATATGTGCTTTTTAAAGTTCCCCATTGAAGTTGGAAAATTCACATATTATACCCTTTCTGCCAGCTCTTTGCCGTTCACTTAATCAATCTACATCCTTTGACTTAATACCTTACGCTATCTATCTTTGCGCCATCAGTGTCATTGCGCCCTTCTTCCAAGTATTGTATATATTTTATTGCAAGTCGAGGCTCCAGCATCAATATCATTTGCAAACCATTCATTACACTTTGCGAAGCAGAAAAGCAGTGTATGTCTGCTCCAGATTTAACCTTATTGTCCTGATGAAGAATCTCTGCCCAAAACATCAACTGTTTACTCATTTCATAGATGCAGCCTGACCTGCTGAGTTTTTCTAGCATTCTGTGCATACTGCTCTAGATTTCAAGCATATGCAGAATTTCTCATGTTTATGCTTCATTTCCTGTTTGCCAAAAAGACTTCCACCTATGCCCCTGTTAGCAATGGCACTACAAGCTATTCTTTTCTATAATAACCTTTGATGCAGCACCTTATCAAATGTGTTCTGGAAATTTTAATATAGTACACTCAGCTGCTTCCTCCTTATTAACAGCACATTTGTTCTTCAAAATATTCCAATCAGTTGAACAAAAACAATTTCCTTTTCACAAAGCTACACTGACTTTGTCCAATTACCTCAAATTCTTAATAACTGCCCAACTTAATGTTTTTAACAGCTTGTAACATTTTATACGAAAGACAAAAGACAGTAAGACAAAAGAGCAGATTGTGGACTTCAGGAAGGGTAAGACGAAGGAACACAAACCAATCCTCATAGGGGGATCAGAAGTGGAGAGAGTGAGCAGCTTCAAGTTCCTGGGTGTCAAGATCTCTGAGGATCTAACCTGGACCCAACATACTGATGGAGTCATAAAGAAGGCAAGACAGCGGATATATTTTATTCGGAGTTTGGAGAGATTTCGTATGTCAACAAATACACTCAAAAACTTCTATAGTTGTACCGCGGAGAGCATTTTGACAGGCTGCATCACCGTCTGGTATGGGGGTGGGGGACTACTGCACAGGACCGAAAGAAACTGCAGAAGGTTGTAAATCTAATCAGTTCCATCTTAGGCACTAGCCTGCAAAGTACCCAGGACATCTTTTGGGAGCGGTGTCTCAGAAAGGTAGCGTCCATTATTAAGGATCTCTAGCACCCAGGGCATGCCTTTTTCTCACTGTTACCATCAGGTAGGAGATACAGAAGCCTGAAGTCACACACTCAGCGATCCAGGAACAGCTTCTTCCCCTCTGCCATCCGATTCCTAAATGGACATTGATGCTTTGGACACTACCTCACTTTTTTTTTAATACACAGTATTTCTGTTTTTGCACGTTTTTAAAAATCTATTCAATAAACACAATTGATTTACTTTATTTATGTTTTATTTTATTTATTATTATTATTATTTTTCTCTCTCTGCTAGATTAAGTATTGCATTGAACTGCTGCTGCTAAGTTTCAATCTCAATGTTTCAGTTAAGTTTCAGTTTCAATGCTGCTGCTAAGATAAATTTTCAATCAAAAATTTCACGTCACATGCTGGTGATAAACCTGATTCTGATTACCCTTGTGACGAAAGAGGGTTACAAAAGTACACATAGACTAAGATGTTAACTGTCCTGTGCTAGCACCAGTGGGATCAACAGTTGATCTGCCACCTGTCTTCAGGAGAGAGAGATAAGTAAGACAATGGAGTAGCATTTGGAAATGTTAATGAAGAGACGAGAGAGTTTAACAGAAGGAGACACTGGTCTGAGTATTGTCAAGACCGGCTCCTTTTGAACCCTGAATTGTTTGAAGTGTGATGGACAGGCGATACCCCAGCAGGGGAATAAAAAAGGGGCAGGTTCGCTGAGACACCACACACGACACCACGAGGTAACGAGACCCTGGAAGCGGTGTGCCCCCACAAGTCGGTGGGAGTTTTTGGAGGTCTGATCGCGGGACCAGCCATAGACGCACAGGATGGAAAGATACGGTCGGTGGGAACCTGGTGTGTGTGTCCACCCTTGCCTGGGTGCCGGGTTCACCGCAGAGGAACGATCGTATCTGAAATGGAGGGGGCACAGTCGGTGACCTCAGAAGACATTACAAAGGACTCGCCCGAAAGCTAACTGCGAGGAATATCAAAGGTCTGTTGAATCCGATTTGAATATCAGCATTCGCTCTCCCTCTCCCCAACGGCAATTACTGCGAACTGAACTAAACTGAACTCTGTCACTTGTGATTGAACATTTTACCCCTAGACTGCGATAGAGCTGATTGACCCTATTATCCTAGTTCTGTGTACATGTGTGTTTATTCATTGCTAACCTGCTGCATTTATATCCTTACTATTAGAGTACTGTGTTGCTTATTTCTTTAATAAAACTTTCTTAGTTCCAATAATCCAGACTCCAACTGAGTGGTCCATTTCTGCTGGTTTGGCAACCCAGCTACGGGGTACGTAACAACCTTGACAAATATTAGGCTAACTGACTGTAGTTTACTATCTCTCTAGCTTTTTGCTATTTATCAATTTGATGAAATCATCCTCAATCTAGTAATTTTTGAAAAATAAAAGCATCAACTATTTAACTACCTGCTTCTTTCAAGAGCATGGGATGAAATCCATTAGTACCTAGAGCTCCATCAACCCAAAGCTCAATTTTTCCAATATCTTTTCCCTAGATATTACAGACTTCTAAGTTTTTTCTTTCCCAGTTCCCAATTTGAAGCTACTTTGTAATGTTACTTATATCCTCTGTAGTGAAGACTGATGCAAAGCCTCTGTTAAATTAATCTGCTATTTCCTCATTTCCCCATTAATTCTCAAGACTTACTTTCTGTAAGACAAATGCAGCAGTTCTTGTTAAGTTTCTAAATATCTGTAGAAACTTTTACTAATGTTTGACACCAGGCTACCTTTGTCTTCTATTCCAATTCTCTTATTAATATTTTAATAAGAGAATATTATAATCTTCATATATTATAATCTAAATATTATAATCTTCAGACCTGCTATCTACCTTTAGACAATTATTTAATTTCAAAAGTTTGGTACCATCTTTACTTTTTTTAAAAAGTTAAATACATAGAACAGTAATTTGTCAAAGCTCTTAAGCTGTGTCTTTTTTAATGCCATCATTCATGGTTAAATAGTAATGTTGGATTTCCCTTCCTCTAATTTAACACAAAATTCAATATGATTACTGCCACAGTGAAATCTTTAATTAACCCCATCTTGCATCAAATTCATACACTGAGATTCACTGTTCCCTTATTTTCCCAATAGATTTTCAATTCCCAATGACCTGAATTTCAACTGAAGTAGTAATTTGTAACTGGAAAAGTAAAAAGATAAGAGGTAGAGATGCATTTGTCACATGTACATCGAAACATTGAAACACAATGCATCAGCTGAGGTTCAGTTAAAAAGTCAACACTAACTAAACGTGAGACTTAGCAGCAAAACCTGTTGTCACAAACATTATTACATTCTGCAGAGGCAAAATATGAAACCATAACTTTTCTAAGGAATGCATGTGCTATCCAGATACCAAGAATACACAGTGGGGTAGAAAATTTAAAGCATGACTGCAAAAAGAATTTATATTCTTTACACTGTTCAGTTATCATGGACAAGTATTTGCCCTCAAAGAAAGCAATCTAATTAACAAATTATTTCACCAATGTTCCTAACATTTTCTTCTTTATAAACGTAGACTCACCATAATAATCTTAATGTAGACAAGACCCACCATATCAGTGACAATGGAACAGTCTTAATCCTTACAGATATGAGAGTCAGGGATCAGACAGACTGATAAATTAATGCAGGAACTTTGGTAAAGTTAGAAACTCACACTGGAGAAATGTTTTGTATCCATGAGGGATGGAATTCACACAAAATCTTTGAAGGCCTATAAATTCTCCCACAGTGTTGAAGAAGCCTTTAAGGAACTGAAATAGATACTAAATGCAGTAGTCTGTCCTGAAAAATCAGAAGTAAAATTGGTTGCCACTTTCAATCATGGAGAAAGGACTATGCACAATAAATCAGTCCTTAAGCTTTAATGCCAATGCTAAAATTAAGAGCAGATAGACAGACACAGGTTGCCATGGAAGAACAAAATCAGCATTTCTTGCATTAAAACATGCACCTGAAATTTTCTCTAAACCATCATAAACAGGGACTGAAAAGATTATTAGGAAATAGTAATAGTAATTTTTTTTAGGGAAGAGTTAAATATATTGGCCCGCAAGAAGTCACTAAAACAATTCTTGCACAAATCTACTCCTTCACAAGAAAAGATGATCTCCAACAAGTAATACCAGCAAACCAACTCTGTTACTGCTCAAAGCAAATTAATGTTTTTGTTCTTCATGCTGTAGAGTATTAACAGCACATGCACACATAAATAAGCATCCCTGATAAGTTTGTTACTGCAAAGTAAATGCTTAAGACAGTAACTATACCCGACAACCTCAACATACTGCAATTTGCCTACCGCCAATACAGATGCCATCTCCCTGGTCCTACACATCTTTGGAGCATCTGGACAGTAAAGAGTTAAGCTACAGTTCACTGATTACAGATTTGCATTCAATACTATAAACTCCAAACAAACACATCACCAATCTCAGAGACGCAAACACGAGGAAATCTGCAGATGCTGGAATTTCAAGCAACTCAGAGACCTGTGTTAACACCTCCCACTGCAAATGGATCCTCAGCTTCTTGACCAATAGATCACAACCAGTAAGGATAAGCATCAACACCTCTGCCACAATCATTCTCAACACTGGTGCCCACAAGGCTATGCCCTCAGTCCTCTTCTCTACTCTATGTATACTGATTACTGTGTGGTTAGATCCTGCTCTAATTTCCATCTAGAAGTTTGAAGATAATACTACCATAGTGAGCCATATCTCAAATAAGACCACAATACCATAAGATATAGGGGCAGAATTAGGCCATTTGGTCCATCGTCCGCTCTGCTATTTCATCATTTCTGACCCAATTTTCTTCTCAGCCCCAATCTCTTGCATTCTCCCCGTTTCCCTTCATGCCCTGACCTATCAAGAACCTCTGTCTTAAATATACATTATCTGGCCTCCACACCTGCCTGTGGCAAATAATTCCACAGACTCACCACTCTGTAGCTGAAGAAATTCCTCCTAACCATGAGTTGGAAGACAAGAAGGAGATAGAGAACTTAGTAACATGGTATCATGACAACAACCTTTCTCTCACTGGCTGCAAAATAAAAGAGCTGGTCATTAACCTTGCAGTGGCAAGGGGAAGGGGGTGTGATGTATATACTCCCGTCTTCATCAAGTTCCCAGGAGTGAACATTACTAACAGCCTGTCCTGGTCACCATGGCCAAAAAAAGTTCACCAATGCTTCTACTTCCTCAGTGAGGCTAAAAAAGTTTGGCATGTTCCTGTTGACCCTTACCAACTTTCAATGTACTACAGAAAGCATCCTAGCCGGTTGCATCATGGCTTGGTATGGTACCTTCTCTGTTCGTGGCCACAAAAAACTGCAAGAATTGTGGGCACTGCACAACACATCAAGGAAACTTGCCTCCCCTCCATGGGCTCTGTCTATACTTCTCATGGCCTAATCAAAGACCCTATCTATCCCACTCTTTTTTTCTTCCCTCCCTAATTACCCATGAAAGTCCACTCTTCCAGGCTCAAGGGCAACTTCTACCCAACTGTTATAAGGTTACTGAAAAGTGTGTACTTTTGACCTCAATTTACCTTATTATTACCTTGCACCCTTTTCTTTACATGCGCTGTACTTTATTTGAGGCTGTTACAGTTTATTCTGCATTCTATTATTGACTTACTTGGTACCACCTTGATGCACTGTATAATGAATAAATCTGCAAGAACAGTATGCAAGACAAAATTTTCACTGTGTCTCAATAAACCAATTTCAATTCCTAGTTCTAATTTTATCTAACAAAGTTGCAATTCTTGTAGTATAATCATCTAAATCCAGGAAATTTTTCAGGGTAATATCCTAGGTTGAAAAACTATTTTCAACTGTTCAAGATACCTTGCCATTATCATTAACTCAACATCAAAGTTCCCTCCTAATGAATGCAAAGTTTTCAGTAACAACCACATAAAGAAGTCTGCACCCACACAGACACCTATGAAATGAATTTGAACACAGCAAACTTGCTCCCATCTCAGCAAACTTTGAAAATTCCTCTTCACATAATTCGGTGGATGATGTTTTAATTGAGAAAGTGGTCTCACAGAATAATGAAGAAACAGCCTGATACCTACAGTATTTCACCTTAAAGGCAATGTGTCAAAACTCTTCAATCAGAGTACCTATTTGCATTTTGTCCAACCAGCAGGTCAGACTCACCGTAAGTGGCCACACAGTGTTGCAAAAGCAGAAGGAGCAGCCGTTTATATCTCCAATATAGATTCCAGATATTAGGCAATGTTATGGCATCAATTCAAATGTGGGCAAAGAATCCACATCCTGATTACCATCTTAACTGATAAAACATGTTCCTCTATTGCAGCATTGAGTACCCAGGGCACAGAATACCCTCTGCTGAGGAATCTCATAATCCTTCAACAGCATTCTAATAATACAGACTGAATTGCCTGGGAATAGAAAGACGCTGCTGCAGGACTGCGTTTGTGACAGGTAGCACATGCAGCAACACAGGAGAAAAACTTAATCAAACTCATCATCAATAACCTATGCCAGATACACTTACGTAGGGAATGCAGTGGGTGAAACGACCATTGCACAGAGCACAAAGAGATGAAATCTTGTCTTCACACAGTGGTCCCTCCATTGTGTTTGTGGCACTACAAATGCACTTAACAAGATGGTCTCAATAGACCTGACAACTCAAAATGTAACATCAATAGAGCAGCAGCAGCAACAATATACACTACAATTTATAATATTACTACTCACCATATTGATCAATATCTGATTACTATTAAATCAAATGCTATTAAGTACTTACTGAACTGCAGTTCAATAAGGAGTGCAGAAGTACCAACTGGGAGCCAAACCAGGCCCATCTAAAACTGATGAGGTGCAACACAGAATTACATGCCTGCTCAACAAACAGACACAGCAGGCAATATAGAGAACAAAGTAATTTCACAACCAATGATTGAAATCAAAGCTCCCCAGTTCTATAATATAGAGTTATGAATAGTGGTGTATAATTAAACGTTTGTGTGATTTATTTATAAATGTTTTTATGCATGACATGAGGCCAGATAAGTTTTTGTTATTAGTAATAATTAAACAGACTGGAACCTTTTTTCCAAAAAGAATGTATGTTGCTAGGACAGGACTTGAGTATCCGAGTTATTGGTAAAATCTGAATAGGTTAGGACTTTATTCCCAGGAATATAGAAAGTTGAGGTGAGGTTTTAACAGACGTACACAAAATTATGAGGAATATAGATACGGTAAATGTAAGCAGGCTTTTTCCACTGAGGTTGGGTGAGATGAGGTAGAAGCCATAGGTTAAGGGTGAAAAGTGAACTATTTAAGGAGAAGATGAGGGAGAATTTCTTTACTCAGGGTGGTGTGAGTGTGGAATGAGCTGCCAGCAGAAGTGGTGGATGTGGGTTTGACTGCAACATTTAAGATTGGATAGGTATAAAAAAAATAGGAGGAGTATGGAGAGCTATAGTCCAGGTGCAGGTCAATGGAACTAACCAGATTAATAGTTCAACAAGGACTAGATGGGCCGAAGGGCCTGTTTGTGTGTTGTAGTGCCCTTTGACTCTAAATTGAAAGAAACGTTGCAAGAACATTCCTATCTCAATGAGGACAAGGCTGAAACATACACAACCACATCAGTTAGAAAGTGCCATATCTATGGCAGACTGTTAAAAGAAACATAAGGTTGTTATAGTAGGTGATTTTAATATTCCACATGTTGACTGGGACTCACATACTGTAAAAGGATTAGATGAAATAGAGACTTTCAAACGTATTGAGGGAAGTTTCCTTAATTAGTACATAGAAATCCCAATAAGAGAGTGTGCGATACTTGATCTGCTATTGGGGAATGGGACAGGTTAGGTGACATAAGTTTGTATAGAGGAACTCTTTGCATCTAGTGATCATAACAACATTAGTTTTGAAGTGAATACACAAAAGATAGATCTGCTCTGCAGATTAAGATTCTAATTTGGGGAAAGGATCTGGCAAGCGTGGATTGGGACAGGTTGTTTTCTGGCAAAGGTGTACTTGATAAGTGGGAGGCATTCAAATATGAAATTCTGAGAGTATAAAGCTTGTACGTACCTGTAAGAATAAAAGGTAAAAGGTAACAGGTATAGGGAACTTTGGTTTTCAAGAAATATTGAGGCTCTGGTTGAGAAGAAAAGGTGGTGCATAGCAGATATAGACACGTAGGAAAAAGCTGAGGTGCTTATGGAGAATAAGAAATGAAAGGGAACACTTAAGAAACCAGGAGGGCTAAAAGGAGGCATAAGGTTGCCCTAGCAGACAAGCTGAAGGAGAATCCCAAGGGAGTCTACAGATATACTAAGAATAAAAGGATTGCAAGGAACAAAATTGGTCCTCTGGAAGATCAGAATGATAATCCAAGTGTGGAGCCAAAAGAGATGAGGGAGATCTTAAATTAATTTTTTTTTTGCATTTGTATTTACTCAGAAGGACACAGAGTCTACAGAAGTGAGGCAAAATGGCATCAACTTCATGGACCCTGTACAGATTACAGGAGGAGGTATTTAGTGTCTTAAGGCTAATTTGGGTATTAAATCCACAGGGCCAGATATGGTGTTCCCTCAGACCCTGTGGGAAGTGAGTGCAGAAATTGCTGGGGCCCTAGCAAAGATATTTAAATCATCTTTAGTGTCAGGCAAGGTACCAGAGGATAGCCGATGTTGATCAAATATTTAAGAAATGTTCTAAAAAAAAAACAAACAAGGAAATTACAGGCCGGTGAGCCTGATATCAGTAATGGGAAATTTAGTGGAAGATATTCTAAAGGACAATATATGAGTATTTGCATAGACATGGACTGATTAGGGATAGCCAGCATGGCTTCGTGCATGGTAGGTCATGTCTAACCAATTTTATAGAGCTTTTCAAGGAAGTTACCAGAAAAGTTGATAAAGGCAAGGCAGTGGATGTCATCTACATGGACTTTAGCAAGACACTTGACAAGATCCCATATTTTGGTCAAGAAGGTTCAGTCCTTCGGCACTCATGATGAGGCAGTAAATTGGATTTGACATTGGCTTTATGGGAGAGAGTGGTTGCGGATGGTTACCTCTCAGACTGGAGGCCAATGACTAGTGGAGTGCCACAGGGATCAGTGCTGGGTCTATTGTTGTTTGTCATCCATATCAATGATCTGGATGATAATGTGGTTAACTGGAAGATTGGAGGACCTGAGTTATAAGGAAAACTTGAATAGGTTAGGACCTTATTCCTTGGGGCATAGAAGATTGAGGAAAGATTTGACAAAGGTATACAAAATTATGAGGGGTACAGACAGGGTAAATGCAAGCAGGCTTTTTCCACTGAGTTGGGAGGGACAACAACTAGATATCATGGGCTATGGGTGAAAAGTGAAAAGTTTAAAGGAAACATGAAGGGAAACTTCACGCAGAAGGTGGTGAGAGTGTGGAAGAAGCTGTCAGCACAAGTGGTGCATGTGAGCTCGATTTTCATGTTCATGAGAAGTTTGGATATGTACATGTATGGTAGGGGTATGGAAACCTATGGCCTCGATGCAGATCGATGGGAGTAGATAGTTTAAATGGTTTGGTGTGGACTAGATAGGCTGAAAGGCCTGTTTCTGTGCTACACTTTTCTATGACTCTCTAACAATATATTCTGACTTCCCTCTGAGATTATCACCATCACAGAAGCCAGTCTCAAGCCATTTGATTCACTCTATGTGTTATCAAGAAGTGATCCAGGTTACCAAACACAGCAAAAGCTACAGGGCCAACATGCCCACCTTTGGTACTGAAGATTTATATTCTACAACTAGCTGTAACTCAACCCAACCTGCTCCAATCTGACAAATATGGAACTGTGCACAATATGCCACATTCACAGACAAATGCAATCCAGCTACTTACCACCTAAAATTAGTCTACTCTCAATCATAAAAGAGAATGAACCAATTTTCTACAGTTTTAACAAATAATAACAAAAGAGTTCAATTGTGGAGGCAAAGTGGGAGTGACTGCCCTTGACATCAAGGCAGCATTTACCTAGTGCACCATCAAAGTGCCTTAGTAAATGATAAACAGCAGATATTTCAAGTGCCCGGAATTTATCAATCCTAAAAAGATGATGGTTATGGTTGAAAGTTGTCAATCATCCCAAAAGGTATATCTTAGGGAAGTGCCCCAGGCTCAATCATCTCCAGCTGCTTCAATTACTTTCTTGCCATCACAAGGTTAGAAAAGCAGTTGTTCACTGATAATTGCAATGTTCATTTTCATCCACAACTCGTCAGGAAATAAAGCAGATTGAGCCTGCATGTAGTCAGATCGGGCAACATTAAAGCATGAGCAGATAGGTGATTATGTAAAATTCATGCCACAAAAGTTACAATAATCATCCCTGGCATGTAAATCCAACCACCTACAATCACCTCTGACACCAAGATCTTTCCACTATCAAACTGGGATTCAATACACCCGACTTATCTGGTGTCATGGAGAGTACCTTGTTACCATCCAGGACAAAGCATCTTGCTTAATTGCACCTCAACCACTGTTCTAAATGTTCTTTCTCTTCACTATTAGTGCTCAGATATTGCAGTATGCCATTTACAAACTATACAGTGGTTACTCATCCAGACCACTTAAACAATTGTCCTTCAACGTTTATCACCAAGAAAGATAAGTGCATAAAAGGCACTGAACACCAGCGTCTGCAGATTCTCCTCCAGGTTGCACACATGTTAATTTGGAAATTTATCATCACAGCTGGATCTAAATCCTGTAACTCCATGCCCAACAACACTGTGGGGTAACTAACTAGAATGATGGCAGCAATTCACCATAGCAGCTCAGCAGCACCTTCTCAGGGGCTGTACAATAAATGCCAGCCTTACTGGTGATGGCCAAATGCCAAAATAAATATACAGAAGGGAGCTCCAAAAATGCTAACTGGCAATAGACTTAGCTAATGTCAGAGATTCAGATAGAGTCAAATAATTTCTTTTACCGTCTGGAAGCTCCCTGACACATGACATAGAATCATACTGCAAGAGTTAGGTAAAAGACATCTCTAACAGGCCTTATCACCTACCCTCAAGATGCAATCACTGTTGTATGAAATCCTTCAACTACATCTTAAGTGTGATGGGCACAATGAACAAAAAATTTTAACTGAAACAGCCACATAAATATACAGATTACAAAAGTGGGTCACAGCCAGATACTCCAGATATTTCCCTCACAGTTTTTCCACCATCTATAATTTGGAAGTCAGATTGATGGAATATTCATACACATTGATTAAATACAATTCCAAAAAAGATAATAACTTTGATAATATCGAAAACAAGCATCAATGTTTCCATAATCTGAAACAAATGTTCTTCTCCCTCTCCATTATGCAGCTGCCAAGTGTGTCTACATAAGAAACCTATCCAACTTGACTTCTTCGAAGTCCCAAACACATTATTTTCTAGTATCAAGTTGATCAAAGTAAGCAGGTGCCACAATGGAGAAATTGCCATTCAAGACCTATACAACCCCAACTGAAAAATGTACAGTACTGTGCAAAAGTCTTGGGCATGTACTATGTACATATAGCTAGGGCACTGAAGACTTTTGCACAGTAGTTATTTTATGTATTGCACTGTGCAGCTGCCACAAAAAAATCATGATATATGTGATAAACCTGATTCTGATATAGGTCTCTATTGTGGACTGAGTGTGGGAAGGGGGCAGGGAGAAGGGAGAGAGCAGGAAGCATGAGAGAAAATTTCTGTAATGATTAATAAACCAATTGCTTGCACTCAAATAACTTTGCTTGGTGTCTCAGGGTCGGTATGTCTGCACCTGCAACACCTCTGTCACTGGCGCTCCTTTTCTGCCACCTATCCCACACCCCTCCCACAGCATTCCACCCACACCATTTCCAACATCCTTTGCTCCCACCAGATTTATAAACTCGCAATTTGCTCCACATTGACAAATATAGGAGGACTGGCAAGTGGCTAATGTTGCACCTCTATTTAAGAAAATCCTGGGAACTATAGACTGGTGAGGCTCACGTTAGTTCTGAGGAAATTGCTGAAGAAAATTCTTAGGGAGAGGCTATATGAGATTTGGAAACCCATGGCCTAATTAAGGACACCAGCATGGCTTTGTGCGTGGCAGGTCGTACTTTACCAATTTGATAGAGTTTTTTGTTAAGGTGACAAGAGAGATTGATGAGGGTAGGGCAGTGGATGTTGTCTGCATGGATTTTAGTAAAACATTTGACGAAGTCTCTAATGGGAGGCTAATCCAGAAAATTAAGACGTATGGGATCCACGGCAAATTGCTTGTTTGGATTCAGAACTGGCTTGCGCATAGAAACATAGGGTAATGGGTGAAGGAACTTATTTGAGCTGGAGGTCTGTAATTAATGGAGTTCCACAAGGATCTGTGCTGGAACCTCAGCTGATTGTGATATATAAATGACCTGAATGAAAATGTACCTGGGTGGGTTAGTAAATTTGCAGATGATACCAACATTGGTGGAGTTGTGAACAATGTCGATGGCTGGCAAAGAATACAGCACAATATGGGCCAGTTGCAAATATGGGCTGAGAAATGGCAGATGGAGCTTAACCCAGCTAGATGTGAGGGGTTGCAGCTTGATAGGGCAAATGCAAGGAGACAGTACACTCTTAAGGGAAAGATTCTTAACTGTTTTGCTGAGCAGAGATTGGCCACAGCTGGTGCTACGTTGCAATATGCAAGGAGGAGACTGGCAAGCTTCTGATTCAGTGTCAGTTTATGGTGTTCTGCTGACATTGCACACAGTGCATTCCTTTGGCTCTGGACAAACTCTCTACCAAGCCATTTGTAGCTAGGTGGTATGTTGAAGATGTAATGTATAGTTGCAAGAAAAGGTTTTGAACCCTTTGCAGTTACCTAGTTTTCTGCATTAATTACTCATAACATGGGGTCTTCATCTAAGTCACAATAATAGACAAGCATAACCCGCCTAAACTAACACAAACAATTGTACTTTTCAAGTTTTTATTAAGCACATTGCTTAATCATTCACAGTCCAGGCTGGAAAAAGTACATGAACCCTTGTTTTTAATAACTGGTAAAAACCTCCTTTAGCAGCAATAACCTCTGCTAAATGTTTCCTGTAACTGTTAATCAGACTTGCATGATGGTGAGCAGGAGGAATTTTAGACCATTCTTCCATACAAAAACTGTTTTAGTTCATCAATATTTCTGGGATACCTTGTATGAACAGCCCTCTTCAGGTCATGTCACTGCATCTCGATTGAGTTAAGGTCTGGACTCTGACTTGGCCACTCCAAATCACAGATTTTCTTCTTTTTAAACCATTTTGTTGTTGATTTAGTCTTGTCTTTTACATCATTATCTCATTGCATCATCCAACTTCTATAAAGCTTCAGGTGACAGACTGCTATCCTGACATTCTCCTGTAAAATGTCTTGACACAATTTTGAGTTAATTGTTCCCTGAAGTATTGCAAGCTGTCCAGGCCCTAAGGCAACAAAGCAGCCCCATACCATGATGTTCCTTCCACCATGCCTCACAGTTTGGATCAGGTTTTGGTGTTGGTGTGCAGTGCCCCTTTTCCTCCAAACATAGCAATGTGCATTTCAGCCAAAAAGTTCAATTTTTGTCTCATCTGTCCACAGAATATTGTCCTAAAAGTAATGTGGAACATCCAGGTGGTCTTTCGCAAACTTGGAACATGCAGCAATATTTTAGAGCAGTGGTTTTCTCTGTGGTGTCCTTCCGACAAACACCATTCTTGTTCAGTGTTTTTCTTACAGGAGGCATGTGAGCAAAGTTCTAGAGATTTCTGCAGGTCTTGTTGCTGTTACCCTTAGGTTCTTTTTTCACTTCCTTCAGCATTCATTGATCAGACACCTGACTCCGAATAGCTTCTGTAGAAGGCATACTTTTTTGAACCTAGTCTGTGGTTGTTTAAATGGTGTACTCAGTATTGACGAGAAGTAGTACAATTGTTTGTGTGTTATTAGTTTAATCAGATTGTAGTTGTCTATTATTGTGACTTAGATGAAGATCAGACCAAATTTTACGAGTAATTAATGCAGAAAACAACGTAATTCCAAAGTGTTCCCAAACCTTTTCTTGCAACTATATGTCTTACTCCATTCATTTTTAAGAATGACTGAAACAGTTCTGCAACAAACTATGTCATTAAGTGTTTTGGGACACCAGTTCTTGAGAGGAGGCAACAGGGTGCAAGGCTGTAGTGGAGGCTATTGGGTACACCTCTGGCCATTTTGTACCTGCATTCACTACTACTAAGAATTTTGTACCCATGAATAATCTGGCTAAATCCAGGTGAATCCTCTGCCATGGCAATGCAAGCCATTCCCAGGGATGGAGAGGCACTGCTCTTATCATCTTCTGGATGTGTTGACATCCTGATCAGTGCATGGCAAGCTGCTCAATCTGTTGATCTTTCCCAGGCCACCAGACAAAGGTTTGAGCAAATGCTTTCATTTTGATCATGCCTAGATGATTGGCATGTAGTTCCTCCAACACTTTAGCTCTCAGCTTAGATGGTACAACAACTCTAAATCCCCATGTAAAGCAACCACTGTCAAGGGAAAATTCATTCCAGCACTGTTAAAAATGGGAAAACTGGAACGTCTGCAACATTTTGTGTTGCAATGTGAACCTTAGACAGTGTGGGGTCTTTTCTCATTTCCCTTTGGATCATTGGATCTCTGCCATAATAAGGAGGCTTCAATTTGCAGTAAGAATACATCTAAAGGAGTATCCTCTTTTATAAACTCTTCAGATATTTCCTTTCCCAAAACTAAACAGGCCAATCCTTCAGTATTTCTATAATTAGTTGTCCTCTTAAGTTTGATCTTGTAATTGTACACACCAAGAAACAGAGCCCATCTCTACATTCCTGCTACCGCTTACAGCGGAACACCCTCCTGTGGATTGATGATCAGTAAAGAGGGTAAACTCTCTTCCATATTAGTTGAAATGTTTTATACCCTAAACCAGACTCAAGGTCCCTCAAGGTCCATCTGTCAATCTGTGCACAATTTTTCTCTGCAGCATTAAGGGTATATGGTGCAAAGGCTATGGAGCACTCTCTTCCATCACTCATAACATGCCACATGACTGCACCTACACTGTACCATAGGGCAAGGCATCATCACAGGCAAGCTTCACTGAATGATGCGGATCATAATATGCGAGTACAGTGTCTGAATGACCACTTCATTTGTCTTTTGGAAAGCCACCTCATACTGCTTTGTCCATTGCTATTTCTTCTCAATCTGTAATAATGAGTTCATTGGGTGTAGCACAGTAGCCAGGTTTGGCAGGAACCTGTTATAGTAATTGACAAATCCTAAAAAAGGACCACAACTATGACACATCCTTTAGCCTTGGGGCATCCACCACTGCTTGAATTTTCCTAGTACACTTCTATATCCACATGCATCAATAGTGCACTCACAGTAAGTGATGCTTGGTTTAAAGAATTCACTTCTGTTGCGTCATGCTCTGAGCCCATAATCTTCTAATCTTTCTAACACTGTCTTGATTCTTTGGAAATGTTTTTTGGCATCATCACTGGTGACAATAATGTCATCCAGGTAACACTGAGTGTTTATGGTGAGAAACACTTTGGACTTTCCTTCAATCTCTACTCATAGGTTGGCCTCGGTTAAGACCACTTTGCTGAAATATCTCCCTTTAGAAAGGTTCGCAGAGATATCCTCTATCCTGGGCAGAGTGTATTGATCTAATTCCAGTAATAGGAATTATCACATCAAAATCATCACAGATCCTGACAGACCCCTTGAACCTGCAATGGTCTTGTTTATATGAGCCCCTGCCATAATGGTAACAATTTGTTTGGCTGGGCAGGTCTCTGTTTAGATGGTGCAATCTTGTTCATGCTCACTTTCATTTCTGACTGCAACTCAATTCTGACTCTGGCTGCCGTTCCCATTGATACAATGATCTCAACTAAACACGAGTTTTGCTTCAGTTAGGAGCCATGTTTTAATATTTTCTTTCAAGATTCCACAAACTTAACAATCTCTCAATGCATCATTAAGACCATCACTGAACTGACAATGCTCAGACAACTTCTTCAGTTCAACCCTGCTATGCTGAAATGGACTCCTCTTCCTTTTGAAACCTAAAGCATTCTGCAATCAACCATGGTTTCTGTTCTACATGTTCTTGCATTACTTTCACAACAGCAGCAAAGCCTACTTCGGCTGGTTTGGTTGGAACAGTCAAACCAGACTAAGGAACTATATGCTTTCCACCTAATACACTTAGCAAAACAGACACTCGCTTTTCATTGGCTATTTCATTCACTTCAAAATACTGCTCAATTTGTTCAGTATACATAATCCAGTTATCTGTTTACAATCAAATGAGTCTATCTTTCTGATGTAGCCAGCCTCAGAATAATGTATTGAAATATATATAAAATATAATATGTAGGATTACAAAAGAAACCAACTATATTGAAATACAGTTATCAAAATATATTTTAAAACAAATTTGTGATAATTGATATATACATACTTCTTTATTAAAGCATTAAATACCAAGACTAAAATTACTTTTTAAAGCCATATCAGTGTTGTTGGCTGTTGTTGTTTAGCTTGAATAAAAACACTAAACTGTGGGGTGGTCTTTGACAAAGCAGCACATATGTCAATTACAGGTCCTGACGAAGGGTTCCAGCCCGAAACGTTGACTGATTGTTTCCACAGATGCTGCCCGACCTGCTGAGTTCCTCCAGCATGTTGTGATTGCTGTCAATTACAGGACTGCCCAATAGTTGACCACAATGTCGCATTAGCGTCCGCAAGCAGGAAGACCATGATCAAGCAAACAACAGGAATTCTGCAGATGCTGGAAATTCAAGCAACACACATCAAAGTTGCTGGTGAACGCAGCAGGCCAGGCAGCATCTCTAGGAAGAGGTACAGTCGACGTTTCAGGCCGAGACCCTTCGTCGGGACTAACTGAAGGAAGAGTTAGTAAGAGATTTAAAAGTGGGAGGGGGAGGGGGAGATCCAAAATGATAGGAGAAGACAGGAGGGGAGGGATGGAGCCAAGAGCTGGACAGGTGATTGGCAAAGGGGATACGAGAGGATCATGGGACAGGAGGTCCGGGAAGAAAGACAAGGCGGGGGGGGAACCCAGAGGATGGGCAAGGGGTATAGTCAGAGGGACAGAGGGAGAAAAAGGAGAGTGAGAGAAAGAATGTGTGTATAGAAATAAATAACAGATGGGGTACGAGGGGGAGGTGGGGCATTAGCGGAAGTTAGAGAAGTCGATGCTCATGCCATCAGGTTGGAGGCTACCCAGACGGAATATAAGGTGTTGTTCCTCCAACCTAATCTTTAGAGTAGAGGAGGCCGTGGATAGACATGCCAGAATGGGAATGGGATGTGGAATTAAAATGCATGGCCACTGGGAGATCCTGCTTTCTCTGGCGGACAGAGCGTAGGTGTTCAGCAAAGTGGTCTCCCAGTCTGCGTCGGGTCTCGCCAATATATAGAAGGCCACATCGGGAGCACCGGACGCAGTATACACATCGGGAGCACCGGACGCAGTATCCCCTTTGCCAATCACCTGTCCAGCTCTTGGCTCCATCCCTCCCCCTCCTGTCTTCTCCTATCATTTTGGATCTCCCCCTCCCCCTCCCACTTTCAAATCTCTTACTAACTCTTCCTTCAGTTAGTCCTGACGAAGGGTCTCGGCCTGAAACGTCGACTGTACCTCTTCCTAGAGATGCTGCCTGGCCTGCTGCGTTCACCAGCAACTTTAATGTGTGTTGCAAGACCATGATCATGTTTGATCTAACGTAGGGTCTAATAACTACTATAACTTTGAAGTAGTGATGAGCATGCTGTAAATGATATTTTGAGATATTTGTAACAACTGTAACGTGATATGAAAATATCTGCGATTTCTATTGGTGACAAAGTCACAGGTACTGCTAATACTAATGTGGTTTGTTGCCTACATTCATAATTGAAGGAAATGCTAAATATCAGTCAGAAGTTAGTGGGAAAAAAGATGTAAATGTTTTTCCATCCAAGTTCACAGAATCTATCTATGGACACCCAAGGGATTCAAGGACCCCAGGTTAAGAACCTTTGCTCTAGAAAATGCCACTCATCCAAGCACAAAGTAGAATCTGTACTAATAGAATAAGTGCCTTAAGTCATCAAATCTTAAACACATTACTAAAGCTAAATCCAACAATAATGATTCACAGAAATCTGAAAGAACAACATTGGGTAAAGAACACTGGAATGTCAAATCAATTAATTATTGGGAAAGCTGTGGGCCGAAGGGAAAGGTTATCAATGGGTTTGTGGAAGTGGGTCTAGATAACAAGACAAGAATTCTTTCAAGATTATTTGCAAATTCTTTCAATATCAAAATGGAGCATTCCAAAAACCTCAATAAAACCTCTCTCAATTCATCTCCATGTTGCTCCATAACCTCTGACAAGATGGAGGCAGTGACCAATGGTGACATCTTGCAGACAACTTACAAAACTACTGGATACTCTCCTTCTTTTAGATACACTTCTTTCCTTCTTCTTCTGAACTACAATTGATTGCAACCTGTAACTTCACTTTTAAGAATGCATGATTTGGCTGACTGAATATCTGGTGCTTTTGCGATCTCCTGGGATATCAGCATGGAGTGCATCTCCGGCCCTCCCTGGAGGTGGCTGCATCAATTTCCAATGGTGGCATGCAAATCCATGGTTGGCTCCATTACACCATGCTGATTGAGGTATTGAGCAAGATTATAATTGACCAGGACAAGAACAGAAAACAAACAGGTGTTCAGGGCTATCTGCCTGTGTTTGTTCGGTCTCCCTCTCTGCTGCCAGCTGAAGGTGCAGGAGTCTTGGGTCCCATGTGATAAGGTACAAATGCCTCGGCAGCACATGCATGTCGTCTCATTTCTGACTGCAGTTTGATGTTTAATGCCCTAAGTGCTGAATATGCTTTACTATTTGCATGATGTGATCAAGGCACTTTGGCACAGAACTGGATCTGCAGCTGTGGTCAACAGTTCTTGACACAGCACTGAACTGACTGACTCAGTGGCTGTGGCCATCAGCTCCTGAGACCGGCTTCACTTCCCTTGGTGGCTCATGGCTATGTACTCACTTTTGGGGAATTGATGTTTAATCTTCTGTTTGTAATTTGTTTGCTTTTTATTGTTTGCATGATTTGTTCTTTTTTTCCTGAATGTTTCATCATCTTGTTATGTGGAGGTTTATCTTTAAATGGGTTCCTTGGTGTTTCTGTTTTGTGGCTGCCTGCAAAATTATGAATCTCATGGTTGTATATTGTATACATTGTTTGATAATTAAAGTACTTTGAACTGTGCCTTCATTTTCTATTGCAGGACGGACCAGATATTTCAGTTGCTTGACTTTAATTCTCTATCCCACATTCACTTTTTTACCACTCCAACAAATTCCAATAAAAGCTGAAAGACTAAATCTTCCTGTGATACATTGTTGAATTTAATACCAAATGTCTAGGAATGCAATTTTCTACCTATCAAAGGCAATCCCTTTACTTTTTTCACACCTCTCTGACTCCTTTGCAACACAACTCTTCGTGGTGTCCGGTTTATGATAAACTTGATATAGTGCACTGAAGCTGTCTTGTCCCCAACCTGTCCATCACAGATGGACGCTCAAAAGTTGTGACAGAACTTGCACGATATAACTTACCACAAAGAAAGATCAGGTAGCATAACTGGTAATGACCAATCATTCCTGGATGAGAATGCCTTTTATACACGTTTTGATAGATTGAACTATGACACAACCACATGCGCCCTCGCATTTTTGGATGACCTTGCAATTTCAATCACAGAAGCTGAGATTTGGCATCCCTCAAGAGGATGCATCCACTAAAAGCACCTGGTCCAGACAGTGTACTTAGTATTTGTAGTATTTATAGACAGTCATAGTAATACAGCATGAAAACAGGCCCTTTAGGCAAATCTTGTCCATGCTAATAACAGTATCCTCCCTGCTAGCCGTAGTTGCCAGAGCTCAGCCCATAACCTTCCAAGCTCTTCCCCTCAATATACCATTCTAAATGCCTTTCAAATGCTGTTGTTGTACCCAGCTCATCCACTTCCTCTGACAGCTCATCACCATCCCCCATGCTAAGAAGTTACCTCATAGGTTTCCTATTCAAAAATATCACGTTTGTGGTCCAAAATTCCCACCTGCTTCAAAAATCGTGTCTATTACATTGGTGCCCAAGAAGAAGGTGCAGACCTGCCTCAATGATTACCATCCCGTGGCACTTACACCAACTGGAACACAGTGCTTTGAGACCTTGGTTATGGTGTGAGTCAACTCCTGCCACAGAGATGTCCTGGAATTCCTCCAACTTCCCTAGTGACACAACAGCTCAACAGATTTATCTGGCTCTACTATGCTCTGGACAACAGGCATGTATATCTCAGTTGCAGCTGTTCATTAACTACAGTTCAGCACAATCATCCCATCCAAACTCATCATCAAGCTTCAAGATTGTACCTCCCTCTGCAACTGGATAATCTGCTTCCTCACTGGCCGACCTCAGTCAATGAGGATTTCACAACTCTTCCTCAATGATCATCAACACAGATGCTCCACAAGGTTACATGCTTAGTCCCCTGCTTTACCCTTCATACATGACTGTATGGCTATGCACAACTCCAATGCCATCTTCAAATTCGCTGATCGTACTACTGTCGCTGGACAAATCACAGATGGCAATAAGTCAGCTTACCAAACCAAGACAGGTCACCTGGCTGAGTGGAGCTGCAAAAACAAGCTCAACTTCAGCAAAACTAAAGAGCTGATTGCTGACTTCAGAAAAGGGAAGGAAGGCAAACATGAGCCAGTATACATTAGGGAGGAAGTCGGCAGTGTAGGGAGTCCACAGCGTTAAATTCCTCTTCATTAACAAAGATGACCTGTCATGGGTCCTGTACACAGATGCAAACATAAAGAAATCATGGAGCATCTTTACTTTCTTCTGAGGCTAAGGAGGTTCCATTTATCATGAAACATTCTAACAACTTCTGAAGATGTACTACTGAAAGTATCTTGACTGGTTGCATCATGGTCTGGTGCAGCCACTTGAATTTGCAGAAAATTAATAAGCTGTAGTGAATCGTGGACCCCTTATGCAGCAATATTTAGTCCCTCAACAATGCTACGCTTCTAT
The DNA here is from genome assembly GCF_963921235.1 of Mobula hypostoma. Taxonomy (NCBI): domain Eukaryota; kingdom Metazoa; phylum Chordata; class Chondrichthyes; order Myliobatiformes; family Myliobatidae; genus Mobula; species Mobula hypostoma. Next base: position 58,647,485 of record NC_086111.1, on the reverse strand, counting down.
TCATTAAATAATCTCACATTTTCCAACATTATATTCCATCTGGTATTTTCTTGTCTATTCAACCAAATTACGTAAATCCCTTTGTGACTTCCATGTAGCCTTCTTTCCCCACATAGCTTTGTAACATTAATAAACTTAATGCCCCTTACATTTAAATATATAATTGTCAATATAACATTGTGGAAAGCTGGAGGTTCAAACATAATCTCAAAGCATCCCACTAGTAACTGCAAATAATTATGAAATGGACACATTCTGTTCTGTTTTTAACCCAATCCTCTATTCACATTGTGATGTTATCTCAAACCTTCCAGGCTCATATTTTAAAGATGTCAACCTCATGTGGTACTTCACTATCACATGCAGCATATTTCCTAATATCAATTGCTGTAAATTGTTTGTTTATGTGATAACAGATGACATTGATTGCTTGGTCGGCTTAATTACTTAAGTATTCTCAGCAAGCAAATCAGGAAGTCAAAAGTCAATTTGAGCTAGTTTTATAAAGACTTTGCAGAGCATGAAATAAAGAATGATTAACATATAAATATTAACATTTTAATAAAATTAAAATGCATTGCATTTTGAAATATCTAGTCAACTTAAGCCCAAAAGGGTTATCACATAATAATTATAGCTTCATATGCTATAAAAACTACTTTACCTCATGCATTAAAGTGCAACATTTTCAGGAAATTTTGGAAGTTTATAAATGTCCTACCGTCATCTGCTCAGTGACATTGTTTGTTTATACTGGAGTTGATCGCTAAAACAATACACATTGGTTGTATAGGGACAGGAGATTACGGACAGCAACTTCTGGATAACCATATTGAACTTCGTGTGCATGGCTTGCTGCCATGCTCACCTTTGCATCTTGGGTCAAATGCAATTTCCTTTCATCAGCTGCCTTTTAAAATGCCTCCATAATTCAAAGAGACATTTAAAAAAGTCAAATTTACTTACAAATGCTTAAAACTAAAGAGAACAAAGGAAAATACTGAAGGCCATCAATTCATTTCAAATAAATGATGTCACAGTACTAACACCAGCCTAGCTTGAAAAAAACACAAAGCATTGGCATGTGTTTCAATGTGCAGGAAGGGGAAAATCAAAGAAATAGACCAGGAGAATGATATCACTGGCAGTTCTCCATGGAACCACTATCAGAAGGTAAGTATGTTTCAGTCCAGTCTAATAGCGAACAGTAGGCATCGGTATTTATTTTGTTATTACCATTGCAATATCAAATATCATGGGAATAGGAACAGGCCTCTGATGCCTAAGTGAGTCTCATGTGCTTAAAACCCCAAATTTGACAATTTTATCCATAATTCTTACCTTAACTCAAAGCAATCCTGGAATCTTTACTTTTCAAGAGATCTCCATATTACTATGCTGCTAAATTAAAGTATAAAGATCAAGCAAAAATACTATGTATACTACATTGATTTATGAAGGAGCCAGGAAAATGTCAGGTGATAAACTCAATATTTAGGATGTCTTTGTGAATCCTGAAGGGGTTGAGTGATCAATGGGCATCTCCAGACAACACATACAGGCTTGTTCAGTCAAATGGTGCACATTCTCCTAAAAAATACTCGTGATTCTGTTTTCCAGCATCTGCATGGTTTTTTTTCTCTTTGTTTTTCAACCTCTATCTAGATTTTATCCATTTCCGTTATTTGTTTTTTTCCACAGAGGCTGCCTGATTTCCTGCACTTTCCTAGCTTTTTTCTTTCTTTCAGATCTCCAGTAGGTACAGTCCTGTATTTCCCATTTCATCATGTATTTTGTTTCCTTCTATAGATGATTTCCCTGGATTTACACCTCATCCAGATAAATCATCCCTCACTAACAAGCCCCCTTCACCTTCTCCATCATTTCCGATCTATATCAATCACTCTCCTGGTCTCAACCTCAACACATTTCTTTTCATCAACCTTCTCTTTTTTTGAACTTAAAATATTCCTGTTTTTAAACACCCACATATCTCAAGAGTCATCAATCTTAAAGTTTAACTCAGTTTTTCTCTCCCATGATACCGTAGAGTATTTCTGTTTAGCCTGTATACCTCAGACTTTAGATACAACACTGACCCATGTCATCTGCAAAAATTCTCTGATGACTCAGCAATAATTGGGTATATAAAGGGAGGATGGGAGGATGAATACAGGGCCCTGGTGGAGGACTTTCTCGAATGGTGCAACCTGAAACATCTGCAGCTGACCATTTGTAAGACAAAGATAGTGATGGACTTTAGGAAGACTAAGCCTGTAATGCTCCCTGTTACAACTGATGGTGAGTAGGTGGATGCGGTGAGGACCTACAAGTACCTAAGGTGCACCTGGATGACAGAGCGCTATGAGGTCATCCATTCTTATCCTTGGTCATTAGGCTCTATAATCATATCAACATATCATGGGCAAGTGTTAGACCATAAAATATAGAAGTAGGCCATTCAGCCCATCAAGTCTGCTCCGCCATTCAGTCATGCCTGATCCAATTCTTCCAGTCACCCCAACTCCCCTGCCTTCCCCCCCATATACTTTGATGCCATGGCTAATCAAGAAACTATCTATCTCCGCCTTAAATGCACCCAATGAGTTGGCCTCCACTGCTGCCCGTGGCAACAAATTGCATAGATTTACCACCCTCTGACTAAAGTAATTTCTCCGCATCTCTGTTCTAAGTGGATGTCCTTCAATCCTGAAGTCGTGCCCTCTTGTCCTAGACTCCCCTACCATGGGAAATAACTTTGCCAGATCTAATCTGTTCAGGCCTCTTAATATTCTGAATGTTTCTATGAGATCCCCCCTCATTCTCCTGAACTACAGGGAATACAGCCCAAGAGCTGTCAGACGTTCCTCAAACAGTAACCCTTTCATTCCTGGAATCATTCTCGTGAATCTTCTCTGAACCCTCTGCAATGTCAGTATATCCTTTCTAAAATAAAGAGCCCAAAACTGCACACTACTAGACTGCTTGTGGTAACATTTTTTTTATTCTTTCTACTTCTCTTCTAATATTTATATCTGTGCACTTGTGCTGCTACTGTGACACTGTAATTTCCTTGGGATCAATAAAGTGTCTATCTACCTATAACAGTCCTGCCAAAGGGTTTCGGCCCAAAATGTCGACTGAACTCGTTTCCATAGGTGCTGCCTGGCCTGCTGAGTTCCTCCAGCATTTTGTGTGTGTTGCTCGAATTTCCAGCATCTGCAGATTTTCTCGTTTGTATCTATACCGTTATTTTAATTTCAGATCTACAGCATTACAGTTATTGGCATAACCCAAATCAGAAATTTAGGAAAGAGATTGGAAATACTCCACGGACCAAGCAGCATTTGTGGAGAGAGAAACCACTTCACGTGGATGTCCTTTCGTCTAACTTAAAGTGCATTTCTTTCCTTCAAAATGTTAATTGGGGAATAACCCACCACTATAGCTTGCTTTGGTTATCCAAATACGCACTGGTGAAACTTGCAAAGCAAAGCAGTTAAAGTAGGTCTGTCAACGCCGGCTTCCAGTTCAAAGACGGTTGGAAATATGGCGCCCCCTTTCCGCGGGCTCGGTGTCACTGCGCATGCGCGCCGCTGCCCGGCTCCTGCGGGACGTCGGTCAGGAGCTCCCGGCCAGCTGAACTGGGACCCAGCAAGATCGGATCAAGGTGACATGTATCAGTGACATGAAACAGCAGTGCAAACATCGTTAACCTCGCCTGCGATTAAACAGCCAACCCAATTTTTTTCAAAATATATAATCACTGAAAAGTTGCGTTGCAAAACCACAGCAAGTATCGTGCAATCAGCCTTCACCGTTCTGAGTCATTCAGCATTCCCTGGTCAGGGAATAAAACCAACCTTAAACACCGAACTCTAGTATTTTCATTTACATTGAACGCCCCATTAGGATCTATTGTGAAATTCTAATCAAAACTACTTTTGAGTATGTACTCGCTCGATGCTCTTTCATATTGGAATTTAACAAAGCTCGCTTCAACCATACGCATTACAGCTGAATGGCATTTACCCGCTGTCAAGTATCGATCTCGTTCACTGTACGAATGAATTAATGTTTCTCTTTACATTTACGGGTGTACAGGTACACATGTCGGCACTTTTCATTTCAGTTCTCGAGAATCAGTAGACAGATAACGGTGCCGCAGTAACAATTGTCCAAGTGAACCCGACGATCTTTCTAATATCAAAACGTTTTAAAAGTAAGAGGGTCTCTTAAAAAAAAACTGCACGTTGCAATGCACGATCTATCAAACAAGAATAATACTTCCTGTCTGAGTTATTTTGACACTAAAAATGACAGTCGAGATTTGTTGGAACTAGCAGTGGCTGAATCTAAGTTCCCCCGTTCTCGATCTTGAGCACAGATACGCCTAGTTATTTCATTCATCCAAGCACAGGAATACATCAATGAAGAATGAGTTAAATTGTTGAAATACATAAATCCGAGAAGTGTAAGTAAATATATTAAGGATATCCTTAACACGGGAAGGCTTTAAAAGTATCGGAAAGTCAAGGCCACTATTCCATGAGTTTAGATACTAAAAATATCACGGATTACAGATTAACTAAATCGACTTATCAAAACACTGTCCTAAATATCAAGATGCCACAGATGGTAACGAATGTTATACCAGTTTCACCGATGTAGTCTTTTACTTCCCTTCTGAAAAACATGCAGCAAACTGGAATAAAGTCCTCTTCGCACTTAAAAGATCGTTCATTAATTTGAAATCATACCCATTAACTGGAGACGGAATTTTTTTGACAGAAACTGTACCCACTGGAGTTATTTCGACTCATATTTAAATTACAAATGTCCACCGTATTTGTGTATAAACACAGAATACAAAACAATGATATTTGCGTTTCTGAATACTTAAGTTATCTTCTATTTAGTCCCATATTACGTCGACCACTTGGACAGCTAAGACCAGCAGATGATTCTAAATCCTTTTAAGAACTAGAATAACGATTCCTACTTAATTTTAATACGAAATTGAATTACATTTTGAGATTAATTTAAACGATGCTACTAACACAAACTGCCCACTATCCAAAATAATTACTCTTCAAAAGTATATGAGATTATATTTTTCAAAGAGTTTCTTCTTTAAAACTCTCTAGATCTATATACATAACCGGCTACCAAATAAATAACAGCTGGAGCCCTGTAATAAAATGCAGACGCTTACTTTCTGCAGTCGTTTCCAAAAAATGACAAAACTCAAGAGCAATAGGCAGAGTCATATGATCACTGTGTGTAAAGAAAATTATAATTCATTAAAATTGCCCCACTATAAAGATCCCCAAGAGGAAAAGCTTAGGTTTTGACTGAGACGATTTTCCAAAGAGCATCTAAATCCGCACCCATATAACTTAGATCAGTACATTTTACTCAGTCCGCTTTCACTTTATATCCGCTTTGGCATTAAAACACCAAGTTGCCTCATGTCAAGTATTCTAATGAATATTAAAGAAAGCCCAGACCTTACAATGTCGATAATAACCCTTGCTACACTTATAGAGTATCTGCACTTCAAATTTAAACTTATAACATTAAGGCAAAATTCAATCACCGCCTAGAATAACGGGCAACACTTCGCAAACGGAATTACATAGGATATATAAACCAGCAGTGAGTATCATCAGATCTTACTTTAGATCTTCTTGTTTTAGGTCCTCTTTAATTGAAGCTAGAGGCGTATAATTGGCGCTCTGCAAACGGCAAGTGGCCAGATGCCGCTGGTGTTCCTCTTTGAGAGAAGCATTTTCCTTCCAGAGCTCGGCCACTTGCTGCTCCAGCTCCTCGATGCGCATCTTCTGGTTCTCCAGCAACTCTTGCTGAGTCTCGATTATTTTATTTAGCTCTTTTAGATATTCCACAGCTCGATTCGGATTCTCCGCTGCGCCTTCCATGGCGAACATATAGGTTGTGCATAAGTTCGTTTGCCCGCGGGAAAACGAATCACAGCTTTTCCTTAACACTGAGGTAAACACAAAACGCCTTTTCCTAGCTGCTTTCCGCCATTGTTTGTATTGCACTGAGTGAATGAGTGAACGTGTGGCTGGAGGTTTGGCCACCGCCGCATGCCGTCCAGCTGAGCTCAATGTTCATCACACGTACGGGCTCGACGTGATTTCACCAGCTAGCTGTACTTAATTGAGGGAACTCGACTTAAAGAGGCAATTTCCACTATAATTTCTGATCCCGCGCCGTGTGCTTTGCACGTCTCTCTAGGCAAACATGAGAAATTAGCGCACAGAAAACGTTTAAAGGACGGAATAAAGCTGTAACTTCGAATTGTGACTCTGTGGGTCCCACCGAATCATCAGGGTGAAGAATGTAAATGTTTCGTCAGAACAATTACTCTGAGATGGTGAAAGAAAATACGGCGACAGGATTTCAGCAAGAGCTTTTAAACTACTGTCATTGCAAACTTTGAAATGCAGACCATTTAATTGTTCAACAATTTTAAGGGAAAGCGACACGACACTTACATTCTGGGCACAGAAAGATCCCATAAACAACACTATGATGTGATCACATTTTTGGCTGGTGGGATTAATATTGGGCAGTGGACCAAACAATCTAGTCAAACAAAATGGGGATCTTGTGCATCCAACGGAGAGCAAAGCGGCTTCAGTTTATCGTGTATTTTCAAAGTATTCGGAAGGCTTCGCGTGTAGTGCAAAGATCCCACAATAGCTGGTAGAAGTTGGAGCCAAGGCCCTGCTGCTCTCTACTGAGACTGGCTCTCTTATTCAGAGTTGAGAGTGGGACCTCTCTGAAAAAGGATTACACCAACCAACAGATTACTGGTGGTTGCAGATATTAGACATTACTGAATTTTTAGGGAACAGTGTAATTGGTCCTAAGAGACTAGTGAAATAATATTGAAACTTGTGGCCACAGGGGTTCTAAGGTTAATGATGGCCTTGAATTTATGATACTTTCAGCATGCAGGTAAAGAAGAACTGAACAATAAATTGTCAGTAAATGGGGCAAAGTCACTATTAATGGCCTCAAATTAGAAAGGAAAGGAGCTAGAAATGCTGCTTTGAAGTTACTACTCTCTATCCCCAAGAGCATATATATCTCATATAAAGTGCTGTACCTCCATAGTGTTCCTGCAAAGGATTCTAGCCAGGATTTTGTACTGGAGTAGGGGTTAAAACTTCAATTCTTGTGAGTATGTCACCATTACCTTGATGAAAACCTTTATGTCAGGATATGGTTAGGCTTAGAGTCCTCAGTAGGAACTTGCACAAAGTACAGACAGTGCTTTACCGTAGGGACTGTTATGGCTGAGACTAAAATATTAATTAAAGTGGAATTGGAGAAGTATTGAAACAGGCATATTTTAAAGGATCGTGGGGAGAACAGCATAATGCTACTGGACATTACTGTTTGGTTGAAAAGCCAATGCTGTCTCTGGAAGCAAATTACCTCTTTGCTGTAATTCAGTGATCAAGTGTTAATTTTTCCACATCACCTACAAATGAAACCTTGACAAGTATTATGTAATGTTTTAGTAAATAGTTTTCATCAAACTTGCACATTAAATGTTTTTTTTCTTTTCTCATAATTAATTACAAGGAATATGAAGATATTTCCAGATTTGACCTGGCTTTTGTGATTCAATAGCACTCGTGAACCAGAAATGTTGCATGAAAAAGTAATTAAATTGTACATATTTTGAGATCTTGGAATAGCATATATTGTACCTGAACTGGAACTGATTGATTTATTAAAATGTTGTCACTTATTGAATATTGTTCCTAGACCATCTTAGACTACACATGTAGATGGAGGTTAAAATATAACGTATAACAGTGCTCATCAAACATCCAGACTCCCTATTCTCTTTCACGCACTCTTAAAAACAAATAAAATATTTACAACAAAATCTAGACTTTATTCACTGAACTTCACTACCATCTGTTTGCTTTGCTTAGCTCACAATAGTTCAAAATCAAAATATTGTGAATGCTGGAGATCTAAAATAAAAACAGATAGAGTTAGAAGTACTCATCGTTCTTTTTCCAGAGCCAACTTTGTTTTTCTGAGTGAAAGCTATTGACGGGAAATGTTAGCTTTGATTTCCCCTACAGCTGTTGTCACATCAGTTGAGTAACCCCAGTACTCTCTATTTTTATCTCTTATGCTGTGTATATATACTCAAGGTATATGCCTGCTAAATACGTAGTGTAACCTGAAAATCTGGAACCGAAACAGATTTCAGAAGATTGATTCGCTAAGAGGAAACTGCCTCACATTACATGAATTTCAAATGTGATGAATCAATGTTTAAAAAGTGTTATGATAATCCATTTGGCCATTCCAGCACTCTCTATATTTACTACTTGGTGTTACCTTAAATATTTAGAAAGAACAAATCCTCAAGTGATACTTAATAGTTTCAAAAACTAGAAAGCTGCTCTTGGGTGTAAATGTGCATTTTCTCTCCTTGAGAGAAAAATTACATTTGGAATAAAAATATTAACAAACCTCAAACTTAATTTGTAATCATCAAAATGGTATTTGACCTGGCGTGTGAAAGCCCCACTCAAGGTGTAGATAATAAAAGAACACTCCAAAGGTTGGAGCTAGGTCTTGCATGAAGACTGCCAGCACAAGTGGTGTGTGTAAGTTCAACGTCAAAGTTTAAGAGAAGTTTGGATAGGTATATGGAGGTAGGGGAAAACAAACTCTGAACTTTATTCGATCTTGTAATCATCAAAATAACATTTGACCTGGCACGTGAAAGCCCCACTAAAGGTGTAGATTATAAGATAAGAACACTCCAAAGGTTGGAGCTATGCCTTGTACAAGGGCTCTCAGTATAAATGGTGCATGCGAGCTCGATCTCAACACTTAAGAGAAGTCTGGATAAGTACATGGATGGTAGGGGTATGGTCCTGGTGCAGAGTGATGGGAGTAGGCACTTTAAATGGGTTGGACAAGAGAAGATAGGCTGACAGGCAGAGTGTTCCAGATTTCAACTACTCACTGGGTGGGGGGAAAAAATTCTACCTCAAAACTCACCTAAATCTTCCACCACTTGCTTCAAACCTCAGCACTTTTTCTCCTTTGCTGTGAGGGAAGGTTTCTCAGTATTTATTCGTTTGTACCTCAGTCAGTCGCCTCTTAAACACCACTTAAAGGAAAATACACCCAGCATTTCCAGCCTCTCCTTATTGATAAAGTTCTCCATTCCATCCCAGTGCAATCATAGCCTTTCTAGAGTATGGTGGCCAGACCGCACACAATAGTATATGGCCTAACAAATGTTCTATATAACTGTACTTTCACTTTCTTATTCTAATATTTTATGCCTTGGCCATTGAAGGCCTTAACCACTTTATTGCATCCATGTTACTCCTTCAGGGATCCTTGGACATGTGCATTAAAGTCCCTCTTCTTCAGTACTTCCTATATTCGTGCCACTCGTTGTGTTTCCCCTTGCCTTATTTTATCCTCCTAAAATGCATAGCCTCACATTGGTCAGGATTAAATTTCATCTGACTTTTTTTCTGCCGATCTGTCAGTACCTCCAGTTGAACTTAGTCTTCTTGTGTGCTTCCCCCTAGCCGTCAGTCCATGGTTTTGTGTTGCCATGTGCTCCTGCTCTACTCCTGAGTCCTCCACCTCTCACCTGTGTCTCATTGTGCTCCACCTCTCACCTGTGTCTCATTGTGCTCCACCTATCACCTGTGTCTCATTGTGCTCCACCTCTCACCTGTGTCTCATTGCGCTCCACCTCTCACCTGCCTCTGTTTATTGCTCAGTGTAGTTCAGTTCTGTGTTTTCACCTGTTGCCAGATTGTGCCAATGAATTTTCCTGAGCTTTTCCAGCATTTGTATCTGAACTCTGTCTGACTATCGACTCTGCCTGTTTCCCGATTCTGGTTTTTGGATTTCTCTGGATGTTTTGATCTCTGCCTGAACTTTGAGACTGGCTTTGTATGCACCTCGGGATTTGTTACTCGATTAATATCACTGTGTGCACAGTATGGGTCTGCAATTGGATCCATGCCCCAGCGCCCTGACACAATCATACCTAACAATCAGCATTGTTCTGTAGCTGAGAACAACTATCCTCACAATGGAAAACATCCCCAATTTTCATGTGATCGATAAACTTGACAGTATTGATATTCCTTCATCATTAGGATAAATCCTGGAACAGTTGCCCCCACAATACCGGTGAGTATCTTCAGAAAAATGACAGCTGTAGCTGAAAATGGTGCCTTATCACCATCTGCCGGGAAATCAAGAACCTGCTGAGTAGTTCCAGAATTTTCAGTTTTTATTTTAGATTTCCAGCATCGTAGTTTTGCTTAAATATTCTCTACAGGGTTAATAATGAGTATTGATCTTTCAGACCTTGCCCAGATCCAAAAAAAATTAATATTTTGGGCAGTTGAATTTTTATTCCGAAGTTGAATGTTCGAAGTAAATTTATAATCAGAGTCTGTAAATATACTCCCTGGAGATTCATTTCCTTACAGGCATTCACAGTAAAACAAAGAAAGGCTGACAAACAAGCAATGTTAGCTGGTTGTCGACAACCAAAAGAAGACAAACTCTGCAAATAAAAAAAATAATGAATACATAAATAAATAATATCGAGAACATGAGTTGTAGTGTCCTTGAAAGTTAACCAGTGCATCTTTTTGTTTGATTCAGAGCATCAGTGGAGTACTATTCAATCTCTTGATCTTGGAAAATATGTATACTGCTGTTGTTTTGGGGCAGAGAGTTTCAGAGAACTGCTATGAACAACTATATGCATAAAAGAGTACATTTATTCAGACTGACTACATCAATTGAGATTATGATATACATCTTTTGCAGATGAGCAGCTTCCATTGCATTCTTTACCCTTTGTTTCTTTCAACTTCTTGATATAGGGCTTCTCAAAGATGGCAGGAGTGCGTAACTGTCCGTCTGAGCTGATATGCCTAAGAGTAGTGATTAACTTGCTGAACGAGAGCAGCCAGAGCTCTAGCAATAATCTAGAGACATGAGTCCAAATTCCACCATGGCAAATGAGCAAATTAATTCTGTAATTAGGTAAATCCGGAGTTTAAAAAAGACTATTTTCAGTTTATTGTCATATGTACAAGTATGTTTTTCGCAGTTGCAATGAAAAACTTACTTGCAGTGGCATTACAGGCATATAGTATGAAAAGGAAAACATAAATTATACGAGTATAGTACAAGAAAAGAATGCAATTGGAACCAAAAAAAAAATCAAGGCTCTTTGGAGTGTAAAGTAGTCATGGTGTTGCTATTACAAAGATAATGATTAGGATTTTGCTGGTTGCCTCAAGAACTGAAGGGTTAAAGGGAAGTGGCTGCTCTTACCTGGTAGTGTGGGACTTCAGGCTTCTGTATCTCCTGCCTGATGGTAACTGTGTGAAGATGGTGTGGCCCAGATGACAGTTGCTGCTTTTTTGAGGCAGTACTTCATATAGATACTTTTGATGGTGGGGGCAGGTGGGGGGAGCTTCTGTGAAGTATTGGGCAGAGTCCACTATATTTGCAGCTTCTTCTGTTCCTGCGCATTCGATTGCCATTGCAGATCATGATGCAACCAGTCAGGATACTTTCAACAATATATCTTTAGTAATTTGTGAAAATGAATGAATGAACAAATAAATAGAAAATAAATCTTTCTCTGATGATATACTTAGTTTGCAGCGCTGACAGGGAAGTTGAAGTCTTTTGCCCACTGAAGCTCAGCAGTAGATAGAAAACTGCTTGCTACACACATTCTTTGAATACATTTTACCACTATTGTTGAACGGGTGATAGAGACTGTTTTCAGTTTTGATTGCTTTCTTCTCGGATAGAATCACCATTCTGTGGTTCTGTAAATATCACTTGGCCACCACCACTTTGGGCTAAGTAAGGAAGCAAATAATTAGAGGATTTTAAAAGAAACTCATCTTTTGCACTTTGTCCTTTTTCACAACAGTGAGCACGAGGAGTCCATTGGAAGTGGGAAAAGAAACGTCAGTAATAGTCCGTTTTGGCCTCTCCTACACTGGCAACTTTGGTCTCTTTCCAGACTGTCCTGGCAGAGCTATGGTTTGAAAATCTACAGGTTTGAGCAAGGTTGCTGACTATGGTCATATCAAAGAAATTTCCACATGAGTATCCACAGCTTTTCATCAGCTATGGTAAAGTGACCAGCTGAGGACTTCATAATGATCATAAATGAAAGAAAACTTGCTTTCTGAAAACTACCCCTAGATGACCATTCATGTATCTAAATTTAATTTTGTTCATTATTCATCTTTTCTTATAACATAGAAAGAGGCCATTCATTCTATCAAGTCTATGCTAGCCCCTGGAGCACTCCCATTAGTCCAATTCCTCCATTCTCTTTCACTCGCCCACAGTTCCACCATCATTCACCTGCCACTCATTTACAGCAGGGAGAATTTACAGTGGCAAAACTTACAAAAAGATTATGGGGCCATTTAAATAAATATACTGCGGCACAGTGTTTGTACCTACTGTTTGTGAATATGTTCTTTCTAAAGCGATATGAATTATTGTTAAGTAACTGGACTGCACAGAGTTTTGGATCACTGATACAGAGATGAGATTGAATCCTATCATTGCAGTTGGGAATTTTAAATTGACATGATTACATATATTGCGAATTTAAAAGGAAACTGGTGTTAGCAACAGTATCCAAGGAATTGCTAGATTGTTATTAAAAACCCATCTGGTTTGCTAATGTGCTTCAGGGGAGAAAAATTGCCATTCCTACCCTTTCTGGCATACCTAGAACTTCAGACCCACCAATGTGGTTAACTCCTAACTGCCTCCTCAGTTCAGTCGCAATTAAGGAAGGAGACAAACACTTACATACTATGAACATATATTTATGAGAAAAACACCATGGGCAACATACTAAGAGCACTTGGACCAAAACGGCAAATGCTGAAAAAAAAACAAAAAAAAACTAAAGCACCATCCCAAAGAGAGAAACACTCTAAAGATTAGGGTCCTTTATCAAAACAGGAAAAGAGAGAAAACAAGTAAGTTTTAATCTGCAGAGCTAGAAAGGGTAATAATTTAGAACATGTTTTTCCCCTCCTTTTTCCAGTCGTGGTGAAGAGCCTTCATCTGAAATGTTGACTCTATTCTTCACTCCATCACCTGCTGATTGCTTCCAACATTGCCGATCTTTATACTAAAATACTGGTTGTTCGTTAAAGGTTCATAAATGTCATTGGAGCCCTCTTTTATTGTCCTTTGTTTCTATATCACCCTGCCTTACATGTCCAAAAATGCTTCTCCTGTAGAAAAAGAGAACAAAGTCCTCCCCAGTGCTGCCTTTTAATCAATCACAAAGTATTAAATTCTGACACAGTTCCTCTTTGACCGACTCCCAACCTGGAAAATAGTAAGAATAATCAGACCATGTTGACAGTCGTGCACAATGGATTAAACTTTACAGGTACAGTATTCTGTAATCTGTCTCTCACAATTGTGGTTGGGAATTTCTGTATGTATGATTATGAAGACACGCAGTCCTCTTTTATTGTCATTTGGTAATGAATGCATTAGGAAACGATACAATGTGTAGAAGCAAGCTGATAACTCTCTATCGATGCTGGTTCACTGTGAGAGATAAAGCATGAGATAACAATGCAACTCAAGTCTACAGTTCTAAAATAGGCTGTCCTTTCCTCATAATTCTAAAACAACAACAAAGATAAGTACCCCACAGGACTGATTTAGGAGGCAGCAGAAAACTTACAACAAAGATGCATATATTAGGATTCAATACCATTTACTACAGCTCAGCATTCAATACCACCATCCTCTCAAAACTAATCAATAAGTTCCAAGACCTTGGCCTCAATTCCCCCTTTTGCAATTGGATCCTCGATTTCCTCCCTTGCAGACCCTAGGCAGTTCAGACTGGCAACAACATCTCCTCCATGATCTCAGTCAGCACATGTGCATCACAAGGCTATGTACTAAGCTCCCTGCTCTGCTCGATTTACCCCTATGACTGTGTGTCTAAGCACAGCTCCAATGCCATTTTCAAGTTTGCTGATGACACCACTGTCAAAGACCAAGATAAAAGTGGTGACGAATCAGCATATATGAGGAAGATTTAAAATTTAGCTGAGTGGTGCCATAGTAACAAATTCTCACTCAATGTCAGCAAGACCAGGGAGCTGAATATTGACTTCAGGAGAAGAAAACCAGAGATCTATGAGCCTGTCTTCATCAGAGGATCAGAAGTGGAGAGGATCATCAACTTTAAATTTCTCAGTGTTACTATTTCAGAGGCCTGTCCTAGGCTCAGCACGTAAGTGCAATTATGAAGAAAGCATGGCAGCACCTCTACTTCCTTAGTAGTTTGTGAAGATTCAGCATAACATCTAAAACTTTGACAAACTTCTATAGATGTGTAGTGGAGAGTAGATTGACTGGCTGTCTCATAGCTTGGTATTGAAACATCAAGGCCCTTGAATGGAAAACCCTACCAAAAAATAATAGATACAGCCCAGTCCATCATGGGTAAAGCCTTCCCCACTATTGGGCATATCTACACGAAAAGCTGTTGCAGGAAGTCAGCATCCATCATCAGGGACAACCATCACCCGGGACATGCTCTCTTGCTGCTGCCATTAGAAGCTTCGGGACACGCACTACCAGCTTCAGGAACAGCTACTACCAACAGGTTCTTGAACAAAAAGGGATAACGTCATTCAACTTCACTTGCCCCATCACTGAAATGTTCCCATAACCTATGGAATCACTTTCAAGGACACTTCATCTCATGTTCTCAGTATTTATTGCTTATTTATTTATTATCATTATTTCTTTATTCATGTATTTGCACAGTTTGTTGTCTTTCACACACTGATTGAACACCCAAGTTGGTGTGGTCTTTCATTGATTCTGTTATGGTTATTATTCTAAGGATTTATTGAGTACATCCACAAGAAAATGAATCTCTGGGCTGTATATGGTGACATATATGAATTTTGATAATAAACTTACTTTGAACTTGGGATATTTGAACCTATTCTAAACTCGACAATAATGTTCTTGCAGCCTAGTTGCTTCTCACAGAGTCAACTGTTGAATTCTGTCACCAGTTTACAATCTGACAATAGACAATAGCTGCAGGAGTAGGCCATTTGGCCCTTCGAGCCAGCACCGCCATTCACTGCGATCATGGCTGATCATCCACTATCAGTATCCAGTTCCTGCCTTATCCCCATAACCTTTGATTCCGCTATCTTTAATAGCTCTATCCACCTCTTTCTTGAAAGCATCCAGAGAC
The DNA here is from genome assembly GCF_963921235.1 of Mobula hypostoma. Taxonomy (NCBI): domain Eukaryota; kingdom Metazoa; phylum Chordata; class Chondrichthyes; order Myliobatiformes; family Myliobatidae; genus Mobula; species Mobula hypostoma. Next base: position 58,632,133 of record NC_086111.1, on the reverse strand, counting down.
TTGGCCTCCACAGCCTTCTGGGGCAGAGCATTCCATACATCCACCACTCTCTGGGTGAAAAAGTTTTTCCTCAACTCTGTTCTAAATGGCCTACCCCTTATCCTTAAACTGTGGCCTCTGGTTCTGGACTCACCCATCAGCGGGAACGTGCGTCCTGCCTCCAGCGTGTCCAGTCCCTTAATAATCTTATATGTTTCAATAAGATCCCCTCTCAGCCTTCTAAATTCCAGAGTATACAAGCCCAGTCGCTCCAATCTTTCGACATATGACAGTCCCGCCATCCCAGGAATTAACCTTGTGAACCTATGCTGCACTCCCTCAATAGCAAGAATGTCCTTCCTCAAATTTGGAGACCAAAACTGCACACAGTACTCCAGGTGTGGTCTCACCAAGGCCCTGTACAGCTGCGGAAGGACATCTTTGCTCTTATACTCAATTCCCCTTTTTATAAAGGCCAGCATGCCATTAGCTTCCTTCACTGCCTGCTGTACTTGCATGCTTGCTTTCAGTGACTGATGTACAAGAACACCCAGATCTCGTTGTACTTCCCCTTTTCCTAACTTGACTCCATCTGTGTGGTGGTTCAGTCTGTTTCATACTCCAGCACACTTATCTCAGGACCCCAGTGATCTTGGTTGATTGCTTCAATGCCAGGTGTTTCCAGCAAGTAATCACCAGCGAAGATAACGCATGCCAGGCGGGTATCACAAGGTTCTGTGACAAGCAACATTAAGTGGTTGCTGCCTGCCTTCCATTCACAGCTCTGTTGAAAACAAAATTAGACCACATTGGTGTAACACATATGACACTGAAAATTATATTGTAATTTTCTTTTCACTTTGCAATGTTGTTTTGGAAATCGTTATGGAATATATATCATGTGAAAAAAAACTATTTAACCGAGATATGAATTATATCTGATGTATGAATATTATGCTGACTTTAAAAGAGGCAAAGATGTAATGATGACGCTGGAATTATCCACTAGGGAGAAAGTTAGGGCGTTTCATCTTTTTGTGTTCTGGGGAAAAAAAAGCTTTTCTAAAAAATTCCATGTTGCGTTGCTATCTCCGCCCTGATAAATTGTGGAGTAAAGGAAATGTTTTTTTCAAGCTCTGGCACCTCGACAAATATTTATGGCTGGAATGTAAAACAGAATCACCCCTCGACTACATTGCGATACAGTGTCATTCAAAGGACAGTTCGCGACGGATACTAGGAACAACAAAATACATTTTACTTAGTTCCAACTTCTACAGATACTGCCATTGCTCTGTGCAAAACTTCCAGAGCGATTGTATTCATAATACAACTCACCGCGATTGAACCACAGCTTCCATAGTGGTGAGCTGTATTAAAAACAGCGACTCTATTACGATTAGTAAGTCTACGCCGTCATTCTTGAAAATAGTCATTCTTTCAGCATAATCAATTTATATGTATTTTTTAAAAATATATAAGTTAAGAAGTCAGTTCTGTTTGGCGGAAGTGTAGAAAATTGATGAGACCAACCAAGTTGTTGAAATTAATCGTGTAGTTTAATTTCTTTTGAAGTATGATGTGATTTTCTTGTACTAATCGCCTAATTAAAGGAAGAGCTTATTCTGAGGTGCGAGAGCGTGCGTAGACAGATCACATTCTGTTGGGATATCACATATCCTTCCTCGCAACGTCCGATGCATTGGAATGACACACTTCACATGCCCCTTCTGCTGGTCTATCGCTCCCTGCTGTGGATTTTTCCTCAGTACTCAAGGAGGTTTCCTTGTAAAGCGGATGTAATTTTCATCGGCTATAATTGCCAAAACAATACACGGAAGCAAGAAGTGTTGTGAGCTCAAACGGAAACACAGACAGATACCAGATTTCGATGTGCACTCAAAACAAACGCATATTACTTAGTATCCCGCGCAAAGTATCCAATAAGCTTGCCATTTGTCTTGTGTTCTCCCTAGCTACAAATTTTAGTTAATTAATAATTACACGTGTCAGGGTTTCTTAGCACACCAGTATGAAACGAATACTTAAAAAGTAAATAATTTTTCGAACAAGTTAATTAAGCGGGGGTCTGCTCGCAGAGCCAACACTTGATAAAAATGGCAAATAATTTTAGCGCTGCTGTAAACCATTTTTAACAGTCGCCCTTTGGACCTATCCGTCATGGAATGCCCCCGTTTCTGTTATTTTGCAGTATATTTATTCAAGTCGCATCTGGATCTAGAAACAAACAAGAGAAGATCTGCTGATGTTCGAAATCAAAGCAACACACAAAAAATGCAGGAGGAACTCAGCAGCCCAGGGAGCTTCTATGGAAAAAAAACGTACTTTTCCTCCAGCATTTTGTGTGTGTTGCTTTGGATCTAGAAAATAAAATTTGATTCATAGATTACTATTTCATAAACATTTCAAAAGAAGTAATGGTAAATGAATGATTAATTAGGTTCGCTTTAAAATTTTAGCATAAAAGCAGGCAGCTATGAATGCACACTGCACTACCTATGATTCTTCCAAATAGTTGTAATTGTGGGTTGTGGGAAATTATTTTAAATCCCGTGGATTACTTTAAATTACTGCCTGTTCGGACTCAGCAATAGCTCTTAAAAGTAGCGCAACTTCATTGTGTCATGTGCAATAGGACATTTTGACGCCACAGTGAGGAGCAGAAATAATTAGCATTTTCAAAATATCAGTATTGGGAAATTAAAGATAAATCCCCAGGACATGATGACCTTCTTCCCAAACTTTCAAGGAATGTAAAAACATTTGGGTATGCCAGCATAGTGGTTGGCTTCTAAAGGTTCGAACTAATGATCTGGAAGTGTGCGTGCAATTCCACTTGGCAGCTGAAGAAATAAATTCAGTTCATTAAATATTTATGGAATAAATATGTAGACCATGAAACTACTGGACTGTCACTAAGAAAAGAACTTTGTCCTTTAAAAAAATGTAATCTAAAGCCCTTCCCATCTCTGAGCAAGTGTGTTGCCCAAAACACACCAGATACCTTCTGAAATGGCACCGGAAGGCAATGGACTATGGAAGAGGACAAATAAGGACAGACACATGATGTTTCATTTATCAGTAATGATGTTATGATGTTATGATCTGTGACTTAACTCTATAACGTTTGTCTTCTCTCCATATCACCGAGTACATTTAGAATCATAGAAAACTACAGCACAAAAACAGTCCCTTGGCCCATCTAGCCTGGGCTGACCATTTAAACTACTTAGTCCCGTTGACCCGCACCTGGACCATTGCCCTCCATACCTCTTCCATCCAAACATCTCTTAAAATCTGAAGTCAAAATTACATCCACTACTTGTGCCAGCAACATGTTCCATGCTCTCACCAGCCTCGGAGTTAAGAAGTTTCCTCTCATGTTCTCCTTAAACATTTCACCTTTCACACTTAACCCATGACCTCTAGTTGTTGTCTCACTCACCCAAGCTCAGTGGAAAAAGCCTGCTTGAATTTACCCTTCCTGTACCCCTCGTAGTTTTGTATAGTTCTGTTAAATCTCCCCTCAATCTTCAATGTTCTGGGGAATGTTCCACCTATTCAATCTTTCCTTATAACTCAGGTCCTCCAGTTCTGGCAACATCCTTGTAAATATTCTCTGTACTCTTTCAAATTTATTTACATGTTTCCTGTAGGTAGGTGACCAAAACTGCACACAATACTCCAAATTAGGCTTCACCAGCATCTTATTTAACCTCAACATAACATCCCATCTCCTATACTCCTATTTGATAGAATCAAATATTGCTATGATGATTGTATGTTCTAGTATCAATTGTTTGTCGACAATAAAGTATAAAGTACTTTTATCTATGAAGGCAACTGTGCCAATATCTTTCTTTATAAACCTGTCTACCTATGAAACCACATTCAATGAATTGTGGACCTGTATTTCCAGATCTCTTTGTTTTACCGCACTCCTCAGTGCTCTACCACCCACTGTGTAAGACCTACCCTGGTTAGTCCTCCCAGTGCAACACCTCACACTTGCCTGCATTAAATTCCATCTGCCTTTTTCTAGCAGATGTTTACAGCTAGTCCAGATCCCACTGCAAGTTCTGATAGTCTTCCTTGCTGTCCACCACGCTCCCAGTCTTGGTGTCACCTGCAAATCTGCTGATCCATTTAACGACATTACCACCCAATTTGTTGACATAGATGACAAACAACAACGGATCTAGCACTGAACCCCGCAGCACTCCATTAGTCACAGGCTGCCAGTGAAACAGGCAACCATTTACTGCCAATCTCTGGCTTCTCCCAGAAAGCCAATGTCTAATCCAATTTATTACCTCGTCTTGAATGCCGAGTGACTGAGCCTTCATAACCAACCTCCCATGTGGGACCTTGTCAAATGCCTTCATGTAGACTACACCTACTGCCTTACCTTCAACTTTCCTGGTAACTTCCTTGAAAACTCTTTAAGATTGGTTAGACATGACCTACCACGCATAAAGCTACTACTGCCACTACGTCGACTCAGGCCTAGGCGGCCGGCGTCGGGCAGGATGACAGACTCTCCACTTCTCCCTCTCCCTCATCAGTGTGTTCAGTTCATCTACATTAGCTGCACCACTGTCTTCTAGGAGTGTGTTGACCATAGTCTTGCGAGGGCGCCCAGGGTTCATCCTCCCATGCATGGGCTCCCATATGATGATTAGGCTGGCAGGTAGCTCGGGGTGGTGTAGACAGTACCCCGCTAGTTGCAGTCTTCTCGCCTCGATTTTAGTGGTGAGCATCGGTAGGTCGTCATAGAGCTCGACGTTCGTCATGTGCTTTTGCAAACGCACAAAGCCATGCTATACAAATATCCATATATCTGGTCCCTTAGAATACTTTCCAATAACTTGCCCACTACTGATGTCAGGCTGACCGGTCTGTAATTTCCTGGTTTATTTTTAGGGCTTTTTTTTAAACAATGGAGCAACATTAACTATCCTTCAATCTTCCGGTATATCACCAGTCACCATGGATGATTTAAATATCTCTGCTAAGGCCTCTGCAATTTCTGCACTTGGCCTACCACAGGGTCTGAGGGAACATCTTGTCAGCCCCTGGGGATTTGTCCACCCTAATTTGCCTCAAGACAGTAAACACCTCCTCCTCTGTAATCTGTATAGGGTCCATGACTTCGCTGTGGCTTTGCCTCGCATCTATAGACTCTGTGTCTGACTCCTGAGTAAATACAGATGCAAAAAAAAAATCAATTGAAGATCTCCCCCATCTGTTTTAGCTCCACACATAGACCAATCTGATCTTCCAGAGGACCAATGTTGTCCCTTGCTCTTAACGTATCTGTGGATGCCCCTTATGATTCTCCTTCACCTTGTCTGCTAGACCTCAATGAGGATCACAACCTTGTTGTGTTATGGAACCTTGTGTGACTCAATGACCCGGAGAGTCTCCACCTGGGGCTTGTATGACTGACAGTAGTGAAAATGAGAAGAAGCTACTGACACAATGAAGGAAGCTCTGAACACCGCCAGAGATGGAGGACCTTCATTGCTTCCCTAAACGGCAACAGTGTAACTGGCAGTAAGTTGTCTGCTCAAGCAACTTCATGCCTTTTCTTAGCCCTCCTGATTTCTTTCTTAAGTGTTTACTTGCATTTCTTATACTCCTCAAGTACCCCACTTGTTCCTACGTTCCCATACCTGCTATGCACCCTTTTTTTTCTTAACCAGGATCTCAATATCTCCCAAAAACCAAGGTTGCTTAAACCTGTTATCTTTGTTTTTTTTTTATTCTGACAGAAATATACAAACTTTGTAGTCTCAAATTTCACTTTTGAAGGCCTCCCACTTACTAAGTACACTTTGCCAGAAATCAGCCTATCTCAATCGATACTTACCAAATCCTATCTGATGCTATCAAAATTGACCTTTCTCCAATTCAGAATCTCAGCCCAAGGACCAGACCTATGATTTTCCATAATTACCTTGAAAAGTGGCATTATGATCACTAGATGCAAAGTATTCCCCTACATAAACTTCTGTCACCTGCCCTGTTTCATTCCCTAATAGTATATCAAGTATCACACACTTTCTCATTTGGATTTCTGTGTACTAATTACGGAAACTTTCCTGAACATGTCTGACAAACTCTATCCCATCTAGTACTTTTACAGAATGGGTGTCCCAGTCAATATCTGGAAAGTTAAAATCACCTACTATCACAACCTTTATGTTTCTTACAACAGTCTGCAATCTCTCTGCAAATTTGTTCCTCTAAATCCTGTGAATTGGGGGTTGGGTGGTTTATAATATAGCCCCATTAAAGTGATCATACCTTTTTTATTCCTCAGTTCCATCCACAAAGCCTCACTCAAAGAGTTCTCTGGTCTGTCCTGACTGAGCTCTACTGTGACATTTTCCCTGACAAGCAACGCCTCCCCTCCCCTGTTAATCCCTCCCCCTCTATCATGACTGAAACAACAGAACCCTGGAATTCTGAGCTGCCAGTCCCGCTCCTCCTGCAACCAAGTCTCACTAATGGCAACAAGATCATAATTCCATGTGTTGATCTATGCCCTGTGCTCATCTGCCTTTCCGACGATACTTTCTTGCATTGAAATATACACAACTCAGAACATTAGTCCCACCATATTCAACCTTTTGATTCCTGACTTTGTCTGTGTTCTTAGTAACATCTGTCTCCACAACCACTCCACTATCTGTTCTGGCACTGTGGTTCCCATTCCTCTGCAACTGTAGAATAACCCCCCCACCACAGTACTAGCAAACCTTCCCGCTATGATATTAGATCCCTCCTGTTCAGGTGCAAACCAGCTCTTCTGTACAGGTCCCACCTTCCCTGGGAGAGAGCACAATGGTCCCAAAATCTTACATCTTCCCTCTTACACCAACACGTGTTAAGCTGTACAATCTTCCAATTTCTGGCCTCACTAGCATGTGGCATAGGTAGCAATCCTAAGATCACAACTCTGGATGTCCTTTCCCTTAACTGAGCATCTAACTCCCCGAACTCACTTTGCAGAACCTCATCACCCTTCCTACCTATATTATTGGTATCTATATGAACCACGTCCTCTGGCTGCTCACCCTCCCACTTAAGAGTGCTGAGGACTTGATCTGAGATGTCCCGGACTCCCAGGCACCTGAGAGCAACATACAATCCGGAAATCTCGTTCTCGTCCTCAGAACTTCCTTTCTGTTCCCCTAACTAATGAATCCTCATATTGCCACAGTTCACCTCTTCTTCAACTCCCCCACCCTTCCCTTCTGAGACATAGAGCCAAAGTCAGTGCCAGAGACCTGACTGATGTGACTTCCATCTGCTAGGTCATCACTCTCCAACAGCATCCAGAGTGGTATACCTATTGTTGAGCGGGATGCCACAGGGGCTACCCACACTAGCTGTTTAATCCCTTTCATCTCTCTGACACTCACCCAGTTTCCTGTGTCCTGCACCTTGAGTGCAGCAACCCCTCTATGTGTCCTACCTATCACCCCCCTTAGCCTCCCGAATAACAAATATCTACTAATCTCAAATACAAATGTAATAATTAACCTAACAAGAGCCAGTGATATGGAAGGGACTTCCACACTTGGCCAAACACATTGATTAAAGAAGTGTTTCTTAAAACACTTCTGAAATGTCTGACTCTAATCTTTTGGCTAGGCCACCAAAACTTAAATGCCTGAATCTCTTCCAGAAAGAATATTTTCTCTCAGTCTATTTTTAATATCTCTGTGGTATCCAAAAACTTCAACAAGATCATCCCATACTTTATAAATTGCAAGTAATATATCAAAGGTAGTGTATTAATTACTCATCATTTAACCTGGAGCCGGCTACACTCCCTCAAGTCCATAGAACATAGGAAATAGCAGGAGGAGGCCTGTCAAGCCTGCTCCATCATTTAATAAGATGGTGGTTGACTTGACCACGGTTTCGGGTCCACCTAACTGCCTTTTCCCCATAACCTTTAAATCCCCATCCTGCGCAAAAACCTTTCTAACAGTGGCTCAAGTACATTTAATGAAGCGGTCTCTACCGCTACCCTGAGCCGAGAATCCCACAGATTCAGAAGATAGGTTGAGCGAGCTAGGACTTTTCTCTTTGGAACAAAGGAGGATGAGAGGTGTCTTAATAGAAGTGTACGAGATGTTAAGAGGTGTAGATCGACTGGATAGCCAGAGACCTTTTTCCAGGGCAGAAATGGCTAATCCAAGGGAGCATAATTTTAAAGTGAGGCAAGTATGGCGGGATGTCAGATGTAAGCTCTTTATACAGAGCAGTGGATGCTCTGCTAGGGGTGGTGGTAGAGGCAGATACAATAGGGGCATTTTAGAAATTCTTAGGTGGGCACATAGATGATAAAAACATGGAGGGCCTTAGTGGAGGGAAGCCTCTAAGATACTGCTCTCAACTACACAACTAGGCAGTTTGTTCCATGTGTCCACAACTCGCTGTGTAAAGAAATGCTTCCTGATGTTAGTCTGAAATCTCCCTTGAACCATATCCTTGACAATGGATTAATTTTGAAGTAGCAGCTGGCATTCACTTTACTTATACCCTTAATGATTTTGAACACCTCTATCATGTCTCCTCTCATTCTATGTCTACTTGGGCTAAAAAGATTCAATTCTTTCGATCTTTCTTCATAGCTCATACCCTGCAGACCTGGGATGAGTCCAGTCGTCCTTCTCTGGACTCTCTCCAGCGCCTTCACATCCCTCACACAATATGGATACTGAAATTGTACACAGTATTCAGGGTGTGGCCTCACAAGTGCATTATACAGCTTAAGGAGAACATCTCTTGATTTGAACTCCACTGAGCGCATTATATAGCCCAACATTCTATTAGCCTTCCTTATCGCTTCTGTGCATTGTCTAGAAGCTGATAGTGATGAATCTACCAGGACGTTAAATTCTTCTCATACAGTGCACTTTCTAAATCAAGACCCACTATGTCCTTCTCTGCATAATTTAACAACTCTCTATTATTCCTAGAACACTTAACTTCCTCCTTGACTTTTCCTATACTACTAAAGTATTGAAAAAAAATCTCTTAGGGACGTTTTAATTTTCTTGCAGGGATTTAAAAGGAAAAAAGAAATACAGTTGAATTTGTAAAAATCTATACATAAGCAGGCTGAAAACAACCAATGTACCAAAGAAGTTAAACTAATTAAAAACATATTAAAAAATCAATACTGAGAACAAAAATTGTACGCAGTCCTTGAAAGTGAGCTGGTATATTGTAGAATCAATTCTGAGTAGTGGTCAATGAAGTTATCCATGTTGGGTCAAGAGCCTAATGACTGTAGGGTTGTTTTGACTGTGAACAAAGTCAGTGGAGAAACACTGAAGATGGTGGATACAGAAGTCTCTATTCAGCAAAACAAGTATGTATCATACCTGAGACACTGTGGGAAGAAGAGGCCTGCCTGACCCAATACTACATGACATTTTAATATGCTAAAGATCAAAGGTAAAAGCAGTTACAATGTATCCACAATGTTTCCTTTGAATGAGCTATAATTTTCAAACACTTCCATCTTCACACTAACACTCCAGACACCCAAAGTGAATGTTAATCTCTGTGAACTCTGCAGCTGCATTCATGTATATACAGACAACTCAGGTGAATGGATGTTTCCTGGTTTGCAATTAGCGTCAGTCTGCAGCGCCAGGAAGACCATTGTTCAGAGCTGCATTTTAAACTCAATCTACAATCCATATTCAGGTCTGAAGATAGGTTGCTGTTGAAATTAGTATTTGCTATGTACCATAACTCCAGAATACGCCTTCACGGGGTAATAACTGTTCCCGAACCTGGTGGGTGGGACCGAAGGTTTCTGTACCTCCTGCCTGATGGTAGTAATGAGAAGAGGGTATGGCCTGGATGGTAGTGCTCCATGTAAATGTATTCAGTGGTTTGGAGGGCGTTGCCTGTGATCGACTGCGTTGTGTCCACCACTTTTTGTCTTTTCCTGTTCCTGAACATTGGTGTTTCCATACCAGGCCACGATGCTATTCGAAACACCAGGACTGTTTAGATGAGAATGATCGGGAAATTTGATGTCAGTTCGCCACAAGCACAAAGTGTTCACAGAATGGGAATTTCACCAAACCTCAAGGATAAACAGACAGTTCTACAGGCTCCTGAAGGTCAAGGTTCAACAAAAAACATTCAAACTAAAGAACAAGCAGCTTTCAGTAAGAAGGTGGCGTGCTCGTACGCAGCAGCCACGCCAGGCCCAATCAAAGGTGTATTTGTTCACCTTGTATGTTTTTTTTATGGTCACATGTTGCTGCTGGATACCAAGTACTGCAGGACCATCCCATACGTGAGTTGCTCGATAGTGATGAAGCCTACCATTGTTGTGTTGTCGCCTGGACTTGTGTACCATTGGATGGTCCATAGTACGAGTGATTGTCTTGGACATTTTTTATTGTGATCACAAGACCCTGTTGGACAGTGGCAATGTACAATACTGTAAGTCCAGTTCACTGCTTCATTGACAAGACCGACGGTGAGGGAACTGTGCTGCCTCAGTTCTGGCAAGGACGAAGTCCTTGCCGTGGGGTTGCCTACTGTAGAAGACACTGAGCTAGTGTAGAGAGACCAGTAGTCATTGAGAAGGTGCTGGAATCTATACTGGTCTGGGGGCTAGCCCCTCCTATTGCTGCTCTCCAGTGTACGCTTAGTTTAAAAACAATCTGGACCATGACAATTTATCATTAATCTACAGTCATGCCACTCGGGGACTTGGGCAGTGCTATATTTTTCTTTGTTTTTCTGAAATCATAAGCTTATGTGCTATGTGCAATGTGCTGTGTGTTTTGCATCTTGGCCCCAGAGAAATGGTGTTTCATAGAAACCACAGAAACCATAGAAAAACTACAGCACAGAAACAGGCCTTTTGGCCTTTCTTGGCTGTGCCAAACCATTTTCTGCCTAGTCCCACCAACCTGCACACGGACCATGTCCCTCCATATACCTCCCATCCAGGTATCTGTCCAATTTAGTCTTAAATGTTAAAAAAGAACCTGCATTTACCACCTTGTCTGGCAACTCATTCCACACTCCCACCACTCTCTGTGTGAAGAAGCCCCCCGACTAATGTTCCCTTTAAACTTTTCCTCCCTCACCCTTAACGCATGTCCTCTGGTTTTTTTCTCCCCTTGCCTCAGTGGAAAAAGCCTGCTTGCATTCACTCTATCTATACCCATCATAATTTTATATACCTCTATCAAATCTCCCCTCATTCTTCTACGCTCCAGGGAATAAAGTCCTAACCTATTCAACCTTTCTCTGTAACTGAGTTTCTCAAGTCCCGGCAACATCCTTGTAAACCTTCTCTGCACTCTTTCAACCTTATTAATATCCTTCCTGTAATTTGGTGACCAAAACTGAACACAATACTGCAGATTCAGCCTAACCAATGCCTTATACAACCTCATCATAACTTTCCAGCTCTTATACTCAATACTTTGATTAATAAAGGCCAATGTACCAAAAGCTCTCTTTACGACCCTATCTACCTGTGATGCCACTTTTAGGGAATTTTGGATCTGTATTCCCAGATCCCTCTGTTCTACTGCACTCCTCAGTGCCTTACCATTTACCCTGTATGTTCTACCTTGGTTTGTCCTTCCAAAGTGCAATACCTCACACTTGTCTGTATTAAACTCCATTTGGCATTTTCCAGCTGGTCCAAATCCCTCTGCAAGCTTTGGAAACCTTCCTCACTGTCCACTATACCTCCAATCTTTGTATCACCAGCAAATTTGCTGATCCAATTTACCACATTATCATCCAGATCATTGATATAGATGACAAATAACAATGGACCCAGCACTGATGCCTGTAGCACACCACCAGTCACAGTCCTCCCCTCTGAGAAACAATCCTCTATTACCAATCTTTGGCGTCTTCCATTGAGCCAATGTCTAATCCAATTTACCACCTCTCCACGTATACCTAGCGACTGAATTTTGCTAACTGACCTCCCATGTGGGACCTTGTCAAAGGCCTTACTGAAGTCCATGCAGACAACATCCACTGCCTTCCCTTCATCCACATTCCTGGTAACCTCCTCGAAAAACTCCAATAGATTGGTCAAATATGACCTACCACGCATAAAGCCATGTTGACTAAGTCCCAGTCTATCCAAATACTTGTAGATTCTGTCTCTTAGTACTCCCTCCAATAACTTACCCACTATCGACGTTAAACTTCCCGGCCTATAATTTCCTGGATTACTTTTCGATCCTTTTTTAAACAATGGAACAACATGAGCCATTCTCCAATCCTCCGGCACCTCACCTGTAGACACCGACATTTTAAATATATCTGCCAGGGTCCCTGCAATTTCAACACTAGTCTCCTTCAAGGTCCCAGGGAATACCCTGTCAGGTCCTGGGGATTTATGCACTTTAATTTGCTTCAAGATAGCAAGCACCTCCTCTTTTTCAATCTGTACAGTTTCCATGATCTCACTACTTGTTTCCCTTAATTCCATAGACTTCATGCCAGTTTCCTTAGTAAATACAGACGCAAAAAACCCATTTAATATCTCCCCCATTTCTTTGGGTTCCGCACATAGCCGACCACTCTGATCTTCAAGAGGACCAGAGGACCAATTTTATCCCTTACAATCTTTTTACTCTTAATATACCTGTAAAAGCTCTTTGGATTATCCTTCACTTTGACTGCCAAGGCAACCTCATGTCTTCTTTTAGCCTTCCTGATTTCCTTCTTAAGCATTTTCCTGCACTTTTTATACTCCTCAAGCACCTTATTTACTTCCTGTTTCCTATACATGTCATACAACTCTCTCTTCTTCTTTATCAGAGTTGCAATATCCCTTGAAAACCAAGGTTCCTTATTCCTATTCACTTTGCCTTTAATCCTGACAGGAACATACAAACTCTGCACTCTCAAAATTTCTCCTTTGAAGGCTTCCCAATTACTGATCACATCCTTGCCAGAGAACAACCTGTCCCAATCCACGCTCTTTAGATCCTTTCTCATTTCTTCAAATTTGGCCTTCTGCCAGTTTAGAACCTCAACCCTAGGACCAGATCTTTCTTTATCCATGATCAAGTTGAAACTAATGGTGTTATGATCACTGGAACCAAAGTGCTCCCCTACACAGACTTCTGTCACCTGTCCTAACTCGTTTCCTAATAGGAGATCTAATATTGCATTCTCTCTAATTGGGTAACTCTATATATTGATTTAGAAAACTTTCCTGAACACATTTTACAAACTCTAACCCATCTAGACCCCTAACAGTATGGGAGACCCAGTCGATATGTGGAAAATTAAAATCCCCTACCACCACAACTTTATGTTTCCTGCAGTTGCCTGCTATCTCTCTGCAGATTTGCTCTTCCAATTCTCGTTGACTATTGGGTGGTCTGTAATACAATCCCACTAATGTGGCCATACCTTTCCTGTTTCTCAGCTCCACCCATAAGGACTCAGTAGACAAGCCTTCTAATCTGTCCTGCCTGAGCACTGCTGTAACATTTTCCCTGACAAGCAATGCTACACCCCCACCTTTCATTCCTCTGCCTCAATCACATCTGAAACATCAGAACCCTGGAATATTAAGCTGCCAGTCCTGCCCCTCCTGTAGCCAAGTTTCACTAATTGCTATAACGTCATAATTCCACGTGTCAATCCACGCCCTCAACTCGTCCGCCTTCCCCGCATTACTCCTAGCATTGAAGTATATACACCTCAGAAGATTTTTACCACCACTCAGAACCTTTCTATTAGCAGATTTGCTTGAACTTTTAACATCATTTATTTTCACCCCAACCCCACTGTCAGCTCTGACAATCTGGTTCCCATCCCCCTGCAAATCTAGTTTAAAGCCTCCCCAATAGCACTAACAAACCTCCCTGAAAGGATATTGGTCCCCCTGTGGTTCAAGTGTAACCCGTCTCTCTTGTACAGGTTCCACCTGCCCCAGTAGAGGTCCCAATGATCCTGAAATCTGAAACCCTGCCCCTACACCAGTTCCTCAGCCACTTGTTCATCCTCCAGAGCATCTTGTTCTTACCCTCACTGGCATGTGGCACAGGTAGCAATCCTGAGATTACCACCCTTGAGGTCCTGCTTTTCAACTTCCTACCAAGCTCTCTGTACTCACTGTCCAGGACCTCTTCACTCTTCCTTGCTATGTCATTGGTACCGATGTTCACCACGACATCTGGCTGATCACCCTCCCACTTCAGAATGTCTTACAAGCGATCAGAGACATCATTGACCCTGGCACCCGGGAGGCAACAAACCATCCTGGATTCTCTGTCACGACCACAGAACCTCCTATCTGTACCTCTAACTATCGAGTCCCCTATCACTACTGCTCTCTTCTTTTTCCACCCTCCCTTCTGCACTGCAGAGCCAGACTCAGTGCCAGAGATCCGGCTACTGCAGCTTGTCCCAGGTAAGTCATCCCTTCTACACCACCCCCCGCCCCCGCCCCCAGTATCCAATGCGGTATGCTTGTTGTTTCATTTGGCTATATTTATGATAATTAAATAATTTAAATAATTGGAATTTGAATTTGGATGAAGAGAGTGCAGGAGGTAAAGCAGCTTATTAATAAACATGACAAGTGCAGATTGTTCAGTGATGTCAAGTCAAGCTGCCACACAAAGTTCCCTATTTTGTGACTGATGTGAATGAAAATATATATTTACAGTTCAGCTTTGAGGGCATGGCAGGGATCTGATTTTAAGTTCTATTTTTATTAAAATTTAATCCTTGAGTTAAATTCTGTTTTGCTTTTATATTCTTCTTAACTTGTTACAATTTATAATTTCACCAAAATGCACCAATTCATAGTCACTAGTTAAGAAGTTCTTTGTAAAGCAAGACATCATAACCTGATAGAATGGGTGCTGCATTGTGGAGATACCTGACCCTGGGTCAGAAATGACCATCACTGTTCAGGTTGGTTATTAAGGTGGACTTTAATCCTGATAGATATCAAATGAGTTGGGTCTCAGCACAATTCCAGATGCTCGGGGGTGAGTTTATCCTGGTTCAGATGCAAAAGCATGTCAATCAGTATATACTATGGCGTTAAGTACAAGTGTTCCTTCAGTTTCCTGCATATCTAAACTCAGGGTGTTCTTCCTCCTACGCTGCTGCCAAATTCAAGAATCTTGGTCTCCATTATAGTGACTCAAGTCAGGGCTCCCCTCTCTCCTCCACTGGTATTTAGCTCAAGGCTTGGACTGACACTGCCCCGTGTTTGCAGCGCTGTGCCAAGCTCTTTTGATCAACCATATAGGAAAACTTGATACCTCACCTGGTATGTGACTGTGGGTCCATAAAATATCTGAGGGCTCCAGATGAAATTTCTTCTCAATTTATCAGATTATTACCACTTCAAGCAGTACTAATTAATCAGTTACTATTACATCTGAGCTTATCTTGACCACCAGGAAAAGCTTTTTTTTTGCCTACTCCCGTGGCTTACTTTCGTCAAGATCAGTTTATTATTGTGTACCATTTGGGTGCAATTAAATTTCTTGTTTATGTAAAGCTCACAAAATAAACAGTATTAATTGTAATAATAAAGATAATAATTAGTATCATCATCAGCAGTGATCACTTGTAGTCGAGTATGATTCTTCTCCTTGTGGTTGATCTGGTCACTCGTGACTGAGGAGGCTGATCTGCGATCCACAAGTTCCGATGTTGGCAGCTGTAGTTCATTGAAGTGGTAGTGGATGTAGCTGGTTGGGCCTTTCCTAGTATCTCCTTATGTTGAAGCTGCTTAGTGTCAGTGGCACAGCGGAGGTATTCTTCGAGCTGTGCAGTCCCCTCATAGACAATCCTACTCCAACATTTCCTATCCTTTGCTAATTTCTCCCATCCATTCAGGTTGATGTGGCACTTCCTCAGGTGGGTCTTGATATTGTCTTTGAACCACTTTTTCTGCCCTCCAGGAGTCTGCTTTGCATCCTTGAGTTGGCCAAACAGGAGTTGTTTAGGTAGGCAGGAGTCAGGCATGCAGATGATGTGGCCAACCCTTCGCAATTGGTGTTGAGTCGAGATTGTGGCTATGGAGTTAATGGTAGCTTCCTCCAGGATGCTAGAGTTAGTACGGCTGTCGTTCCTGCTAGCTCTCAGAATCTTTCAGAGCCATCTTTGATGGCAAGTTTCTAGAAATTTTATGTGCCTGCTGCACGTTGTCCATGACACCGCTCCATATAGCAAGGAGGGGAGGACTATAGCTTTATAGACCAGAAGCTTAGTGTTGGTTTTGATATCCCGATCTCCAAAGACCATCTTTCTCAACCTGGCAAAAGCTCCACTCACGCAGCCTATTCTGTGATTTATTTCAAGGTCAATGTTGGCTCTTGAAGAAAGATGGCTGCCAAGATATGGGAAATGATTAGGGGGTTCTCCAGAGGGATGTTGTCAACTTGGATGGTTAGAGGTTTAGGGGTTTGATCAGGAGCAGGTTGATGCAAGACTTGGGTTTTCTTGATGTTTCGATCAAGTCTTAGGAGTTGTAAGCTCTAGCAAAAGTATCCATGATGCACTGCAGATCCTCCTCAAAGTGAGCTACCCATGGTGGTGTCGTCTGCATGTTGGAGCTCCATGATGGAAGTGGTTGACACCTTGCTCTTTGCCTTGAACCTGCTAAGGTTAAACAGCAACCACCCCCCCACCCCCATCTATCCTATAGAGAATCCGGACTCCCGGTGGGAGGTCTTGGCCTGTGAGATGAAGAATGGTTGTAATGAAAATGGCAAACAGAGTTGGGGCAATGACCCTGGTCCCAACCTTAAAAGGTGCTGTTTCAGAGCCACTGCTGCTGATGACTGTTGCACACATTTCATTGTGTAAGACCTGAAGGATCTTGAGATATTTTTCCTGGCATCCAATTTTAGACAGTACCTGACAAAGGGCAGGATGATTTACAGAGTCAAATATTTTTATAAGGTCTATGAAGGCCATACAAAGTGGGAGATTTTGTTCCCGGGCCTTCTTCTGCAATTGACATGCCTTAAAAATCATGTCAGATGCTCCTCTGGCTGCACAGAAGCCACACTGAGACTCAGGCAGGAGATAACCTGCCATAAGAACAGCTGAAGAACAGGACCCTAAGGGTGGCATTTTCAGGATTTCTGCCAGTGCTACGTGACAGTGATGGTACGAATTGGAAGAGATGGCAGTTGAATGCGTGGCTGAGGAGTTGGTGCAGGGAGCTGGGTTTTAGATTTTTGGATCATTGGGATCTCTTCAGGGGAAGATGGGACCTGTACAGATTGGATGGGTTGCATCTGAACTCGAGGGGGAGCAATATCCTTGCAGGTAGGTTTGCTAGTATGGTATGGGAGGGTTTAAACTAATTTGCAAGGGGGATGGGACTCGGAGCGATAGAGCAGTGGAAGAAGTGCATAGAGTAAAGCCAGATCTAACATATAGAGAGGCTTTGAGGAAAGAGAAGCAGAATAAAGGCTGTAAAGGTAGTAAGTTAGAAGGGCTGAAGTGTGTGTACCTCAATGCAAGAAGCATCAGGAACAAAGGTGATGAACTGAGAGTTTGGATACTTACATGGAATTATGATGCAGTGGCCATTACAGAGACTTGGCTGGCACCAGGGCGGGAATGGATTCTCAATATCCTGGATTTCAGTGCTTTAAAAGGGATAGAGAGGGGGGGGAAGGGGAGGAGGGGTGGCATTACTGGTCAGGGATACTATTACGGCTACAGAAAGGGTGGGTAATGTAGCAAGATCCTTTTTTGAGTCAGTATGGGTGGAACCCAGGAACAGGAAGGGAGCAGTTACTCTATTGGGAGTATTCTATAGGCCCCCTGGTAGCAGCAGAGATACAGAGGAGCAGATTGGGAGGCAGATTTTGGAAAGGTGCAAAAATAGCAGGGTTGTTATCATGGGTGACTTTAACTTCCCTAATATTGATTGGCACCTGATTAGTTCCAAGGGTTTGGACGGGGCAGTTTTTTAAGTGTGTCCAGGACGGATTCCTGTCACAGTATGTGGACAGGCTGACTAGGGGGAATGCCATACTAGATCTAGTATTAGGTAACGAACCAGGTCAGGACACAGATCTCTCAGTGGGTGATCATCTGGGGGACAGTGACCACTGCTCCCTGGATTTTAGCATTATCATGGAAAAGGATAGAATCAGAGAGGACAGGAAAATTTTTAACTGGGGAAGGGCAAATTATAAGATTATAAGGCTAGAACTTGCAGGTGTGAATTGGAATGATGTTTTTGCAGGGAAATGTACTATGGACATGTGGTGAATGTTTAGAGATCTCTTGCAGGGTGTTAGGGATAAATTTGTCCCGGTGAGGAAGATAAAGAATGGTAGGGTGAAGGAACCATGGGTGACAAGTGAGGTGGAAAATCTAGTCAGGTGGAAGAAGGCAGCATACATGAGGTTTAGGAAGCAAGGATCAGATGGGTCTATTGAGGAATATAGGGCAGCAAGAAAGGAGCTTAAGAAGGGGCTGAGGAGAGCAAGAAGGGGGCATGAGAAGGCCTTGGTGAGTAGGGTAAAGGAAAACCTCAAGGCATTCTTTAATTATGTGAAGAACAAAAGGATGACAGGAGTGAATTTAGAGATAAAGGTGGGAAGATGTGCCTGGAGGCTATGGAAGTGATCGAGGCCCTCAATGAATACTTCTCTTCGGTATTCACCAATGAGAGGGAACTTGATGACCGTGAGGACAATGTGAGTGAGGTTGATGTTCCGGAGCATGTTGATATTAAGGGAGAGGAGCTGTTGGAGTTGTTAAAATACATTAGGATGGATAAGTCCCCGGGGCCTGACGGAATATTCCCCAGGCTGCTCCACGAGGTGAGGGAAGAGATTGCTGAGCCTCTGGCTAGGATCTTTATGTCCTCGTTGTCCAGAGGAATGGTACTAGAGGATTGGAGGGAGGCAAATGTTGTCCCCTTGTTCAAAAAAGGTAGTAGGGATAGTCCGGGTAATTATGGATGAGTGAGCCTTACGTCTGTGGTGGGAAAGCTATTGGAAAAGATTCTTAGAGATAGGATCTATGGGCATTTAGAGAAACATGGTCTGATCAGGGACAGTTAGCATGGCTTTGTGAAGGGCAGATCGTGTCTAACAAGCCTGATAGAGTTCTTTGAGGAGGTGACCAGGTATATAGATGAGGGTAGTGCAGTGGATTTGATCTATGTGGATTTTAGTAAGGCATTTGACAATGTTCTACATGGTAGGCTTATTCAGAAAGTCAGAAGGCACGGGATCCAGGGAAGTCTGGCCAGGTGGATTCAGAATTGGCTTACCTGCAGAAAGTAAAGGGTTGTGGTGGAAGGAGTACATTTGGTTTGGAGGGATGTGACTAGAGGTGTCCCACAAGGATCGGTTCTGGGACCTCTACTGTTTGTGATTTTTATTAATGACCTGGATGTGGGGGTAGAAGGGTGGGTTGGCAAGTTTGCAGATGACACAAAAGTTGGTGGTATTGTAGATAGTGCGGAGGATTGTCAAAGATTGCAGAGAGACATTCATAGGATGCAGAAGTGGGCTGAGAAGTGGCAGATGGAGTTCAACCCGGAGAAGTGTGAGGTGGTACATTTTGGAAGGACAAACTCCAAGGCAGAGTACAAAGTAAATGGCAGGATATTTGGTAGTGTGGAGGAACAGAGGGATCTGGGGGTACATGTCCACAGATCCCTGAAAGTTGCCTCACAGGTAGATAGGGTAGTTAAGAAAGCTTATGGGGTGTTAGCCTTCATAAGTCGAGGGATAGAATTTAAGAGTCATGAGGTAATGATGCAGCTCTGTAAAACTCTGGTTTCACTTGGAGTACTGTGTCCAGTTCTGGTTGCCTCACTATAGGAAGGACGTGGAATCATTAGAAAGGGTACAGAGGAGATGCTGCCTGGTTTAGAGAGTATGCATTATGATCAGAGATTAAGGGAGCTAGGGTTTTATTCTTTGGAGAGAAGGAGGATGAGAGGAGACATGATAGAGTTATACAAGATATTAAGAGGAATAGATAGAGTGGACAACCAGTGCCTCTTCCCCAGGGCACCATTGCTCGATACAAGAGGACATGGCTTTAAGGTAAGGGGTGGGAAGTTCAAGGGGGATATTAGAGGAAGGTTTTTTACTCAGAGTGGTTGGTGCGTGGAATGCACTGCCTGAGTCAGTGGTGGAGGCAGATATACTAGTGAAATTTAAGAGACTACTAGACAGGTATGTGGAGGCAGTTAAGGTGGGGGGTTATATGGGAGGCAGGGTTTAAAGGTCGGCACAACATTGTGGGCTGAAGGGCCTGTACTGTGCTGTACTATTCTATGTTCTATATTCTATAAGATTCGGGTAAGTACCTTTCCTGTTGTAGAGAGGTGGGAGATGCCTCTACAGTTTCTAGAGTCAGCTTTGTCACTCTTTTTTTAAGAGTGTGACTTATACGAAGTATAATAATAAATATAGTGGGTACAACACAATGGAATGATGGAAAGATAGTTGTGTAAGTAGAAATAATGCAAGAAAAAATGCTCAAGTAACAATATCAGAATAACTGAGAGAGGCTGAATTAAGAGTCTAAGGACATGGCAGTTCCACAGGGAAGCCGATATTATTTGCAAACTTATTCATCCATTCCAGAAATGCTTCCCTATCACTATGTAAGTTCCCAATCATTTTATTATGTGGTTCAATTCTGATGCTCCATTTTTTCTCCCTTTGATGCGTTTCCCTTGCATAAATGTTGGCTTCCTGCTCAATTATTCCCACATTCTGTGATTTGACCTGTGGCTCCTTCTCAGTAGCTGCCATAGGGTTAGGTGGTTCAGCATCATTAGCTTCAAATAGGTGACTGTTCATCAAATTCTCTGCAGAACATCACAAAAAGTAGTCTGTAGAAGGCACAGGACGATATGTCACCAACCTATCAGCACGTTCAAAATACCCCACAGTGATTCACAGCAGTTGCTCTCCCTGCTAACCAGCTAGTTTTGAGTCGGTAAACAAATCAGGTTGTTTCAAATATTTATCAGTACATTCTTTTACAATAGCCTTGTAAAACAACATTTAAAGTCACCGTGTAATAATTATGTTGATGTTCAGCTGAGATTAGTGTTCACACAAAAAATGGAGTAAATATCAAATTTCAAAGTAAATCTATTATCAAGGTACATTTATGTCACCACGTACAATCCTGAGATTTGTTTTTCTGCATGCGTACACAGTAAATCGAGGAAACGCAATAGACTCAATGAAAGACTACTCCTAAGAGGATGCTGAATCTTTGCAAACTTCTAAGGAAATAGAGGAATGGCCATGCATTTTTCAAAATGGCATTTATGTGCTGGACCCAGGACAGATCCTCTGAAATAGAAGCACAGAACATCAAGCAGTGCAGCCCTGGAGTAGGCCATTCGGCATGCAAGGCTGTGCTGTACCAGCTAAACAGCAAATCAAAAACACGCAAACCTTAATCCCTCCTAGCTGCATCATGACCATATCCCTCCATCTTCCTTACGTCCATGTGCCTGTTCAAACATCTCTTAAAAGCGGGGGACAAGGAGATGGCTGATGAGCTAAATGAATATTTTGCATCAGTCTTCATTGTGGACACACTAGCAATGTGCCAGGTGTCGAAGGATGTGAGGGAAGTGAAGTTACTATTACAAAGGAGAAGGTGCTCAAAAAGCTGAGAGATCTAAAGTTATATAAGTCACCCAGACCAGATGAACTGCACCCTAGAATTTTGAAAGTGGTAGAGGCAGAAGTTATGGAGGCATTAGTAATGATCTTTCAAGAATCATTGGACTCTGGCATGGTTCTGGAGGACTGGAAAATTGCAAATATCACTCCAGTCTTTAAGAAAGGAGGGAGGCAGCAGAAAGGAAATTATAGACCAGTTAGCCTGACCTCAGTGGTTGGGAAGATGTTGGAGTCAATTGTTAAGGATGAGATTATGGAGTACTTGGTGACACAGGCCAAGATAGTACAAAGTCAGCATGGTTTCCTTAAGGGAAAATATTACCCGACGAACCTTTTGGAATTCTTTGAGGAGATTACAAGTTGGATCAATAAAAGGGATGCAATGGATGTTGTATATTTGGAATTTCAGAAGGCCTTTGATAAGGTGCCACACATGAGGCTGCTGACCAAGTTAAAAGCCCATGGCATCACAGGAAAGTTACTAGCATAGTAAGAGCACTGGCTGATTGGTAGGAGGCTGTGAGTGGGAATAAAAGAGTCCTTTTCTGGTTGGCTCCCAGTGACTAGTGGTGTTCCACTTCTTTTTATGCTGTATATCAATGATGATGTTGCCAAGTTTGCAGATGGTACAAAGATTGATGAAGGGGTAGGTAGTGTTGAGGGAAAAGGAAGGCTGCAGAGGGACTCGGACGGATTAGGAGAATGGGAAATAAAGTGGGAAATGAAATACAATGTTGGAAATGCATGGTCATGCACTTTGATAGAAGAAATAAATGTGCAGAATATTTTCTAAAAGGGGAGAAAATCTAAAAATCTGAGATGCAAAGGGACTTGGGAGTCCTTGTGCGGAACACCCTGAAGGTTAACTTGCAGGTTGAGTCGGTGGTGAGGAAAGTAAATGCAATGTTAGCATTCATTTCAAGAAGTCTAGAATATAAGGGCAAAGATGTGATGCTGAGGCTTTGTAAGGAACTGGCGAGGCCTCATCTTGAGTATTGTGAACAGTTTTGGGCTCCTTATCTAAGAAAAGATGCTAGCATTGGAGAAGGTTCTGAGGAGGTTCACTAGGATGATTCCGGGAATGAAACAGGTATCATATGGCTCTGGGTATGCGCTCACCGGAATTTAGAAGGATGAGGAGGGATCTCATTGAAACCTTTCGAATGTTGAAAGGCCTGGACAGAGTAGATGTGGAATGGATGTTTCCCATGGTGGGGGAGTCTGAGACAAGGGAGTACAGACTCAGGATAGAGGGGCATCCATTTAAAACCGAGAAATTTCTTTTGCCAGAAGCTGGTGACTTTGTGGAATTTGTTACCACAGGCAGCTATGTAGGCGGAGATTGATAAGTCCTTTATTGTACACGGCCTCAAAGGTTATGGGGAGAAGGCTGGGCAGTGGGGCTGAGAAGGGGAGAAAAGAATCAGCCATGATTAAAATTTTCATTTGCTCCAAATTGACTTACCATCAAAAGAGTCACAACATATTATTGCATCTCTTGGTAAGCTACATGGCTTATCAATTCAAAGTTATTCTCCAAAAGTCAGTGCTGGTGATCTTACACAATACTAGAAAATCTTAATTACATCCAGTATATCTGAAGTTATTTTCTCCTGTTAGAATTGGGACACCTACAATAAATTATAACAATATTTAAAAGGGGAAAATGCTAATGCTGAAAATGCAGGGAAATAGAGTTTGTTTGAAGCAGAAGACTCTGTCACAGCATACAATAAATCCTGATGAAGGGTCTTTGCTCAAAACGTTGACTGTTTATTCCCTTCCATAGATGCTGCAAGATCTACTGAGTTCCTCCAACATTTTGGGTGTGTGTTGTTATGCAGTACAGTATTCCATTTGATTTCAAAATGGTTTAACATGATCACAAATAGGTGTTAAAGAAGATAATTCATTTATCATAGTTGTAATATTGATTTATGAAATACAAAACACTTAGTTTAATAATTATCATAACAATATAAAAGTAATTTTAAATATTATTTCAAACATGGTCACACAGATGGTCTGGAAAAGGTCGTTTTCTGATTTTCTGGTGCATTCAGGTGGACAGTTGAGAGGAGAGAAGTACCTTTTTGGCTTACAGACATCTGCTGCAATGATATATTTAATAAAATTATACTGTGATACAGCTCAGAAGGCAGCCATTGGTCCAAGCTGTCTCTGCTGATTAATTGGAAGATATGAGCCCAGATGGAGCAGAGAAATAAATGGATCTTAGAAAGTAAAGACACTTATCATTAAAAGTTGTTCTACAAGTTATCAAGCAAAAGTGAAACCAAGCCAAGCGCTAAGGTCTATTCCTGGAGAAACAGAAAGAGTGTTAAGAAATTATGCTAAATCTATATAGAACCCATTTCAATCACACTGCATGTGGTTTTAATTGCCTTATAATAAAAATTATATAGAGAAAATGGAGCGATTACAGGAGGATTTACAAGGATGATATCAGAAATGTGAAGAGATATATCATAAAAGGTTGAATGGTTTGGGCCTCTTCACCTGAGACAAGAATGCTGAGAGATTATCATCAGTGTTAAAAGTTGATGGAAGATTTTGATCGGGAGGTCCTAAGAGAACGTTGGCACTTGTGAGGAAGAACATAATTGGAGGTCATCAGTGTCAAATGGTTATGAAAGTACTCAATAGGGGATTTAGAAAAAACTTCTTTCTGCAAAGAATAGTGAGAACATAGAATTCACTCCCACTGTGAGATGTCAGGACAGACATATGAGAGGAGGAACTATAGAGTCATGCTGAAATAAGAAGAGACAGGAGGAGGCCGAAGTAGAACCTACGAGGGGTGATTGATAAGTCATGGCCTAAAGTAGAAGGAGTCAATTTTAGAAAACCTAGCACATTTATGTTTCCTACATTTAAACACTTAGTCCAACGGTCATGGAGCTTACAGATCCCTTCTTTGTAGAAGTCGGCGTCTTGGACCTCCAGAAAGTGGTCCACAGCAGGGGTGATTGATAAGTTTGTGGCCTAAGGCAGAAGGAAATGAGTTATTAACTTCAAACTTTCTGCATTTTCACTCAAAGAGTTGAACTGTATGTGCATGTAACGAGAGCGGTATTACTCATCTCCTTCTCTCTTAGGCCACGAACTTATCAATTGCCCCTGCTATGGACCACCTGGAGGTCTGAGACGCTCTTGAATATCCCATTCTGATAGGTCTATCCACGGCCTCCTCTACTGTCAAGATGAAGCCACACTCAGGTTGGAGAAACAACACCTTATATTCTGTCTGGGTAGTCTCCAACCTGATGGCATGACATTGATTTCGCTAACTTCCGTTAATGCCCCTCCTCCCCTTCTTACCCCATCCCTTATTTATTTATTTATTTTTAATGTTTTCCTTTTTTTCTCTCTGTTTCTCTCACAATAACTCCTTGCCTGCTCTCCATCTTCCTCTGGTGCTCCCCTCCCACTTTCTTTCTCCCTAGGCCTCCCGTCCCATGATCCTCTCCCTTCTCCAGCCTTGTATCCCTTTTGCCAATCAACTTTCCAGCTCTTAGCTCCATCCCTCCGCCTCCTGTCTTCTCCCATCGTCTCGGATCTCCCCCTCCCCCTCCCACTTTCAAATCTCTTACTATCTCTTCATTCAGTTAGTCCTGACAAAGGGTCTTGGCCCGAAACGTCAACTGTACTTCTTCCTATAGGTGCTGTCTGGCCTGCTGTATTCCACCAGCATTTTGTGTGTGTTACCAAGGCTTTGGGCCCTGTTTGGGTTGCTCCAGGGATTTGGATCTAAGGACTCAATTTGGTTCAGAATGCTGTTGTTGCTTGCTTCTATTGTTTGCATGATTTGTTTCTTTCTCTTCCTCTGTGGACACTGGGGGTTGGTCTTATTTTTTTAATTGAGTTCTTTCGGGTTCCTTGCTTTGTCATTGCCTGTTAAGCAAACAAATCTCAAGGTTCTATAATTTATCCATTCTTTGATAATAAATGTACTTTGAATCTTTGAATCTTGAATCTCCTGTAGATCACAGGAGTGGTCTGTGGTCTGTGACATCTTTTTGCGTGTGCAGTTCCCAGAGCCAACTCTAACTCTCCTGTTGGGATCCTGCTGAACTCAGCAGAATTTCCCTTCTTTTGTACCCTGGAACCTATATTTTTCATCTTTTCTCAGCCCCAAACTTTGATTATTATTTAGTTATTTACATGTTTATTAAAAGCTTTCTTGTTGCCATATTTTCTTTTAGTTTCTCTACATTTTGTCTTCTAATGTTCTCTCTGCCGAATTAAAAATTTGACTTAGCAAATGTCACATTTTTTTTTTGTTTTTCAGTTTTAATCATTATAGGTTTAGTCCTCTTTGGTTCTCACAAAGCCAGTGCTCCTCAAAATCTTCAAAACGGCAAGTAAAACACATTCTGTCTTGTATATATATCAAATACCAGTGGTCTGGCTTTCTTTAATTTTCTAATTGCATGTGATTGATTGCCTAGTTCAGCAACACGTTCGCAAATTCCTCCAAAAGGTCAAGGTTTTATTTCATAAAATATTGCTGGCAATATTTTCTATTATTATGTGGAGACTCTTTGCTGATATTTTTTAATCAAGCTTAATCTCGAATCATATCCTCCATTCACAAAAAGCATAAACTACTGCAGCAGTAATGATATTATCAAACAGCTAATTTCAATGCCAAAGAGCAAAATGCTGGAGGAACTCAGCTGGCCGGACGGAACCTGTGGAGGGAAATGGATGTTTGGGGTCAAAACCCTTCATGTGGACTGAAAGAGCCAAGATGCGAGGGCCCAGGATGAGGACAAGAGTTGTCTTGTGGTAAGTGGAAAGGAGAGAAGGGGAAATATGGGGATAGGGAGTGGGGGGGGGGGATGGCAAAAAGATGTAATAGGTGTACGTAATAAACGGTTGCAGGTGACAGAATACAACAGGAAAGGGAAGTGGAGTGAGACGATGGGAACAGTGGGGAGGAGTGACTGGGTAATGAGCAGAGGGAGGGAAAAGGAATTGCGTGATAGGTGGTGGGGGGGGGGGTCGGGGAGACTAGTTTCAGGCGTGTGAAAGAGGAACTGGATAGACCAGGAGGAGGGAGAAAAGGACAGAACGGGAGCAGGTTATGTGAAATTGGAGAATTCAATAGCCTCCCATTAGGTTGCAGACTACTCAGGCAGAGTATGAGGTGTGATTCCTCCTGTCTGTGATCGGCCTCCACTGGCAGTAGAACACAGAACACATATAGAACATAGCACAGGATCAGATCCTTCAGCCCACAGTGCTTTGTTGAACTAATGAAATTAGTAATCAAACGCCCACTAAACTAATCCCTTCTGCCCATATCCTTCCATTTCCTGCACAGTTATGTGCTTATCTAAGAGTTTCCTGAAAGCCCCTATTGTGTTTGCTTCCTCCGCTACCCCAGGGAGTGCGTTCCAGATACCCACCGCTCTTGTGCTGGGGGGAAAAAACTTTGCCTTGCACATTTCCTTCGAAATTTCCCTTTCTCACCTTAAATTCATGCCCTGGTAACAGATGTTTCAACCCTGGGAGAGAGATATTAGCAGACTTCTCTATCTGTGCCTCTCATAATTTTATAAACCTCTACCAGATTTCCTGTCAGCCTTTGCACTCCAGAGAGAACAACCCAAGTTTGTCCAAGCTCTTGTAATTGCACATGCCCTCTAATCTAGGCAACATCCTGATAAACTTCATAGAACATAGAACATAGAATAGTACAGCACATTACAGGCCCTTCGGCCCACAATGTTGTGCCAACCCTCAAACCCTGACTCCCATATAACCCCCCACCTTAAATTCCTCCATATACCTGTCTAGTAGTCACTTCCTCTGTGCCTTTTCAAATACTTGCACAATGGATAACCGGAACTGAATACAATGCTCCCAATGTGGCCTTACTAGAGCTTATCAAGTTGCAACATATCTTCCTAACTCTTGATCTTATTTTCTCAACTGATAAAGGCAAGTTTGCCAAATGCCTTCCTCACTTGTCTATCAACATGTGTCGCCACTTTCAGGGAGATATGAACTTGGGCCCCAGGATCTTTCCATTAACAGTACAGTCCTTTACATTTGATCTCCACCCATATCTGCAACTGATCTATGACCTGTTCTATACTTTGCTAAACTTTTACACTATTCACACCACCAATCTTCATATTACCTGAAAACTTACTAACCCACCCATCTGCATTTTTTTATCCAAGTCATATATATATATCTCACAAACAACAGAGGTCCCAGTACAGACCCAGCAGAATACCACTAGTCATAGACCACCGGTCAGAATAAGTCTCATTGACCACTACCACTGGTCTTCTATGGGCAAGTCAATTCTGAATTTAAATGCCCAATTGACCAATCTTCCAGTGAGCCTCCCATAAGGGACGTAGTGTAAAACCTCACTAAAATCCATGTAGACAACATCAATCACCCTCATCACCAACTCAAAAAAAAATCAGGTTAGTAAAACATGATGTGCCCCACACGAAGCCATGCTGACTGTCTCTAATTAGGCCATGGTTTTCTAAAAATGCTTATAATTCCTATCCCAAATACAGTAATCCTCTCTAGTAGTTTCCCTTCCACTGACGTAAGACTCACCGGTCTATAGTTTGGAGGATTATCCAGTACAGATGGCTGAGGACAGACATACCAGTGTGAGGTTGGAGAGGAGAAAGTTGGAATGGTTACAGCAACCAGGATCTGCAGATGACCAAGAAGGGAGAAACGTACTGTAAGTGCTGGACAACGTGTTTGTCTGGTCTGTGCTAGACACTGATGTTAAGCAGGTCACATTGAGTGCAGTGAGTGTAGTAGATGAGGTTAGAGGAGGTGCACATGAATCTCTGTCTCTTAGAAGGCATGTTTATGTCCTTGGATAGTGGTGAGGGAAGCAATTTAGGGACTGGTCTTATACCTCTTACGAGGGAAATGCCTGGGGATGGGTGGGGAGGGATGACGGAACCAGGAGTCATGGAGAGAAAGCAGTGGGATGAGAAAGATATAGCTGGTGGAAATGTTGAAGAATGACATGCTGGACCTCTAGGCTGGTCAGGTAAAAGGCAAGGACAAAGGGAACTCTACACCTGTTCTGTCAGCGGGGGAGGTGAGATGAGAGGCCAAGTGTGGGAAATGGAAGAGATGCAAGTGAGGTCTTCAATAATCATAGTTGGGGAGGGGGGAGAGACAAAATGGGAGGAGTTGTAATCGAGTAGCTCCAGCAATCAGTCGGTTTGCAATAATGTCGGTGGAAGGTTTATTTCCTGAGATGTATAAAATTAGATCAAGAAAGGGGAGAGAAGTGTTGGAAGTGCCCAGGGAGGAGGTTAGTAGCGTAGTTGATGAAATTGCCGACTTCTGCATGGAGACAGCACTGATGCAGTTGTCAGTTTAATGGAGAAAGAGTTGGAGAGCAGTGCTAGAGTAAGTCTGGAACAAAGGCCGTTCCATGTTATCAACAAAAAGGGTGCATAGCTTGGGGTCATGCTAGTGCCCTTGTCTCCATTTAATTCCAACAGATAGACAGCTGGGTCATCTGAGAAGACAGGGAGATAAAAATCACAGTTCTTTTTTTAAAATCTTGTTTGAAGTAATGATGCATAGCAAACAAAGATATACAAAGTTCAGACACAAAGTATTGGCTTCTTATTAAAATGAACCTGATTGTCATTATCTGAAAGATCATTATAAAGTGGAATACTGTAGAAGTGTTTAATACAATACTCACAAACATGTTTCTTTTTAAAATAAGTAATTTTCTCCAAAAATTTAATTTTTTTTGCATCAAAGTAATGCATCAAATTGGAAAGAGAATAATTGCTCCCATTCTCAAGTGAATACCTATATGGTACATTCATTTTTGTTGCTTTATCAGTTCAATTATTTCATTCAAAACAAACGCTTTTCTGACAACTCCAAATCAGCTGGCAAAACACAGACTGCGGCATGCCATTCAAAGTGAATTGTGTGTTACAATTAACTAAGAAGACACAGAGCTGTAAATAAAAGAAATAGATGCAGTGGATTCCAGTTAATTGGGACACATTGGCACCAGTTCAATTTGGCCCAATTAATTGGCTGCCCTAATTAGTCATAGTTTCATAGAAATAGTTAAAAAGGTATAAAAAAGATGAAGAACCATTTAACTGAGTAACAAATTATGCATTTAAATGAAATACAGAACAAATTAGAACACTAACACTACTATTATAGTACTATAAAACTGTATTAGTTCCTAATAGTTATTGAGGGAGGAATTCATTCAGTGACTGTAAATGAACAAAATCAGTGCAAATGATGCACTGTCTTCAAACAGTGCTTACAACGACTACATCCTCCAAATCTTCATTTTCATTGTAACATTCAAGGTGATCGTGGATTCCTTCTAATTCTTCCGAACCTGCTGAAGTAACATAATTGTTTCATTTTCACTCCCGACTGTCTGTGGGCATGTCCAAGCCTGAATGCTTGAAACCGCGGTGAGCAGAGCAGTTCTGAATTGTCTTACTGTTTATTATCCCCCAACTATCAGTGACAAAAACACTGCTTTCTGAATACAAACATGCATGTGACTCTATTCAAAAACTGTTCGCTTTAAGCATAGTGTAGTGTCCATTGGCCACACAGCGTGTATGTAACTGATGCTAATTAAAGAATGTTTGGCAACAGTCTCCTGCCCCAATTAAGTGGCATAGTGTCCCAACTAAACGGACAGAATCGCAGCTATTTTCTCAACTTGTTTTTATTCATAGAAACATAGAAAATAGGTGCAGGAGTAGGCCATTCGGCCCTTCGAGCCTGCACCGCCATTTATTATGATCATGGCTGATCATCCAACTCAGAACCCAGCCTTCCCTCCATACCCCCTGACCCCTGTAGCCACAAGGGCCATATCTAACTTCCTTTTAAACATAGCTAATGAACTGGCCTCAACAGTTTGCTGTGGCAGAGAATTCCACAGATTCACCACTCTCTGTGTGAAGAAGTTTTTCCTAACCTCGGTCCTAAAAGGCTTCCCCTCTATCCTCAAACTGTGACCCCTCGTTCTAGACCTCCCCAACATCGGGAACAATCTTCCCGCATCTAGCCTGTCCAATCCTTTTAGGATCTTATACGTTTCAATCAGATCCCCCCTCAATCTTCTAAATTCCAACGAGTACAAGCCCAGTTCATCCAGTCTTTCTTCATATGAAAGACCTGCCATCCCAGGAATCAATCTGGTGAACCTTCTTTGTACTCCCTCTATGGCAAAGATGTCTTTCCTTAGATTAGGGGACGAAAACTGCACACAATACTCCAGGTGTGGTCTCACCAAGGCCTTGTACAACTGCAGTAGTACCTCCCTGCTCCTGTACTCGAATCCTCTCGCTATAAATGCCAGCATACCGTTCGCCTTTTTCACC
The DNA here is from genome assembly GCF_963921235.1 of Mobula hypostoma. Classification (NCBI taxonomy): domain Eukaryota; kingdom Metazoa; phylum Chordata; class Chondrichthyes; order Myliobatiformes; family Myliobatidae; genus Mobula; species Mobula hypostoma. The sequence continues at coordinate 58,601,016 of NC_086111.1, read as the reverse complement.
GCCTGCTGTACCTGCATGCCCACTTTCAATGACTGGTGTATAATGACACCCAGGTCTCGTTGCACCTCCCCTTTTCCTAATCGGCCACCATTCAGATAATAATCTGTTTTCCTATTTTTGCCACCAAAGTGGATAACTTCACATTTATCCACATTAAATTGCATCTGCCATGAGTTTGCCCGCTCACCCAACCTATCCAAGTCACCCTGCATCCTCTTAGCATCCTCCTCACTGCTAACACTGCCACCCAGCTTCGTGTCATCCGCAAACTTGGAGATGCTGCATTTAATTCCCTCATCCAAGTCATTAATATATATTGTAAACAACTGGGGTCCCAGCACTGAGTCTTGCGGTACCCCACTAGTCACCGCCTGCCATTCTGAAAAGGTCCCGTTTATTCCCACTCTTTGCTTCCTGTCTGCTAACCAATTCTCCACCCACACCAATACCTTACCCCCAATACCGTGTGCTTTAAGTTTGCACACTAATCTCCTGTGTGGGACCTTGTCAAAAGCCTTTTGAAAATCCAAATATACCACATCCACTGGTTCTCCCCTATCCACTCTACTAGTTACATCCTCAAAAAATTCTATGAGATTCGTCAGACATGATTTTCCTTTCACAAATCCATGCTGACTTTGTCCGATCATTTCACCGCTTTCCAAATGTGCTGTTATCACATCCTTGATAACTGACTCCAGCAGTTTCCCCACCACTGACGTTAGGCTAACCGGCCTATAATTCCCCGGTTTCTCTCTCCCTCCTTTTTTAAAAAGTGGGGTTACATTAGCCACCCTCCAATCCTCAGGAACTAGTCCAGAATCTAACGAGTTTTGAAAAATTATCACTAATGCATCCACTATTTCTTGGGCCACTTCCTTAAGCACTCTGGGATGCAGACCATCTGGCCCTGGGGATTTATCTGCCTTCAATCCCTTCAATTTACCCAACACCACTTCCCTACTAACATGTATTTCGCTCAGTTCCTCCATCTCACTGGACCCTCTGTCCCTTACTATTTCTGGAAGATTATTTATGTCCTCCTTAGTGAAGACAGAACCAAAGTAATTATTCAATTGGTCTGCCATGTCCTTGCTCCCCAAATCAATTCACCTGTTTCTGTTTGCAGGGGTCTTTATCAGTCTTTTCCTTTTTACATATCTATAAAAGCTTTTACAGTCCGTTTTTATGTTCTCTGCCAGTTTTCTCTCATAATCTTTTTTCCCCTTCCTAATTAAGCCCTTTGTCCTCCTCTGCTGAACTCTGAATTTCTCCCAGTCCTCAGGTGAGCCACTTTCTCTGGCTAATTTGTATGCTACTTCTTTGGAATTGATACTATCCCTAATTTCTCTTGTCAGCCACGGGTGCACTACCTTCCTTGATTTATTTAAGAGATGTCCCAAATAAGTGGCATCCCTGATTAACCAATGGCCCAATTAACAGGAATCCACTGTACCTTCTATTTTTGAAACAGATCCAAATCTGATTACTTGTTCTATAAGGCACAGTGGACAATGAAAGCATTTGTACCTGGACAACTTCAGATAATTTTGCCGCAGCTTCTTAATGGTGTGAACTTGGAAAATGTGCTTATGAGTTTATGTTATGAATTATTAATTTCATTGCAAAATTATTATAGGACTGCAAATGATATCAACACACAAAGAATGGAGAAATTAGATGTGTTGGAGGAACAGTGTGTGCCAGACTGGGACTGTTTTATGTTGCAATATGGTTATTTGTTGGCCTGTGTAGTTTGTTACACTTGACATTTAATATGTGTCATCTGGTTTGTAATCTTTTTAAACAACTTTCTTTTAAGCAAATCACATTTTATAGAACAATACATAATACCCCATTTCATATCAACTCATGTATCCAGTCCCACTGCAATAGAATTTGCTGCCTGAAGCTCAGAGCCCAATTTCCTTAAAAATAAGTGGTTTTTTTTAAATGCTTTGGCTTTGGCAGGTTGCCCAGTTTTGCCCATTGCAGAGTTGGAATGACTCTGGCTTATCATCAGCCCATTTGGATGCTGTGTAGAAAGGCTACTTATGTGCACAGATTGTGCTACCAACGCCAAGGTCTGGACCATTAGATTCAATATTAAACCACCATCCCTTCAAGACAGGACAGTGTTGAAAAGCGTTCATCCCACAACGTGGACTCAGAAGTCGGAAAGGGTCGGAGCAATATGTGAAACACCTGCATTTTTACAACAGGAAAGTATCTTTTTGAGAATTTTTTTTTTGAAATAGTTATATCTATTTTACACTTTGGCAAGGGTTCATGAATTCATTGTCCTTGGGACAAAAATATTATTTGGTTGAATGCTTTGAGTACTTAACATAGGCAATATCAGATTAGAGATTGGATTAATCTGAGGTAGCTGAAGGGAAGAGGTATTAACATTTAGTGGATATTTCTTGCATGCTCTCAATAATCCATAGACAATATTTCGTACTTTCAACATGCTGCTGCTACTGATAAAAATAGACTGTCTGAACATAATTACCTGAACCCTTGCAAATCTATGGAGTACATTCCCACCTGTTATATTTGTGATACTTATATTGAAAAAGATATCACTGAAATGGATGAAAGTGATAGGGTTCCAGTCATATCAGTGACACCTATCTCCTTCTTATCACATTGTTTGAACCTGCTTTGCTGAACAAACATACTGTATTTATAGAATTGGCTCATTATCCTAAAATCTGGCATTTATGTTATTAATCTAAATCTTTTTATAATTTACAGTGGCCAGATAGGGCTTGAAAACCCAATTAAGATGTCTGTTTATTTTTGCCCTGTTAACAGTAGCCACGTTAGATCAGGTGCAGCAACCTACAGATATTATTTTTCAGGCAAGAGAAAATCTGCAGATGCTGGAAATCCTAAGTTACACACACAAGATGCAGGAGGGAATCCGCAGGCTAGGCAGCATCTGTGGAAAAGAGTAAACTATCCAAGTTTCAGGCCAAGACCCTTCATTGGGCTGAGGACTGTGCTGATGAAGGGTCTCGGCCAAAACGTCGACTGTTTACTCTTTTCCATAGATACTGCCTGACCTGCTGAGTTCATCCAGCATTTTATGTGTGTTGCTTATTTTTCTGGCCTTCTGTTTTGTAACCCCAGCATCTAATTAACCATGAATGGATTGCCCATCCCATTTCTTGGAGAAAATGGCAGCAGTCTTTCACCTTGAATTGCCATAGCTCTCAATGCCCTGACACTCAATCCAAATATTACAGAGCATTGAGCCTGTCAAGATGAGGCCAGTTATAAATCAATATGAATAATATTTATTATTTAGTTGCTGACACGTTTTCCATATGAAATTAACTTTGAATGTTTTGTGCTTTGCAAGCATAATATAGAAACAGCTTAAATCAATGGCAGATGTCAAATTTTGGCAGGGACCCAAATCAATCCTTAAGTTTAGGTCAGGATCTCTCAATTATAACAAAGTGCTGGGTATGTTGGAAATTTCAGCACAAAATTTCAAGAAGTAACCAACTCACAGAAATTGCGCATTTTTTTGTCATTATTACTGAAATACACACTCATCCAGATTTTGGATAAGTATCAAATACAAAGGGCACCACAGAGGCAAAGTAGTGGTTAGCACAAAGGTATTACAACTCGGGGTGTTGTGGAGTTCAGAGTTCAATCCCCTCTGTAGGAGTTTGTATATTCTCCTCCTGACCACGTAGGTTTCCTCTGGTGTTATGTTTTGTAACTTCAGAACATTCAACTCCTTCAATGGAAGACACAGGAGTCAGAAATGCTAGTCTATCTTTGGGTTTTACATCCGGGTGCTCCCGTTTCCTTCCACGGTCCAAAATCATACCAGGTTAGTAGGTTAATTGGTCACTGTAAATTGTCTTATGATTAAGCTAGTGTTAAATAGGTGGGTTGCTGGGTGGGGCAGCTCATTGGACTGGAAGGGCCTGTTTTTGCACTGTAACTCTAAATTAATAAAATTAAAACTTCAAAGTAAAATAAACATCTAATTAGGCTCATGCCTTAATCTGCCCTTTAGATTTGAAATAAAATTTGCAGAATATTTTGATTTAGTGAGGCTCCCTATCTCTTGGGCCCCTTTCCGATGAGAATTTGAATATTCACAAAACACTGAAAACAGCAGAAAAGTGGAATGTGAATGAAGAGTTTTGTAGGAAGCACTGTACGTATGTATAAGGTGTAAAATTGCAATGAAATGTTATAGGAGTAACACCAATTGAGGAGGGGAGAAGATGGCGGCGTGATGCAGTGCACGCGGCCTCTTCGGTGAATGATATCTGTAATCTGTCAGGTAGGGGACCGTGCACAATTCTGATTTAATGGAGACAGATGTGAGAGTACAGAGGAACATCTGGAAAACTTCTGAAATGCCCGCTTCGCTGCCGCTGCTACTGTGTGGTAACCGGAATCTCCGGAGCAGAAGGCCCCGAATCCTCGGCTTTGCTTGTTTCGGCGGCCGGGGCGAGGTCAAAGGTGCTCGGGAGGCTGTATCGGAGGGGCCGGTCAGAGGCTCGAAGTTTTCAGACAGACGGACTCAGTATCGGCTGTGGTCGGCTGTTTCCATGGCATCCGCAGTTGTCTGTGCCTTGGAGGTTTATGGCAGGGAATTTCTCCCTTTTGCCGCCTACTATCGGGGACTCGGGAGTCGATCATGACTTAAGACTTTTTTTTTACCATGCCCATGGTCTGGTTCTTTATCAAATTATGGTATTGTTTTGCACTGCTGTAACTATATGTTATAATTATGTGGTTCTGTCAGTGTTAGTCTTTGGTTTGTCCTGTTTTCTGTGATATCACTCTGGAGGAACATTGTATCATTTCTTAATGCATGTACGCATTTCTAAATGACAATAAAAGAAGACTGAGTGTTCTCATAACCTAATTGGCTCATTAGAATATACAACCAATATTGGCCATTCAAATCTACAATGGCTCTTAGAGCAATTGTTTCAATCCTATTTTCTCGCATGCACTTTTATTAACGACACCAACCCACTCCCGTCACATCCCTTCATTATATCCAAAATATTTATTGTAAAATAGAACATAATTGCATAAATATCTTCATTCATGCCCTAAATCCATAAGGCGCAGATCAATGATTTGCATATTGATCGAGATCATATTTGTAAAAGTTGAGCTAATTGTTCAGGAAGCGACAGGTCATTATCATTTTGTGTACAGAACAGGATGGTTAAATATGACTGATCTCTTATTATCCTCCTTGTCTTCTATAAGAAGCCACATTCGACATCTTGTTTTTCTTCCACTTTTCTCTTTTTCTGCCTCCCTCAAGGAATGAAAATTATATTGGGTGTTGACTGTTGTAGAAGGAAGACTAATGTGGCATTCAGTGGCTTCTTTCTCAGACATCTTCATTTACTCCTGCCACCCTCCCCACCTCTTTCGTCATATTGTAGTGTTATCCCTTTACTTTCCTTTGTTTTTATCATACCACCTGCACACTGCTAAGAATCCACAAAGACATCCATGGAAACTTTAAACTTGGTCTGTGGTGTGCTGGCCTCCAGTAATCGGGGGATTGAGTTCAAAAGTCGGAGGTATTGTCGCAGCTCAATAAAACTCGATCGCACTTGGAGTATTGTGTTCAGTTCTGGTTCTCTCATTATAGGAAGAAGGTGGAAGCTTTAGAGAGGATGCAGATGAGATTTACAAGGGTGCTGCCTGGATTAGAGAGCATGTCTTATGACGAAAGTTTGAATGAACTGGGACTTTTCTCTTTTTTATGGCAAAGAGGATAACAGGTGGCTTGATAGAGGTGTATAAGATTATGAAAGGCATAGATAGAGAGCCAATGCATTCTGGCGCATGGCCAAGTGGTTATGGCGTCGGTCTGGTGATCTGAAGGTCGCTAGTTCGAGCCTTGGCTGAGGCAGCGTGCTGTGTCCTTGAGCAAGGCACTTAACCACACATTGCTCTGTGACGACATCGGTGCCAAACTGTATGGGTTCTAATGCCCTTCCCTTGGACAACATCGGTGGCGTGGAGAGGGGAGACTTGCAGCATGGGCAACTGCCAGTCTTCCATACAACCTTGCCCAGGCCTGCGCCCTGGAAACCTTCCAAGGCGCAAATCCATGGTCTCATGAGACTAACGGATGCCTAAAAAAAAAAGACAGCGAGCCAGTACCTTTCTCCTAGGTTGGCAATGGCCAATACCAGAGGACATCCATTTAAAGTGTGTGGAGGAAAGTTTAGGGGAGATGTCAGAGGTAGGTTTTTTACAGCGGCAGATCCCTGAAATGCACTACTGAGTTGAGGTTGATACAATAGGGACACTTAAGCGACATGCTTTCTTCTTGAAACTACCATCAGGCAGGAGGTACAAATGCCTTCAGTGCTACACCACCCAGTTCAGCAACAGTTACTATTTCCAACCCATCAGGGTTCTTAATGTTACAGATAACTTCAATCATCACTACTCTGAACTGCTTCTACAACCTAAAGACTCACTTTCAAATACTCGATGACTTATGTTCTTTGTATCATTATTTTTTATTTGCAGTTTTATTTTTTATTGACTGATTGCATTTTAATTGTTTGTCGGTCTTTCTTTATCTATAGTTTTTCATAAATGTTATTGTATTTCTTTATTTTCCTGTAAATGTCTGCATTTTCCCCATAGATTCTTTGATTTTGACACGGATATCAGAAGAATGGAGGGTTATGTGCTGTGTAGAAGGGAAGGCTGAGATAGATCATGGACTAGTTTGTAGGGGTTGACACAACATTATGGGCTGTAGGCGTGTACCGTGCAGCAGTGTTCTGCATTCTATCTTCTTAACACCTTTTATGACACTAAAACAATGAGTAATTAAGTAATCAGATAAATTTTCCTGGATTTTTAATTTGCATGTTGATGGATACTATCCTGTCAAACAATAAGATCTTTAAAAATTTGAACAAGCAAATCAAGTCTCAGATCAACATTCAGCTGTTTTGTGTCCTCGAAGATTTATATTGCTTGTTTCTTTGGACTGAGTTAAAGAGTTCAAACTCCTCATTCAGAGGTGAAAATACTGCTACTGAACCAAGATAATGCTTAGATGTGCTCATTAGTAAATGTGTGAACTTCAAATAGCGTAGTAAATTGTCTGGAATATAATTTAAAATAAGACAAAAGCTTAGAGAGCTTTAATTTAGGGTGGTAATGATCTTATAGCTACCCTTTATGAGCTGGCCTGACACCCTCAGTAAGTCATAACCACAATATCATTTATTTTGACATGATCTGAAATTCTACACAGGGAATTAATTCCAGAATTAAATTTTTGAAAAGTCATTTTCAAGGATGCAAGGCGAAAGCTGAAACAGATTAACTGGGGAAAATTATTTGATTCTTCAGTAAAGGATTAAAAAGAACACCTTCAAATGTGCATTGTTGAACATGTAAGATAAGTAATTATGAAGATTACTAAACACAGCCATAAAAAGCTTAAGCCTAAATGGATTACTGGCACAAATGAAGTGAAATAGAAAAGGATGAAAGACAAGAGGATCGATGGGGAAAATGCAGGAAACTTTAGAAACATATCGGAAGAGTTAGAAGGACAAATGTAAATCTGATAATTAGCATCATTGCACATGGCAGAAACAGCAATAATATCTTCTTATATTACAAAAGACAAGGATGAAAGCATGAAAGGATTAAATTACGAATGAAGGGGAACAGTTAATATCGACAATGCCTGGCTTAAGTATTCAGTGGTTAAATCTATTTTAAAATACATGTCATTTGCAGTGATAATAGAATTAGATTTTCCAATTTTTGACCTCAGCAGGATGAAAGTGCGAGAGAACCCAAAGTAAGCCCACGGGACAAATGACATTAATTACAAGGTTTGAAAGTTAAAAATGAAATGTGCAAAGTATTAAGGAGTTCCGGTATTGAGATGACGCCATGAGATTATTCTTATTACTTGACGATCTTCTAGAATCAAAGCTGATTTGCATTTACACCAATTCTGTGGGTACGGAGATGACTGGTAAGGTCAGTGTAGGAACTCCAGATGGGACCACAAGTAGGACAGGTGAGTGGGTAGCTTGTGTGTGGTGTTCTCCCTCTACTTCTACAGGGCTCCTGTGTACTCCAGCTGAATGGACAAGGTTCTCAATGTCCTCTCACACTTCCCTTCTCCATCAAAAGCAGACATATGTTAGGAATTCACTTGTGTCATAATGTACTTTCAAGGCTTTGTAAACATCCTTGAATCATTTTTTACTGTCTTATGTTTACAAAGCTCAGAATAGAGTATATATTTCAGGAGCTTGGTGTTGTGCATGGCCTGCCCTTTGGAGTCAGCTGAGTGTAATGATGGTCAGTGTTTGGTAAATATGCAATATCATATTCCATGTCTCAGAAAGTATAATGTAGGGATTACTGAGGTCCAATAGTTTATGAATTGGCTTTGAGGTTTTGGCCTTGAAATACATTTTTTTCTGAGATGAGTAAAGGTTTTTCTTTTGAATAGTCATTTCTGATCAGCTGAATGGTGTCTCTTGAGGTATGGGAAGTGGACTGTGTATTCCATATGGGTCCTTATTGACAGTAGGTACGTAACAGCTTCTGATTTGTCTTATAGATTAGTTCCGCTCCAACAGGAAGCTTGTTGGAGGTCAGGAGCAGCATTGCTGTTTGAAGCACTGAGAGAAGCGCAAGTGCGTGCTCGAGATCACGTCTGCATAGGATTGGGTTTCTTGTTGATTTGATCACTGTCTGCAGGGGATCATGTGGCAAATGTAATGGAGAAGAATTTCTATGGACAGACTAATTTAGAGAAGGCATATACCTGAGTAAAAAGGCCATGTATCATGCCTGATACTTATTTTTATTTTCTCTGGTGAAAGCTTCATACACCGTGCCTCAGGATGGATGGGTTTGCATTGCAATTTACATGGTAGTTCTTTGGTCACTGTGAGGACATGGTTGGAGAGGTCCTTGGTGATGAATTTTCCTGTGCTAGATTTCAGGGAGACCCTATTGTAGAACCAGGGTGAGATTCATCCTGATTTTAGAGCCTTAACTCCCTTGTACGTCCCTTTCTTTCCAGACTTGAGAAAAAGTTGTGAACTTGTGCCTGGACCTCCTCATGCTTAGGAGTTAAGGACATCAGCAGGGAAACTGCTTCCACGGTCTTGGTTGTCAGTTGGCATGTGATGTTTTCAACTTCTTAATCAGGGCTGATGATGACTCCAGACTGGTCAGTTTGCTGTGGAATGGCAGGAAGGGCATTGTCAACAACCTTGACCAACAATAAATTGGAAGACTCATATACCAAATGAAAAACAACAAGTATAGAAACGTGCTTGAGACAGTTTTTGAAGTGCTTCCTCCTGCGGCCACTGACTGCCTCTCTGTGAATAAGTTCACTACCGTTCTTGGCACTGAATGGAATGGTCCCATGAGTGTTTTGATATCAGTGGTTGATAGTCCTGCCGCACTGAGGAATCTGCATGTTATAGTTATCAGAGAGATGTTGGACCTCCTGCGTTCTTTCCACCCACCATCTACTCTCTAGCTCATGTTGCAGGGCACCCACAAAATCGCTTCTTTTCCTCTGATGCATGATGGATCTTCCAGATCAAGAACACCTTCATTTTGAGTTAACAGGCTTCTGGATTTTCATGTCAATCTTATCAAAGCTGCCCAGGCATTTTACAGTAGAGGAGCAAAGCATTATGGTAAAGTTTAGGGGAGTGGATATCTGCGACTCCCCTTGTTTGGGGTCACAGGGTTATGTATAAGGTACTGTCTGTGAAGAGCTGTCTTTTCAAGCTCTTTAAGACCAGAAATAAAGTAAAGTTTGGTGACAATAAAGTATAAGTCATATCACTATTAAATAAAGTTAAAAACATAAGATATTCTGCAGATGCTGGAAACCCAGAATAAGACATACAAAGTGCTGAAGAAACTCAGCAGATCAGGCAGCATCTATGGAAAGGAATAAAGAAACAACGTTTCAGGCTCAGAAACTTCATCAGGACTACGAAGTTAAATCTGGCCAATTATAATTGTATTATAATTACGCTAAGCAGCAAAATAATTAAATATTGAGCTCAACTACAGCTGAGTCAGAAGAATTGGTTGCAACTAACAAAAGATCTGTTAATCAGGAGTGACAAATAACATCAACTACAAGAAACTGAACATTGTTTTGCGTCATATACTGCATGGTGAGCAACTCATAAACTACAAAGTGTGTAAAAGGCAAGTAATTGTAAGATTCGGGATCAATCTGTCAGGCCACTGTGAGCGATGTTGCTAAATCAGTAGAACATAAATAAACAGATATAATATTTAGATAGGCGGCAAATGATGAGGCACACCAGCTATGGCTCAGTGGTGAGCAGCATTTCTTCAGCCTGAAAGTCCACAGCCACGAACGAGTACAAAACCCTAGGTCAACACCTCACTGCAGCAAAGAGAAACCTATATTGTCAGTCTTTTAGGTGTTGAAACACCTGTCTATTCTGAAGTGACTGAAAAACATCAAATCATGCTACTTCATATTGTCAAGATATCTTATGGCTGGTGCCTGGGCCAGCATTCATTCCTCAGTTGACACTTCTTACACGGATTATCTTGTCTTTGACATATTACTATTTTTGGGAGCTTGCAGAGCACAAATTGATAACTGTTATTTTCTACAATATAATAGTAACCATATATCAATAAACGGCAAGTTAGCTGTGAACGATTTGGGATATTGAAGATGTATAAAGCTATATAAATGCAAGTTTATCTGATTTTAAAGAGTGCGACTAATAATGCAAATATCCCTGGCAGGATCTGTCATGGCCAAATTCAGGGAAAGGATAAAATGTTGAAACCGTGCCAATCTCCTGCTCTTTGTCTTTTTTGGCATTTGCTAGGGACTGAAGGTGACTTGCTTTTGCTCGGTGATTGTGGGTTCAGAGGTGACTGACGAGAGGATTTGGGAACTGCAGACTGATTTAGATATGAGGTAGGAGATGCCTGATGGGGGATGCAGATGGATAATTAGTTTGAGAGGAGGTATATTCCTTCTACCACTTACTTGGGGCTCCTGGCACTCCCAATGCACGGACTTGAGGTTTTCCTCACACTGTGCTACCCCTCACACTCCTCCGATATTTGGGAACTTTGAAATGTATTGGCCAGGAATACCCAATTATCAATGAGGATGGTGCAGTTTTCCTCAATACTGTAGGCAGCTCAGGGTTTCCAGATTAAAATATTTCAGAACACTAGGGGTGGTACGGGATGCTATTCTGACTGACAATCTATGACCAATGGTATTCAATGCTGGGGCCTCTGTTATATAAATAATTTGGACTAAATGTAGGGGGCCGATCAGTGGGTTTTCAGGTGACACAAAATTGGCAAACCAGTGGGTAGAGACGAAGGTTGTCAAAGGATTCAGATAGATGTAGAGCAGTTTGAAATGCAGGCAGAGAAATGGCAGATGTGGTTTAGAATCCAAATCAGGTATATTATTACTGACATAGCAGGTCATCAAATTTGTTGTTTTGTGGCATCAGTACAGTGCATTCATTTCTGTAGGTTACAATAATAAATTAATAGCGCAAAAGAGGAATAGTGAGGTAGCTTTCATGGACCATTCAGAAATCTAATAGTGGAGGAGGAGAAGCTGTTGCTAAAACATTCAGTGTGAATCTTCAGGCTCCTGTACCTCCTCCCTGATGGTAGTAAAGGGGGCATGTCCCAGATGGTGAGGGTCCTTAATGATGGATGTTACATTCTTGACGCACCCCCTTTTTATATACTGGGGTACAGTACAGAATAGGCCCTTCTGGCCCTTTGAGCCGTGTTGTCCAGCAACCACCAAGCCCGATCACGGGACGATTTACAACAACCAATTAACCTATTAACCGGCATGTCTTTTGACTGTGGTAGGAAAGCAGAACAACTCATGCATTCCACGGGGAGGAAGTACAGATTCTTTACAGATAACGTTGGAAATGAACTCCGAACTCCGATGCCCCAATAGCATCGCGACTAAACACTGCGCTACCGTGGCACCTTGGAGATGAATTTGGACAAATGTGATGTGTTGCATTTTGGGAGATCACGAATACGAGAGGAAATATACAGTAAAAGTCATGATCCCTAACAGCACTGATGCACAGAGAGACCTTAAGAGTGCAAGTCCATAGCATCCTGAAAGGGGTAACACAAGTAGAGTGTCATTAAAAAAAAATTAGATTAGATTAGATTATGAGGACACGCAGTCCTCTTTCATTGTTATTTAGTAATGCATGCATCAAGAAATGATACAATATTCCTCCGGTGTGATATCACAGAACACAGGACAGACCAAGACTGGAAAACTGACAAAAACCACATAATTATAACATACAGTTACAACAGTGCAAGCAATACCGTAACTTGATGAAGAGCAGACCATGAGCACGGTAAAAAAGTTCAAAGTCTCTGGAAAGTTCCACATCTCACGCAGACGGGAGAAGGAAGAAAACTCTCCCTGCCATACCCGACCACAGTCCGACTCTGAGTCGTCCGAAAACTTCGAGCTCCGACCAGCCCTCCGACACCCAAGTACCGAGCACCATCTCTGCCAAGCGCTTCGACCCCAGCCCCGGTCGTCAGCAGCAGGCAAAGCCGAGGATTCTGGGGCCTTCCCTCCGGAGATTCTCGATCGCACAGTAGCAGCGGCAGCGAACCGGGCATTTCAGAAGTTACTCCAGATGTTCCTCTGTGCTCTCACGGCTGTCTCCATCAAATCAGAATTGTGCATGGTACCCTATTTAACAAATACAATCATTTCACTGGAGAGGCTACGTGCGCTGCGTCACGCCGCCATCTTCTCCTCCCGCCTAAACATACTTAATTTCTTAATTACATTTTAACTTCAAATATCAAAGTGTTGAGTGTAAAAGTCAGGAAGTTATGTTGCAATTGGTTAGGCTATACTTAGAGTGTTGTGTTCAGTTCTGATCAACAAGTAACAGAAAGAATGTTGAGACTTTGGAGAGAGTGCAGAAGAGGTTTACCACTTGACTGAATGTAGACAGTAATAATATGTTAATTTGAATTTGTTGACTGCCTCGTAAATACTTGATGTTTGTACTTCATGTATTTTTTTTGTGTAATTTTGTTTAAAAAAAGACATTTACCAGTATAGTGCCTGGATTGGAGACCATTAGCTACAAGGAGGGGTTGGCCAAACTTACATTGTACCCTCCCGAGTGCTAGAGACATAAAGTATATGACATTTTAAGTGGTAAAGAAAGGTTAACCAGTCAGAGCTTTTATCCCTATGGTGAAAATTTCAAATATCAGAGTGCTTGCCTTTAAGATGAGATGGGGAAAGTTTCAATGAGATTTGTAGCAAGTTTTTAATCTTATTTACATTGAGAATTGTAGGTGTCAGAGATACGCTGCCAGTGAATGTGGTGTTTGCAGACACTTAAATATTTAGATAGACACATGAACAGGCTGAGATATACTGTAGGTCATGGGCAGGCGGATGGTTTAGTTCAGAATGCACCATGGTTATGGGCCTAAGAACAGTACAGCACAGGAACAGGCTCTACGTTTGGCATTCAATGCTTTATGTTCGCTCTCTGAAGCTGAGTACATCATTGCATCTTTCCCTACATCTGCCTGGTTATCTCATTCCCACAACAAAGCTCAGAGAAGGCCTTCTGCTTCAGGAGTCTGACTTCAGGCACCCAAATGAGGTCCTTGGCCTAGTAGAGTTGACTGACTATAACTGGAGCCTTACGGCAGCAGATATTGTCTAGGGAGTGGACACTGCTGTTGGTTTGCTCACCCTTCCAATGGATTTGGGGGATTTTGCAGAGACTGCATGGGTGGTACTCTTCCAGTACCCTACGTTGCCTGATGTGGGTGGTAGAGATTGGACTGCTTGAGTTTTGTACCAGGTCTGAAGTTTTGATCTCCAAACATCCCTTTCCTTAATTAACCAAAGACTGTGCTGGCACATTGAAGGCATCAGTGAGTTTCATTATTGATGGCTGCTTTTGCTGAGAGGTGGCTTTCTTGAGATGAGAAGAGAATTTATTCCTGTTTTCCAGCATTTATATACTATAATACCTTTAAAAGTCCCAAGGTACAATAGAATTACCAATAGGAAAAGCAGTGAGGGATAATCAAGAATTTGGATAACGTGCTTGGATTCAGAGATGGAAAAGGAGAGGAAACTTAGAGAAGAATTTCAAGCAGCTGAAATGCCTTGAACTTAGAGATACATTAGACATGGCCGGCATTCAGGAGACAGGGAAATCAAGGAAAATTGGGGTATTTTTGAGTTATTGAGGGGAAGAACAATAGTGGAACTCTCGTATGAATTAGACTGTTAGTATGAACCTTCTTAATGGGAAGTTAATGATATATTCATATTCTTTGGTGTCAATACTGAAGTTATTTTCATCCTTGTTAAAAGACCTCTGAACAAAATTTTAAATCCATGTGGATTTGGGAGTGAATCGGAAAGTACTGGTACCAAACATGACTGTGCAAGAAATTTGCTGACTTCCACTTTTAACAAGAACACAGAGCATGGAAGCAATTCCCTGAACAGAAATCTGCTGCTAGAGGCTGTCCATTAATAGTTCATTAAGAGTGACATTTGCTAGATTTTGTACAGCAACTGAATGCATGCATTTCCTCAAGCTTCCTAAATCAGTTAATGAAAGGCAGAGCACTGGAACGGGCTGAAGATCTGATAGGAAGATCCCTGAACAATCCTCACAGCCATTTGAAAAGATTGTTAACAGAACTTGTAACACAAGATGACTTTAAATTCTTGAGCTGTAACTTATTTTTATGTGGTTAAGTAGTTCATAAACTTGGCAGCCTGTTTTCCAGATTGGAGGTGGAAATGTGTGAAGCATGCTTAGTTGCTCTCGATGCCAGCATCAGTGTAGATGCTACAAATGTTCTGCTAGGTTTTGAATAAATGGTATAAGGAGTCTCAGGATCACAAGCATGATGGTACTTGTATTTCCAAGTGCACAGGGCAGAGTGGCGCAGCAAACTCTCAGCAGAGTTGTGCAGCTCAGAGAAAGCCAAACCCACCAAAATAGGGTGTATACACTTAAGACCATAAGATATAGGAGCAGAATTAGGCCACTTGGCCTGAGTCTGCTTTGCCATTTTATCATGGTTGATCCAATATTCTGCTCAGCCCCAATCTCCTGCTTTCTCTCTCTGTCCCTTCATGTCCTATCCAATCAAGAACCTATCAACCTCTGCCTTATAAAGACTCTATTCACTTATAAAGTGATAAAGACTTGGTCTCCACCACAGAATTGCATAGATTCACTGCCCTCAGGCTAAAAGAAATCCTCAGTTCCGTTCTAAAAGGAAGCCCCTCTATTCTGAGGCTGTGTCCTCTGGTCCTAGACTCTCCCAACATAGGAAACATCTTCTCCACATCCATTCATCAAGGCCTTTCACCATTTAATAGGTTTCAATGACGTCACCCCTTATTCTTCTGAATTCTGGTGAATACAGGCACAGAGCCATCAAACACTCTTCATACGACAAGTCATTCAATCCTGGAATAATTTTCATGAACCTCCTTTGAACCCTCTTCAGTTTGAGCACATCCTTTCTAAGATACCCAAACCTGCTCACAACACTCCAAGTGAGGCCTAACGAGTGATTTATAAAATTTCAACATTAAATCCTTGCTTTTATATTCTAGTCTTCTTGAAATGAATGTTTACATTGCAATTGCCTTCCTCACCACAGACTCAACCTGCAAATTAACCTTTAGGGAATCCTGCATAAGAACTCCCAAAGTTCCTTAGCATCTCAATTTTATATATTTTCTCTCCATTTAGAAAACAGTCAACCCTTTCATTTCTTCTGCCAAAGTGCATGACCATATACATCCTGACACTGTATTCCATCTGCCATTTCTTTGCCCATTCTTGTAACCTAAGTCCTTCTGTAACCTCTCTACTTCCTCAAAACTACCCACTCCTCCACCTATCTTCATATCATTTTTGCAACAAAGCCATCAATTTCATCCTCTAAATCATCAACATAGATCGTGTACGGGGTCATCAATCAGCCAGTACTTCATCTTTGCTAGAATCTTTCCTGTAATACCATGGACTCGTAGATTGTTAAGCAGCCTCATGTGTGGCACCTTGTCAAAGGCCTTCTGAAAATCCAAGTACAAAACATCAGCCGAATCTCCTTTGTCTGTCCTGCTTGTTATTTCTTCAAAGAATTCCAACAGATTTGTCAGGCAGGATTTTCCCTTGAGGAAACCATGCTGACTACGGCCTGCGTGTCCAAGTACCCCGAGACCTCATCCTTAATAATTGACTCCAATATCTTCCCAGCCACTGAGGTCAGACTAACAGGCCTATGGTTTTCTTTCTTCTGACTCTCTCCCTTCTTGGAGAGTGGAGTGATTTGGAGTTTTCCAGTATTCTGGAACCATTCCAGAATCTAGTGATCACTACTAATGCCTCCACGATCTCTTCAGCCACCTCTTTCGGCGTATGATGTGAAATGTGTTGTCTTTGCGGCAGCGGTACAACATAATACATAATAATAGAAAAAAATGTGAATTACAGTAAGTATACACATTATATATATAAATAAAATTGTTAAATTAAATAAGTCGTGCAAAAATAAAAATAAAAAAGTAGCGTGGTCGTGTTCATGGGTTCAACGTCCATTTAGGAATCGGATGGCAGAGGGGAAGAAGCTGTTCCTGAATTCCTGAGTAAGTGCTTTCAGGCTCCTGTACCTCCTACCTGATGGTGGCAAAGAGAACAAGGAACGACCTGGGTGATGGGGCCCTTCATGATGGATGCCACCTTTTTGAGGCACCGCTCCTTGAAAATGTCTTGGATACTCTGAGGCTCGTGCCCATGATGGTGCTAAGCTTCCAACTCTCTGCAGCTTATTTCGATCCTGGTCTGGAGCACCCCTCCCACTGTAGCCAGCTAGAATGCTCTCCACGGTACATCTGTGGAAATCTGGGAGTGTCTTTCGTGACATACCAAACCTCAAACTCCTAATGAATTAAGCCGCTGTTGTGCCTCCTTTATAGTTGCATCGATATGTTAGATCTTCAGAGATATTGACACCCAGGAACTTGACATTGTTCATTCATTCCACTCCTGATCCCTCTATGAGGACTGCACAAATCACCAGCATGCTTGAGATGAATTTCATTTCAGGACCCTGATAATATGCATGTGCACTTTAAAATGTGGCATCTCCAAAACTGTGTGGTTGGACTAGACAGCATAAAACCTCACTGTATGATTAAGTAATGCAGGGAAGCTAAAAGCATTACCCCTCCTTCAGAAGAGTTGTTGGATCCCTACTGATTTCTTAAGATGCTCTTTGCCAGCATCAGGGTTCTCCAATTGATCCACTGGTGGGTTACTATTTAAAATATATTCATTGCTAAGTGATACAGCTTGGAGAAGGCCCTGCTGCCCAGTCAAGCCACACAGCCCCTGCAACCCCCGACAAAACCCGATTAACCCTGGGGCAATTTACAATGACCCACTAAGCTACCTGGTACGTCTTTGGACTGTGGGAGGAAACCGAACAACCCAGAGAAAACCCACAGGAAAGACATACAGCGTGTCCTTACAGAATGGTGCCGGAACAAAAAGCTTTAATTTCCTGTAATAGTATATCTACCTCAGAATAAGTACGTCACTATACTTAACCAGAATTTTATTCACATTCTCAGGAGGGCTTCATGTCGCTAAATTTAAGAGAATTCTTATTTACTGGTGAACTAAGCTACATCTGACAGCTGCATTATGTTTTTGGCAGAGTTTTCTCAAAGTCTCAGATAGTGTCCATGAATATTTAATACGTACTGGTGAATGTCTCAAGAATCAGCAATCTAAATGTGATTGATAAGAACGTATATACTCACCTAAACAAATTACTAAACAAAAGCACTGATACTAAAGAAGATTTGGGTGACATTTATTATTTGCCAAGCATTTAGAAAACCAGCAGTACATCACTCTGAAAGCATTAAATTAAAAATAATGTAAAATAAAACCACAACTAGTCATATCTCTAGCATTCATTAATTGCAGGTTTTTAAGGCACATCCATAATAAAACTTCAAGGTTAAAATCACATTCACAAGAACAGGTGAAGCAGGCTTATTTAAAAGGACTGCCTGATGCTAAGCATTTGGTCTGTTCAAGTACACTTAGCATTTAAGACTGTCTTCACATTTTATTATATTCCAACTATAGGGATTGTTTTTGTGATACAGTAGCAGAACAAAATTACTTTTTCACATTCTAATTGCCTGAGAAAATAGATTGTATATTTTATAAATTAATTGTGCAGTTAAAAAGTTTGCATTCACTAATTTTGAAGACTCTTGACCTTGACTGAAATAGTCCAAATACGAGGTTAGTACTGCAAACATTTTTGTCCAAATAAATTTTCTTGCAATTTCACAAAAAAAGAAATTCAGGCTCTCGACTGCTGAAATGAAGTTACTAATACAAAACAATTTTTTTTGCAAATATACACTCTTCATACTGTTGGTCAAGTACATTTTAAACAAATTCAAACAGTAAAAACTCACTGCAATATCAACAAAGCAACAGGAATGAAAACTATCAATTGCTAAATACTTAACGCTGAACACCAGTCTTTATTGCATAAACTGGTTATGATCACAGCAAACTCATTTATCTACCACAATGTACCTTTTCCCAGCAGATTGGTCAAATGGAAATTTCACTTCAATATGCCAGAGAGACATTACAAAGCTTCCTTAAAGCTAAAATCTTGACTTGTTAAGCATCTGAGCCATGCAGATCTTGGCACAAGGTCTGTGCTCAACTGCCCAACTCAAACTTCAATAAATAGAAAATAAATTGCCGTATTTCTTCTTCACAGGGAGGTAGTTTCCCTCCTGATCACAGTACCACATCCATACTGCACTGCTTCTTCAGCAACATCAGGCCAGGGCATATGTGATATGGCCGTGTTGTCCCAATTGTTCAAGAGCTGATTGAAGCTACTCATCTATGAGTCAGCCATCAGGCAGGTACTGAGGTACAAACAGGTGCCTGTACAACCAGACACCATCAAATGATCAACTTACCCATGAGGTAAGGTAAAGATGAAATCATTTTAGAAATCAGCAAAGGCAAAGGCACCACGATTTAGAAAGACGGCGAACAAATGCTCCTGGGCTGTATTAGATGAAATTTTCTCCATATCAGCTGCTTTTTAACTTAAGATCGATTGGCTGTATTTACACTCCATAGTGGAGACCGTGATCTGCTGGACAGCGGGCTTGCATTGAATTGAGTTGGGGATGGTGTATATTCTAAAAAAAAAATCAATAACATTATGTTCTTATTAGTCTAAAATATCTGAAGGACTAGCTTTCTATCATATTATTCAATTGGGTTTTAATCTTTCTAGCTGTTCTGACTTCATAGCACGTACATGCCCAAATATTTAGTCAAAATCTACTAAGTTGTTCTACAAATACAGTTAGCAGCAAAACAAATGCTTCTGAAAAATAATGTACCACATTGAGGGATTTTTAAAAAAAAAGTTCAGCAATATCAAACCTTTCTGGAAAGTACTGATCAATAAGATACAATTAAGATAACAATTCAATACCAAAAAAAACATTTTCACACAACTAAAATCATGCATTTTTCTTGAAGTAAAATAACCTCAGCTTGTTTATATTTAAAAGATGTCCAAAGCATATGTTTGACGTCAAATTAAATTGTTGGGCATATCAGTTTTAAATGGAGAGGCTCAGCGAATATACAGGAAATAATGAGGGGATAGGTGTTTTATTTTACCTATCTGTCGTGGTGGTGAGGTCCATACAAATGCTGGGTGATGAAATTGTTGCCGTGGTGAAAAGAAAGCATGATAGGCTGAAAGTGAAAAGACATATTTAATAACAGTAAAATCATAACAAGTTAAATTTTAATTCGAATCAGTGACACCTACCGATAATCATGATTGCCGTCCCAGTGAGTAGAGCAAAGAATGTGAAGAACATAACTTGATAGGAATTAATGAACTGGTGGAAGAGACCAACACCTTCTAATCGAGCTGTTGTGAAATGAGCTAAGGAAAAAATGAACACATAAATGAACAACTTTGACAAAAAAAATTGCTTCCAACTTAAAATTGTGCCAGAGTTGCATGTTTCAATTCATATAGGTTTTAACAAGAAAATCTTTCATATAAACAGCTTAACTGTTTCGTCAGGGCAGACACTTTCGACAACTTTCAATCTGTCACATGAACATCGAAACATACAATAAAAGGTGTAGTTTTGCATTAATAACCAGTCTAGGAACGTGCTTGACAGAGTCCGCCAGTGCTTGCGGTGCCCACTTCGCATGCCCTCAACTTGCTACTTGTATGTCATTGGAAGATGGGAGGAAAATGGAGAGTCCAGAGGAAACCCACGTGGTATTGGGGAGAACATACCAACTCCTAACCGACAGAAAGAGTAATTGAACCCTGACTGGAGAACGCTGGCACTGTCAAACATCGTGCTAACTGCAATGTTACTGTGCTACCCCATCTAGGTTATCCATAACTATTTCTGAACAATGATCCTATGTCAGATGAGCATAACAACTAATTATTCTAAAAATGATCCAGATGTACAAACTTACCTTGTGCTTCATTATTTTTATCAGAAATGTACAAAACTTTGACTGGAAGAGAGATTGATTGGTCTGTCAGTGAATTGGATATACTAAGAGTGGTTAAGATAGGCTCCTGGCTGATTAATCGAGAGTCAGTCAAGGAGACTGCAAACTTCACATAATTATGGGATCCACAGATCTTTTCCTTTTCTTGAATATCTATTAGTGATGATCCTGCTGTAACCTGAAGGGGAGTGAAAGAACACTCATTACTCGAAAACAAACACATGAATTTGGAGCAGATACCCTGGTCCATTATTAAATATTATGGCTTATTTGATTGCACATTCCTGCCTATACACAGTAATCATTTACTCCCGTGATTCTCAAGGATCTACCTTTATCTTCCTTAAAAATATTAAGTAGCTACTTCCACGTTCTCTGTGAAAAAGAGTTCCAAAGACCTACAACTCTTACAGAAAGGATTTCACATTATCTGTCTTAAATAGGTGACTTCCTTTTCTAGATTTCCACATATGAGGAAACATTCCTTCCACTATCAAGCCCTTTCACAATCTTATGTATTTCAAACAAATTGACCCTCAAGAATATGAACTTCAGTGGATATGCACCTAGCCTGTCCAACCATTCTTTATATGACAACCTGCCTGATCTAGGTGAGGGCCTTGTAAACCATCTTGGAACTTAAATGTCTCTGTTAACCTAAATTTGTCAGTTCACATTAGCCAACATTGCTTTATGCCCTGAAGTTTAAAGTATTAGTCTTGAACCCATTCCTCTCTCCTTCAAACTGAATTTAAAATTCAATGATATGATGATTGCTGCTACTAGGAGTGCCTCTTGACATAATCATTTATTAATCCATTCAAAATGCAAAACACCAGGTTCAGTACGCCCTGCTCTCTGGTTTACTCTAGAACATGCTGCTCTAAGAAATATACTCAAAACACTACAAAATAGCTTACCTTTGCTCAGATTTCCCCAGTCTACCTATAATTTTAAACTCCCCCATGATCACTAGCATACCTTTCGGGCAGGCTCCCATTATTTTTTCCAATATCATAACACGTAATTACTGCTTTGCAATTATGCAAACAAGTCAGGCTGGCATGCAAAACAGACAAGAACCTTGCATATCCATTCCTAACAATAATTTGTATGATGCCAGGTGGCGATTTGCCACTTAGAGATGCACATAAAATCGGAAAATGCTGAGGTCAGGTCAGGCCAGGTCGTATCAGTGGGAAGAGAAACAGGACTAAAGTTTAAGGTGAAATAATTAGGAAGAAGACACAAGAAGCTTATCAAGCTTCAAGGAGGGTTGGGGATGTTTCCAGTTGGGTAAAACTGGTGACCATGGGATAGAGTATAAACAAGCTTATAAAGTCAGTGATTGACTAGGAACTGTTCAAGAGTGAAAACAGACAAAATAATGTAAGAGCTGTGAAATTCACAGCAGGAAGACATGCCAGACATGCTCACCACTGCTGGAGAAGACAAAGCAACCAAACTGAGCCAATACCACAGATGGATGCCTGATGCAGACAGAAAGTGGTGTCTGAAAAGAGGATGCTGTCCAAGTTGCATGCCATCTTGGACAACGTCTCTCATCCACTACATAATGTACTGGTTGGGCACAGGAGTACATTCAGCCAGAGACTCATTCCACCAAGATGCAACACTGAGCGTCATAGAAATCATTCCTGCCTGTGGCCATCAAACTTTACAACTCCTCTCTTGGAGGGTCAGACACCCTGAGCCAATAGGCTGGTCCTGGACTTATTTCCTGGCATAATTTACATATTACTATTTAATTATTTATGGTTTTATTACTATTTAATCATTTATGGTGCAACTGTAACGAAAACCAATTTCCCTCGGGATCAATAAAGTATGACTATGACTAACTCAAGATACCTGAAGTTGGAGAATTCAGTAAGTCAGGATTAGGTCCATGTGCGATTCCAGTGGAGAATTCAAATGACAGGCAATGGGAAACTCAGAAATGCTTTTGCAGGCTGAAGCCTGGTGGTCCACAAATCACTCCCACTTTGACCTACTGGTCTGTAGCCTCCTACATTGTTACAATGAAGTCTATTGCAAGCTTGGGGAATGGTAACTCATCTTTGGTCTGGGCACAAAGCACCCTTCAACTTAACATCTGTGATACTGTCTCAGCTTGGTTGCTGTTTTACCCACACATATTTTCTTTTTTTCCCCATCTCTGGGAGTGGAGGACTTGCTTTGCAGGTCTTCCTGCTTTGATTTTCACAACTCTTAGTTCTTTTTTCCCAGTTCTTCTGTCTACATTCTAACTCTCTAACTACTCTCATTCACTCATTGATCAACTAACTTTGTTTACAGCTAAACCCCATGGTCAGCTCAGACACATTCCCCTTTCCCCACCCACCCTAGAGATGAACAAGCTGGTCTTCTTCCCAGTTCTCACAAGGGTCTTAGCTTTGTGTCTCTTCGCACAGATCCAGCCTGCTGAACATTTCAGGCATTTTATTCTTAATTCAGATTTCCAGCATCAGCAGTGTTTTTGATTTTTACTTGGAAATAAGTGGTGGGATTTCATTTTTGTTCAATAAAAGCACTTGCGTCTTTTGCCTCAGCCCTTCCTTTCCTCACCCCCACCTTTGCAACAATGATTACGGGGTTATGAAAAAGATGAAAATTGGCCATGCGGCAAGCTAACTTCACTGCTGATATGCTGGAGGAACTCAATAAGTCAGGCAGCATGAAGGGTCTTGACCTGAAACATTGACTGTTTATTCACCTCCACAGATGCTGCCTGACTTGCTGAGTTCTTCCAGCATTTGCTCCAAATTTCCAATGGAACCTCTTGTGTTGATTACTGCTGATGTGACAAGGATAAACAGGGCATGAATACTTTAGTACAAAGTATATTGAAAATCAGCTCCACAGGTACAGTTCTACATTAACAAAACGTGAAAATATGGAATTAGTTTAAAAAATCAAGTATTTATTTAGCAAGTCATAAGAAAATACTTTTAATTTCCAATTGATTTTCACAATAGAAATTTATACAGGATATTTACAAATTTATAGATTTGCTTACTGAATTCCCAACATATAGCCTAGAAAACCAGGGTGATTTCTTAAGATTCAATTCTATTAACTAATTTCTTATAAATAATATCAAGCTGTTTATTACATCCTATTTGCCAAAGAAATTGGGTGTTCTAGCTTCTTTCAAAATTTGGATTACTGTTGCTTCTATATAGATATCGGAACAAATCACTGCAGATGCTAATCTGTCCCTGTATGATTCTCAGTGCACTGTCAACAATTACCAGTCGACAAACAATAGGAAAATTCTTAGTAATGCAAGTTTCAGTCCATAAGTTCATTAAAGGGGAGTTTCAAACTCATTTCAAGGTAATGCATCAGTGCCAGTATAACAGCTAGGACTCAAGTATTTTCACTCCAGTACTGAATAACTGTATTGCTCCATTACCAGAGCAATACAGTAACCAAACCCAGAGTAAAATCCTACTCTCTCCTTGGCATTATGGGGGCTGCAAAGAAATGAGCCGTCAGGACTGTCACAGAGGCTGCTGAGTGAGCTTCCAGATGGCTATGGATCAAGAGGTGTGACCCGTGGACAAATGCTGCTGGGACACAAGCCGGGGCCTGATCAGCCCTGGCTGGGTCACCTGGGCAAGGGTGTCTGACACTGAAAGACCCAAAACACCCAATGACGCCAGGTTACAACACTAATGATGTAACCCAGCGCATCCTAGCATCTATCTCACCATCAGTTCAATGTGTTAGTGGAAGAAAATTAATTTTTCCAAATAGATCAAAACTTCATGTGTCAATATGCTAGTCCATTACCTCCAGGTTTGCCAGAATTTCAGATATCCCATATACTGTAACTTCAGTAGTGGTGTGTAGGTTGCTCAAAAGAATTTCTGAATGGTCAACGTAAAAATCAGGTAAAAACGAGACATTTGCACCAATTTGTTCTCCAGTGAATTGAGCATCAAGTACCAAGGCTTTCACATTGACAGAGGTTTTGTCTTTGACTAATATTTTAAGCTGGTGATCAGTCAATTTCTGTACTGTAACACCACAGGTGTAGTGGCCTAATAAGAAAGAAAAATATTACTTCAATTTAGATTTAAATAATGAAAAACAAAATCATGAACAACAATGGAAAGTACACTTAAAAAGCTAAAGTATTATTTCATGTGATTAAAATATTTTCTTTTGATTTAATATGGATTTCCTATAATAAACTCTATGATATTTAAACTACTGCATCCAAAAAATAAAACAGAAAAGCTAATTCTTACCTGAATGGGCATCAAATCCTGTTTGGACACTGAACACATCTTCAGCTGTTATTTCTATTGCATTATTAAACTGCAAATTGCAAGTGAAGAGAGACTCTGGGTGTATTTGATCGATTGCCTCAACATGTGCAGCCGTACAGTCTCCTAAAAGAAAACATGTTTAAACCTCTCTCTACATAATATGAACAATGTAACTTCAACATGTGAAAATACTTACTACAACATTTAAGTTGTCATTTCTACAAAACATTTCATCATTTTACCCAGTTCAGGTCTTAAATTTACTGATCTTGCGGCTTATTTTTTAAAATTTTGTCTATTTTGAATCTCCCTCTATACGGAAGGAAAGTCCACCACACTCTCTGGTAAACAGTTAGCTAACAGATCTAGCTGATCTTATTCCCAGCTGATTCCTCTCAATAGGTGCTGCCTGACCTGTTGAGTTCCTCTAGCACTTTGTATGTGTTGCTCAGGATTTCCAGATTCTGCAGAATCTCTCGTGCACCTGAAGATTTAATTCTGTCTATAGTTTACTTGACTTTATATTGGAATGTTCTCCCCACTCACAACTTGGATAAATTAAAGACCATTAAAATCACAACATTAAAATAACTAAATCTTTTTCTATGTGGAATGTTGAGCCTGAGTGCAACCTTGTTACTTTGTTTAAAAAATATTCAGAATTTGTCAGCAACAAAACTTTACTATCGGTACTGTGAACATAATTTCAGCAACAGCAGAAACCAGCATTAATCAGTATAAATCAACGTGATTTCAGAATATTGAAATGGATATTGATTGCCCAATCTTTTTATTCCAGGGCTCAATGAATGCACGTTAAAAGGATTTTGACTGTGACCGCCACAATAGGTCAACGGCAGACGCAACCACAGTTGCTCTCCACACAGCTTTATACCACCTGGATATCATAAACACCTACGTCAGGATGCTGTTCATCGACTATAGCTCAGCATTTAATACCATCATTCCCACAATCCTGATTGAGAAGTTGCAGGACCTGGACCTCTGTACCTCCCTCTGCAATTGGATCCTCGACTTCCTAACCAGAAGACCACAGTCTGTGTGGATTGGTGATAACATATCCTGCTCGCTGACGATCAACACTGGCACACCTCAGGGGTGTGTGCTTAGCCCACTGCTCTACTCTCTATATGCACATGACTGTGTGGCTAGGCGTAGCTCAAGTACCATCTATATATTTGCTGGTGATATAACCATTGTTGATAGAATCTCAAGTGGTGACGAGAGGGTGTACAGGAAGGAGATATGCCAAAGAGTGGAATGGTACCGCAGCAATGACCTGCCACTCAACATCAGTAATATGAAAGAGCTGATTGTGGACTTCAGGAAGGGGAGACGAAGGAACACATACCAATCCTCATAGAGGGATCAGAAGTGGAGAGAGTGAACAGCTTCAAGTTCCTGGGTGTCAAGATCTCTGAGGATCTAACCTGGTCCCAATATAACGATGTTGTTATAAAGAAGGCAAGACTGCGGCTATACCTTATTAGGAGTTAAAAGAGATTTGGCATGTCAACAAATACACTCAAAAACCTCTATAGTTGTACTGTGGAGAGCATTCTGACAGGCTGCATCACTGTCTGGTATGGAGGGGCTACTGCACAGGACTGAAAGAAGCTGTAGGAGGTTGTAAATCTAGTCAACTCCATCTTGGGTACTAGCCTACAAAGTACCCAGGACATCTTCAGGGAGCGGAGTCTCAGAAAGGCAGCGTCCATTATTAAGGACCCCTAGCACCCAGGGCATGTCCTTTTCTCACTGTTATCATCAGGTAGGAGATACAGAAGCCTAAAGGCACACACTCAGCGATTCAGGAACAGCTTCTTCCCCTCTACCATCTGATTCCTAAATGGACATTGAAACTTTGGACAGTACCTCACTTTTTAAATATACAGTATTTCTGTTTTTTCACTTTTTAAAGATCTATTCAATATATGTATACCATAATTGATTTACTTATTTATTATTTTTATTTTTTTTAATCTTTTTTCTCTGCTAGAATATCTATTCCATGAACTGCTGCTAAGTTAACAAATTTCATGTCACATGACAGTGATGATAAACCTGATTCTGATTCTATATTTTCTGAAATAATCTTGAGCAGCTTTTAAACAAGAATGCAAATTTATTTTTGTTTTTACAATAATCATTTACTGCAATTTCTCTGTAACATTGCCCCCGAACCCTAAAAATTCCAACTTCTTTCACTATCAAACAGGAATTCAGCTACTTCAGTTAAACATATGAACTGAACTCAATGTTCAAGCAAATCATTTTTCCATGAGAATTTCCTGGAATGTTGAAAGATATTCTACAAAAATTGAATTAAATACTAAAAGTTATATGAGAGCTTGTCAGTGCCACAATAACAAGGAATTAAAATTATTGAAAACATTTATAACAATGGAAAATATGTCAAAATACCTAATTAACTGGACTATCATCCATTAGATTATATCTGTTTTAAAATGTTTGGAAGTTCAGAGGTATAAAGCACATCAAAACTTGCGCAAATCAAGCACAACATAATCCATGCTAATTTTAAAAACAATATACGCTCCACATACTTTATTTCTCTGCAGACTAGAGGAATTGGTTATTTAAACTCGTGTTCACTGTAGTTCAAAGGACTATCAGCTATTTTAATTACAAATATCCCCTACTGCTTATTGCAAATTAGAATATGACGATTATGTAACAGAATGGGTTACCAAAGGTTATGAGACCTGCCTTTAGACCAGGGGTTCCCAATCATGTTCATGCCATGGGCTGTTACCATTAAATGAAGGGCCAGTGAACCCCAGGTTGGGAAACGCTGCTTTAGCTCTTTTTTACAGCTTAGTTCAAGGCATCGTCTACCCTTGGCCCCGCAAGACCCATTACAGTGCAGTCCAATTCAGGGCCCTGATTGCAGACAGCCAGCTGTGATCCCACAGTAGCATTCTGAGTTACTAGCCATCAATGAAACACAATTTTGGAATTTTGCTGGCATTCAAACAATGAAAATGACTAATGAACTGTAACAAAATCTGATACATAAACACCAAAACACACACTTATACACAATGGCGGCAAATTCATCATGTAACTTTCCCAGTGTTGGCACGTGGCCAAGTGGTTAAGGCGTTGGTCTGGTGATCTGAAGGTTGCTACTTCGACCCTCAGCTGAGGCAGCGTGTTGTGTCATTGAGCAAGGCACTTAACCACACATTGCTCTGCAACGACCCCAGTGCCAAGCTGTATCGGCCCTAGTGCCCTTCCCTTGGACAACATCGGTGGTGTGGAGAGGGGAGACTTGCAGCATGGGCAACTGCCAGTCTTCCATCCAACCTTGCCCAGGCCTGCACCCTGGAAACCTTCCAAGGCACAAATCCATGGTCTCATGAGACTAACGGATGCCTATAAATAAAACTTTCCCAGCTCAGAAATCTAGAGGAATGCACTGCCCTTTTGGATTCTAACAGAAGACCACCAGAACACCACAAGTTTTGAGGCAGGCTGTCAGTTCTGAAGGCTGTGGTTCATTTTGTGCTTACTAATCTTGATTTTGAGTAACTCAGCTGTTTTGTTTTTTTTATAAGTAGCACATTGGGGTTAAGTGAGTTTTATTTTAAAAAGGAAAGAACTTAAAATTAGGCAACTCAATGCTTGGCACAACTATTTTGCAGCCAATAAAGTGGTTGTGGTCCTAATATGTAGGGAAATAGAGTAAGATTTTTATGTTTCAACACAGGAGGTTAAAGGTAAGTTCTTTTTCATAATATTGGCAAGGAATCCCCTATCTGAGAATAAATATATTTTGACGGGTTGATAGCTTAAATATCATCCAAATGATGGCATCTCTGTAATTGCAACTTCTCAACACTGGTGGTGGATCTTAAAGCTCCTAAGTATTTTCTCAGCTGTCTGATGGCACTTGAATTCACATCCTCCTGACACAGAAGTGGGAGCATTAACATCAATCAATGGCTGGCACTTTGCTCCTTAGGACAGAACTGAGGAACAAGATTTTCTTCTTCTAGGGATGTATTTATAAAGCATCTGTATAATCACTTCTAGCACATTTTTCTTTAGAACTTGCATCATGTATCTGAAAAGTTCTGAAAGTTGAGTTTAAATCAAAACTTGATTTTCATGAATGGTTTTATTATTACAGTAAAAATGGCACTTAAGTGTTTCTCTAAATAGTGACATTCATTTGAATTATTACTTCTGTTTCTTACTTTACTAATTTTCTATTCTTTCCTATCTACGTAACATTAATTTTACTTATTTATAGCATCAAGGCCAATCACCCACTTACAGTAAAATATTAACTTGATTGGAAATCTGTTTCCTTTCTTCTAGTACATTGGAAGACAGGTTCTTACAGTGAGCAACTAGCAGTTCAACTTTGATACTTGCTTCGTTGTTATTTATGAAAACCACAGCAATAATACAGGAAGTAAAAAATAAGTGTTGGTGAAGATAATTGCTCGGAAAAAAAAACTTCCGTCAACAGCCCTCCGTGACTAATATTAAATAAATAAAGATGGATGACATTTGGAAAAGATGTTTGGCATGTTACAGTGACAATATGGATTATCACAGTCATCTAAATGATTGATAGTAAAAACTTCCTCCTTTCAGCTCAGTTTCATTCTATTGACACAACACGTCTGCTCATATTAAGATTGCTGCAAACTTTGCAAGGCAGACTGCTTAATCAATTACTAGACAAACACAACTGATTCCCCTCCCCTCTCTCAAAATCCCCATCTACCCAAGACAAATACCTTTCACTCACAACACGCTGGAGGAACTCAGCAGGTTGGGCAGCATCCATGGAAACAATCAGTCAACGTTTCGGGCCGGAACCCTTCGTCAGGACTGTAGAGAGAAGGGGCAGAGGCCCTATAACGACGGTGGGGGGAGGGTGGGAAGGAAAAGGCTGGTAGGTTCCAGGTGAAAAACCAGTAGGTAGAAAGATCAAGGGGTGGGGGAGGGGAAGCAGGGAGGTGATAGGCAGGAAAGGTGAAGAAGGAATAGGGGAAAACACAATGGGTAGTAGAAGGAGGCAGAACCATGAGGGAGGTGATAGGAACCTACCAGCCTTCTCCTTCCCACCCTCCCCCCACCTTTTTTATAGGGCCTCTACCCCTTCCCTCTTCCGTCCTGACAAGGGGTTCCGGCCCGAAACGTTGACTGATTGTTTCCATGGATGCTGCCCGACCTGCTGAGTTCCTCCAGCGTGTTGTGAGTGTTGCTTTGACCCCAGCATCTGCAGGTTATTTTGGGTTCACAAATACCTTTCAAATTGTTGTTCTCTCCTATGATAACAGGAAGCTTAAATGGCACAGTCCCAGCCTGAGAAGATAAGTGTGCACCACTCGGCAGCTGAACAACAGTCTTTCCTGCACTCTTAACCACCATCTGAAAAACAATGGTGTTTGCTAAATATAGTTCATCAATTAGAAATCACTAATAATAGAGTGACAGATTTGTGGAGAGTAATATTATTCTGCAATGATAAAGTAACTGTAAAGTGTGTTGGCAGTACACCAAGCAATGGCATAGAGATAAACTGTAGCCGTTAGCACACATTTGAACCACCGGAGTTTGGAGTTCTATTCCAGTGTCTGTATATTATCCCAGTGGAATGTGTGAGTTTTTTCCAGGTCCTCTGGCTTCCTCCCACACTCCAAAGACGTACTGGTTAGCAGGATAATTGGTCACTGTAAATTGTGATTAGACTTGGGTTAAAATTGAGAATTGTTGGGGGGTATGGCTCGAAGGGCCTGTGCCGTGCTGTATCTCTAAATAAGATATAATAAACATTGTTCCATTATGCTAGAAGGGAACCAGGGATAATCCTGGAAACCACAGACTGGCGAGTCTCATGGTAGTGGTAGGGAAGTTACTGGACAGAATTCTTAGGGATAGAATTTATGAGCATTTTGGAAAACCATGGCCTAATTAGGGAGAGCAAGCATGGCTTTGCTGGGGCAAGTTGTGTATTACTAATTTGATTGAGTTCTTTGATGAGGTGGCAACAGTGATTGATGAAGGTGGAGCTGTGGATATTGTATACATGGGTTTTAGTAAGGCGTTTGACAAGTTCCCTCATGGGAGGCTCATCCAGAAGATTGAGATGCATGGTATCCATGGTGAATTGGCCATTTGGATTTGGAACTGGGTTGCCTATAGAAGACAGAGGGTAGTGGCCAAGGGGACTTATTCTAGCTGGAGGTCTGTGATTAGTGGTATTCCACAGGAAACTGGGACCTCTGCTGTTTGTGAAGACAATGTTGGTGGGTGGTTAGTAAGATTGCAGTTGATACAAAGATTGGTGGTGTTGAAGACAGCATTGAAGATGGGCCAAGAATATACGGGCATATAGATCAACTGCAGATATGGGCAGATAAACCCGCGTCCATGTGAAGTGTTGCACCTTGGTAGGTTAAGTGCAAAGAAACAGTACAGTCAAAGGCAAACTCCTTGATGGTGTCGATGAACTGAGTAGCTCCCTAAAAGTGGCTACACAGGTTGCTAGGGTAACGAAGGCGTGTGGCATGCTTGCAATTATTAGTTGAGGCACTGAGTTCAAAAGTCAGGATATTAGAGTATGTTGCCGCTTTCTAAAAGTCTAGTTGGGCTGCATATGGAGTGTTGCGTACAATGCCGGTCGCCCCTTTCTAGAAAGGATGCTGGGGCTGCAGAAGGGGTTTATCAGGATGCTGACTGGGTTAGAGGGCATGTACTATAACAAGAGGTGGACAAACTTGGGTAGTTTTCTCTGGAGTGGCAGAGGCTGAGGGGTGATTTGATAGAGGTTTATAAGATCATGAGAAGCAGAGATAGAGTGAACAAACGGTATCTTTTTCCCAGGCTTGAAATGTCTCATGCACTTAAGGTGAGAGAGGGTAATGTCAAAGATGATGTCAGGCAATTTTTTTTTAATATTGATAGTGGTGAATGTCTGGAATATGCTGCCTGGGTGAATGTAGAGGCAGAAACATTAGAAAGTTTTAAGGGACGTTTAAATAGACCCATGAATGTGAGGAAAATGTAAGGATATAGACATTGTGTAGGCAGAATAGATTAGTTAAGCATTTGATTAGTAATTTAATTGATTCAGTACAACATTGTGGGCTGAAGGGCCTGTTCCTGGGCTGTATTGCCTTTTGTTCTATAACAGGCATTCCCAACCTGGCCTCCATGGATTCCTTGCCGAATGGTATTGGTCCACAGCATAAAAAAGGTTGGGAAAAGACCACTACAGCAATAACAATGTTGAAACCAAAAAATAAATCTGAAATATAGAAAATCTAAATGAGAAAAATATAAAATGCTAGAAATGCTCAGTAGGCAAGGCCATGTTGAGCTATTTTCCCTGTCCCACCCCTCTTGTAGCATAGAAACTTCTTTTCTCACCTTATTGAAGAGTCTTCAGTCTGAAAAAATAACACCACTTCTCCCCCTGCAGATGCAGCCTGACCTGCTGTTTCTTTCTAGCATTTTCTGTTATCAAAGCAAAAAGGGTGTCCTTTGCCAAGAACAGAACTTAAAACATAGACAAATTTGTGAAGAATGCGTTTAGTTGTACAAATTGAAGGAACTGGGAATGAACACTGATAAATTTGAATTCTTAGCAGTCTCCCCCCTCCCAAAGTACTTAGTGATCTCAGCTCACGTAAGATTGTAAATTTAACAGGGTGATTGTGAAAGCTTGCTGAACATCACTATCCATACAAGAGAAAAGTACCAGATTTCATGTTGTGTTTCCAACATGTGGCCAAATGAACTTTCTTACTTGCAATATTTGAGATATTGCCATACTTGTCCGTAGTACCACATATGCAGTGTGGCAGGTGTTACAAATATAATAGGTCACCTCCAGGATATCTTAAAATCACAAATGATTGGTAGACAGCCAATAAACTATCTAAATCGATAGGAAAGCTTAGGGTGATACAGGCCAAATACAGCAAATGTGATTAGCATAGTAGGCATCTTGGTTGGCTTGGATGATTTAGAGTAAAGAGCTCTATAAATCTAAATTGACTGCAGCATTGCTTGGTACCAGGATAATCATAAGAAATCAAGTGATGGTGGTGATTTCATTGCAGGTTGCCAAGAATATTTGAATATGATAGTGAAGGAAGGAAAACGTACAACAGAATAATCCTCTGCGGACACATGCATTCAGGCTTAAACAGCTTATCACTTATTATATTCATATTTACCACAATTAGTTGTCTTGATTGCATCAGCTAAACCATCCAATCTTTTGTGATCTGTGCCCCAATCCTCTAAAGCTTTTTTTAAAAAAAAGATTCCTGCCCTTAAAAGATGGCAGATTTTCTCTTGGTATGGACATCCGAACTTCAATCAAATATTAAAATACATATTCCCAGTTATTTTACAGGAAACAGTACATTGTTTTAAGCCATGCCCTGTTCTATCAAAATAATTAGTTGACAAAATCTAGGCACAAAACAAAACTAGTCTCAGCAAGTGTTCCTTGTTATCGGCAAAGCTTACCTCTCTGTAGGTTTTGAAGTATCCTGGTATTTCATAATATACTGTGACAAGGCCAGAATTTCTTGCAACTGCTGTGCCTGTCTTAGGGCTAATCTGAAGAATGTTACTGGAAGACGAACTCCAAACTCCGAATTGACCTGAAAGAACACAGGTGGATTGTTGCATTTCAGCAAACAGTCATACACTGAACATCGCTCTGAATATCCTTTAATATATTGGATGTTTACCTTCCTGATTAACTAGATTACTGCTGAAACATATAACATCACCAACTACAAGTTCGTCCAGCAATTCAGGTTGGATGAAATGTTCTACAGGCAAGGGAACGTAATCAGCAATGCCAGTATGTTCTGCATCCCATATACTCAGCAAAGTGAGCCCCATGTTAACCGTCCTTATTATAAAGGTATTATTCATAGTTCCTTTGCCA
The DNA here is from genome assembly GCF_963921235.1 of Mobula hypostoma. Taxonomy (NCBI): domain Eukaryota; kingdom Metazoa; phylum Chordata; class Chondrichthyes; order Myliobatiformes; family Myliobatidae; genus Mobula; species Mobula hypostoma. The sequence continues at coordinate 58,566,991 of NC_086111.1, read as the reverse complement.
ATTTGAATGAGGTCATCCCTATAAAAATCAAAATAAACATTAATTAATACTGACACAATTAAACAAATAATCAAATATAATATAGGCATAATATTTCAGACCACGTTCGCTGTATTTCAAAACCTGAACTTCGGTGGATAAATGAAAAAGCCTCACTCTCATATTCGTATTTGTGATCCAAAAAATACATATATGCTGTAAACTGGTCTAATTTTAGATCCTGTTGTTTAGTTATTTATTTAATCTCTAAAGCAAGCCCTCATGGATTTCATTGCAAGTATTTATAAACAAACATAATGATTCATTAAAGCGTGCATGGTCACTGGCAATCAGACTTTCTACTCACTTTTATTAATTTAAAAACCTCATCTGTGCGAGAACGACTTAATATGGAATTTACTGTCTCCAACATCAGTAACGTTCAAGCTTTCCTCAATTAATCTTATGTTACTACTGAAGTCTCCTTTACATAATTAACCACTCAGATACAATTACAAATGCAAGGTGGAATGGGAGCGATTTTCTCTACCTTTCCTGCTTTTTCTTAGCCCAAGTCCCAGCTCTTTGGTGTCTGAATTTTGTCTCTATCATCTCTGAAAATTTGCCCCATGTCATCACTTTCCATGCTTCATTATCACAGAAGCCCAAGGGTTGAAGACTGAAGCCAGCAATTCTGGAGGCTGAAGCCCGGAAGTCAAAGGCCCTGGGTCAGTGTGTCTGGAAGTCAGAGGTCTTGTTTGTGACTGAGTCCAGGCTCAATGTCCGCGAGTCTGAGAGTAGGACTCTGGAGGCAGCCTGTCCTGAGGATGGAGATCTGTCCATGTGTGTGAGTGGGTGGGATGGTGGGAAGGGGCTTGTTTTGCTTTTGTAGTGGTAAGATGGTTGGCATGTCCAGACGCAACGGCCTGTCTGGGTACAACCAAAGGTTCGCCCTTTATACCTTTTTCATGATCGCAAGACACTGCTGGATGTCAAACACCGCAGGTGCACCCCATCAGTGAGCTGCTTGATAGCAACGGAACTGGAATTATTGTGTACCACTGTTGTTGTTGTCGTCTGGACTTGCTGCATACTGTTGTGCTATGGCGATGCGCGGTCCAGCAAATGGTGCGAGTTGGTCATTAGTAATAGAGAATACTGCAAGTCTGGTTCTCTGGTGAGGGAGCTCTTGATGATTTTGTTTACTTCATAACGCTGAAGTTATTTAGGATATGTTGGCTATGTTAAGACCACTACACAAATGGAATCAGTAGCTGATGCTCTAGTAAACTGAAACTGATCAGCAGTTTAAGATGATGAAATTCCTGTAACGAAATATTCTGAGTCTTCTCCCTACCCAGTTTATTAAATGTTCTAATTCTGTAGACATTCCCCCCTCCCCACCTCATTCACACTCCTGTCAGAGGACAGAATTTCAAAAAAATGTACTGAGAATTTAATTAAAAAGCTTATGGGACTTAGAATAAAACTACAATTATCTATTTGACTTTTGAGTGGCTATTTTTTGGCAACAGATTCATTGTTAGCAGCCTACACCTTTGCTCATTAGTTACCGCAAAATCTTTCTAAGCATCAGATTGTGATTTGTTGTTTTACAAAGTGCATCATACATCATTTGATCTCCTTTGCTGTCATTCATTGCAAATCCAATAAAGTGGTTAGCAGCAAATTGTCTTGTGGAAATACATCACAATTAAGTCACAGGAGGCAAACTTCATTATCCATTGTAGTGGGCTGGAGCAAAGAATTGATGAATACTGACTCAGCTGAAGTCTGGTAGCATTAGGAGAGGTTCAGAGATTGACACGTTTAACATACAGAGAGCCAAAAGGAATATTAAACTCGTAATCCTTTTTAAATCAAACTCTCCAGACCCTCTCCATTGTTTTTATCTTTGCATTTTGTCTTGCCAACTTTACAATTTGGACTATACCACAATATTACTATTCTTATAATCTGTTTTATGACAAATAATACTGTACTACTCAAAAATCTTCAACTCTGCAACCTGTTAAAACAATATTTGTATTATAAATTTCAAAGCAATGAAGCCTCATAAATGTTCATACGTGGTGCCTATTAAACCCATAGTTAAAAGAGAATTTTTTCACCTTATTAGGTTCTAAGTTATAGAATGTTTCTTCTTAAATCCACAAATATAAACATCTTTCAAAACCATCAAAACTTTACCTGTTCATTGCAAAATTTATCATTGTATTTTGAGCATGGAAGAGATCTCCAGAGCTATCATGGAAATGGACAGTCAAAGTTAACGTTATTCCCACTGGAATGGCTAGGGCAAACTCCTTGTTGAGTGTGTGTATTACAGGACTTGTGCTGATTCTCAAGTACGAGACAGGTGCAACCTAAAAATTACAAAGCAGCACATGAGGAAGCAGCATGAAAGTAGTTTCATGTAAAACATCACATTATTTTGTTGTCCTATTGAAGCAGATTGTATAATTACTGTAATCTTCAAATGAATGCTTTGGTTCGAGCATCACTGAAAAAATTAAGTTTCAGATATTTGAATCCTAATTTAAATGTGAAACAGAAATATCTATCAATGTAAACAATAGTTATAAACTGGAAATATGCTTAATTTGTGTGTAGCATCTCCCCAAAAAAATTAAAGTCAGATGTATCAGTATTATGTGGAGTAAAGGGAATTACAGAGGCATGTTAGAGGAGTTGGCCAGAATTGATTAGAAAAGAACACTGGCAGGGATGACGTTGGAGCAGCAATGGCTGCAATTTCTGGAAGCAATTCAGAAGCCACAGGATATATACATCCCAAAGAAGTAGTATTCTAAAGGCGAGATGACACAACCCTGGGTAACAAGAGAAGTCAAAGCCAACATAAAAGCCAATGAAAGGGCATATAACTGAGCAAAAATTAGTGGGAAGTTAGAGGATTGGGAAGCTTTTAAAAACCAACAGAAGGCAACTAAAAATGTAATTGAAAAGGTAAAGATGGAATACCAAAGTAAGCTAGCTAATATTATTAAAGTGGATAACAAAAGTTTCTTCAGATACATAAAGTGCAAAGTGAGAGGTGAGAGTGGATATCGGACCTCAGGAAAATGATGCTGGAGAGTAATGGGGGACAAGGAAATGGCCGATGAACTGAATAAGTATTTTGCAACATTCTTCACTGTGGAGGACACTAGCAGTATACTGGAAGTTCCAGGTGTTGGGGCATGAAGTGTGTGAAATTGCCACAACTAGAGAGAAGGTTCTTGGTGAAACTGGAAGGACAGAAGGTAGAGAAGTCACCCGGACCAGATGGTGTAAATCCAGAGTTCTGAAAGAGGTGGCTGAAGAGATTGTGGAGGCATTGCTATACAGATTACAGAGAAGGAGATGCTTACAGTCTTGGGATGGATAAATTCCCCAGGGCTTGACAAGCTGTATCCTTGGACATTGTGGGAGGCAAGTGCAGAAATTGCAGGAACCCTAGAGAGATATTTAAATCACCCTTAGCCACCGGTGATGTAGCAGTGGATTGGAAGGTAGCTTATGTTGTTCTGCTGTTTAAGAAAGGCTCTAAAATAAACCAGGAAATTATAGGCCAGTGAGCCTGACATCAGTACTGGGGAAGTTATTGGAAGGTATTCTATGGACTAGTTGCATTAGCATTTGGACCAGACAGCGACTGATTAGGGATAGTAAACATGGTTTTCTGTGTGGTAGATTTTGGCTATCCAATCCTATAGTTTTTCAAGCAAGTTACCAGAAGAGTTGATGAAGGCCAGGCGGTGGTTGTTGTCTGCATGGACTTATGCAAGGCATTTGACAAGGTCCTGTGTGGGAGATTGGTCAGGAAGGTTCAGTCGCTTGGTGTTCAAGATGAGGTGATAAACTGGATTAGACATCGGCTTTGTGGGAGAAGTCTGAGAGTGGTGGTAGAGGTTTGACTCTCTGACTGGAGGCCCGTGACTAGTGTGCTGCAGGGATCGGTGTTGGGTCCATTGTTGTTGGTCATCTATATCAATGATCTGGATGATAGTGTGGTTATCCGGAGCAGCAAATTTGCGGATGCCACCAAGATTGGGGGTGCAGTGGACAGTGAGGAAGCTTTTCACACATTGGCCTTCATATATCAAAGTACTGAGGGCAGAAGTTGGGAGGTTATGTATAAGAATTGGTTTGGCTTAACTTGGAACTGTGCGCAGTTTTGGTGACCCAGCTACAAGAGAGACGTAAATAAGGTTTAAAAAGTACAGAGAAAATTTACAAGGACATTACTGGGACTGAAGTTATAGAAAAATTGAATAGGTTAGGACTTTATTCCTTGGAACGTAGAAGTCTGAGAGAAGATTTGATAAAGGTACACAAAAGTATGAGGGGTATAGATAGGGTAAATGCAAGCAGGCTTTTTCCACTGAGGTTGTGTGGGACTACAACCAGAGGTCATAGGTTAACAGTAAAAGGTGAAAAGTTTAAGGGGGAAATGAGGGAAAACTTTTTCATTCTAAAGGGGGTGAGAGTGTGGAATGAGCTGCCAGCACAAGTGGTGCATGGCTTGATTTCAATGTTTAAGAGAAGCTTGGATAGGTATATGGATTGAAGGGGTATGAATGGCTATGTTTTGTGTTCAGGTTGATGGGACCAGGCAGTTTAAATGGTTTGGCTCAGACTAGATGGGCTGAAGGGCCTGTTTCTGTGCTGTAATTTTCTATGACTTCATGACTCTCCATACATCAAGACAAAGCCTTGACATTTAATAAAGGCAATGAATTCAAAACTATAATAAAAAATATCAAAAGAGAACTAGAAAAAGATAATGATTTATTCTGACCTTAACAGCAACCGTGACAGTTTGATTGATACCAAACTGTTCTTCAGAGTTTACTTCAATTGTACAAGATCCAGTTATAGAACCAGAAGTCAGAAGACCATTTTCATCCACTTGTATCACAGGAGATTTGTCAGAACAGTCCTGTACTTGGTAACTAAGAGAAGCCACGCCATCTCTGCCAATCAAACAAGCATTAAATGTTATCAGCGAAAAACATCTTTGTTGAGCAAACACAAATTATTCTAAGAAATCTTTCATCCCTGCGAACCACAGTGATGTGTAGAGACATGCAGAGTTAACTCTTAAGGCTGATTTATACTCCTGTGTCAACTCGGCGCTGTAGGTACGGCGTAACCGCGAACCCTACGCAGTGCCTATGTGGATCCCTACGCCGTAGCTTGACGCGCGCCTCTCCCAAAATGTAACTACGCGTCGCAGCAACGCAGACCTCAACAACTGATTGGTCCGCTCGGTAGCATCGCATTTCCTCCTACGCTGCAATAGCTTCCCACTGGGCGACTGAAGGGCAGGGAAGGAACTCTGGCTGCAATGCTTTCCATAAAGCTTTACAGACCTCCGAAATTATGGAGGACACATTTGGCTTTTACGAAAAAAGATGCTCGCTTTAAACTTGTTTACCCCGGGAAAGACTACCATGACCATGAAGCCTTGCGTGGGCAGGTGTGTGCGCAGGCGCGACGTGCCCGAATTGCAGAGCGACGCAGACATACCAACGCACAAGTATAAATGTTCACAACGCGTGTAGGCCACTTGCGTAGATTACGGCTTCGAGTTGACGCACAAGTATAAATCAGCCTTTACACAGTTCAAAAAGATAAAGCATAACAAAAAGGCAGTATAGTGTGGTAAATGTACATTGATTTTAAACCAACCATGGCAGTTCAATGTTCATTAAACCATCACAAAGCTGCAGGCATGTAGTAAACTTGAAGCTCCCTGCCTCCTCAACTCAAAGACTTCTCATTTAGTACAAAAACAAATGATTTTACTTGTGATGAGATCAACCAACTAACTTACTCTAATATTTTGTTCAACATTTTAGTCAGTTCAGCCCATTCTTCCCAATTCACTCTTAAAAACTTCTACTTAACCAACACATATTCAGATAGGTGCCTGAACCTCTATAAAGCACATTCAACCGTTAGGAGATTGCTTACATTACAATAATTGACAGGAAATGCAACATTATTTTGGAGGAACAAGAGCTAAACTGCACGCATCATTACTGGAGCATCAAAACAGTTCAAATGTCACCAAGTATGAACTTTCATCTATTTAAGTCAAACAACTTTCACCAATTCCATACATTCTTTGTCACCCAAGACTTCAATCATTTAGGCTATAAATGGAACTGGAGTTTTGATTCTTAAGTTTTAAAATAATTTAAAAATGTAACAGAATATTCAGAAATTTGGTGTTTGGAAGCAGAAAATATTTCATTGCAAATTCAATTCCTTCATTTCTGCTAATTCAAAACTGATGTTTGGAATCTCATGTTACAGCTCAGACATGGCCATTTACATTTTATCTCAGCATGGTGCCAGGAACTCCCAACTTAACTCTATTCTTCCACCACTTCTCCAAACCTTTTTAAATTTTGTCTTTTTCAAAACAGAATTTCCTTCCATTTAAAAGCTGTTATGGACAACCAACAATATAAACTGCTAAATTACGTAACTACTAAAAGTTGCTAATTTCCCCCTCATTCTTTTGGTAATGCAGTTATCGCTTCTACCTCTTTAAATCAACTAATTCAAAAAAGAAAAGAAATTTTTTTCCCAGTACTTATCCATGGCATTCACAAAGAAAAAGAAATGAAATGGTTAATTTTCCCTAATCAGGAAAGAATACAAGTAAATTTAATTGAGTTAAGTTAGGACGGTCAGCTTGAACAAATATACTGACATTGTTATTCCATTCAATATGTCCATGTTATTTGAATTGACAGAAATTTATCGTAAACTTACTTTCTACTGTGCTGTCATGCCAAAGTTTAAGTGCCATGTTGTGATCTACTTTACCATTACTCAGTGCTAGCTTAACATCCCTTGAGAAAATTAAGCCAGATTAATGTGTATTAAATGAATTCACTGCAGAATATTAGCCAAGTATTTTAAAAGTTCAAAGTAAATTTATTATTAATGTTATCATAAACAACCCTGAGATTCCTTCTCTTGCGGGCAACCATAGTAAATACAAGAAACGATAGAATCAGTGAAAGACCATACCCAACAGAGCGAACAAAAACCATTGTGGAAAAAAAACAAACTGTGCAAATACAAAAGGAAAGAGAAAATTAATAATAATAAACAAACAAATATTGAGAACATGAGATGAAGAGTCTTTGAAAGTGAGTCCAGTTAAAGTGGGAAGAGTTCAGGGATGGGATGAGTGAAGCCATCTACTTTGTCAAGAGCCTGACGGCTGAGGGGTAATAACTGTTCCTGAACCTGGTGGTGCGGATTTAGCATCACATGTTTTTACACTGTAATGAATTCTTGTAGAACTGTATAGGATGGGTTAGGGTGGTTATAATTTACATGATTATTTGACAGAGTTCCAAGTTAGATTCCAGTTCCTAGCTTGTATATGGGGGATAGTTAATATTTAACTACTGAAGAAAAACAGTGATGTTTCTATATTATACAGGCATTATCCTCTTGAAGTAAGTTTGGGCTATTTAAAGGGAGAGAAATGTAAACTTGATAACATGCAGATTAAAGCAGTGACAACCTAATAATTGTTGTTCTATCTGGAAATTAGTTTTCTTAACACTGGAATGTTTGCTTCAAACTTTAAATTACAGATTTAGTTGCTCTATCAAACTTATTGGCAAAGTCACTTAAAAGTGAGGCAATGAATTCACATCATCAAACACCTAATCAAATAAAGCAGATTCAAATGCTAACCTTCAAAAATCAACTTCAAATAAAGTGAAATTAAATCCACAAATAGCTGCAGAAGGCTATTACCAATAAACAGTAACGCTTCCAAGGGAAACCAAGTACCTTCATTCAAAGCTACGTGGATAACATTTCATTACCTAAATTTGGCAAATCATTCTAAACAACCTTAACAGAGTTGAAAAACAAAACAAGCAAAATAGAATAAACAGTAAAATAAAGTTACATCGGCTTGAATTTAATTGTCAGTAGTCATAAAATGCAAGTACTGGTTACAAATCAGGTTAGGAATCCAATGCTCTACTTCTTTGTTGGAAGTAGGGAAAATGCTGACTTCCTTAAGAGTCTGTGGTGACTTGGCATGTCATCAAAAACTTTGACAAACTTCTATAGATATGTAGTGGAGAGTGTATTGACTGGCTGCATCATACCCTGGTATGGGAACACCAAGCACTTTGAATGGAAAATCCCTCAAATAGTAGTGGATTCGGCCCAGTACATCACAGGTAAAACTCTCCCAACCATTGAGCACATCTATATGAAATGCTGTCATAGGATAGCAGCATCCATCATCCGAGATCCTCATCAACCAGGCAATGTTCTTTTCTTGCTGCTGCCATGAGGTAGAATGTACAAAAGCCTTACGACTTGAACGACCAGGTTCAGAAACAGTTACTACCCTTCAACCATCAGGCTCTTGAACAAAAGGGGGATAACTACACTCACTTGGCCATCCATTGAGATGTTCTGGCAACCAATTATCTCACCTTATGAACTCTTTATCTCATGTTCTTGTTATTTATTGCTTTATATTTATTTATATTTGGATGTGCAGTTTATTGTCTTCTGCACTCCGGTTGATTTTTCATTGATCCTGTTATTGTTGCTATTCTATAGATTGGCTGAGTATGCCTGCAGAAAAATGAATCTCAGGGTTGTATGTGCTGACATACATGTACACTGATAATAAAATTTACTTGGAACTTTGAAAGATACAACAGCATAATACCTTCAAAATAACAGAAAAGAGCATCAGAGGGCATGGGATTTATATGAAAAAATGTTTGATTAACCACTTCAGTCGTTTGCAGAGAGGACAGAGGTTTGAAGCTGAGTTGATGAGCAATTGAATCATTTAGGCTATGGACTAAGTGCTGGAAAATGAGATTAATACGGAATGATGCCCACTGCATGTTGATAAATTGGGACTAATAGCCCACTTTCATACTGTATGCCTCTAAGACTGTAGTGATAGACAGGAAAACAGTGTATGTAGTAAATTGAGATTATGCCAGGTCTTCAATAAGGTTCTGGCCAGGAAGTTGGTCCAAGTTAGAGAACATACTGTCATACATTGAGAATTGGTTATCTGACAGATGGCAAAGAGTGGGAATAACAGATACTTCTCTGTCTTAGGAGACTGAGACGAGAAGGGCACAGTGGGGATTTGTGCTTGGGCTCCAGCTATTTTAAATTTCTATCAACGATTTGGATGAGGGATCACATATACAAAATTAGATGGAAGTATGGAAAGGGACATAGAAAGGCTTCAAGGGGATAAATCAAACTGACTAGGTGGGCAAAAACATGACCGTTGGAATATAATGTAGCAAAATGGCAGACCCATTTTGCACATAACAGAAATGTTGAGATTTTTTTTAAAAAGTAAAAGATTAATAATTGTTGATGGCACACAAAATGCTGAAAATCAAAATGCACGTGCAACAGATCTGAGGTTTTGCACTTCAGCAGGACCAACCAGGGTAGGTCTTACACTGTGAACAGTAGGGAACTGAGGAGTGTGGTAGAACAAAGGGATCTGGAAATACAGGTACATAATTCATTGAAAGTGGCATCACAGGTAGATGAGGTCATAAAGAAACTTTTGGCTCATTGGCCTTCAAAAATCATTGTATTGAGTACAGAAGATGGGATGTTGTATTGAAGTTCTACAAGACATTGGTGAGACCTAATTTGTAGTATTGTGTGCAGTTTTGAACACCTACCTACAGGAAAGATGTAAACAAAGTTGAAAGAGAGCAGAGAAAATTTACAAGGATATTGCCGGGTCTGGAGGACCTGGGTTATAAGGCAAGATTGAATAAGTTAGGGCTGTATTCTTTAGAACGCAGAAGATTGAGAGGAGATTTGATAGAGGCATACAAAATTATGAGGGGTAAAGATGGGGTAAATGCAAGCGACTGAGGTTGGGTGGGACTACAACCAGAGGTCATGGGTTAAGGGTTAAGGGTGAAAGGTGAGAAGTTTAAGGGGAACATGGGGGTAAACTTCTTCACTCAGAGGATCATGAGAGTGTGGAATGAGCTGCCAGCACAAGTGGTGCATGTGAGCTCGATTTCAATATTTAAGAGAAGATTGGATAGGTACTTGGATAGTCGGGAAATAAGGGCTATTGTCCAGGTGCAAGTCAATGGAGTGGGCAGGTTAAATGGTTTTCTCGTGGACTAGATGGGCTGAAGGGCCTGTTTCTGTGCTGTATTTCTCTATGACTCCATAAGTGATTAGGCGGGCATTATGAAGTGAGTAAAAACAGGAATAAGGATGTTTCAGAGCAATTGTATAGGACCTGAACTTTTGACCTCCACACTTAAAATGTACTTGTCAGAGAGAAAATGCAACAAAGATTCAATGGTCTTGTTCTGGAGATAAAGTTTGCAGCATGAGGTAATACTGTATTTAGAATAAACATGAGAAAGTGTGCAGATGCTGGAAATCCAAAGCAACACACACAAAATGCTTGGAGAACTCAGCAAGTCAGGCAACATCTGTGGAAATGAATAAACAGTCCCATTGTTTTGGGTTAAGACCCTTCATCAAGGCAGAAAAGGAAGGAGGAAGACAGAATAAAAAGGTGTGCGGGGGGAGGGTTGGGGCTTCACCTATCACCTTCCAGCTAGCCTTCTTTCCCTCCCCCCCACCTTTTAATTCTGGTGCCTTCTCCCTTCCTTCCCAGTCCTGAGGTAGGGTCTCGGCCCAAAACGTCAGCTTTTTCATGGAAAATTCATTTCCATGGATGCTGCCTGTCCTGCCGAGCTCCCCCGGGAGTTTGTGTGTGTTGCTATGAATACAGAATATTTATATTCAATTCAAACTTACAAAGTTCTCACTGGATTGGCTGGATCAAGGGAAGCTATTTCACTGGCTGAGGAGTCTATAAGCAGTGGAAACACTTTCAGAACAAGGGTTTGCCTGACTGCTACTGAGATGAATTAAAAGTTTCGTGAAGTTTTGGAATTCTCATCCTCACAAGACAGACATTGATTTATGAATGTTAAGGAAATGAAGGGATATGGGGACAGTGCAGGAAAATGATGCTCAGGTTCTGAATTTGATGAATGGCAGAGCCCATCCTGGAGGGCTGGATTGTCTACTTTTGCTTCAGTTATTTATGTTCTTACAAACGTTCACCGATGATAATTTATTTTTCTCCAGATGCTGTACAATGATGATAAAGATAGACAGTAAAAGCAGGTTGTGAGGAGGGTATAAGGAAGTTGCATTGGGTGTAGGTGAATTAACTGAATGAACCAACATATATATGGCAAATGAAGCACTATGTGAAATTCAAACAACAGGAATTCTGCAGATGCTGGAAATTCAAGCAACACACATCAAAGTTGCTGATGAACGCAGCAGGCCAAGCAGCATCTATAGGAAGAGGCGCAGTCGACGTTTCAGGCCGAGACCCTTCGTCAGGACTATGTGAAATTGTCCATTTTAACAGGAAAAATATAAAAATGCACCTTACTTAAATGCTGAGAGATACCAGAGCTCTAAGATGCAGAGGGATCTGGCTGTCCAAGTTCATTATTTTCAAATGGCTACTCTGCGCGCACACACAGCAAGCAATTAGGAAAGATGACAGAATGTTATCATCTTTTGTTAGGGGAACTGAATGCAAATGTAGTGAGGTTCTCCTTCAGCTATACAGAGCATTGGTTGTACTATCTCAAGGGTACGGCATGTTGTTGGTCTCCTTATTTGGAGAAGAATGTTAACATGTTGGAAACAGTTCAAAGGAGATCTGCTGCATCAATATCTGGAATGGGCAAGTTGCCTCATGAGGAACAGTTACACTAACTAGGCTCGTATCTACTGGAGCTACTAGAGTGAGAGAGAACTTCTCTCCTGAGGAGTTTTGACAAGATGGATGTGGAGAGGGTATTTCTTCTTATGAGAGGATCTAAAGTAGAGATTTCTTTACCCAATTTCCCTCGGGATCAATAAAGTATATCTATCTGTTTAAAGTTAACATAAGACAGTGAAGGGGGCAGAATTACTATGGAGGGTTGCAAGTTTTTTAGAACTCTTGTTCAAAGAAAGGTGGAAGCCGAGTTTTTGGATATCTTTAAAGTAGATTCTTGATAAGCAAAGGGGGCAAAAGGTTCGCAGAGTTGAAAGGAATATACATTTGAGATTACAATGAAATCAGCCATGAAATTATTAAGTAGTGGAACTTGCTTCAGAAGTTGGTGGGGGGGGAGGGAGAGAAGGAGTAGTGGAAGAAAAACATTCTAGTTACTAAAAAGTTTGTTTATTTGTGATAAACAGTCTCTGCTTCACCATTAATTGTTAGTGTATTTAATATCCTCCCCTACTCAGATAACTCAACACCATGATCACAAATCCATATTACAAGCCCAGTTCCTTGTGAAATACTATTAGATGGTATCCTGTTTAGGGATATATCACAGATAGGGAGTTGATGGATTAGTTCACTGATTTATCATTTGTAAGGGTCTTTTGGGGATTTTATTCAACAATTCTGTTGATTTGCAATCAAGGCCACTAACTCAAGTTACTTTTTCAGCACAAGGGTTCCATGATATTGCACTGATACTTCACAGATTCATTCTGCAGTATTGGGTGTTAAGGGTGCAAATCAGACCTTATGGAAGGAAAGTGTATTAAGACAATGTGTTGTTTCTCAAAATGAAAACCAGCTCCCCAATCAGGTACAATAAGCTTTAATTCATAATGTTGTACTTTATAATTCCTTCTAGTGTGGCCCTTTAATTATATATTAAGCATTTCATTTATTTTACACAGATTTAATAATTCAAATAATTTTTCATAACCCTGAACAATTATCCTTTTGAATATTTTCCATAAACGATTTGGGAATGTACCCTAGTATTTTTCAGTCCATTGGATATTACTGCATGATTGAAAATAAGAGAAATCTGATGAAACCTAATGATCAACTTGAAATTTGACCTGTTGCTCAAAAAGATTCCCAAAGAGCTGGAGAAATTAAATAGGTGATCAACTAGCCTTACTGCCATTTTTTTCTCTCTCCCAGATAGCAGATAATAATCAATTTGCTGGCTTATCCCTTAATCAACATCATTTCCATTCTGTTCAAAGGTCCTGATCTCCTTGAGTGATCAGAATTAAAGCAGAATATCAGACATCCTTAAAGTAGTTTGGTGTTTGCAACAGAACCTTTACTTCCGATAGCGAAGATCAAGGTAAAATAAGAATGGACCCACTTATGTTAGCTTGCAAATTGTTAACGTTATTCGTGCGCCTGCTACATGAAGGCGAACTGCATCAGAGGAAGAAAATGACAGGGAATCTTTACCAGTCATCTGTATTTTTAACTCTTTGTATCATAATACGGTCAGTCATTTGAATCAAGTTTTGCAATAGTTAATGCCTTGGGGAGGTTAAATAAAATCATGAAAGGATATCTGGATTCAACATTAACATAAGCAAGAACGAAAATACTTGGGCAGGTTACAACAGCAACTGAAGTCGGAGCACCAAAATTCACAAATGCCACTACCAAGACCAAGTAATGTTTTTGAATAACGAGAATACTTGGACTGATCTTCTAATTTATTTTAGCTTTTCAGAAAATCTAAGTGGTAGTATTTAAATCTTGCAAGATCTAAGTTCAAATTGTTTGTTACATGTTAAAACATACCGATTTGTTTGAACTTTAAAGAAAGAGTTTGGTGACATTAATATCTGCTCTGCTTCAACCTTGGGATTTAATAACCGCAGCTTTTCAAACACCTAAAGGGTAAAAGAAAAAACAATTTTACAGTTCTATAATATGTAAACATACAGGCAGTTCAGAGTATACAGTGATAGAAAGAGCTGTGGAAGTGAATTCTTCAGAGCTTCCCTGGCCTTAATGTTTTATATGCATGGACTGTAAAAAGCATTTAAGAATAATTAAATTTAAGTTCAGCCTCTACTCTAATTTCACGCTCTAATCACGAAAAAGTGATTGAAATAATGTTTTTTTTGGTGTAAATTTCCTGGTTTTCTTTCGGTGAGCTAGCATGATTGGTTGCTCAGTAAGATGAATGATATTACACTTCCCAGTTAGTTGGAACCAACATCAAAACTGATTCCTGGATCTTTGGATGCTGAGGTCTGTGACTTTGTTTTTAGATAAGATTACTTTAAGAATTTCAGAACAAATTAAGGGTTTTTTTAAAAAAAAAATGCTGCCAACTAGATTCTATGGAAGTTGGATTAGGATAAGGATGCAAACACAAATTCAAAAGACAATGAACCCTTACACGAGGAAATCTGCAGATGCTAGAATTTCAAGCAACACACATAAAAGTTGTTGGTGAACTCAGCAGGCCAGGCAGCATCTCTAGGAAGAGGTACAGTCGACGTTTCGGGCCGAGACCCTTCGTCAGGACTAACTGAAAAAAGAGCTAGTAAGAGATTAGAAAGTGGGAGGGGGAGGGGGAGATCCGAAATGATAGGAGAAGACAGGAGGGGGAGGGATGGAGCCAAGAGCTGGACAGGTGATTGGCGAAAGGGATATGACAGGATTATGGGACAGGAGGCCCAGGGAGAAAGAAAAGGGGGAGGGGGGAAGCCCAGAGGATGGGCAAGGAGTATAGCGAGAGGGACAGAGGGAGAAAAAGGAGAGAGAGAAAAAGAATGAACCCTTTCTCATTTTCCTCTCATATTCTAATAAACAGATCATAGAGTGGACTGTTCTACACACCTTACACTAAAAATACAATTCCTTCTTGGGCTCCTTATACAAACTGGTTATGATTAAAGGGCAATGAATTGCAGCTTCGTGGTCATTTTCTCCCAGACATAGGATCACACTATTACTTGCTGTTTAGCACCATTCTGCTCTTGCCTTCACTCAGAATCAGACTAAGGTTTAATATCATTGGCTTATGTCATGAAATTCCTTTGTCAGTAGCTGCAGTACATAATAATAAAAACAATAATTTTTTAAAAAAATTAAGTAGTGCAACAACAATGAAAAAAAAACTGACGTAGTGTTCATTGGCTCATTGTGCATTCAGAAGTTTGATGGTGGAGGGGTTGGAAGCGGTTTCTGAAATGTCGAGCGTCTCCCCTCAGGCTCCTGTATCTCCTCCTTGCCGGTAACAATGAGAAAAGGGCATGTCCTAGCTGACTGGGGTCCTTGATGATGGATGCCGCCTTTCTGAGGCATCACCTTTTGCGGGTGTTCTCGACACTGGGGAGGCTAGCGCCATGATGGAGATGGCAGGGTTTACAATTTCCTGCAGTTTTTTTTCCGATCCTGTGCAGTGGACCCTCCATGCTAGATGGTGATGCAAGCAGTTAGAATGGTCTCCATGGTACATCAGTAGAAATTTTGCAGAGTCTTTGGTGACCTTCTAAGTCTCCTCAAACTAATGAAATATAGCCACTGTTGAGCCTCCATTGTAATTGCATCAATACGCTGGGCCCAGGATAGATCTCAAGAGATGTTGACATCCCGGAACCTGAAACTGCTCACTCTGTCCACTGTCAATCCCTCGTTGAGAACTGTGAGTGTTCCCTTGACTTCCCCTTCCTGAAGTCCACAATCAGTTCCTTGGTCTTACTGACATAGAGTGCAAGGTTGTTGTTACAACACCAATCTACCAGGTGATCTATCTCACTCCTGTATGCCTCCTCATCACCAGCTGAAATTCTGCCAACAATAGTTGTGTCACTGGCATATTTATAGATGGTATTTGAGCTGTGCCTAGTCACACAGTCGTGCATGTAGAGCAGAGCTGTGGGCTAAGCACACATCCTTGAGGTGTACCAGTGTGAGGAGGGGATCTTATTTTGGATCTGCACTGACTGTGGTCCCCTGGTACAGAAGTCTAGGGAGGGTTTTGGAGCTTACTGAGGGTATGATTGTGTTGAATGCTGAATGTGCCTTGCCTTCACTCTGGCCAGTGTATGATGCTTTAGGCACAATGATATCAAGAAGGTAAAAAAAAAGATGGGAGCAATACCTGAATTTGTACTTCATCTGACAATTCCCTGGCGTTGTTCTCAAACTGTCCAGCTGCTCGATCTGTAGCTCGTACAACAACCCTCAGTCCAGTTCTACCTTTAACACGACTGTACACATTCATTGCAAAATTGTTACTTGCTTGAAGCTGAAAAGATGCCTTGAAACAGAAAATGAAACTTCTCTAAGTTAAATTTAAGACAAGTTTTGCATAAAAAAATTAAAATACTTTCAATATTGGAGTTCATTTCTTGAAGTTCATTTGTATAGTTACTTTGAACGATAGTCATAGATATTATAGTAAATAGCAAAACAGAATCTGTAATCTTAGAAGTTCAGTTTACCTCAGAGTGTCTTGTATCCAAGTCAATGATGTCCCTTTTAGTGACAGACCAATGAAATGTCAATTCTGGTACTGCATTGCCAAATGCAAATGGTGTTTGATTGCTTGTAATTCCCATTACATAAATTGGCATCTGTGAATGATATTAATCAAAACTACTGCCATTTTCAATGTATATTATCAAATTCAAAGGTGTACAACAGTAGATTATGTTTTAACCATCTTGAATGTAGTAGTTTTAAACTGCTTTGTTAATATTTTGTATCTTTAGAGCTAATAGGGATAATCAGAAATATTCAAGAACCCAGAGATTAAAAAAAACAATGAGAACATAACATTACCCAAGTGCCAGTCTTCATTCTTGTAATGGGTGCATGGATTCTCACAGCTTTAAGCTGAACAACTTCCACATCTACTTCATCCTTTAATGAAATAAAAGCAGCTTATAAACAGCATTATAAAGCCAGGCAAGCAAAACATTTGCCTCATGCCACCAGTTCTCATTTTGTACCGTGGCATTAATCTCCAGAAGACAGTCATTTAAGCACTGGGAAAAGGATTTATTTAAAAATGCATTCTAAAAAATTCATCCACATGACTAATTTTAGGTTAAGAACACAGGATTAATGTGCATTACTCTGATCTAAATTTAGGTAATAATATAAACAAATATAAATGTTATATTTCTCATCATTCGTTTGTTATGCCCTGTGTCATATGACGTGGGTGACCATGTCTTTCCATGACCATGATTGTTCTTGGCAAATTTTTCTACTAAAGTGGTTTGCCATTGCCTTCTTCTGTCCAGTGTCTCTACAAGATGGGTGACATTAGCCATTACCAATAATCTTCAGAGGGAGTCTTCCTGGTGTCTGAGGAGGAATTGTGATATGCACCACCAGCTCTCATGGCTTCACGTGACCCTGTTTGGGGGTGGGTGGGCGAAGCAGGTGCGACACCTTGCCCAAGAGTGACCTGCAGGCTAGTGGAGGGAAGGAGTGCCTTGCACCTCCTGCGGCAGAGACGTATCTCCACATGCCACCCTATATTTCTCATACCCTAGTTATAAAATTGTAGCAGTATAGCAATATAAAAAGTTGACTGAAGTAGTTAAACAAAAGTAACAAGTTAAAACTAATTACAGAAAAGGATCCTATTTGCATTCCTGTTTTGCTGTCTATTTGAGTTTAGGGGTGTCACGGACTAGTGGTCAGATTTAAACAAATTTGATTTTAGATAATAGGTTTGAACC
The DNA here is from genome assembly GCF_963921235.1 of Mobula hypostoma. NCBI lineage: Eukaryota > Metazoa > Chordata > Chondrichthyes > Myliobatiformes > Myliobatidae > Mobula > Mobula hypostoma. Next base: position 58,549,405 of record NC_086111.1, on the reverse strand, counting down.
CGGTTATTCAACTCAGACAAGGAAAATATCTGCTAATTATGGGAGCAACATTAGGATTACGCAAGGATGAGCTTGCTGATGTAAAAAGGTCAGGAAATATCAATATTCCTGAAAATGTCGCAGATAATACCAGCAACCACTACACTGTATTTCACTCTTCTGGACAGTAGTGCCAAAGCGTGTTCTATAACCAGCTTTATTTGAAAAGCTGAGATTTTCACCTTGGCCAAGACAGAACAGCATCTGTGTACCGATGTGGCAAAATTATAGCAGAGATTCAAAATATCTTAGGGCTACAAATCTGTTTAATAAGATTCTAGTATTAACAGATTCAGCCACAAACCTAATTAGGCATGTTCTGATAATACTTGCATAGCATTCATTACATTCTCAAAAATGAGACCCTAGACATAATGTCACTTTTGAAGCATAGTCATTGTTGCCTTGTCAAAAGCAGCAGCTAACACATAAATATAAATATTGATCCAAAAATGCTGGTGAAACTCTACAGCTCTTTATTCCGATTTGAACTTAAACAATTGCATTAGAAGGTAATATAAGGTTGTATCCACATCAGTATTAAAGGTATTACAGATACACGCATTTGACGTTTTGATCTTTTTTCCTATTATTCTGCCACATCAGTAATGAAATAAGTTGTTGAAGCTTGAAGGCAGCACCTTAAATTAGTATCTCATTCAAAAAGCAACATCTCTGACAGAGCAGGATTTTACTACATGGTCAGCTCGGATTCAGTGCTCAAATCCTGCAGCAAAGTTTGAACATTCAACTTCACAACTCCGTGGCAGTGCTGCCAACACGTGAGGAAAACTGACTCGTGATAACATATGCTAGTTAAAGCAAGAGGTCAACGCTGACTAAAACGCCAATGTCAACACCATTGATTGAACAGATTTAGATCATTAGGTGCGTCTGATGCAAGTGAGGCAAATTTAGAGACTAAGATTTAATGTTTTCCATTATTTTTAATTCTAGAAGATAAACTTAGAGGAACTCCAAGTGCAATTGGGAATAGAAGGGAATCAGGATTCATATCCATCAGGATGAATGCCTTCTGCATAATAGGTAAGAACTTGCTTCATGTATGTTTTAGAGGGGAAACTGAGGAATGCAGGCAAAGGTACCATTAAAACTGATACAAAATGTGAAAAGTTGAAGCTATATAGGACCAGGTAACAAACAGTCACACTAGTAAATGAGCTTGAGTAGTTCTTGAAGAAAAAGGAATTGTATTACATTTGCAGTATGGGAAATTTGTCAAAAAATTATTAAAAAGGTGAAGGAAACCCCTTTGGCTGTTTCCTTCACCTGACAATGGAACAAAGAACAATTTAAACAAAATCACCAGGTGAAAATTCATATTTTATTTGACAGCAGCATGTCCCATAACACAAAGTGTTGCTTGGCCTCCACAAATGGAAAGCAGAAAGAGATCAATACAAGGGTGAGATGACTGAACGATTTAAATGTGAATCTGAAGAGAAACATTAGCTGGGCTCCGAATAAAACTTCAGTATTAAGTCCAGTAACAAGCCTAAGGACACCTGAAAATATCAATGTATTATGCACTTGAATGAAAATGGCTCTCTCAACTGGAGGAGAAAAATTTCAACAAGCACAAAATGAAGAATGCAAAACCTTGTAACATCAGAGCAAGGCCATTAAGTAGAACACGATGAACATTAACAGTGCAATTATAATCATTTTGAGAATATGTGCTCTCTATTGTATTCCTGCAAAGAGCAAATTTCAAATTTCCACAGTTTGGTTCAAGGTAGACTAAAATCTTTCATGTCAACTCCTGGAAGAAAAGGTACAGAACCATACTGAATAATACTGAGCGGCTGCAGCAGCCCTTGGCTATTGTTCATTCATCCAAAACAATTATACACAGGTCAATAAATTGCAAAATCAAGTTCTTGTGGCTCACTTCCTTCGGAACAGATAAAAGCTAAAGTACTGCAAACCCAGCTTCAAACGACTAGGAAGGAAAAGCTGCACATTCTCATTTACTGTAACGTGAGCACACCTGTACAACATGGGGGATAAAAGTTCTATCTCCTTATTGAGAAGGAATATAGTGAAGTCCCCCTAAAATGATTACCAGAAGGAATGTCATTTTTTGAGGAGGAATTCAGTAGAATCTGTATATACAGAGAGATTAAAACTAGCTGCAAACACTCCAACCAGCTGATCTAAGGAAATGGGCCAGATGCTTTCTGCAGGTTTGCTCTAGAAGACTGATCCAAAATTCCCAATGGTTTAGTGGGTTCAAGGGCATTGGAGGTAGTCAGGGTGGGTGGTGGCATTCCAGTCCCTCACCGTCCAAAATGTGCATAGGATGTATTAAGCGCCACACATAAAATGCTGGAGGAACTCAGCAGGTCAGGCAGCATCTATGGAAATGAATAAGCAGTCAACATTTTGGACCAAGACCCTTCTTCAGGACTGGAAAAGAAGTGGGAAGGTGTCAGAATAAAAAGGTGAGAGGAGAGGAAGGAGGATAGCTAGGTGATAGATGAAGTCAGGTGAGTAGGAAAGGTAAAGGGCTGGAGAGAAGGAATCTGATAGGAGAGGAGAGTGGACCATAGGACAAAGGGAAGGAGGAGGGGCACCAGGGGAGCTGATAGGCAGGTGATGAGGCCAGAGTGGGTAATAGAGGAAGGGGGCAAGGAAATTTTTTTGTTACTGGAAGTGAAACCAATATTCATTCCATCAGGTTGGAGGCTACCCAGATGAAATATAAAGTGTCACTCCACCCTGAGAGTGCCCTCATTGGGGCAAAAGAGAAGGCCATAGATTGGCATGTTGTAACAGAGATGGGAAATAGGAATTAAAATGGCTGATCACAGGGTAAGTTCAATTTTGACAGATGGAGAGGAGGTGCTCGACAAAGCCGTTCCCCAATTTCCTCACACCAATGTAGAGGAGGCTGCATTGGGAGCACGGGATACAACAGATGACCCCAACAGATTCAGATGTGAAGTGTTGCCCCACATGGAAGGACTGCTTTATCACCCATTAGAGCACGTAAACCTTGCCAACTGAGTTTACAAACAGCACTCCTAAATACTCAATTCATCACTTGTCACTTACTGCTCTTGAGAAGATGATGATAAGCTAAACCTCTATTGTGTGGTTGGGTAGGAAGTTCATGTGTTTAGACCCAGTGACAATGCAGGAACAGAAAATATATTTCTGAATCAAGACAGAAGGCAACTTGGAAAGGATGCTACATGATGTGGTGAGTAGTCCCAAGCTCATAATCACCTTATACTTCCTGATTATGAAGATCTTGTACTTAAGAGTGCTCTCGTATACCATCTGTGTATACATTACAGATGATATACACTACATCTACAATGTCTGGTGGTGACAGGGTGATTGTTCAGGTTAGTGGATAGGATACTATCAATTATTCTGCTTTGTGACAGATAATGTTCAGCTCCTTTTGTATTGTTGAGTGTGAATTAATGTGAACTTCCTATTTCATGCTCTGCTTTTGCTGTAACTTTTTGAGTAGAGATAAGCTGAGTTTTTTCCATGTTAATATTAATACAAATTCCTGTTGACCAAAATTCTGGAAAAAAAGTTGTAAGTTAGTTGTAAATTCTTTATTACTTTATGATATTTCCCAGGTATGTTCACCAATATTCATTTTGTTTGTGTAAAGTTAATCAAAAAGTTAAACTTGGGTGCCATGGTAGCGTAACGGTTAACATGACACTATTACAGCTCGGGGCATTCCAGAGTTCAGATTCAATTCTGGCACTGTTCTGTAAGTCCTCCCTGTGGAATACTTGGGTTTCCCCATGTACTCCAGTTTCCCCCCACAGTCCAAAGTAGGTTAATTAGTCATTGTATATCGTCCCATGATTAGGTTAGGGTTAATCAGGGTCATGGGTTACTCCAGCGGTGTGGCTCGAAGGGTCTATTTCACGCTGTATCACAAAATAAAATAAAATAAATAAAATATGATTATATTCAATATATGCTGAAAAAGTCCAAGCAATGTTTGGCTATCAGCTTGCTTCACGGTTGCTGATGAACATCAGAGGAGGTTGAAATGAATCTCAGGGTGTATACTATCCTGCAGAGAGCGCTGATTTCTTGAAAGCTAGTTCAATACTGGCCACAAAATCCGTATCATGGTAGGATTAAGAGAAATTACAATCAAATCTTTTGGTGCTTCATTTACAATGTCAATAGCAGGAGAAGTGAACATTAACCTTGATGTTGAAACTATAGTAACATTTTTTGGGGTGGGTAGTGACATTCCGATCTCCATCTGCTCAAAACCTGCATAGAATGGGTTAAGCTCATTTGGAAGGGATGCACTGCCGCAGAGCTTCATTTTGCAGTCCACTATTACATGCAAGACCTGCCAGAACTGACAGCTGGTTGGGGACTCGATTTTGGACTGGTATCCCCTGATAACTTTAGAGGCTGTATCTCAATTTCTTGTAAAGGTCAGGATCACCTGATTTGAATGCTGCAGTCCTAGACTTCGGTAGGGATTGGATCTCCCAGTTAGACCATGGTTTCCATTTTGTTGGCGTATCAAGGTGGAGTTAAAATAGGGAGATTCTAGAGCTCTGAATGGGTGCCACAGGAGTTGTAACTTAGAAACAATAGAAGTCCCAACATTATTAGCATCTTGGATCAGAAGCTCAAGAAAATTTTGTCAAACTTACAGGGGTATTAAACCAGGGAGAAACACAGCAATCTAAGAGAAAAGGCTGCTCATGAAATATGGACCGTAGTGCAGAGAAAAGAACCAAATGCAATTTAAGCACTACTCACAAGGGGAAAATGGATGGCATATATTCAATAAATGATGAAGCAATTGCCAACAACGTTGTTGGAAAAAGACCCAGGAGTCCTCATAGACAACATCTTGGCATGTCCAACCATTGCAGAGTAGCAATCAGCAAAGCTGAGACAAGACTCAAAAGAATTGAATACAAATGAGAAGAGGTCATTTATGAATTGCTCATCCAGTCACTCTTTCTGGTTGCTGAGAAACAATGGAGATGACTCATTGCTTTCCGTGTGTAAAAGGATGCAAATTATGTGGAAAGACTGAAGAAATCCTTCTTTTAAAGGAAATATAGAAGCAACCATTAATTCTTCACTAAATAGGAATGTGAAACAAATCTTGCATCACCAAGTACTTTCTAATAACCATCAGGTCCTTGAGCTAGCTTGCACAACCGTTATCCTACCTCAGCAACACAACATTATAGACCACCTTTTGCACTACTATGGACTTGTCTGATTGTGGATTTGTTGGCAGTAATATCTTGTGTTGTAGTCACCCTTTACTTCACTAAGATGTATAATTTGTGTATATAACTTACGTTGTATGTGTTGTTGTTTAATTTAAATTCCTGTGATGCTGCTGCTGCGTGCATGTTTTTAATTGTACCTGCACCTCACTGTATTGTGCCTATGGCAATAAATTCAACTGGATCTGAAAAATCACTTCATACAAAAGCAAGATAAAAAGATGCGTTTTAAACTATTAGGTAAACTTCATTTTGCTCATTTTTTTCTCTATGGGGAGTGGAAGTCAAATAAAATAGAGGAGGGAAAAGCCACTGAAGAAGATGACTTTGAAGGTATGGGAATTCAGGATTTTTTACTGATAACTAAATTAAGTTTTGCATTGCTAGTAGCTTGTCAGCTGCGCATCACTTACCTCTTATTGATAATTAACCGACTATATGATTTGAGACAGTTACTGATTAGGAATATTGCTTTTATAAAAGAATCACTTCATGACCATTGTTGTGAGACCAGATAAAATTACAGGTTGACCTTCGCTAATCTGGCACCACTGGGACCTTAGGAGTGCTGGATTAGTGAAATGCCAAATTACAGAAGGATCACATTAAGCATAATCAGTGCCGGGTCATCGAAGGAACCGAATTACAGGTAGTCGGATTAGTGAAGGTCGACCTGTATTTGAAGCATAAAAATTTCAGATATTACATTAGTTCATAACTGTATGATTTGTAAGTTAACAAAATATATTTGAAGGCTTGATTTGGTGAATAAATGTTGCAAGGATTCTCCTGCATACCTTGACACCTTCCATGCAAGTTTAAATGAATATTAATACTCAGAGGGCTTAGCTGAAAGTTTCCTTTTCAAACAGAGGATTAACCCAAGCATACAATTTATTTTAGCTACTTTCTCCACAGAGCATTAGTAATACAAGTAGCCGAGGAATTTCAGTAGAGTGGGAACTTTATACCCTCAGAAACCTCTGTGATCAATGGATACAAGTAATGTATGGACTGATATAAAATGCAGTTAAGGCACCTCAGGTTTTAACTCCTCTGCGCTTACCTGAGAAATCACCACCACTTTTCCACTTTCAGCATCAATGACTTGGACTACACCTGTCACTTTCCCACTTCCAATTGCAAGCCCCTTCACATGTCCAATGTTATTTACTGTAGCAAGGTCTGGATCACTTATGGAAAATATGATGTTGGACTGAGGCTGTGGACCTCCTTCAGATGTAATCTGCAAGAGTAAATTTAAATTGTGCAGCCTTAGAAATATTTGTGTAACATTCAATATTCTGCATCCTTTATTTAAAGTTAGCATGTTTCTGTTCCAAATATTTGTCAGAAGTAATCACTTTGATCCCAACCTACCTGCATCATTGCACCCACAATGAGTGTTACTTTTCTTGGAATCAACCGAAAAGGATGGAATACCTGTGGAACAGAGAAAGAAGGGGGAAAATAACAGATAGACAGTGACTAAACATTACATCTGATATTCCTTAAATTTTAATAATAAGAATTTTTGAATTCTATACAACTGTTCGATAGTTTATATCATGATGATGAGACTTCTCAATTATAGAAACTGGAGAAAACCATACTCAAACTTACTTCAATTTGCTGAGGTGCAGAACTTAGTTTTTTGCCATCTTTGGTTACCACCGTTGCTGTTAAGCTTGTCTGTCCTATAGCAGTACCTTTAACAGTAAAGCCAACAGTGTAATCATCAAGGATGTCATCAAGTGGCCTAAAATAGAAAGTGTACGAGTGGATGGAGAGGGGGATAGAGTGGGGGTAGGGGAGGGAAGGGTTGAAAAAAAATCAGATCAAGCATTGAAGATTAAGAATGAAAATGCACCATGAGCCAAATAATTATCCCAGCATGACCTGGCCTTCATTCTTGAGAGATTAAAAGGATGAAGGTCAAAAAATCTTACTTACTCCAAAGAAAGTATTTGAGAAGCTGCTTTCAGTTTTAACTTCATGAATGGTAAGTATTTGGACAAGAAGGGTTTTTTTGAATAATCCAGAACTCTCACATAGGCTTTCACAGTTTTAGAAATCTCTACCTGTGGAAGACAAATTTATTTTAGTACAAAATGTTTTCATAAATGCAATTTAAATAACTTGAGGAATAAACTGAACTGGATGTAGTGAGTATGTACACGAGAAAAGGAATCTCAGGTTTGTATGGTATATGGTGACATACTTGTACTTCGATAATGAATTTATTTTGAACTTTGAACTTGAGCTGACTATCAGAGATATAATAAACAAACCTCCATCTTTCTCTCCTAGCAGACACCATCATCTTCAGCCCTTTGCTGCCTCCACAATATCACCCCCCCCCAAGCATGTGTCACTATTTCCACAGGTCCTTCCTCCATCCAACTTCCTCCAACTAAACCAATTTCCCCCGGGATCAATAAAGTATGACTACTACTACTATATCTGCTTATCATCCAACTTCAGCTGCGTCCACCTACCATTCTCCAGCTCTTGCATCACTCCTTCCCTCTAACTCTTTATACTGGTCATCTTCTCTCTATCTTTCAGACCAGATGAAGGGTCTCGACCTGAAACATTGATTATCCATTTCCCTCCACAGCTGATGCATGGCCCTCACTCCACAGAAGATACATAACCTGCTGAATTCTTCCAGCACCATGATTCTTGCTCCAGATTCCAGTACTTAATAGTCTCTTGCATTTCTATTGCTTCTGACCTGTTATATAAATTCCTACATTCCACACAACTGTGTATTTATTTGGCTTTCTGCTCCTGAAACCTTTCCCTTTAAGAAAGCATTTCTACCATATGTAACGGCATAGTCATAATCAAACTTGTACATTTTTTAAATGAAGTAACTGCACAATGGACTTCGTTCAAAGACTGAAATCTGCAGAGATAAATGTAACTTAGCATTTTTTGAATGCAGACAGATTGCCTCAATTATAATTTTGCTAAGTGCCATGATTAACACACATTCCAAAACTGTAAAATATTTACAATCTTAATTCACCCATCATGTTTATATTTATGATAATTCTCTACTGTTTACTCAGAACTTCATCAGTTTGCTGTGTTTGAAGAATAGTTTGTTTTCCTTTTGAAGAATCAATTGATGCCTCAAGTATTCTCTACGGTACCACATTTTATGCTCAAACACACCATGAAGAATACTCTCCCTCATTTCTTTCCTTGCACAATGAAACAATGTTAAAATGTTTCAGTTTAAACTGATGGGCCGAATGGCCTAATTCTGCACCTATGTCAAACCATCCATATCACTTTTACTGAGAAAATTCATTTTCCAATTCATCCCATCATATGCCTTGCTACTTTAAAAAAAAGTGTTAAATCTCCTTACAGCTTCTTTGTTTCAGCCTACCTGGTCCTTGATCACTCGTTTCCCACCAACAGCCCCCTCAAACTACAGTTGTTCATCTTTATCATCCCATTCATGCTGTAGTACATAGTGTACATCCTTCAAAATCTTTTCCATCACAGACAGGAGGTACAGAAGCCTGCAGTTCAACACAACCGGGTTCAAGAACGGCTACTTCCATTCAAACTTTCATTTTTTAGCCAGCTGGCACAACCCTAATCATTACAGTTTAGCAACTTTGATCACTTTGCCAGAATTTGAACTTAGTTTTATCTTGTATGTAATGCCGTGGTTCATATTTTTACTGTTACGCTGTATGTATTTCATTTAGTAGTTCAGTAAGAGCAGTCTGTTCTGCTGTCAGCCTGTTTGGGTTATTGTTGAAGATAAGGGATGATGAGGAATGTGTGCCATCCAGTTAGGACGGTAGAACTGAGGGGAGGTTTTTCTGGTGAGGGACACTGAGGTTGGGCTCGGGGCTTTCGTTCGGTGGGTGATGAAGAGAGAAGACGCTGGAGAGAACAGGTCATAGAATTTGACCCGGAGTGGGACCATGATTGACTGAAGCCAGGGGTGATGATCGACTAAGGATCGGTGATATGGTGAAGCATTCAGCCCCAACTCGTGCAAATTTGACTGTTTAATTAAATAGGCCCTTTTCTTTTTGTTTCTCTTTAATAACCCCTTAGTTAAGATTCATAAATATAATCCCTTTAATCGTATGCAGTGTACTGTCTGTCATTTTGTGGCACTAACTTGTAACAGGGTAGCAAATTACACAGCATCCACAGAAACTGGGGTCTGGGGTGGGAGAGCATCTCAGTTTTGCGAGTTTGGCGGGACTGGAGATAGTCTTCCCTAGGCTTATGCAGCCAAGGAATCACGCACTAATTGTGTTCTTTCTTCTCAAATCATGTATAATGTGTGTTTAATATAAGTTTTTCTTGTGAATGCTGCTTAGTCAATGCTATGTCCCTGTGATGCTGTTGCAAGTTTTTCATTGCACTTGTGCATAACAAACAAGACTTTCAAATAACCATCCTTGCTAACAATATGTTCTAACCATTAAGTTGTACAAATTGAAACTTACTTACTTTTAACATACAAGAACCCTAAAAATTAGTGTTATTTGTTATGCCTTTATTCAACTGCACTTGAAAGTAACATTTGCAGACTAACCTTGTCCACAACCCGTACGTATAACTCTAAGATATCTGATATGTGTACTTCAGCTTTAGCAGGCCCCAGAAAAGCCAGACACAAATCGTGGACCAAAACAGCCAAAATTCCTGGATGAACTGGCCACACCTAAAGAAGACAAAACATGCTTAGTTGAAATATGTTTGGTATAAAGCTTCTACATGTATCTGTTCAGATATCATAATTAGCTAATAATTAGCTGAGTACTTTCAATTAAAGGTAATTTAACATTCTTAAATTACCCAAAGCTATAAATGATTTTATGAATTCCAATTATTTTTCAGTTAACCCATTGTTAAAATATAACAGGATGGTTTAATTCTAATCAAGCACCACCAACCTCCCCCCATAGTATTAAGAAGAATGACTCACCTGAGCAATGTTCTGGGCCTCCTGATACATAACCTTTGCCAGTTCTGTTGAACTTGTATTAATGAAAAAGTATCCTGATCCTTCCTTAAGTGAAAGCTCTGCCTTATAGATAAAAAAAAAGAAAATATTGAACTTGAATAACTATTTTCTAAAGAGATCCTTTAGGAATCTGTATCCCAAAATCTTTGTAACACACATCAAAGTTGCTGGTGAATGCACCAGGCCAGGCAGCATCTCTAGGAAGAGGTACAGTCGATGTTTCGGTCCGAGACCCTTCGTCAGGACTAACTGAAAGAAGAGCTAGTAAGAGATTTGACAATGGGAGGGGGAGTGGGAGATCGGAAATGATAGGAGAAGACAGGAGGAGGAGGGATGGAGCCAAGAGCTGGACAGTTGATTGGCAAAAGGGATACGAGAGGATCATGGGACAGGAGGCCCGGGGAGAAAGAAAAGGGGAAGGGGGTAAGCCCAGAGGATGGGCAAGGGGTACAGTGAGAGGGACAGAGGGAGAAAAAGGAGAGTGAGAGAAAGAATGTGTGTATATAAATGAATAACAGATGGGGTACGAGGGGGAGGTGGGGCATTAGCGGAAGTTTGAGAAGTCAATGTTCCCAAAATCTTTGTAGAACTTTACCTTAACACTCGGATGGTTGTAAATGGTAATGTTCTCTGGAATAACTTTAACATCCTCCACAAGCAACAATTCAATGGTAGCTGATACAGGTAGTAATGGATCATACTGTTATTTAAGGAAAATCAAAATTAGAGTGGCCAGAATTCATCTTTAACCACGTTTTAAGCTAGTATAACAATTAAAACATTGCCCCCCAAATGTGAATCAGCCTTTAGCAAACCATTCTTGAGTAAGTTGTATACTTCAGTTCACCCTATTATTTTGCTTACACTAAGTGCATACCCTGGATTTAACTTTAGCTGCGATGAGATGTTCCTGCTGGTAGCCTGTTGCATTTGCCATGACAGAAGTTGTTCCTGATTCATGATGAACCAGCACAGTTTGTAAACCTTGAAAGAATGAAATGCACACAGTAAGGCTGTGTAAGTGATTAAACCTTTGCAGAGTAAACCAATTAATGACATTTTAACAGTACCATGTTGTTTCCTTTGTCCATTTCCATGATCTTTCACATTCATTTGCATAGGCATGCTGCGCTCAACACTGGCTAAGGAAGGTTTTGATGATTCCCACAAAATACTAAGGGAAGAAAAGTTGTCAAATTTACGCCCTTGCTGGTCGTATGCTTCCAAATCAAGGACTGGATTCCGATAATTTGACACAGGAACCTAGAAGAGATGCAGTACTATTAAGATACATGACTCAAGATTGTTTAACGTCATTTCCTGTACACAAGTGTAAAGGAGAACCAAATAATTGTAACTCCAGATTTGATGTTGCACAAAAATAACTGCAATCAGAAAAAGACACAATAAATATAAATACATAAGATAGCTTATCTACTTAGATTGATTGCATTGCATAAAGTGACATTAGGCACAAGGATGTCTGTACATAAGGTGACTGACAGGAAATAATAAAGTAGTGGTGGTTGGCGCCCTGGAGGGGTGGGTTAGCGGGTGGAGGTGTTGATCAGCCTTGCTGCTTGGGGAAAGTAACTGTTTTTGAGTCTGGTGGCCCTGGTGTGGATGGTACCTAGCCTCCTCTCCATTGGGACAAACCGTCCATGAGCAGGATGAGTGGAATACTTCATGATATTACTGACCCTCTTTCAGAACCCTTGTGTATATATGTTCTTGATAGCAGGTACGCTGGTGCTGGTGATGCATTAGGCAGTTTTGACTACCTGCCATACAGCCTTCCTGAAGGCTGGAGTTTCCATAAAGTAATTATTTCAACTAAGTTTTTTCTAAAAAAAAAACAAATTAATTAAAGGGATCTAAACTAAAAATGCTGTCCAAAAGAAACCAACAGATGTATAAGGTCTAAACTCTTAAACAAACTTGATAATCATTTTGACAATTTGCCATGAAAAATTAAACTTGTTAAAAATTGCAAGTTTAAAATTTTAAAACTCAAATTTGACATACAACTTGCTTATTTCGTTGAAGCAAAGGGCATGACAGGTCCAGTTGAGAACTTAGGTACACAGGAGCCAAGGTAAACCTTGTAGGAGGAGAGCAAATAAATTTGACGACAGCTGGTTCTACTGCAGGGTAAGAGTTTTTTAAACTAGGCTTGTTTCCAACTGACAAGGCCAAGACCTAAAAAAAGAAAGAAAAATACATTTAATGGAAAATTTAAATAGTTTAAAATAATAAGCAATGAATAAGCCAATGATATTGCAATATTCTCAAAATACTACGGCCAGGTAAGAATCTGTACAGTGAATTTAAAGAAGATGGTATTTTTATTTAAGTATCATGAAAGTCTACAAATAATTTGCAGAATTACTTAGATATCCCAACCAAGTATCATATTCATCTTGGAAAGAAGTTGATATTATAGACTTTTTATTGCATAATGTTGTAGTATTCGTGTCAGGAAACTATTTTTGAAGGTAGTTTAACTTACAACATGAGACACAGCAAAAGCTGCTGCTTCTCACCTGCTCTCCCAGTGCTGTGCAGGTGGCTCTAACCAAATGCTTTGGTTGGTTTCTGAATGCGGGGGAGCTTATAAGATGAAGATTGATGCTCTCTTCATTTTCAGCAGTAAGTTCTGTGAAGAACTTTGAAGGCTCTAAAACCCATGGCCTGGGTCCTCCCTCGAAGAGCATACCCTTTGATGACCCCAAAGTTACCAAAGCCACAGATACCGGATCAACAGCCTGAAGATAGGAAGATAAACACCATGCTTTCATAACACATACTGCAAAATTATAATACAAGTTCATATGCTACTAATAATGTGCAACACTGATTTTCATGCAACTTCAATTCATTGCACTCTTGACTCTAAAAGTAGTGCTTATCACCAACAGTGATTAGGGTAGAACATAGCACAGAGATCACTTTGTAATCAAAGTACAACTTTCAGAGCTGCCTCTACGGTTCAGGAGCAATCAAATATGGACAATAAGAAAAGGCACTTCAAGAAAAAAAATAAAGTAACATTCATACTCATGAGCAAGACCCAATGACCCTTGCTAACACTTGCCTGGAAGGAATTATTGGAGTCTTACAGAGGTGAAACATAGAAAACCTACAGCACAATACAGAATTATGTGGATGCCTTCTGAATCGCATACCAACCACGTACAATAAGGGGAGCTTTACCGTAGCCAATTAACCTACAAAGTACCCAGAACATCTTCAGGGAGCGGCGTCTCAGAAAAGCAGCGTCCATTATTAAGGACCTCCAGCACCCAGGGCATGCCCTTTTCTCACTGTTACCATCAGGTAGGAGGTACAGAAGCCTGAAGGTACACACCCAGCGATTCAGGAACAGCTTCTTCCCCTCTGCCATCCGATTCCTAAATGGCCATTGTACCCTTGGACATTACCTCACTTTTTTAAATATACAGAATTTCTGTTTTTTGCATGTTTTTTAATCTTTTCAATATATGTATACTGCAATGATTTATTATTATTATTATTTTTTCTCTGCTAGATTATGTATTGCATTAAACTGCTGCTGCTAAGTTAACAAATTTCATGTCATGTGCTGGTGATAATAAACCTGATTCTGATTCTGATAACCAGGATGTTTTGGGGAAATATGTGGAAGCAAGCGCCAAAATAAATCCAAGGTCACAATGAGAATGTGCAAGTTCCACTCAGCAGGTCAGGATTGAACTTTGATGCCTGGAGCTGGTCAAAACCTAACAGACGCTCCAGGAGTCAGATATGGAGGCTGGGGACTGGGGAGGGGAATTCAGTTTATATTCTGAAACCAGGGTTTGGACCGAATTGAAGTTCAAGGCTAGAGCAAACAAAAAAAGATGTGAAAAGAAAGGAAACTTAAAGAGGGTGCTTCCATCATACAAGCCAACAACCACATTTATCCGATAAATGTTACTCAGGGAACTTCAGACTGAGAATACTTACTACATGAAAATAGATCTTTAGACACTGCACTGCCCACGTTCATCATTATGGAGAAAATTACAGTACATTAATGCAACAGTCAGAAAAGCAGCAGCCACATACTGACCCTCAGCTATCTACAAACAATACATTATGCTGATTGTTGAACTGAGTGAGAGGGGAGAACTTTAAAGGAAATCAGATGGTGGGTACATTTTTCCACACAAAGGGTGGGAAAGAGCTGCTAGAGGAGGGGGTGGGGGTGGAAGCAGATACAATTAAAAAGAATTTGAATAGGTACTTAGACAGCAAAGGCATAGGTGGTTGCGCATCTATGGGGACAAATTAAATTAGTATAGATATGTGTCAAGCTGCTGTACGACGCTCCGACTCTCTGAAAATCTTCATTGTAAACACTTACCTTAAGCGGCACATATGCAGCAATTGTGATGCTGGCAGTGAGGTACACGTGGCTGTGACTATAACTAACTACAAGAGTTGTGTAGCCTGGAGCCTCAGCCTGAACTCTTATTCCACTGCAGTGCTTAGCACCCGGTTCCAATCTCCCTGTTAAAACATTGAGAAAAATTAATTTTAACTTTCAAATCACTTTATAATTATAATGCATTATAATCTACTCCTATTGTTAGCTCTGAGATACTGAACTGGCAGAAAATATTTCTCCCTCATTGGAAGGAAATATTTCCTCAGATTAAACATGGGTCATTCCATCATGAACTACAGAAAATTTTCTACAGTTCCAGAAATATTTTGCTATAAGTTCTTACAAAGCACTTTTAAGAGGCATGTGTATTAAATGCAAGTGTCGGTTGCTTATTATAACGTACTAACTCATTTGGATTAAAGAGATATTCAGGTGTAAAATTATGCTAAGCTCTAGCAATTGATATACTGAATGTTAATAGCTGAAGTTATTTAAACACATCATTTTGTACTGGGTACGTTGATTTTAAAAATATCATTTAGTAAAAATTATATAGTAGTACATCATCATCACAAAACCTGGAGGGAGAGGGTTGAGAACAGGTACCAAACACAGTGTTATTCTTAATCAAAATTGGTCATCATAGCCTGGGCTAACACTCTGCCCCCAATCCAGGGTGGAGTGGCTCAGCCCACTCTTTACTGTGGTGGAGATCAGTCAGGAATTAATGCTACAGCCTTCCTGGATTAACACAGCAGCCCCCTCCCCCACTAACTTTCTCTCTGTACCCCACAACCCACCAACCAACTGCTTGCTAAGTTTTTAAGTCTCTGAGAAATGGATTTATGTGTGAAAAAATGCCTTTTCTTTTGACATTTGTAAGATGTGGCCAATTCAGTCAAGAAAAGCAATGCACTACAATTACTTTATTAAACAATATTACAGTTACAAACATGTTCCTGCTTCACGCTGTGATAGTGGATGATTATAGCGGTCCTGGAAATAGGCCAAAGGAGAACCATGATATGTTTTTCAGTTTAATGAACTTCAAGCTACTCAGAAAGCTATATACATGGGTCCATTTAGTTTACTGTAGCTTAGACTTGGAGGTGACCTGATAGAAATTAATAAAATTGAAGTGCTGGATACTGGAATGATGTTTCCAGTTTAATAATTTGCCAAGGTCTAGGAGATACAAATTTTAACACATTTAAGCATAGGAACATAATGGATATTATGCTGTGCTCTTCTCAGGGTAGTGGCTAATCATAAACATGAGAAATTCTTCAGATGCTGGAAATACAAAGCAACACACACGAAATGTTGGATGAACTCAGCAGGTCGGGCAGCATCTGTGGAAATGAATGACTAGTCGACGCAACGCATGCAAAATGCTTGAGGAACTCAGCAGGCCAGATAGCATCTATGAAGAAGAAGAAACAGTCGACGTTTCGGGCGGAAGACCTTCAGGACTGAGAAGGGGGAGGGGAAGGAGGATAGCTAGAAGGTGGTAGATGAAGCCAGGTGGATAGGGAAGGTAAAGGGCTGGAGAGAAATGAATTTGATAGGAGAGTAGAGTGGATCATAGGAGAAAGGGAAGGCTGAAGGGACCCAGGTGGAGGTGATAGGCAGGTGAACAGAGTTAAGAGACCAGAGTGGGGAATAGAAGAAGAGGGGAGGAGGGGGGAAATTTTTTTTTACCAGAAGGAGGCATCTATATTCATGCCATCAGGTTGGAGGTTACCCGGACAGAATATAATATGTTGCTCCTCCACCCTGAGGACGGCTTCATCATGACACAAGAGGAGGCCATGGACAAACATGTGGGAATGGGAATGGGGATCGGAATTTAAGTGTTTGGCCACCAGGAAGCTCCCCTTTTAGCGGATGGAGCAGACGTGTGCGATGGAGCGGTCCCCTAATTTATGACGGTCTCGCCGATATAGAGGAGGCTACATCGGAAGCACTGCGCACAACAGATGCCCCCTTCACAAGTATAATATCGCCTCACCCGGAAGGACTATTTGGGGCCCTGTGAGGGAGGAGGTAAATGGACAGATGTAGTACTTTGGTCGTTTGTAGGGATGAGTATGATGTTGTAGCCATCACTGAATCATGGCTGAAGGATGGTTGTAGTTGGGAGGTGAATGCCCAAGTTTAGACATTGTATTGGAGGGACTGGAGGTAGGCAGAGGGGGTGACAACAAAGCAAAAATTAGTGGGAAGATAGCGGATTGGGAAGTTTTAAAAACCTACAGACAGCAACTAAAAAAAAATCATTAGAATGGAAATGATGAAATATGAAAGCAAGCGAGCAAATAATATCAAAGTGGACAGTAGAAGATTTTTTCAAGTATGTTAAAAATAAAAGAGAAATGAGAGTCGATATAGGACCACTAGAAAATGAGGCAGGAGAGATAATAAGGGGACACAAGGAGATGGCTGATGAACTAAATGAGTATTTTGCATCAGTCTTCACTGTGGAAGACACTAGCAGTGTGCCTGATGTTGTAGTGTGTGAAAGAAGTGAGTGCAGTTACTATTAAAAGAAAGAAGGTGCTCAAAAAGCTGAAAGACTTAAAGGTACATAAGTCACCTGGACCAGATGAACTGCACCCTAGAATTCCGAAAGAGGTAGCGTTAGAGATTGTGGTGACAAAATCATTGGATTTTGGCATGGTGCCAGAGGACTGAAAAATTGCAAATGGTCACTCCACTCTTCGAGAAAGGAGGAAGGCAGCAGAAAGGAAATTATAGACCAGTTAGCCTGACCTCAGTGGTTGGGAAGATGTTAGAGTCAATTGTCAAGGATGGAGTACTTGGTGACACAGGACAAAATAGTACAAAGTCAGCATGGTTTCCTTCAGGGAAAATTCTGCATGACGAACCTGTTGGAATTCTTTGAGGAGATTACAAATTGGATAGATAAAGAGGATGTTGTATATTTGGGCTTTCAGAAGGCCTTTGTTAAGGTGCCATACATGAGGCTGCTTACAAAATTAAGAGTCCATGGTATTACAGGAAAGTTACTAACATGGTTGAAGCACTGGCTGATTGGTAGGAGGCAGCCAGTGGAATAAAAGGATCCTTTTCTGGTTGGCTGCCAGTGACTAGTGGTGTTCCACAGGAGTTGGTGTTGGGACTAGTTCTTTCTATGCTGTATATAAATGGGACTTGGGAGACCTTGTGCAGAACACACTAGAGGTTAACTTGCAGGTTGAGTTGGTGGTGAGGAAGTAGATGCAATGTCAGTATTCATTTCAGGACATCTAGCATACAAGAGCAAGGACGTGATGCTGAGGCTTCATAAGGCACTGGTGAGGCCTCACCTTGAGTAATGTGAACAGTTTGGGGTCCCTCATCTTAGAAAAAATGTGCTGGCATTGGAGAGGGTCCAGGGGAGGCCCACAGGGATGATTCCAGGAATGAAAGGATTATCATACGAGGAACGTTTGATGGCTCTGGGTCTGTACTCACTGGAATTCAGAAGGATGAGGCGGGGATCGAATTCGAATATTGAAAGGCCTAGACAGAGTAGATATTGAAAGGATGTTTCCCATGGTGGGAGAGTCAAGGACAAGAGGGCACAGCCTCAGGATAGAGGGGCGCCCTTTCAAAACAGAGATGCAGAGAAATTTCTTTAGCCAAAGGGTGGTGAATTTGTGGAATTTGTTGCCACATGCAGCTGGGGAGGCCAGAGATTGATAGGTTCTTGATTGGACATGGCATCAAAGGTTACAGGGAGAAGGCCAGAAACCTGGGGTTGAGGAGGAGGGAAAAAAAAGGATCAACCTAGATTGAATGGGGGAGCGGACTTGATGGGCCAGATTGCCTAATTCTGCTCCTATGTCTTATGGTCTAAGTACCAGGAGGGAGATTAATGGGGGAGGAATGAATAGACAAGGGAATCACAGAGGGAGTGATCCCCACAGAAAGCAGAGAGAAGTGGGAGGTAAAGATACGCTTGGTGGTAGGATCCCTTTGGAGATGGCGGAAGTTACAATGAATGATACATTGGAAGTGGAGGCTCAAGGGGTAATAGGCAAAGACAAGAGGAACTCTATCATTGTTAAGGCATTGGGAAGATAGAGTGCATGCATATGTTCGGGAAATGGAGGAGATGCAGGTGAGGGCAGCATCGATGGTGGAGGAAGGGAAACCCCATTCTTTGAAGGCTGAAGTGATGCATGCTAATTTTGTTTTAAATCTCATAGTAATTCTGCTGGTTACTGAATTGGGAATAACATGTATTATAGAGGAAGGTCTTCATGGATAATCCTGAGTTTATATGGGTCTATTGTACAAATTGTTTGAAGGGCCAGAGAGAAATTTTACAGAGTTCACCTCTTCTTACCTCCATCTGGACCATGATTTTTTTTGTGTGTTCTTCTACCTTTTTGTGTATTCCCACATTATGACAATTCTGGTAATAAAAATTCACCCTTATGGAATGCAGAAATCACCACCAAAACTTTGAGATACAGAATAAAAATTAATTCTTATGAAATTTACATGAGGGAAAAAAGACAAATCATACACAATGAGAATTGTCAAGCATTTGCAATACAGAAAATTGCAATATGAATATTTTCCTGGGAATGCAATCCCTCCCTACAGAGATTCATTGTACTTAACGACAAAGAGGCTTATTTGTGAGCTGCCATTCTTTATATGAGACACAGTTCTGAAGAACCAGCAAATCTTTTCCTGTTCACCTGATTTATACGTTGACATGTCAATTCAATATAGAATTATTGATATTAATGCAAAGTTTGAAGTCCCCAATTCTGTCCAGTTTTTACAGGAACAATGTTACTTCCTCATGCAATCATTTTGCAGAATTTCACTGTAAACACATATTGTCTGCCATTTCTCATATTTAGACAAGTAGTGCAGATTCACATCAGACATGAATTATTTATTCCCCAATTTTTGAGCTTCGAAAGATAAATATAAGCACAGTACGAATAAATGAAAATAATGCAATGCAAAAATATGTTGCATTGGAAATAGTGAACATGGGTGACAAACTCCAAATCAATTTTCAACAGAGAAATTTCAAAAATGGCTTGATGTTTTATAGTTTAAATTTATTTCCGCTTGAAAATGCACGTTTAATTGCATTAAAATTCTGCAAAATAATTTTATTCTAGCGCTAAAGTAAAAAAAAGCTCTCTTTTGTTACCTTCTATATTCTTGAAAACACCACGATTTTCAATTTCTGTCACAAGGTCAAAATGGGAGCAGTCAGTTAGCATAACTTTTTCCTGTGTTTCCATGTTCATGAGGCCATAAATTTTGAGGGGCAAATCCAATTGTTGTCCAACTCTAGCTTCCACTTGGCAGGGTGCAAACTCCATTTGGATTGGTTCTATTACATATACCTTGAAGTTTTTTAAAAAAAATTATAATTTTATGATGAATCAAGACTACAGCTAATAGTTAAATCACAATACATTCCAGACCAGCATTTAGTTTTATAGTGGAGGATTACTTATTTTAAAAAGACTAACTAGGTAACTGGTACAAACCCTCTGATCATGTACAACCCAAAACCCCGCCACCCCCCCCTCCGAATTTTGTACTTCCACAAGCAAGAGGACACAACTATTTAAAAAGTTGTATTCTATATTGTCACTGCCAATGCTGCGCTACTTCACAACACAATGAAATATTAGCAAGGTTTTCTGCTCAAGTTTTCAGTGGGATTTGAACCCATTTCTTTTTGACTGAGGAGACAGTACTAACTTCTACACCAAGATAACCATTATCTCTTGTTGTAAACATTCTGATCTGGAAATTGTCTTCAATCCCTTCTTGTAAGTTCTTGTATTGTAGTAACATTTACTGATCAGATACTTTGAGCAGCAGCTTTTTGTCTTTCCTGTACAGTCTTCCAAAGACTTTGAGATGTACAAGAACAGATAATAGTGTCTTCTTAGGCCGTAAACCATTCAATTTAAATTTGCACAAGCTATTCTATGAGTAACCCTTCTAGCAAATTAGCATATTCTTAAGAAATTCAGCAACATAGATCCATTCATTCCGTTTATACTTGCTCACAGAAATTCCATGAAGAGAGCCAAAGCACTATAGCACCCACCCACTAGTATTCTAGAACATGACTGAATAGGGGAAAATTAGTCAAATTCAAAAATCCTTTCTGACACCGTCTTAATTATGAAGCAACAGAATTAGGAATTTGTTGCTGAAGACAAAATTTTTTAAAAGGGTAGAAAACAAAGATGGGATTATAAGGGATAAGAGACAAAATGTGCATTTAAAGTTTTTAAATTGGTTAGTATTAAAACAGAGTAAATGAAAATGCATGATCACAAAAGGTAATTTTTTTGGTGCCAGTAAAGGCATAATTAAAAATGCAAATATTAGCACATACAATATTCATTTTTCCTGGTAAATTCAGTAGTTGTCTATCACTTGGGTAGTGTAAATTCACACCTCTCCATGCACTTCAATCCCAAGACATTTGGCAAGATAACAATTACTGGATAAAAAAAAATCAAATTAGGGAGCACTGTTTTGCTTTTCATTTTTAATTGTAAATGGTGTTAAAGAAGTCACTCAACAAGTTACACCTAAAGGTACCCTTGGCATCATGATCACTTCCACCTTCATAACTCCACAGATACTGAAAACTTCATTTCAACACGAGATACATTTTATATCTCTCTTACAGATAATGTTCAGTAAATAAAAATGAAATGTAAAGGTAAAAATGAATCAAATTACCATCATTTGTCCATAGTGTAATGGATTCTGAAGATCATGAGCTTTTATTATGCTCAGTCCTGTATCACTTCCCGTTGTCATAATTCCTTTAACTGTCACTGTTGCCACTGCTTGATTGGACGATGACCAAATAAAATTTCCACTCCCACCTTCGGCCTACACAACAAATAAAATTAAAAAGGGAAATATAAATGCAACGTCATCTGTCATTGAAATATACTGTACATTCAAATCACGAGGCAGAACATGATCTCCCTACGTGTGCAAGTGTTGAGTGCATCATCTCCCTACATGTGCAAGTGTTGAGTGCATCATCTCCCTACGTGTGCAAGTGTTGAGTGCATGTTTTGGGCAATAATAAGAATACAGGTGCTCAAAACACTCACTCAGGGTGTGGGAAAGGAAGCAGTCAATATTACTAAAACTTTCACTCCATTTCTCTTCCTGCAGATTCATTCTGCTCTGCTAATTGTTTCCCACATTTTAGACGATAGAACAGTACAGCACAGGAACAGGGCCTTCGGCAGACAATGTTGTGCTGAATCAATTAAATTGGTAATCAAATGATCAATTAAACTAATGCTTTCTGCTTATGCAATGTCCATATCCTCCCATTTTCCTCACATTCACGTGCCTATCTACAAACTCCCAAATGTATTGGCCTTATCCACCACCCCAGGCAGTGCATTCCATACACCCACCAATCCCTGTATATAAAACTTGCCCCTTACACCTCCTTCCGATTTATTGCTCTCAATTTAACTGCATGCCCTCAGGTATTAGACAATTTAACCCTGGAAAACAGATACTGTCTGTCTACTCCACCTGTGTCTCTCATAAATATTTAAACTTCTATTGGATCTCGTCTCAGCCTCCGCCGCTCCATAGAAAACAACCTAAGTTTGTCCAGCCTCTCATTATAGCACACATCCACTAATCCAGGCAGCTTCCTGGTAAACCTCTTCTGCATCCTCTTCAAAACCTCAACATCCTTCCTGTAATAGCCGACCAGAACTGTTCACTATACTCCAGATGCAGCCGAACTAGAGAGTTTTAAAAAACTGCAACATAACCTCCTGACTTTTGAACCCAATGCCTCAAAGTATGACGTATACCTTCATAGCCACACCATCAATCTGTGTATATAGCTGAGGGAGCTATTAACTTCGACCCTTAGATCACTCTGCTCATTAACAGTGTTGATGACCTTTAAAACTGTTAAAGGTCTTGCCCTTAACAGTGTACTTCCTCTTTACATTTGATTTTCTGGCATTATTTAAAATTTTCAGCCTTTTTAATGTTAACATTTATAATCATTGTAACCCTCCTTCCCCCTCCAAAGATGCTGCCTGGCCTCCTGAGAATCCCCAGCATTTTTTATGTTTTCAATTTTAGTTTTCCAGCTTCTGCATGTCTTTTTGTAAAGTGTTTTTGTTACCACATATTGAAGATCTTGACAGATTTATTCTCCGAATAGATTTAGCAGAATAAAATATTTAAGTTGTCATTGCTTCCTCTAAAAAAAGAGGTAATATATCTTTTTAACAATTTCCATGAAACTTCGGCGACCATTAACTGGGCCAAAATGTATTGGTCCTGATGTGTCCCAATTAACCAGAACCCACCAGCCTGATGGACCACAAGGCTCGGGACAGACTAACTTTTCTAACTATTTGGTAATTAGGAAAGATATATTGTATTCACAAAATAAGCACCTTTATTACATATTGGTAAGCTCCAGCCACTTGCTGCCAGGGAAACGTCAAAATATTTGGTGTAAGAGTAATCGGATTATAAATTTCGACTTCTTGTTGGTTTCGCACTGGGACAGCCATGGAATGCACAGCTCCATTCTGAAAGTCAAAATTAATAAAATATTTGGAATAGTATTAGTAAAACATTGAGCAGTACTGGAATAGGGGCAATTAATGCAACTGACATTAAAGAAAACGAGCATTAGCATAAGTTTAAAATTTTTAAGATGATTTTAGAGATACCCAGACCTCCAAAACTTCATGACAATGCTGCAAATTGATAGTATTTATTTAAAAAAACATTTGTAGCCATGCACTCTGTTCAAATTGGCAAAAGCCTAGTTTTGCTTCAAAGAATCACAATAGTAACTATGAATTTGTATGTAGTATTTTAAGATTCTTGGAATTATAAATAAGTTTTAACAGAACTAATATACATTCCATTTCTGCAATACAAGGATGAAAGCCCTCATCCCTTCATATTTGCATATATTTTTAAAAAATGTATATTGCAGAGTTAATATCAACATTACATGAGTTTCATAACATTTTTAAAAATTAAAATTTGCATTTAATCCCAGAAGCAGCTTATAAATAGTATCATAGACCCAAATGAGATGGATTTTGTCTGCCACCTGCATTTGCTGCATTTCTTGTTCATCCACTTATGCTTACCTGGGCTGGTTGCGGGGAAAGAAAAATTTATGGAATGCTTGCAGTAATTTAATATTTTAATAATTCTTTTTACAAGTGTGTAGAGGTGAGAGTTACTTTTTCTTTTATTTTCTTCCCCATGTAATATCTGGAACCCTCAGTAGTGAAAAAGTACTCAAAACAAATTGTACACAAGCAGACATCTGCATTCAACTGAGCATGGTTTCTGATTTAATCCAGGTCTGGACAAGGAAATCCAGAAATGCACTGGAAAACAGATGTGCTGGTATCCGTTATGTTACTTTGCACTGGGCCTATTCCGGGTTCTGTAAGTCTGGCATTTAGTTATCTGGGACCAGCTGAATGCCAACATTTCCAAACACAAAGCCTGCTTGAATCAGCCTACCTCTTCCTTTCTAAGTGTTGCTTCAGAAAACAAAGATTGTGCAGTGCACTTTGAAAATGCCTCTGCTGACAGAATGGTAGGGTGTTTTTGCTTACCTCCCAACAGAACAGGGATAAGGTTTTAACATTTCATTCAAATGACGGCACAAGCAGCAATGCTGCACTGATGCACTGATGCGTTCATATCCTGAAGAACCCACCATCAGGTAAATCAAAGTAAAAATAGCAACAGGGCCATAACTGATACTGTGACATTGTTTAAACCCAATAAAAAGGTTTAAACCAAATTGGATTATATTCCTAACAGAGACTATTAATAATACTGCATTTTATTCCACATCATAGTCCAAATATTAGCAGAGCATCTGAATTCCTCAAAATTGTTTTGTCCCCAACATGACATTAAATCAATATTTCAAAGTTTATCATTATATATTAAATATTTAGTTGCTTCAAAATTGATCCTGAATTCAGTCACATACATGTATACTCCTTTGTATGACTGATCTAAATTCAAATCCCGAATTGGACAATTGTTTGAACACTTATTATAAAGTTACTATTTCTTTAACAAGAATTCTCACTAATTTTGAAAATTAGCTAAGAGCTGTTTATAACAATGTGAAATATGCAAAGATCTTCAATTGAAATAAATACTTCAAAGCCTAGCACATGCCACTGAATCTACAAAGAAGTTCTTTATCCATGTAACCCTGTGGTTATAATAGGTCAGAAGGTGAGAAGTTTTGTTCTGTTCGTTAAATTCAAAGTACTTTTTTTAATACTTATGACATTGCATACTTCAGGATAAAAGAAATACATTCTCACCTGAGATATCACTTTACTTAACGATGCATCAATTATTGTCTGCCCCTTTTTCAATGCCCTCACACGATGATATGATCCATTTAGAGAGCTCTCCAATACATCAAAATACTCTGCTGGAATTTCTGCATCAATTCTGATTTCCTATGTTGTCATGAAGAAATGAGTTATCATAAAATATCACTACATACTTTCAACAGTGCACATTGCAACTTGTATATAATACATATGGCATACAGAACTAGAACAGCTAAAAACAAAAATTAGCCTTTGCCAGAGTTAAGTGGGGTCTAACAGACTAGCCACTTAACGTATTCTCCTCTGAATACTTTGGAATCAAATACATGGGGATAAAACAAAGGGCAGTTGATATTTTTGGAATCATTGTAGCACTAGCAACCAAAATCTAATTTCTATTTCATGGTCTCAATTTGAAAAAACAAAATCTGGCAAAAAAAAACTCAACTATGCCCTGACAAGTAATGTAAAATTAATCAACAAATGGACCAGACTAAATACTAATGATATTGCTTAAACACAATCACAATAAGATGTGGCCTTCAGATTGTTAAGCCATTTTAAAGGGAAGACTCAATTTTCTTCTATAGTTTGAGTGGGGGCTGACAGGGAGATATTGGAGTTTGAAAATTTCACTTTGAAAATTGCCATTTTGATCGTTTCCAACAAGGCAAGGTCACTTCAAAATTGACAATGTGATCTTCCAATTTTTACTTGATTCCATTTTTATCTTATCATTGCTGGGCTTAAAAACATAAATAAGCAGCCATTAGTTTTTATAATTTTACCTAGTGTACAGATGGCTTGACCTTGGCCTAAAATTTCCTGAAATGCTAAGACTGCGAATGACACATATAGTTATTGCATAACTTGAACTACGGGAGAATTATCCCACGAATGAAAAAAAAGTCACAAGTTGCTGGATAATTTCTCTTTTGTAATGAGCTTTGTGAAAATGACATCTTGTCCTTTACCTCCCTATATACTTCATGGAGTTGCTGTACTTAAACGTTAATTGCTCACTTAATGTGCTATGAAAGTTCAACTCATAGCACAAGTACTCTTGTTAAAGGGAGTTCATTCTCTGGGCTCAAGTTTGATAGGTAATCAGTGTGGATGCCTGTCCTGGGAGTAAATCATTTGAGCATTTAAATGTCACAGGAAAGTTAATATTCTTCCCTTCCCTCAATTACAGCCTTTAGTTTATCCCCTGTATGTTCAGCTCTCATTAATTAAGGGACAAAGCCCTGGATGTCTTTTTCACCTTATACTGCGAGGACAAAGAAAAACTGAACTGAAGGATGCAAGAAAAAGTTGAACCGATTAGGAAGTTTGTCTTAGAATGTAGAACAGCAGCGCACAGTACAGGCTCTTTGGCCAACCATTTAACCTACTCCAAGATCAACCTCACCCTTCTCTCCCACATAGCCTTCCATTTTACTTTCATGCATGTACCTA
This sequence comes from Mobula hypostoma, assembly GCF_963921235.1. NCBI lineage: Eukaryota > Metazoa > Chordata > Chondrichthyes > Myliobatiformes > Myliobatidae > Mobula > Mobula hypostoma. Next base: position 58,522,813 of record NC_086111.1, on the reverse strand, counting down.
TCTAAGAATCTCTTAAATGTCCCTAATGTATCTGCCTCAACCACGACCCCAGGCAGCACGTTCCATGCACTTGCCACTCTCTGTGTGAAAAACCTACCTCTGACATCCTCGACACTCTTCTCCTATTACCCTAAAAGAATGCCTCCTCATTTTAGTCATTACCACCCTGGAAAAAGGCACTAGTGTTCAGTCTATCAATGCCTCTTATCAGGTCTCCTATTATTCTCATTGCTCCAACGACAAAAGCCCTAGCTCACTCAACCCTGCCTCATAAGACATGTTCTCCATTCCCGTCAGCATCATGATAAATTTCCTCTGCACTCTCTCTCTAAAGATTCAACATCCTTCCTATTTTGAGACAATCACAGTACTCCAAGTGTGGTCTAATCAGAGCTTTATAGAGCTGCAATATTACTGCATGGCTCTTGAACTTATTCCCCTGACTAATGAAGCCCAACACAGCATACACCTTCTTAACCACCCTATCAACCTGTACGGCAACTTGGAGGGATCTATGAACTTGGATCTTGGATCCCAAGATCCCTTTCTGTTTCTCTACACTGCTAAGAATCCTGCCATTAACTTTGTACTCTGCCATCAAATTCAGTGGGTGGTGGGGTGAAGATACATCTCTACCAAAGAAGATGTAAGGCACACGTTCCCTCCACTAGCCTGCAGGACACCCTCGGGCAACGTGTAGCACCTGCCTATCCCGCGATCATGGTCACATGAAGCCATGGGAGCAGGTGGTGGATGGTCTTAAGAACAGCTGGTGCATATCACAAGTCCTGGTTATGCAATAACTGATGCCAGGAAGACAGTCTCTGAAAAGTATTGACAACAGCTAGGGTCTCGTAATGAGACTAAATAGAAGAAGGCAACAGCAAACCATTTCTGTAGAAAAATTTGCCAAGAACAATCATGGTTATGGAAAGACAATGATCACCTATATCAGACAACATGGCACACACTGATGATCTCCCAAAGTCCATCAATTCATATTTTTCTGGATTTAACTCAATCTGCCACTCCTGCATCCTGAAAATATCATTTTGTAATCTCCAACAAGGTTATCTTGTTCAAGCGAGTTCTAGTTCAGTGACATCCAGGCCCAGTTACATTGAGAGAAACAGTTATAATTAATAAAAACTTGGTTGCCCAGCTCAGTAACAAGTGCTGTGCTCAGTGAGGCCGGAGGGAGGGACAGGGGCACAGGGAATAGTTGGAACATCTCTCGATTACCCATCACCTGTCAAGTCCAGGAAACATTGGACTACTGAGGCTTTAAAACATCTTTTGTGTCTGAAAGGTTTTCCTGCTCAGAGCGACACATATTTCCAGTTAAATGTAGAAGTGAGGAATGAGTCAGTTGCCAAATCATTTTACACTGTCAATTGAAAGCACCGTGCATACATTCCAAAACTAAGCAAGAGGAAATAAACAGACTAAAACAAACCAAGTTATTTGTACACAGCACAATCATCTTGAAGATTAATTGTTGGGAATTTTAAAGTTTCACAAGTGAACCAATTACATCTTTTTCTTGCCTCAGTAGAATACTTACATCTGAGTGATAAAATTTATTGCTTTCTTTATCATACACTTCAATTGTTAGAACATATTCTTTGCCAGTTTCCAAAATCCATCTGTCACCAGGATAAACTGTAAATCCTATACACACATAAAAAAAGTTACTTAATTTCTATACAGCCTTAGCATAGTTCAGTTTTCAAATAAAGGTATTACATAAGCAGAGGAGACTTACAAACCATTTACTCTATGAAGTTCTGCATCTTTACAGTGGCCATGTCAACAATGGCTTTCTAAAAGATTATGTCACTGCTCTACATTTATACCACAATTCTTGTGACCGGCCCAGAGCAGATCAAAACGAATGCATTATTCTTATCAAAGGGTAATTTTATTGTATTGGTATAATTAGGAAGACCGTACTAAAGTTGGGTACTGTAAAGTTGTTATTTCATTTTTTTCTCAGCTGAGATGAGTTGAGAATGTCCTGCATTACAGGAGGCCTTTTCAAAATCGGGGCATTATTTTGTAATGAGCAATTAACTTCCTAAATAGCATTATGAAAACTTTTCCTCCATTCTATCTGAATACATTGCTCATCATATAAAATTGGTTTGGTGCTGTCAATTAGCCGACAACAACTGCAATTACAAACCTTGAAACACATTAAAATGGATTTGTTCAATATATTTACTGACATCAGTAATTATTATATTGTGTATAAGCACATTACAATGTTTTATTGTAATGTTAATTTGCAATACTTGTCCAGTAAACTGAAATATATTGAAATTCTGAACCACCACTGATTGTGTGTTGTTTCACCCAAGTGTTGTACATGATATTCAAGAAAAAGGAATGGAACAATCAATCCCCAAAAGATGGATCGATCGTCCTCAACAACTTAACAATTCTTCACTACCGCAGCAAAACCTCAGCAATTATCTGTCAGAGGTTGTCATAAAATCATTGGATAGATCCATCTATCTAAGAGATGTATAATCTGAAGATGCAGTAATATTCATAAACATGTTTTTGGTGCAATTCCAATGCAGTCTCGAAGAAGAGGCAGACTAAGTATAGAGAAATATATATTTTCTCTATGCATCAAGAAAAAGCTACTTAAGTAGTCCCATCTGTTTGAAAAGATAAATGACAAGGTAAACTACAAACATAATTGGAACTGAGCAGTACTGCTTAGAAAGCGGTAAAGAATACATTTCATATATTCAGAACAAAATGAAGAACAATGTAGCTTGTCTGGCCATTGAACGAATGTTTTAGATAATAACCCAACACTATAATTAGGCAAACATGAGGAAATCTGCAGATGTTGGAAATTCAAGCAACACACACAAAATGCTGGTGGAATGCAGCAGGCCAGGCAGCATCTATTGGAAGAGGTACAGTCGACGTTTCGGGCCGAGACCCTTCATCAGGACCAACTGAAAGAAGAGATAGTATCTCTTACTATCTCTTCTTTCAGTTAGTCCTGACGAAGTGTCTCGGCCCGAAACGTCAACTGTACCTCTTCCTATAGATGCTGCCTGGCCTGCCGCATTCCATCAGCATTTTGTGTGTGTTACTATAATTAGGCATATTTTAATACCAGAGGGCATGCATTTAAGGGGACAGGGGGTAATTTCATAGGAGATGTGAGGGGCAAGTATTTTCCCTCCACAGAGAGTGGTGTTTGCCTGGAATGGTGGTAGACACAGAAACATTAGGAACTTTTAAGAGACGATTAGATAGGCACATGTGAGGGGAAGAAAGTGGAAGGACATAGACATTCTGTAGGCAGAAAAGATTAGCTCAGCTAGCTGTTTGTTTGCTAATTTACAAAGACAAGAAAATCTGCAGATGCTGGAAATTCAAAGCAATATACACAAAATGTTGGAGGAAGACAGCAGGCCAGGCAGCATCTATAGAAAAAAGTAAACATTCCATGTTTCAGGCTGAGACCCTTCATCAGGACTGGGGAAAAAAAGACGAGAAATCAGAGCAAGAAGATGGGGGGAGGGGAGGAAGAAGTACAAGGTGGTAGGTGATAGGTGAAACCGGAGGTGGGGGGGGGGTGAAGTAAAGAGCTGGGAAGTCGATTGGTGAAAGAGATAAAGGTCTGGAGAAGGGGGAATCTGATAGGAGAGGGTAGAAGACCATGGAAGAATGGGAAGAAGGAGGAGCACTAGAGGGAGGTGATGGGCAGTTAAGGAGATAAGGTGGGACAGGGAAATGGGAATGTGGGGAATGGTGAAGGAGGCGGTGGGCTATTATTGGAAGTTCAAGAAATCATGCCAACAGGGCGGAGGCTACCCAGGCAGAATACAAGCTGCTATGATGAGGTCACACTCGGGTTGGAGGAGCAATATCTTATATTCTGTCTGAATTGCCTCCAACATGATGGCATGAACATTAATTTCTCGAACCTCCAGTAATTGACCCCCACCCCTGTTATGAACTATAAAATGTTTTATTTCTTGATTTTAAAACTTCTATCTAAAAATGGATTTACAGTGAAACCAAGATAATCCATTATGAGGCTGTTCACAAATCCTGATGGTTTGCTATCTGGTTCACTTGGTTTGATCTCTCAAAGTTTAGCACATCACACTTGCTCAGATTAAACTCCACCTGCCATTACTCTGCCCATATTTGTAACTGATCCATATTCTGCTATAGTCTTTGGTGGGTGCTATTCTGGATGGAGGCCCATGACCAGTTGTGTTCCACAGGGATTGGTGCTCAGTAATATATATGTAGCACCCATCTAAAATGAATGTTTGGACAGGAGGAAGCACTGAGTAACGGAAAAACCTTGGTGTACTTCTGCAAAAATCCCTGCAGGCAGCAGCACAAGTACATAACGGCAATTATTAAGCATAAGGAGTCACAGAGCCACAACAGGAATACCATGTGCAGTTCTGAGTACCACACTATAGGGCACTGGAGAATGTGCAGAGAAGATCTACCAGGAAGTAACTGGTATGGAGCATTTCAGCATTAGTTACTTTTCGTTACGGTAGAGAGAGCAGAAGGTCGCAGTAGGTGGGATCCCAAATGAAGTATATAAAATGAAGGATGCAGATCAGGTGGGCAGTGTGTAACCTAGAAAAGGGGAATGAGAGTACATGGACTTAAGGTAAAAGTAGATTAATAAGGCATTTGAGGAAGAATATTTTCACCCAGTGGACAAATAAAATGAGGAATGCTTTGCCCGAGAGGTGGTGGAGGCAAGTACTTGCACAAAATTTAAGGTACTTTAATGAGTACACAAAACCGTTAGGATGGAAGGTTACAGGCTCAGTGCAGGAAAATGGGACCAGTAGAGATAGGAACTTAATGGTTACAGAGGCTGATGAGTTTAAGTTCCTCAGCTGCCATAATGGAATTCAAAGCACTAATAAACAATAGCTGAGCTACAACTGCATCACTGTTTCCATTCTGGGCACTGACAGTCAGGAGAGACGTTCAAACCCTTGGAGAGCACTGAAAAGATATCTGGCAAACAGGTTCCCAGAATGGGGCAGCACAGTAGGGGCACATGGTTTTATAGTGTCAATTCCCATAACTACCACGTGGGTTCCCTTGGGTGCTCCGATTTCCTCCCATATTCCAAAGATGTACGGTTAGGTTTAGTGAGCTGTGGGCATCCTACGCTGGTGCCAGAAGTGTGGAAACAATTCCCAGCTCAACCTTGATTTGATCTGATGCAAATAACACATTTCACTGCCTATTTCAATGTACATGTGACAAACAAAGCTGATCTTTAATAAGACCTTTAAGACATAGGAGCAGAATTAGGCAATTGGGTTTTAAAATAAGGTGATGTTCGGTAATGTGGATAGACTGGAGAAGGTTGTGCTGTTTTCCTTGAAACAGAAGAGATTATGATGGGATGTGAAAAGGATATGAAAGGGATAGAGTAGATGGTAGCTACTCCCAGCAGCAGACGTGTAAAACTAAGCTACAGAGAATGGAGGCATTTGGGAAGAGATAACCAGAAGTTGCACAGATTTTTTTTTGATAAAGCAAAGTTAGTGTCAAGGGCCTTGAATGTACTACCGAGGGTAGTAATGGAAGACGATTGGACTGCAGCATTCAAAAGGAAGTTGATTAGTACCTGAAAAAGAAATATGGCCAGTAATGGGCAGAGGGTGGGTGAATACGATTTTCTTTTCAAGAGAAGCGAAGTGGTCACAATAGGCCTAATGGCAACCTCCTGTATTGCAATCATTCATTGATTCTGTGTCTTTCAGCTGATAGTCCAGAATTCAGGCTGTAGGTCTAATAATTTAACTGTATTTCCACCAAATACATCTTAACTGATATCATGCCGATATACATTTTGAAATACTTACCTAGGTAACGTGGCTCAACAACGTATATTGTGCAGTTTGGTAACCGAGATACACCTTGCATACGAATATCTATGCATTTGTTAAGGCCCTTTTTTAAAAAAAATGCTACTATTCTATTTTTTTCAAATAAACAAATAATAACATGGATCTGAATCATTCTCAGATACCAAAGATGAACAACACTTGTAGATTTGTAAGAACTTGTTGCCAACATGACAGGAAAAGGATTAATTCCTAATTTAGATGAAGTTTCATTCATTAGTCTTTCTCACTTAAATCCTACAAAAAAGGAAGTATTAGAGTAAAAATCACCCACTGGAATTAAGTGATGAATCAAAAACTTCCCTCACCCCCACCCTGACACATAATTCAGTTCCTGTCAGTAAAGACTTCTCAAAGATTATCAAACATTGTAAAAGCATGCAAGTGGCATTCCGGTAGCCAGCAAATGACGGTTTTTTAAAAAAAATTTTGAGTAACAACAATCTGTCTGTAAAGGTAGAAATTCTATCAGCCCCATCATTTCAGACCTGCAATTTGCTGGTGGTGCAAATGCCTATGTCTTACGCCTTCATGTGGTCCTCTGCCAAATCTTGATCATTAACATAATTGATGGTGCTACTAAAAGATTCAACCAAAATTGTTTTGCTTTGAGAAAGAACCATTACTTTCTGCATCATCTAGGATTCTTGATTTAGATTATGAGAAAACTCAGCTCTCTTTTATTGTCATTTAGAAATGTATACATGCATTAAGAAATGATACAATGTTTCTCCGGAGTGATATCACAGAAAACAGGACAAACCAAAGACTAACACTGACTGAACCACATAATTATAACATATAGTTACAGTAGTGCAAAGCAATGCCCTAATTTGATGAAGAACAAACCATGGGCACAGTAAAAAAAAGTCTCAAAGTCCCCGAGTCGATCGATTCCTGGGTCCCCGATAGTAGGCGGCAAAAGGGAGAAACTCCCTGCCATAAACCTCCAGGCACCGTCAACTTGCCGATACCTTGGAAGCAGCCGACCACAGCCGACACTGAGTCCGTCCATCCGAGAACTTCGAGCCTCTGACCAGCCCCTCCGATACAGCCTCCCGAGCACCTTCGACCTTACCCCGGCCGCTGAAACAAGCAAAGCCGAGGATTTCGGGGCCTTCTGCTCCAGAGATTTCAGTTACCACACAGTAGCAGCGGCAGCGAAGCGGGCATTTCAGAAGTTTTCCAGATGTTCCTCCGTACTCTCACGTCTGTCTCCATCACATCAGAATTGTGCACGGTCCCCTACTTGACAGATTACAGATATTCGTCACCGGAGAGGCCGCGCTTGCTGCTGTAGTGCTGCCATCTTCTCCTCATCCACATTTTGAAGTGTTATCAAAGTCCAGTCATATTCAATTAATGGGTTGGATCTGTACTTACTTTCTTGATGGACCAAAACACAGGATAAAATGTCAAGAAGTCCTAACGGTTTAAGAAAAAGGTGTGTGACACCAAGTCTGTGATATGACCATACTGGTAAATTTAAATTATTTGCACGCCTATCCAAAGATAACATGACATACTGGAAGCCGGGATGAATCTAAAATAATTTCTCACCAACTTCTTGAATTCTGGTCATGATGCAGCATGAAAGAGGTGCAGGTAATGCTGCCTTCCACATCAACCCATCAAATATTTCATTGATTAATTCAAAGGCTAGAACTAGCTAAAGTTACACTACGTTCTGTTGCTTGATCTCCCATTGGGTTGAAATTGTGATTTCTGAGCAAAGAAAAGACACTTCAAGGTCAGTTCCACTAATATAGAGAGCAGACATCCCACCCTGCAAAAACTCATTTCAGGGAGGTATCACCACCATTTCAGGGAGGTAGTACCCCCGCCACCCACAACCCAATATCCTCCCCCCCCACCCCCGTTGACCTCCAAGGGTGTATGTTAATACTTTGTTTAGTGATTTTGTCTAATCTGTAAACCAAGTTGGGTATATGCAGCAAATGTGACATTAAAATATGTACTTATATTATCATGTTTATTCTATTACAACTTTAAGCAAGTCTACAGGGAGTTTGGCCTCATCAAGTAGGACATCAATAGCGTAGCTCCTTAGCAGCTGGCCAGCTAGTTTAAATAACGTTAGCTATGCTGTAATGACACCTGTTAAACTCACCTCAACATGTCTTTTACATTTTAACCCACCATGGGCAATAGAAAAGTCACTGTTGTAAACAGTGCAGCGAGCAACACCGTCATTATTTTTGAGGTCGACTGTAAAGCCCGCCCACAGAGAAAACTGATAGGTCTACTTAGCAGGGGTCCCCAACATTTTTTGCACCACAGATCGGTTTAATATTGACAATATTCTTGCGGACTGGCCGACCGGGGGCGGCGGTGGTGTTAATCACGACCAGAATATAGGTGATAAGTCAATAGCATCATAACATTTTAATATCCAGACGTTACTTAAACACACAGTGCATATTTTCCCCGTATGAACATATAAAATCATTGCAACACACCAATATCGCTGAATCAGTGCGAGCCCTGGGCTTGTTTTCCTGCAACAACACAGTCCCATCGAGGGGTGATGGGAGACAGCGATCCTCGAAAGGGGTTCCTTATGTCTAGTCTATTCCGCAATTTAGTTTTCGTTGCATTCATTGCAGAAAACTCCGCTTCGCAGCTATATGATGTTGGAAATGGAAGCAACGTTTTCAGTGCTTTCGTGGCTACCTCAGAGTATTTAGCCTCGACTTTGATCCAGAATGCCGGCAGAGATGTTATGTCAAACATACTTTTCAGCCTGTCGTCATTTGCAAGCTCGAGGAGTTGATCTCCTTCCCGCGCTGACATGGATGATGCGCGGGTAATGACCTCGCATGCGTTCAAGCTCAACAGTGCGTGACAGGGAATGGGGAAAGGTGCAGCTGACTCGTATCGTTTCATATCGCCAAATCATATCGTTTCCTCATGGCCCGACCACTCTTAGCACGAAGAGAGACCAATCAGGAAGCTCGCTCTCCCTCTCAAAAAAATCTATTTCCAGCATATTGTATATAATTTCCGGGCGTCAGGGAGCCACTATCAATATGCAGGAGACTTCCGGCTCTTCCAGGAGAGGTGGGATGTCTGAGGGAGGTTCACAAGAACTCTCGTTAGCAAATAGCAATTCCGAAGTTACAGTCAGACCAGTTTGGTCAGTCAGTCAGAAGAGACAAAAATAGTCTGTTGGAGAGCAACACACAAAATGCTGGAGGAACTCAGCAGGTCAGGCAGTATCTATAGAGATTTTTCCTGCATGAGGTGAGACTGACTCAACTAGGTGCTTCCAATTATTAACATTTCCTACCGTATTTTAAGTTAACAGAGAAAGAGAGCCAATCAAACAGAAACAGAGTCAATGATACGAGCAAAATTCACAACAATGTTAGACCTAGATTATGATTTCTTGTTTTGCTATACAAGCTGGAAACAACCAAACGTCGGACAGATATGAAAGCAGCTGGGTACCAGTGATGTGCTCAGCTGAAATGTACTAAAGGCCATTCGTAGCATAACTGCAAACTGAGATGCGCAGCAACTAAACAGTTAGTCTGTTATTTTAATTTCTACTTAAGTTACCTTTAAAAAAAAATGAAACCTTGCTTTATTTCAATTACTTTAGATTAAATGCACAGCACTGTACCAGAGAAGCATAAACTATGTAGATTCTGATATTTTATCCACAAAGCATGGAAATATTGTGCATCCAGCAATTGATGCTCACACAGTTTATGCAGAATAAGCATCGAGTAAACACTGCAAAAGCAGGAAAAAAACAATGCTACTGCAGCAAAATAAACAGCTGGCTCCTCAGATCCAAACCATATAGACTTATTAAGTTAGTGTGAGGGACAGGTATTGTACAAATAGCACTGTTGCTGTCAAAACTTTTATCATTCAGCTTCAGCAGTGTGTAAGCTTGTTTCTCCAAAACAGTAAAGGATACTTTTGTGCATTAGCACCAGATTTATTTGCCCTTGCTGCAGTGCAGTTACTGTCGATGTGGCTTGTTCCAGTTTGCACACTGGTCGGCTTGCATCTCTCCCTGGACTTGCCATGCTGTTTTGCAGCTCTAGCTCATACTGGTCAGAAGGCATAGTTAATTCTGGGGGAGAAAAAGTTAAAGGAATTTTTATAATGAAATTGAATTTACCAAGATAACTTACAGAATGCTTCAGCCACATAACAGTGAAAAGCTGATGCAAAAGCATGATTGCAAGGAAAAGACCACCTGCAGTCACAGGGCTGAAGCTGCAATTCACTTCAAATAATTTAAAACACTGTCAGTTTATTACACATTAGTATCAATCTTTGCATTGGGTAAACACAGAAATAACCTGCACTAATAGGAAGATATTAAACATTTGATACCTAACTTAAAAATCTCAAATCATATAAACAGACATCACTACTGTGATGTGAGCAGAATGGAAAGATGGCCCAAAGACCCGATGCAGATTTTTTTTAAAAATGCCTGTCTTAGCAAGTTTGGGGGGGGGAAATGTATGTAAAAGATGGGAAGTTATTTATTGTTGAATAAAGTATATTTTGAAATTTTAAAAAACATATTCCGGGGATAAATAAATTGCTGAAGCGCCTTTCTGAACATTGCCGCTCAGGTCATTATGCAAAGAATTTAAGAAATTTAACTAAACTTGTAACGGAGAGGGAAAGCTGTGTCAGAATTATTGCTCAAACACGAGGAAATCGGCAGATGCTGGAATTTCAAGCAACACACATAAAAGTTGCTGGTGAACACAGCAGGCCAGGCAGCATCTCTAGGAAGAGGTACAGTCGATGTTTCGGGCCGAGACCCTTCGTCAGGACTAACTGAAAGAAGAGCTGGTAAGAGATTTGAAAGTGGGAGGTGGAGGGGGAGATCTGAAATGGTAGGAGAAGACGGGGGGTGGGGGGGGGGAAGGGATGGAGCCAAGAGCTGGACAGTTGATTGGCAAAAGGGATATGAGAGGATCATGGGACAGGAGGCCTAGGGAGAAAGGGGGAGGGGGAAGGCCAGAGGATGGGCAAGGAGTATAGTGAGAGGGACAGAGGGAGAAAAAATATATAAGATAATAATAAATAAATAAATAACGGATGGGGTACGAGGGGGAGGTGGGGCATTAACGGAAGTTAGGGAAGTCAATGTTCATGCCATCAGGTTGGAGGCTACCCAGACGGAATACAAGGTGTTGTTCCTCCAACCTGAGTGTGGCTTCATCTTTACAGTAGAGAAGGCCGTGGATAGACATATCAGAATGGGAATGGGACGTGGAATTAAAATGTGTGGCCACTGGGAGATCCTGCTTTCTCTGGCAGACAGAGCATAGGTGTTCAGCTACAGAAGTATTGCTGTGATCTTGTTAATGAAAATCAAGGAAATTTTCAGCAGATTCAGACTCAGGCAAAAATTACCGAGCATAGCATTTATTGCTGATTTCATGAAAAGGACAAGAAAGGAGATTTGACAGATATCAACACTGATTCAAAAAGATTTCATTGGATTTATCATTGTGCTGCTTACACATGAAATCAGAGTAACTGCAGAATCAGTTTCAGTTTTGATGGATACAAATAAATTAACAAGTTTCACAGTGGGGGAAATGTAATTTGCTTGATCAATCTTAATGGACTGCTTTATTGCCAAAAACTGGTACATACATAATCTGACCAGGTTTCTAAGATATTGAGAAAAAAATCTTTGTGGGGTACATTTATGAGATTTCACAATGGTGTAGAGGAAATGAAAAGAGTGAAATCTCCATAGTTTTTAATAATAATTTGGTTGTAGAAACATCCTTGGTGAAATTCTTCCATTGCCGACGGTAAAGTATACAATCCGAAAAAAAGCATTAAATTGATATTGAGATTTTGAATGTCTCTTAAATTTGATTAATTTTTCCAGATGTTGACAAAGCTAATTTTTAAGATACTCTATAAATTCACTTCTTATCTGTTTCCTTGAAAAGTGAAAGCTCACATTTCTTCAGGCTCTCCTTAACAACACAAGCCAAAATGATATCAAGTTGTGGTTTTCTGAATGCTCAACTGGTCCCTTACATTCAAAGATTCAAAGTATGTATGCAGTATACAGCCCTGAAGTTCGTCTTCCCCACAGGCAGTCATGAAACTAAGAAGAACCATGGAACCAACCCGTTCAAAAAAAAACGTCAAACCCCCTCCTCTCATGTGCAAAAAAAAATCATGTGAACTGCAACAAAAAAAAGGACCGAAACACAGAATATAAAATGCCCAAGGCATATTCCAGTATAATCTGCAGGCCGCCCAATTCAAAAGTTGCCCAATAGTTGTAACAAAAAGTGCAACCAAAACCAGAAATAAAAAACATCATAAAAAATGAATTAGTCCAAATCTATAATCTGCATCGATTAAACGCTCTGGCCTCACCCACCAACATCGAGGGAGAGAGAGAGATCACTTGAATGCTCCTGAGGGAAGATCCTTGCAACAAGCCAGACCGCCATATACAGACACCTTCCTCCAGCAGCGAGCAAGCGCGAGGCTGGTAGGTGGCAGTGAACATTCGCTCACCTCCACACCCACCTCGATGATATTGTAGTACTATCATTGGAGGGATACAAAATAAGGAATGATTTGTGACAGCTAAGTAACACAGGATGATAATTGAAATTAGGGAAAAGTAAAGGCCCTTGTATACTCCAATAAGGGCCAAGTTTTATCCTTTTGGATAAGTGAACCCAAACCACACTTACAATCACGTGGCTGGAATGATACAGCTCATAATGTTTCACTTACATATTTTTCCTTCATATATTGTTAGGCTTCAAAAATAAAAAGCAAAAAACAAACCTGTGATCTTCCCTTGCTTCAATTTCTGCACACGGTAACGAATAGAGCTGCCCTCAATCAGGAAGATATCATAAGCCGGATTCAGCATAATGTTTTCTAGGATTAGGAGTTGAACCTCTGCAGCTGGCACATTCTTACAGGTAAAAGATAACAATCGTCAAAATTTGATATTAATAACAATAGTACTGTTCAGATATCTGATGCAATTTTGTCAGAATCAGTTTCAGTTTTATGATCACTGTCTTATATGACATGAAATTTGTTTCCTAGCAGCAGCACACTGTAAAGACATAAAATTACAATAAATTACAAACAAGGGACATACATCACACATGGAAATCTGAACATTTCATTTAGATATTCCAACTCAGTAATTCTCAATCTGTGGATTGGTCAGCATGCTGCTGAGGCTCATTCTGCTAATGATTTTTAAATGGATATAAGGATTCTATATTATATGAGTGCAGCCTGCGATGCTTTGTAGGCTGCACCCACCTTAGCAAATCAGCAATTGTTGTGATGCATGTCCCCTGTTATCAGACAAAACCTGAAAATAAGACAAGGTAGATGTTCCAGCAACTTTTTAAAAAAAATGCAATTTCAGCAATACATTTAAGTCAGCAAGACTAAGGAATTGATTGTGAACTTCAGGAAGGGAAAGCTGGGAGAGTATACACCATCCTCACTGAAGGATCACTGGTAAAAAGAGTGAGCAGTTTTAAGCTCCTAGGTGTCAACATCTCAAGAGGGTCTATCTTGGGCCCAACACATTGATGCAAGCACAAAGAAGGCATGCCAGTGACTCTACTTCATTAGTTTAAGGAGATCTGGTATGTCACCAAAGACCCTGGCAAACTTTGATAGATGTATGGCGGAGAATGTTCTGATGGGTTGCATCACCATCTGGTATAGTTATACTAAGTGGATTTCAAAAATTGCACTCATAAATTCATTCCATGATGCACCCAAATCATTCACTACTTTCTTAACGGAAGTGAGGGGAGGGGTGAAGATCAAGGAAAAAGAAATCTCTCCCTGTCCAAAACATTTCTATGAAATCAACAGTTGCACCTTTATCAATGCATCAGAGTCACTTAAAAAGTGAAAGAAAACTTAGATCAAGTTTTCTCCTTTGTTGGACTACAGAGAATCCACAGAACACTCAGTAAAAATTCTCATCTCCCCTCTTTAAAGTTAGACAAAACTGGATCAAATTTAAAACAGCATTATCATGTCCTTAGTCACTTCCTCAAAGCCTTCAAAGTTTGTGCTGTGGTTCTGCAACAACTGATGAGTCTCATGCGGGAATTTGTGGCATCTGACATGGAGATGAATGGGGGTTCATGGAGTGGGTGGGTGGGTTGGTTGATTTAACTAGCTTCTTAAGGATCCCTTCCTCTGCTTGTACATGGCCTCTATGAAGACTTAGTGCCTTTGTCACTGCGTGGACTGCATTAGATTAGCATTCCTATTATTCAGTGAGAAAGTTATATTTCCAGACTTATTTCCCATTCTGCATGAGGATTTTTAAAGATATTCGAGACTCCTCCTCCTCCAGAAACTTCTTGCTATTTGCCTAGTAATGCCATAATTCTGGAGATGGGGAGATTAGCCTGGGAGAGAGATTAGTTTGCCTGTCATGCATATTTGGCAGACACTGCAAGTCTGTGTCAAATTTGCTACTCATTTGGCTTGAGGTGCCTGAGGTAAGGACATCTCAAGTATATAGAGGAGACATACAGCTCAATGGGCTAAGATATTTGCACTGGAAATTACGTGGGTGAATGCTTTTCCACAAATGACAAAGACAGATTTTGATGATATGCTTCACTAAGAGATGGTTCCCAAGACACAGCAAGTGATACCAGTCGATCCTGATTATAACAAATGATACCATACACCCATGGACCATAAGTAGGCCAATCGGCTCATCGAGTCTGCTCTGCCAATCAATCATGGGCTGATCCAATTCTTCCACTCCCCTGCTTTCACCTCATACCATTTGATGCCCTGGCTAATCAAGAAACTATCTATCTCTGCCTTAAATACACCCAATGACTTGGTCTCCACAGCTGCTCATGGCAACAAATTCCACAGATTTACCACTCTCTGACTAAAGTAATTTCTCTGCATCTCAGTTCTAAAAGGACGTCCTTCAATCCTGAAGTTGTGCCCTCTTGTCCTAGAATCCCCTACCATGGGAAATAACTTTGCCATATCTAAACTTTGCCTTTTAAGATTTGGGATCCTGGCATTTGGGAGACAGAGCTACGTAGCAGGTAAAGAACACCAGTTTTCTAGGTGCTAATGAGAGGCTCATATTCTAATGTACTTCAGTATAGGAATCAGCGATGGTCTAGAGTTCAAGAGCAAATGTACACATACATCCAAGTGCTTTCTACACTTATCTGTTATTTAATGACTGAAATTGGTGTGATGGAGCTGAAGATTCAACAGTTTCAGCCTGCCCTGTAGACTAGACACAACCCAAAAAAGGAGCAGTGTTACAATGAAAGATTAAAAGGGTTGATGCAATGAAAGTGTATCTGAATCCCAGTCTACACTTGGAATGGTATCTTACTTGGTGAAGACTCTAGTTCAATCATCATCCAAAAAAAAGTGAGGACGGGCGTGAATTTTGAGACAACCAAATCTCAGAATCTTCCTGGCTATTGCAATGTCAAAGGAGCACATGTACAGTGGTAGATGAAATTTTCTCTTCTCTGGATTTGTCACGCAGTGAAGATCTTGTTCACTGTGCTCCCTAATGGAGGGATGAGGGGTGGTGGAAAGAAGCTCTTCAACCAATAGCAGAGAAGGATGCTCAGAAAGGCTTTCCTTATGATAGTCATCTGGGAGAACCTGCAGTAATAATAGTGTCTACAGATGCTTCCTTTCTTGGAGATATTTAGATTAACTGAAGGGCTCAAAACAACATGATTCCTTTGCCACCATTTGTACTACCATTCTGCCCAGTGGCACCCTCCTGTAATAATCAAGGCTCATTGTTCTTGAACTGATATCTTAGCTCTTAGCCAGATGGATAAATGGACCATGCACAATGCTGAAGGATCTTGCAAGACATGGGTGTTGGCTCGTTACTGGATTACTCGCACTTTCCATCAAGTCTGTTCATTAGGTCATGATACTTTTGAACCCCAAATTTCAGATGACCAAAGATCTAACCTGTACCTCTAACCCTACACCCCCCCCAACCTGCACCTCTAACCCTACCCCCCCCCAACTGTTTCCAATTCAAGAACATCTTGCATTTATTTAATAGTTTCCAAATCTTATGGTCATCCAAAAAGAGCCAGCCTCTTCACAGAGGTATTTATTCTGAATTTCAAGGCACACTGCAAGACACAGATGTTGTGAGTTGGGAATAGTAAGTTTGAGCATGATGCAGTGATTGCATCTTTTTTTTTTGAGATTTCCCACAGCAGTTTCCATTGCCATCATCCTTTATGGAAACCACTGGGGGAAGTAGAGACTTGTCCAGTACAGGATACAAATATTCTTAACATTTCTCATTCAGAAGATGAAACAATCTAATAAGTGTGGGCTCTTGGGTTGGAGGCACAGGTCCTTTGGTTTGTGATCATAATCTAACTATTGTCAGGCAGACAACTCCATGGAGTAAAGCTTTCCCTACTTCCTTAAGCAGAGCATTTTGAGGGTTGTAATGATTCCAACTCCAGCAGCCCACCTGATGAAGATAAGCATGCCATGCACCTTCTTTACCCACAACCCTAGCTACTCCATGAATGACCTGGCACTCCAAGATAAGAATGTCATTGAGTAGATATATGTGCACATATTCTCTACGGGACAGTTGTTGTACACTACATTTGTGCATTAGAATTGACAGAATGAGTTTTTGATCCAACAGCACAGAGGTCTGGGATGATCAGAGACCAGACTTTTTAAAGACTTATACATACAGGCACTTCAACTCAGAGATAAGCATATGAAAGCATCAGTATTATACAAAATGTAAATAAACTGGAATTGCTTTAGTGATACTGCTGAAATTCAGTATCATCCTTCATTGCATCCCTGCACCAAGGGGAGTTTTGGATGAGAACATCATTTAAAAAATAAAACAATAATGCCATTTGTAAGAAGAAACAGGATTGGAAAATAAGTGTTGCACTCATTAATTACAGCATTTTAAAGAGTCTTAGAAATATGCCAATGTTGAATTACTCTGTAAATTGCTTCTTGTATTTTCCCTTTCAATTTGGAATTTCCTGTCTTCATTCCCGACACCAAGATGGTATCTCCCTGGATGCCATGCTTCTCCATCTCTGATATGTACGCTGGGGGAGTGTAGGCAGATTCAGAAAACTTAACTATCCTGCAATAAAAAGAATCAAGTAATTCTCACTTCACTTTCTCACTAAAGAATTAAAGTATCAAGAAATGTTCAAATCAGCTGACTCTATTTACATAACCACCTAAAGAAAATGTTATTTATTAGATACTTATGTGCCATTTACAAAAGATAATATGCAGGATGATAATACTCCATTCTAATGTCCCAATTAATGGATTTATACTGTAGGAACCACTGCATCAGCCAGAAGAAAGCATCTGATATTATTCAGAAACTTCAACATTAAATATTATTCAAGAGCAATTACCTGCAACATCATGGCAATATTGTACAATAATAAAATACAAATACAGTATGTATTAGAATGAAAATGACCATCTACCACTCATCTCCAAGAAATTTAGTTCCATATGATATAAAACAGTCAGCACTATTACGTACTATGCACAGAAGAATATGCAAGCAATTATTCCGTTGGGATTTGGCTGACAAGACCTTGGAGATTCCTCGAGTTATTTGTAACTTAAAGGCCAATAAAAGGAAGCCAGGTACAAGTCGAGCGGTCATTTTTGGAGTGGGGCGCGGTTAGAGTGAGAGGCTTTGGCTTAACAGGCTTTACCAAGAAGTACAGGCAGAGGGCTAAGGGAGCTGAGTCTTTTGGAATCATTTAGTTGATTGTAGAATTTAGGCTTAAGAAGTTAGAGACAAAGGTATAACAAGTGTAGACAAGGTAGCTATTGTGGGATTCCAGGGTATGTAATGGTCTCCCTCACGACTACATCTGCAGGAAGTACACCTAACTTCAGCTCCTGAATAAAAAGGTTAAGGGACTGGACCTGGACATACTCAGAACCACCCGGGAGGCTGAAAACCTCAGATAAAACTTTTACTGAGGTGGTCACACTTCAGATGGATGACCACCAGAAGTGAGGGGAGTAATCATTTAGTGCAGGGTTCTGTTGTGGCCATTTCTCTCAGCAACAAATATACCCCCTTGGATATTGTTGGGGAGGGAGAAGACTTATCAGGGCACAGCAGCAGGAGCCAGACCAGTGGCACTGTGACCAGCTCTGAGGCTCGACAGGGAAGGGCAAAGTCAAACAGAACAATAGTGACAGGACACCTTATAGTTCAGGGGATGGACAGGAAACTCCGTGGCCATGAAATATGCTAGGATGGTGTGTTCGCTCCCAGGTGCTAGAGTCCAGGATGTCCCAGAGTGGCTGCAGAATATTTAAAAGGGGAAGCTGAGCTACCAGAGACCATGGTGCACATTATTACCAATGACATAGGTCCTGCACAGTGAGTATAGGGAGTTAGGAAAGAGGCTAAAGAGCAGGACCTTCAGGGTAGTAATCCCTGGATTATTCCCAGTGCCAGATGTTAGTCACAGGAACAGGATGATGGTACAACTGAATGAGTGGCTGAGAAACTGTTGCAGGGGGAAGAGTTTCAGGTTCTTAGATAACTGGAACCTCTTCTGGGGCAGGGGTGATCGGTACAAGAGGGACGGGTTGCACCTAAACTTGAGGAAAACCACTATCCTGCCCCGGAGATTCACTAGTGCTGCTCGGGAGGGTTTAAATTAGCTTGGCAGGGAGATGGGAAGCAGAGCTCCAGGCCAGAAAGTGGAGTGGTGAAGAGGGAGGTAGATGCCAGGGTCAGTAAAAACAGGCAGGAGCAAAATAATAGATATGATGGGATGGATGGTTTGAAGTGTGTGTATTTTGATGCTAGGAATATTATGGGTAGAGGTAATGAACTTAGAGCATGGATCAGTACATGGAGCTATGATATTGTGGCCATTGCAGAGACTTGGTTGACAGAGCGACAGGAATGGGTGCTTAATGTCCCAGGTTTCAATTTTTAGAAGAGAGAGAGAGGGAGGTAAGGGAGGTGGGGGAGAGCGAGTTGCACTACAATTCGGGAACAATATCACAGCTGCACTCAGAGAGAACATAATGGAGGGCTTGTCTACATGGGTAGAACAGAGGAAGAGAACAATCATTCTGATGGGATTGTACTACAGCCTCCCCAATAGCCACCGGAACATTGAGGAGGAGCAGATATGCAGGGAGATTAAGGAAAAGTGTCAAAACAATCGGGTTGCTGTCATGGGGCAGGGGGGTTCAACTTTCATAATATACACTGGGACCTTCTGAGTGTAGAGGTATATAGATAGTCCAAAAAGAGAAGGGGCTGCACTGGACCTGGTGTTGGGTAATGAGGCTAGCCAGGTAATAGACCTCTCAGTGAGTGAACAGTTAAGGAAAAATGACCACAACTCCTATAAGTTTTAAGATAGCTATAGATAAGGATAATTACGGATCTTGCAGGAGAGTACAGGTGTCCCCCGCTTTTCGAACGTTCGCTTTACGAAACCTCACTATTACGAAAGACCTACGTTAGTACCCTGTTTTCGCTTTCAGAAGGCGTTTTCACTGTTACGAAAAAAAATCAGCACGCGATAAAAGGCAGCGTGCGCCCCGAGATTTGGAACGGCATTCTCACCGACATTGCTTAAACACGTGCCTGTGAGCAGTCGTTTGCAAGATGAGTTCCAAGGTATTGGAAAAGCCTAAAAGAGCTCGTAAGGGTGTTACACTTAGCGTACAACTAGACATAATTAAGCGTTTCGATCGTGGTGAATGAAGTAAGGACTAAGTGAGTTTGGCTTGTGGAAGCTGACGAACATGATGTTGAAGAGGTTTTGGCATCCCATGGCCAAGATCTGATAGATGAAGAGCTGATGCAATTGGAAGAGGAAAGGATAACAATTGAAACTGAATACCGTAGCGAACGGACCGAAAGTGAAGTCGTCCAGGAACTGAACGTGAAGCAACTGCGTGAGATTTTCGCTGCAATGATAAAGTACGACTTTAATTTTGAAAGGGTACGTAGGTTTAGGGGATATTTGCAGGATGGTTTGAGTCCTTACAAAGAACTGTATGATAGAAAAATGTGCGAGGCTCAGCAGTCAAGCAAGCCTTCCACATCAGCCACAGCAGACGACGAACCTCGACCTTCAACACCAAGGCGGGAAGTCATAGGAGACTTTGGGCTGCCTGCTCTAATGGAAACAGACGACGAGATGACACCTCAGTGTCCCACCACCCCGCGATACGTGGAGAATGCAGCGGTAGCCGGGAGGCACACAGCACATCTTTAAGAAAAAAGCCGAAATAAACATGCTAATTAATTAGGTGCCGCCTGACACGTAATTAATTAGCATGTTTATTTCGGCTTTTTTCTTAAAGATGTGCTGGATGCCTCCCGGCTACCGCTGTACCCCTGCATGCTTCGCGGTTCGGTATCTGTCGGCAGCCTGGAGGATGGGGGCCACTGCACCATCCAACCTGCGACGACTCAGTCTAACACACCATCATCAGTGTGCTCTACGCTGTCTTCCCAATTCCAGTAAGTGATACTACACTGTACATACATCATTTCTACTTTATATAGGCTGTGTATTTATCATATCATTCCGGCTTTTACTATATGTTACTGTTATTTTAGGTTTTATATGTTATTTGGCATGATTTGGTAGGTTATTTTTGGGTCTGTGAACACTCACAAATTTTTGTCATATAAATAAATGGTAATTGCTTCTTCGCTATACGACATTTCGGCTTACGAACCGTTTCATAGGAATGTTCTACCTTTGGATGGCGGGGGAAACCTGTATTAAATTAAAGCAGGACAAATCATGAGAACTTTAGGCAGGAACTAGGGAGAGCTGACTGGGAACAGTTGTTTATTGGGAAAGTCCAAACCTGACATGTGGAAGGTGTTGAAAGGCCAACTGCACAGAGTACGGGACAGGAATATTTCAGCAAGAAGGAAAGACAACGATCCAGTAAGGAAGGTTGACAAGGTAAGAGAACCTTGGATGTTGAGAGAGGTGATGAATTTATTCAAGGATAAGTATGTAAAGGTCAGGAAGCTAGAATCAAATAGAGCCCTTGGGGATTATAAATAAGCCAGAAAATAACTCAAGAGAATTAGGAAAGCAAGGAGGGTCCATGAAAATCCTTGGCAAGTAGGATTGAAGAGAATCCCCAAGCATACTATATATACACCAAGAGCAAGAGGATAACTAGGGAGAGGGTAGGCCACTCAAGGATCGGGGGTGGGGGAGGGGAGGGAGAGAACATCTGCTTGTAGTGGTTGAGGTCCTTGAGTAATTTTAATCAATATTTATCAAGGAGGATGTGGAGTGTGGAGGACTGGGAGATCAGACTTGAGCACCTTGATACGCTTGGGCATTTTGAGCTAAATGAGGAGGTAGTGTTGGGTGTCCTCAAGAACATTAAGGTGGATAAGTCCCAGAGCCTGATGGGATAAATCCCAGGTTATTGAGAGGGGGAATAGAAAAGTTTGCTGGGACACTGACCAATATCTTTGTGTCCTCTCCAGCCATGGGCGAGGTCCCAGAGGCCTGGCAAGTAACTAATACTTTTTCATTATTAAAAAAGAGGAACCAGACATAATCCTGGATACTATAGAGAGGCGAGACTCACATCAGTGGTAGGGAAGTTACTGAAGATAAATCTTAGGGATAGGATTTATAAGCATTTGGAAAATAGTGGTCTAATTTTCCACTGGAGTTAGTCTGGTGAGGAGGGTGTGAGGACACCCAGCAGGACTGAAAAAAAGACCTGACAAAGGGCAGATGAGCTCCTTGTGAGCCAATGGCTATCTTCCGTGGAAGAGATTAAAGCCTCACCACGTATCTACGAATCGTATGCTATGCACCTAGTTAGAAGAGACATGATGAACTTGGGCGCTGCACCGTGTGCCTGGACCTGCCCAAGGTCTCCGCCTAAGGAAGGGCCGAGCTCAAAGAAGCGGCCGTGGCTGGAGGCCGACACGGCCTCGGGCTCAAGTTCAGCGGGGGTGGCGGCAGGCGGTGCCAAGGCAGCCAGCGAGAACAAACTGGAGGCGAGGCTGTACTTGGTGCTGTCGCAAGATCGAAGAAGATGGAAGTGCGTAGCTGCCAACCTTGGATTTGGGACGGCACCCACTGACTGACTGTTCTAATTAGGGTGGGCCAACATGGCTTTGTGCAGGGCAAGTCATATCTTTTATGACAAGGTCACAAGAGTAATTGATGAAGCTAGAGCTGTGGCTGTTATATATATGGATTTTTGTAAGGCATTTAACAAAGTTCCTCATTGGCAGTTCATCCAGAAGATTATGATGCATGGGATCTATGGTGAATTGACCATTTGGACTCAGAACTGGCTTGCCCATAGAAGACAGAGAGTAGTGGTCAAAGGGACTTATTCTAGCTGGAGGTCTGTGATTAGTGGTGTTCCACAGGGACCTGTACTGGGACCTCCGCCGTTTATGTATATAAATAATGGGATGGGTAGGTTAGTAAATTTGCAGATGATGTGAAGATTGGTGGTGCTGTGGA
Organism: Mobula hypostoma; assembly: GCF_963921235.1. Lineage (NCBI taxonomy): Eukaryota > Metazoa > Chordata > Chondrichthyes > Myliobatiformes > Myliobatidae > Mobula > Mobula hypostoma. The sequence continues at coordinate 58,500,294 of NC_086111.1, read as the reverse complement.
TAGCGTAGAGGATTGGAAAAGAATACAATGGGACATAGATCAGTTGGAGATATCAGTGGAGAAATGGAAGATGGAATTTAACCCGGCCAAAGGTGAAGTGTTGCACCGTGGCAGGTCAAATGGAAAGAGATGCTTAGATAGGCACATGAATGTGGAGAAAATGGAGAGGAGATTAGTTTAGTTAGCCATTTGATGACTAAGTTAAGTGGATGGGCACAATATTGTGGGCCAAAGGGTCCGTTCCTGTGCTGTGCTCTATGTTCTATTTATTTAAAAACAACAATCAGATTTGCAAATACACTTCTGTAGTACCTCTCAACACTTAGTTTTAGTGTAAATTGGCAATGTGCTTTCTGCTGTAAGCAGATTCAGGCCCTTGAGTCCTATTCTCAGAAGTGTTTAAGAAAAAAAAGAACAAATTTGAGAACTCATTAATGCAAAGAACAACAAAAATCAGAAAGTTACAGACAATGTCAGCTTATGAATTATAGCTTATGAACATTAATCTCAGGTGTAATGAACAACAAAAACAAATGAATGCATGGCAGGAAGATACTGCACAGCAGTTATTCTGCAAGCCTGAACACAAGAGATTCTGCAGGTGCTGGAAATCAGCATCAGGTTGCTGGTCCTGATGAAAGGGCTCAGCCCAAAACACTGACAGTTTAATCCCCTCCATAGATGCTGCCCGACTTGCTGAGTTTCTCCAGCAGTTTGAGTGTGTTATTCTGCAACCTTACCCATTTTAAATTGGGAACAGCTTTTCTTATTGTCTTCATGCACCAAGTTTTAGATGTGTGATTAATAGCAGACAGCAACTCTGAAGTGAGCTGGGCCACTTACTCCATGTGAAAATCCAACAACTGCAACTGGGATCTGGAGCAGCTAGAAAAATAGCAGATGGAATTTAATGCGGACAAGTGTGAGGAGTTGCACTTCAGTAGAACCTACCAGGGAAGGTTTTACAGTGAACGGTAGGGCACTGAGGAGGGCAGCAGAACAAAGGTATCTGGGAATACAGGTCCATAATTCATTGAAAGTGGCGTGACAGGTAGGCAGGGTCGTAAAGAAAGCTTTTGGCACATTGTCCTCCATAGATCAAAGTACTGCGTACATGGGATGGGATGTTACGTCAAGGCTGTAAAAGATATTTCAGATACATAACCTTTTATTGGAACTGAGGAGAAAAATAGGAACTTCACAAGCTTTAACTTGCGAAGAAAGGCAGAGGGCTGCTGACAGAACAAAAGGGATCTGTAATTGGGAGTCAGGAGAGGCAGCCTGACCCATTCGCTATGCAGCTGAAAAAAGCTGGTAAAGGCATTTGTAGAGGATTCAGGTGAAGTCAATGATGTCAGCAAGGGCAATATAACATGGAATCCTTGAAATGGTTAGATAATGACATTTTGGTAGAAAAATGGTCAACCAACAAGGAACAAAAGGCATAGGTGACTCTTTCACTGGTTCACAAGATATAATAAAACTATCACATATTGGGTGAAGCAACACACATCAAAGTTGCTGGTGAACGCAACAGGCCAGGCAGCATCACTGGGAAGAGGTTCAGTCGACCTTTCAGGTCGAGACCCTTCGTCAGGACCAACTGAAGGAAGAATTAGTAAGAGATTTGAAAGTGGGCGGGGGAGGGGGAGATCCAAAATGATAGGAGAAGACAGGAGGGGGAGGGATGGAGCCAAGAGCTGGACAGGTGATTGGCAAAGGGGATATGAGAGGATCATGGGACAGGAGGCCCAGGGAGAAAGATGGGGGGGGGGGACCCAGGATGGGCAAGGGGTATAGTCAGAGGAACAGAGGAAGAAAAAGGAGAGAGAGAAAGAATGTGTATAAAAATAAATAACGGATGGGGTACGAGGGGGAGGTGGGGCATTTGCGGAAGTTAGAGAAGTCAACATATTGGGTGAATGCATGGTTGCTAAATTTGTGGACAACACTAAGATTGGTAGGAAAGTAAGTTGTAATAAGAAGTTAGAAGGCTATAAATGGGTATAGGGAGAGTAAATGAGCCGTTACAGATCTGGCAAGTGGACTGTAATATCTGGAAATGGTCAAATAACATCAGCGAAAGCTTAGTGCCATGGCAACTCTGTCCAAGCCCCAGAGCCATTACCTTTGTCCTTTCCATTCCTCATGAAGCCCCTCTGCAACCCAATATGACCATTTGCCCAGTTTTGATGGGTTGTTTGACATGAAATATCAACTCAGTTTCTCTTTCCACAGATATTGCCAGAACCAATGAATGCATCCACTGTCTTCTGAAGTATATACGCTATCTTTTTAATTTGTTTCAATTACTTTCCAGATTAGAAGCTGAGGCTTAATTTTCCCCTGTGCAAAAGTGATTTTATCGTGATGATATTTACATTCAGATGGGAGTGCCTTTTAATAATCTCATGAACTATTTGTTGGATGTTAGCAGGATCTTGGAAAGTAGTGGCACTTTCCTGCCTCCAGCTGTATGGGGGAAAACTTGGACATCAGTCATGAGTGACAGAAATGATATCATACTTATATAATTTGTCAAGGAGAAATGGTTCAGACACTTCTGGCTGGTTTCTTTGCACTGCATTTTTGAATATCAAACCCATTTCAGCTGAATAACCTCTATGAGGAGCTGCAATGTACGTCATTTCACCCTTCCTTAAACTCACTGAATATATTTGCATGAGAGAAGACATCAAATGGAAAACATCTGGTGTGAAAACTGACAGTGGAGAACTCAGTACATTATCACATAAATTCAGAATCTATATATCAAACACCAAGTTAAATTATGCTTGAAGAAAACAATACAGTAGATTCTAGTTAATTGGGCCATTGGTTCATCAGGGCACCTGCTTATTTGGGACAACTCTTAAAGAACAAAAACTAATAAAGGAAAAAAACCCAGATTCCCTTCATTTATTTCAGACACCATGCCACTTTAATGGGACAGGAGACTGTTGCTGAGCAGTTCCTAACTAGCATCAGTCACGTGCAGTTGTTTGACTGTGTATAGAGTGAACAGTTTTTAAAAAGTGTTAGTTGCATGTATTTCTGTTCAAAAAGCAGTGATTTTTGTCACTGACAGTTGCCAAGATATAAGCGGTAAGACAATTCCAGACTGCTTTGCTCACTGCGGTTTCAAGCATTCTGGCTTAGAGAGGGCAGAAATGGCTGCGAGTGAAAATGAAAACAATTTCACTTCTTCAAGTTGGGAATCATGAAGATTAAGGTAAAGACAATCATCTTGAATGTTCCAATGAAAATGAAGATTTGGAGGGTCAAATTACCAAAGACATTGTATGAAGGTAGTCCATTATCTGCACTAGGCATCTACACTGATTTTGTTAATTTACAGTCAATCAAAAGAAAACAGCAGCCTGCACTAGATGAATTCCTTTGTTGATAACTACTACAAACTAATACACAGTTTTATAGTACTGTAGTATTGGCATTCTGAATGTAATTTGTTTTACATTTAATCTAAATACACAATTTGTTATTCAGTAAAATTGTAGTTTGTCTTTTTTATATCTTTTTAACCATTTCCATTGAACTTCAGCTAATTGGGGCAGCTGCTTAAATGGGCCAAAATGTACTAGTCCCAATGTGTCCCAATTAACCAGAATCCACTGCGTCTACAACCGAGTGGATACATTCCACCTATATAATCTTGAATTCAATATTCACACATCAGACTGAAGAGCATAACAAAATAGGAGTCGCAATAAAGCACTTGACTCCTCAAGCCTGGATGATCTACCTTAATTCATCTCTCTTGTGCCAATTCCCTTCAGTCCTCAATTCCCACTTCTTTCAAGGAACTTAGCTGCTTTGTCATTAAATTCTCCCAAAGAACTCGCCTCATCTGTCTTGAGCAATGATCAGAGCACTGCACAGCTGGCTTAATATGTTGCAACTACTAGCTAGACCAGCGGTTTAAAAGGGAGGTGTCATATTTTTGAGACTTAAAAATGAAAGGATAAACTATTTTATTGCGAAACATAATCACTCAAAGAAAAAGTTGCATCTGAAGAGTCAGGAGAAGCAGATCTTTCTGGTGCCGAAACATTTTAATTCTGATTCCCATTCCAAAGTGTTGATCCATGGCCTCCTGTGCCGAGATGAGGCCATCCTCAAGGAGCAACATCTTGTATTCTGGTACACTGATCTCTCCTTCCAGAGAAGGAAACTCCTCCAAACCCCCCATTCCCCACTCAGACCTTTTATTGCTTATTACCCCCCTGGGTCCTCTCCTCTTTCCCTTTTTCCAATTGTCCACCCTTGTGTCCTAGTAGATTCTTCTCCAGCCCTTGACCTTTCCCACCCACCTGGCTTCACCCATTGCCTTCCAGCCAGCCCCTTGCCCCTTCCCCCACCTCTTAATTCAGGCATCTCCTCCCAACCCTCTCGGTCCTGAAGAAGGGTCTCGACCCAAAACATCAGCTGTTTACTCTTTTCCGCAGATGCTGCCTGACCTGCTGAGTTCCTCCAGTACTTTGTGTGTGTCGCTTTTGATTTCCAGCATCTGTAGATTTTCTTGTGTCTGTGATTACCTACCTTAAAGCATTGTGGGAATCTGAATATCCAGCAAATTCTGTATCCTTCACTATACTCCATTCAAATACGATTCCTGCCAAGGTGCTGAATGTGTTGCCTGTAAGGGGGGATAAAACAACTTAGTACCTGCACCACAGGTTAATATGCAATTGCAGCTCAGCTGGTTTCTCTCAGGCTCTATCACCAATATCTATTTCAACGCACTCTGGAAAAAGCAAACAGGTACCTGAAGGAGTGAAAACACAGCAGGAGATCTCATCAAAAATACCACTGCAATTTCAACATGTGCAGCGACCCGTGAAGCTGGATAAAACTGGGATTTTAACAAGGATGTGGGCACCAGTTACATCATCAACATGACATTTGTGTCTCTCAAAACAAATACTCAATGAGACGGTTTATTATCTAACCACATAACACAAGTAGATCATTCATGACTGCTCTGTGACTAATGAGGATATTGGGACTCACAGCCTTAGTGCGCTCTTAATTAAACTGAAATTGCACTGTACATCTACAAAGATATACTGAATTGTTGCCAACATTGCCAAACAAAATATCAAATATTAAAGCAGAAGTAACATGTTTACAAACAGCAGGATATTGAAAGCAATAGATAATGTTCTATATGTATTAGTTACAATCTCATTGAAGACTGCTGTAGCAATCCCCAGGTTACGCGAACTCCCCAAGGGAAGTCCATAAACCACAAGTCAGAAACAAACAATTTCAGTGAGAGTTGATTATCAGAGTCCCGTTTAATATCACTGGCATATGTCATGAAATTTGCTAACTCAGCAGCAACAGTACAAAGCACAATAGAGAAAAATAAATAAATTACACTAGGTCTATATTAAATAGTTAAATTAAAAATACTGCAAAAACAGAAATAATAGAAGTGAGGTAGTGTTCATGGGTTCAATGTCCACTAGAGAATCAGATGGCAGAGGGGAAGAAACTGTTCCTGAATCAGAGTGTGCGCCTTCAGGCTTCTGTACCTCCTATTTGACGGTTAATAATAAGATCAGGGCGTGCCTTGGGTGATGGGGGCCCTTAATGATGGATGCCACCTTTCTGAGGCACTGCTCCTTGAAGATGTCTTGGATACTATGGAGGCTAGTACCCAAGATGGAGCTGACTAATTTTTCAACTTTCTGTAGCTTCTTTTGATCCTGTGCAGTAACCCCAACACCCACCCCACCCCCATACCAGACAGTGATGTAGCCTGTCAGAATGCTCTCCACAGTGCATCTGTAGAAGTTTGAGTGCCTTAGGTGACAAACCAAATCTCCTCAACATGATTATTTAGTTGTTTTCCCAGGTATTGATACATTGGTACAGAATCAGAATGCCCCACATACAATGGCAGTTTTGGTAACCTTAAAGTATTGACCGATATTATGTTCTTCGATAGTAGAAGATATTGCCTTGTTAGTTTCCAAAGCAAATGCCTCAAATGTCCTCACATTATGAACTGGTTGTCTGTGCCTGGTGTCTACTTGATTACTGCAGGGAGTTTTTGCAAACAGAGTTTTCTTCTGAAATAACTAACTGTTGCTCATAGTCCATAACTTCTGAAGATGTTTGTATTGCTGTAACACATTTTTGTTTCTTTAAAAACCTATCGGGGAGTTTGTGTAAAATCAGATTTTTCTAAGCCAGATCCTCTGCAACTCTGAGAGCCCAGTGTGCCTACATGAAATTATTTCATTATGGAAAGTATACAATTCCTGCCACTTGTTCCCTTTTAAATTGCCTCAGCTAGTTTCAAACTTTCTGACCTAGTTCACAGTTGCATTTTGTGGTGGCACATTTTAACCATTTGGAATGCTCAATATTAATGAGAACCACCAATTTTATTTAAATGTCAGAAATAAATTCTTCATTAGTTTAACTGCCCCACCTACTCTCCATAGCAGTGGTTCCCAGCCTGGGGTCCATGGACCCCTTGGTTAATGGTGGGGGTCCATGCCATACACAAGTTTTGGAACCTTTGCTCTTTCTATGACCTGCAGTATGAAAGCTCCATTGTCACAACAACCAGTGTGACATGAAATAAATCATAATTGACCTTTGCCTGCAGATTAGGAAACCGAGGGCATGCTGGAGGCTGCCCATAGTAACAACTGCTATAAAGTCTGCCATGTCAAGGAAATGGCCAAATGAACCATGGATTAAAGAAAGGAGGGGGAAAAAATATTTTATTTAGAGATACGATGCAGAACAGGTCTTTCCGGTCCTTTGAGATACACCAGCCAGTAATCCGTGATTTAACCCCGACTTAATCACAGGACAATTTACAATGACCAATTAACCTACCCAATACACCTTTGGACTGTGGGAGGAAACTGGAGCACCTGGGGAAAACCCACATATTGCACAGTCTCCTTACAGACGGTGCTGGATAGTGAACTACTGTTTAAGATGTAAGGTATGAATTTCTGTGATAAAGTCTTGATGAACAGGACGAGTTTTCCCAAAAGGAAGTCACTGTTTAAAATCTTGTAAGCATATTAACCACATTATAAAGAATGGATGGAATTATGGGATACATAACCATAAGAATTCCATTTCCTAACAGGGTGCTATAATAGATCAGGCTCCTTGATGTCTGCATTACTGCCAAACTCACTAACATTAAGATCATCAATGTAGTGAACATTTACGAAACAGAGAAATGCACTTTGGATCTTGAATTTGAACCAATATTCCTTTTCTCTTGCTTTTGCAACCCCAACCAAGCAGACTAGTAAGTAGTTCAAGTTGTCATTTCCAGAAACCAGAATTCTAGGTTAACATACTTTGGAATGCCAAGTTCCATAGATCAGATTTTCATAGATCATATTGCTATCGTTCTCTCCATTGATTAAATTTGATCTTGAAGGATCCAATGAATGTACTTGATTTGAAGCAACTAGAAATTTTCCCTCTACAGATGCTGCCTGACCCACTAAGTTCATTTCTTGTTCTGCAAAGGTGCTTTCACTTAATTGCAAAGAAATATTTAATGAAGAGCAATGTTAAGAAAAACAGATAGAAGTTTACTGGAGATGCCACAGCGAGCAGCGAGATGCAGTCATGAATACTTGAAGCTGTGAATAAACAAATTCATGACTAACAAGGGATGAGTTTAAGGTGAAGCCTATCGGAATATTTTTTCCTCTTCTTTTGCAATTTGCTCCATTTCCTTATGTAAATCATACTAAACAAATGGATACTTAGCATTCGTTTCTTTTTCTGCAGCTCACTCATTAACCATATTGTTTGTTCCAACTCCAGGAGTGGATCACTATGATCGAGTCCAATGCACCAGTACAGAGGAAATGCTCCACTGCCAAAGATGCCATCTTTCAACTGTGATGTTAAGCTGGCACATTAAACCAACTCAATTCTCTTAGGTGGACACAGAACTTCCTCTATTTAAACTGAAACCGAGTTCTGTTGAAGTTCTGCCAACACTTAATCCCTAGAACACATAAATCATTCATATCATTGCTGGGCCATTCTGTGCACAAGCTGGTGTATACATTTTCAAATTTTACTCGGGTGGCTCCTCTTCAACAGTGATTTATTGCAAATCACTTTTGTATAACACAGGTCATGAAATAAAAAATTTCTTCTTGCTTATATTTTCACTTCCCGAGGCATTATCTTCCACCTAGAAGTCCAAAATTCAGCTGTGGCTCATCAATAATTTCACCAAATGTCTGTTGTGATGGCGAGTGGAGAACAAGTAGCAAATTCTGGTTCACTCACCTCTCCCATTTCCATTTACATGAAGAATAAGGAAGTGTGGTGACAATTGCAGACTGCCTCCATACAGCACATAACCAGACCATGTTGATCGTTGACACAAATGACGCATTTCACTGCATGCTTCGATGTTTTGATGTACATATGATAAATAAAACTAAGTTTTGGCAGACTTGGTCACAGACTGCTTTTATTATTCTGTTAACATCAAAGTTTTTTTTTACTGAAGTACCACAGTGGTGTAGTGGTTTTATCCTATTTACAAACTGAAAATTAAAATATCACTTTTCTCATGGCAAACAGTCACATCCGTAACCTTGATAGTGGATCATTATTTCATACGATAGCGTATTTAGTAATTCATGCATCACATCTCACAGTTTAGCTCCCAGATCTCAGTGCTGCTAATTCACCTTAAATTTTGTAGTTTGAATATAGTGTTTAGAGACTTGGAACTGATCAGAGAGCAAAGATAAAAGCACATTCACTCTCCACAGTCAGGAGAGACTAACTGGATTGAAATGTAGCTTCATATATAAGACTTAATCTACAATTCAGCTTTGCATCAAGGCTAATGGTTTGCTGAAACATCCACATGACCACGACAGGAAGGTTAAAGAAAATGACAGACTCAGCTAAATCAATGACAAGTGAAAATGAAATTGTTTACATCATGATTTATGATGTGATGTAGATGAAAGCACATCAGAATAACTACCATCAAAAAATTATAGCAATACAAATACCATGATGGAATACAAATTTTAACCGCAGGCTGATTTGCTGCACCCATCTTGGCGCAATGAATTGCAAGTGACATCAGTACCATCAGGAAGCTTTGAAAAGGACTGGTAAATGTACATCTGGGTTTCCCAGCAACCACAATAATAATAATATTGATGCACTATCAATTACTCCAAAAGACTGGAAAGTAGAGTAAATAGTGAAAGGCTTTTATTAACAGTAAAATGGATCCACGTCCATGCTGTGTGTCTGTCCTGGACTGTGGGAGGAGCAGTGACACAATAGCCTTTATTCAGGGGTCTGTGGGAGGAGCCACAGGAGCAGTCAGCCAAGGGGCGTGTCTAGGCATGTCCAGACAGGTAACCTAGTTACAACCTATATACGTGGTTTACCACAAATATGCTCAACAAATATGCCCTTTTCTCATTACTACCATCAAGGAGGTGGTAGAGGAGCCTAAAGATATACACTCAACATTTTATGAACAGTTTCTTCCCTTCCGCCAGATTTCTGAGCTGCCCATGAACCCATGAATACTACCTCTCTTTTCTGCTCACTTTACACACATTTTCCAATTTCTTACTATAAAGTTTTTTTATGTATTGCACTGTAATGCTGCAAAACAAATTTCATGACGAACAGTATGCCAGTGATAATAAGTTGATTGCGATTATCTAACAGCTCTGCAGAATCTCTCATGTATAGGGTAATGTAAAACTTTACAGAAATCCCAGGAATATATGGAGTGGTGCAAATGTTAGTTCAGGTCACTTCTGCACTAAGAATCCCAATGATGTGAATGTTCATGTCCCTAAAAAAATTTAGAGATGCCAATTCATACCTACTTCATTATAAAGCAAATCCATAACTTGTATACATTAGTTTATATACATTTGGAATGAAATTAAATTGGTAAACTTAATTTTTTTAAAAATCTAGCATTTTCCATCAAATACGAGAGAACCAATGTTTTAGGAGTAAGTGTTCATATGACATTCCCATTTGCAGGAGACAATGAAATAAATTTTACAATACATCAAAAGACATATTTATTTCATTAAGGGAATTTTTATTTCATAAATACTTACCTTTGTTTAATCACTTAATTCCTTTCAAATAGGGAAACAGCTTTAAAATCTGAACTATTTTCTTTAAGTTTGAGTAAGGGATTTCTTCCTTCAGTTAGTCCTGACGAAGGGTCTCGGCCTAAAACGTCGACTGCACCTCTTCCTACAGATGCTGCTTGGCCTGCTGCGTTCACCAGCAACTTTGATGTATGTTGCTTGAATTTCCAGCATCTGCAGATTTCCTATTGTTTTTCTTTGTTTATTTAGAATGGAATGAGAGAAAAACTCCCTTCATCTCAAAAATCTCATGTTGAAAGTCCTGACAGCTATCCAGAAGTTCCAAAACCATTTGCACTTGGAAAGGCCTTGCTCTGCATTGATCCTTGGTCAGTGACCTCAGGGTAGCTGAAGATCTTTCACATAAACATTCAAAGTGCTTTGGAACAAAAACAGGCTGTTCCTATTCTTTGAAACCAATGACTTAAAAGCCCAAAGGACTTGACTTAAGGAAATGAACGATATTGCCAACAACTTGAAGATTCATGATACAAGATCTCATACCCTAATCTTGAACTGGAGGTAGAGAAAGCTAGAGAACTCAAAGTTAATCCAACAAATTGAATATTACAGCAAGATTTCAAATGCAAGTGGGAAGAAAAGTAGATTTAAGGATGTATACTCGTTTATATAAATTTCCATTGATTTAATATGCAACCCCTTCATGGTAGTTAACATTAGATTAATTCAGCAAGTCAGGCAGTACCTATGGAGAGGAATACAGTTAAAATTTCAGGCTGAGAGTGTTTATTCCTCTTCATAGATGCTGCCTGACCTACTGAGCTCCTTCAGTATTGTGTGTGCATGTGTGTTACTCTAGATTTCCAGCATCTGCAGAATCTCATGTGTTGACAATGAATGAAATCATTTTGATATCTGCCTTAATTTTCACTTTACCACAACTCAGTTTGAAAACCTCTCTTGTTCCTCTCCAACAACCTAAGTGTTCGTGGCTTATCCCTGGTTCTCCCTGAACTCCTGCTATTAAGGCACCAACTTATGTTTCACTCCATCTGCTACCTTCCCTGAGCTCTGCTTCTGCTGTCCAGTCACCGTTTACTCATTCTCATCTGCTAGCCTGATTCTTACCGGTTTGTAATCTCAAGGTTTTGCTTTGATTTTTGGGTGACAATGAAAATCCTGTTAAGGCTGTGGACTATTGAGAGCAAAATGGAGGATCTAGGCCACAGGCAGATCCAGTGAGAGTCCAGTGGAAATAACATAAGGAATATTATTGCCACATCAAGGTAGAAAGGAAATCTCAAAACTTGCTGCACATTCCACGGAGAATACCAGGATGCATAATCATGTCAGGACCACTCATTTCCTTGCAGAGTGATTGGCAATTGAACCCAAAAGGTGAAAAAAAAAATTAAAAGTGATGTACTGTTCAAAACATATCCAAAACCATCCTTGCTGCTGACCTGCGGAAACAGCAAAGCTTAAGCGTTTAGAACGAGTTGAAGGTAGAGCAAGAACTTTTCCGCGGAATGGCATTGGGAAATGCAAAACATTTATGCTGCAGGCATTGCCATGAGCAGAATGGAGCAACTACAACCTAACGATTAAACAATCAGATCCTGGGAAAGCTTGTCAAAAAGAGCAAAAAAGGTGTCTCCCATGGTTTAATTGGCAAGCATCTGCTATTTAAAATAAAACTTAATTGTTGCAGCGTGGTTGGGGAGGGTGTTAGAACATGGCATATTTTTGTAAAGAACATAAATTAAATCCAAGGTGATCCTTGGATGTTTTGAAATAATCAAAGTATTACCTAGAACAACAGCAAAGCCTTTTATTTAAATAATCCCATAATACAACACGGATTTATTGACATATACCCTTAAACTGGTAAAATATCCCCAGGTACAACTGTGAAATATTTGGCATTAACCAAAAATGATATTGGAGGCCATGACTAAATCTTTGCCTGAGCGCAATACTGAACAATATTAAAAGGAAAGTGTATACAAGATTGGAGAACTTTAGGGAGAGAGCACCAAAATTTTGGCTACGGCAGCTGAAAACATCACCATGGAGCATTTCATCTGAGGTTGATCAAAAAGAACCAAATTGAAGAGTATGGACTTGAGACCTGGATAACGCACAAAATGCAGGAGGAACTTAGCAGATCAGGCAGCATCTATGGAGATAAATAAACAGTCAATGTTTTGGGCAGAGACCCTTCACCAGAAGTTCTGGACCCAAAATATTGACTGTTTATTCCTCTCTATAGATGCTGTGTCTGTCTGTCGGTCTCTGGATTTCCAGCAACTGCAGAATCTTTTGTGTTTAAGATCAAGATACAAGGAGCTTCAAGCCATGATTTGAAGGCTTAAAGTTTTTAAGAGTAAGATCTCATTTAACCAATTACTCAATCACAAAAAGAGGGTGCAGAAGACTCATTGCAAGTTGAGAAAGAGACCAGATGAATTTGCTAGGACCTCAAGTTTATGAGGGCTGCAATGAGAAAGATCAGACTGGACAGGAACAATCAAGCTCAGAGCAAACAAAGGCATGGACTGAGGGCTTTGGAAGGAAATAAATTGAAGCAAAGACAGAGTCAGTTGATGTTTGTATAGATTAAGCCATCTTGGTGATGGTATAAACGCAGCACAAAACTCAATAGTCAGAATGTCACAGCGTGGAAACAGGCCCTTTGGCTGATATATCCAATGCAGACTAACATGCCTTTCCATGATAATCCCATTTTTCAGCCTGTGATCCATATCCTTCTATTTCTTTACCATCCAAGTGCCTAACCAAATGTCTTGTTAAACAAACTGTTACTCTACCTGCCTTTACCGCCTCACCTGGCAGCTTGTTTCATATACCCACCATTCAGCAGAAAAAAATTGACCCTCAACATTTCGCTTAAATAGTTCCTAATCTTATTAAACCTATGTCCTCTAGTTTTAGTCTCTGTCCTTAGAGGAAAGACTAACCATCCAGTCTGTCTATGCTCCTCAATCCACTCTCTCTTTGTGCCTAAAAGCCCTTCATTCCAAGCAACATCCTGGTGAATCTCTTCCACGCTCTTTCCTGTGCTGCTATATCCTGATCCAAATGGCACACAATATTACAAATGTGGCCCAAATGTTTTGCACAGCTGTGGCATGACATTCCAAAGCTTAGACTCAATCCCCCACCCCCCATCCCCTGCCCAAACCCCCCCCAACTATGAAGATAAACAAGCCGAATGGCATTTTCAGTATTCTACCCAATTGTGTCACTATTTTCAGGAAGCTATGAACTTGCATGCTAAGATACCTACTGTTTACTGTACATGTCCTGTCATCATTAGATAGCCCAAAATGTATTGCCTCACACTTAAATTCCATCTGCTACCATTATACCCAACTTTCCAGCTTCTCCATGTCCCTCTATCCTTGGGCATCCATCTCTACAATGTACAACTCAACTAATCTACACGTTGTCAGCAAACTTGCTTATCAGTAAGGACCTAGACCCACTGCAATTTGCCCATCGCCACAAAAGGTCTACGGTGGTTGCGGTGTCACTGGCTCCCCACACGGCCTTGGATCACCTGGACAATACAAATACCTATGTCAGGATGCTGTTTATTGACTATGGCTCAGTGTTTAGCACCCTCATTCTTACAATTATGATCCAAAAGCTCTGGAACCTGGGCCTACGTACCTCCCCTTGCAACGGGATTCTCGACTTCTTAACCAGAAGACCACAACTGGTGCGGATTGGACATAACCTCTCCACCTCATTGACACGCAACACTGGAACACCTCAGGGATGTGCTTAGCCCACTGCTCTACTCTCTCTACACCAATGACTGTGTGGCTAGACATAGCTCAAATGCCATCTATTAATTTGCTAATGATACAACCATTGGTTGCAGTATCTCAGATGGTGATGACAGGGTGTACAGGAGCAAGATATACCAGTAGTTGCATGGTGTCATAGCAATGACCTTGCACTCAATGCAAGTAAGACCAAAGAACAGATTGTGGACTTCAGAAAAGGCAAGACTAGGGAACACACACCAGACCTCATAGAGGAATCAGAGAAGTGGAGAGAGTGAGCAGGTTCAAGCTCCTGGGTGTCAATATCTGGGAGGACCCAACCCGGTCCCAACATATCGATGCAGCTGAAAAGGCAGCAACACAGTGGCTTCAATAGGAGTTTGAGGAGATTTAGTTTGTCACCAAAAACACTTGCATATTTCTACAGATGTACCGTGGAGAGCATTCTAACTGGTTGCATCATCATCCGGTATGGGGTGGGGGGGGGGGGGTGGGGGGTGCCTACTGCACAGGATTGAAGTAGGTTGCAGAGAGTTGTAAAATTAGCCAGTTCCAAATTGGGCACTAGTCTTTGTAATGCCCAGGTCATCTTCAAGGAGCGCTGCCTCAGGAAAGGCAACATCCATCATTCAGGGCCTCTACCACCCAGGGCATGTCCTCTTTCTCATTGCTACCATCAGGAAGGAGATACAGAAGCCTGAAGGCACACACTCAATTATTCAGGAATTGCTTCTTGCCCTCTGCCATCCAATTTCTGAATAGTCAATGAACCCATGAACACTACCTCACTACTTAGTTAAATTATACACACACACACAAAAAAAACTGTAATTCACAGTTTTTTCCCCTATATTATCATGTATTTCTTTGTACTGCTGCTGCAGAGTTAATAAGTTTCACGACATATGCTGGTGATATTAAATCTGATTCAGAAATGCAGTCATTCTCATCCAAGTCATTTATATATTTGACAAGAAAGCAACTATGCCAGCACCAAGCCCTGCTGTGCACCACCAGATACAGACTTTATAGTCAGATAAACAACCCTCCACCATTAACCTCTGCCTCCAATCACCAAGCCAGTTTTGGATCCAGTTTACGATAATATCTTGTACTTCATGTGCTCCAACTTTCTGGACCTGCCAACTGTCTGGGTCCTTGTCATAAGCCTTGCTAACATCCAAATACACGAAATCTGATCTTCAATGATCTTAGAAAGCTCCTCAAATATCTGTCTGATTTGTGGGGCAGGATTTTCCATTGATACATAGAAACATACATAGAAAATAGGTGCAGGAGTAGGCCATTCGGCCCTTCGAGCCTGCACCGCCATTTATTATGATCATCCAACTCAGAACCCAGCCTTCCCTCCATACCCCCTGACCCCTGTAGCCACAAGGGCCATATCTAACTTCCTTTTAAACATAGCTAATGAACTGGCCTCAACAGTTTGCTGTGGCAGAGAATTCCACAGATTCACCACTCTCTGTGTGAAGAAGTTTTTCCTAACCTCGGTCCTAAAAGGCTTCCCCTCTATCCTCAAACTGTGACCCCTCGTTCTAGACCTCCCCAACATCGGGAACAATCTTCCTGCATCTAGCCTGTCCAATCCCTTTAGGATCTTATACGTTTCAATCAGATCCCCCCTCAATCTTCTAAATTCCAACGAGTACAAGCCCAGTTCATCCAGTCTTTCTTCATATGAAAGACCTGCCATCCCAGGAATCAATCTGGTGAACCTTCTTTGTACTCCCTCTATGGCAAAGATGTCTTTCCTCAGATTAGGGGACCAAAACTGCACACAATACTCCAGGTGTGGTCTCACCAAGGCCTTGTACAACTGCAGTAGTACCTCCCTGCTCCTGTACTCGAATCCTCTCGCTATAAATGCCAGCATACCGTTCGCCTTTTTCACCGCCTGCTGTACCTGCATGCCCACTTTCAATGACTGGTGTATAATGACACCCAGGTCTCGTTGCACCTCCCCTTTTCCTAATCGGCCACCATTCAGATAATAATCTGTTTTCCTATTTTTGCCACCAAAGTGGATAACTTCACATTTATCCACATTAAATTGCATCTGCCATGAGTTTGCCCACTCACCCAACCTATCCAAGTCACCCTGCATCCTCTTAGCATCCTCCTCACTGCTAACACTGCCACCCAGCTTCGTGTCATCCGCAAACTTGGAGATGCTGCATTTAATTCCCTCATCCAAGTCATTAATATATATTGTAAACAACTGGGGTCCCAGCACTGAGCCTTGCGGTACCCCACTAGTCACCGCCTGCCATTCTGAAAAGGTCCCGTTTATTCCCACTCTTTGCTTCCTGTCTGCTAACCAATTCTCCACCCACACCAATACCTTACCCCCAATACCGTGTGCTTTAAGTTTGCACACTAATCTCCTATGTGGGACCTTGTCAAAAGCCTTTTGAAAATCCAAATATACCACATCCACTGGTTCTCCCCTATCCACTCTACTAGTTACATCCTCAAAAAATTCTATGAGATTCGTCAGACATGATTTTCCTTTCACAAATCCATGCTGACTTTGTCCGATCATTTCACCGCTTTCCAAATGTGCTGTTATCACATCCTTGATAACTGACTCCAGCAGTTTCCCCACCACCGACGTTAGGCTAACCGGCCTATAATTCCCCGGTTTCTCTCTCCCTCCTTTTTTAAAAAGTGGGGTTACATTAGCCACCCTCCAATCCTCAGGAACTAGTCCAGAATCTAACGAGTTTTGAAAAATTATCACTAATGCATCCACTATTTCTTGGGCCACTTCCTTAAGCACTCTGGGATGCAGACCATCTGGCCCTGGGGATTTATCTGCCTTCAATCCCTTCAATTTACCTAACACCACTTCCCTACTAACATGTATTTCGCTCAGTTCCTCCATCTCACTGGACCCTCTGTCCCTTACTATTTCTGGAAGATTATTTATGTCCTCCTTAGTGAAGACAGAACCAAAGTAATTATTCAATTGGTCTGCCATGTCCTTGCTCCCCATAATCAATTCACCTGTTTCTGTTTGCAGGGGACCTACATTTGTCTTTATCAGTCTTTTCCTTTTTACATATCTATAAAAGCTTTTACAGTCCGTTTTTATGTTCTCTGCCAGTTTTCTCTCATAATCTTTTTTCCCCTTCCTAATTAAGCCCTTTGTCCTCCTCTGCTGAACTCTGAATTTCTCCCAGTCCTCAGGTGAGCCACTTTCTCTGGCTAATTTGTATGCTACTTCTTTGGAATTGATGCTATCCCTAATTTCTCTTGTCAGCCACGGGTGCACTACCTTCCTTGATTTATTCTTTTGCCAAACTGGGATGAACAATTGTTGTAGTTCATCCATGCAACCTTTAAATGCCTGCCATTGCATATCCACCGTCAATCCTTGAAGTGTCATTTGCCAGTCTATCTTAGCTAATTCATGTCTCATACCTTCAAAGTTACCCCTCTTTCAGTTCAGAACCTTTGTTTCTGAATTAACTACGTCACTCTCCATGTTAATGAAGAATTCCACCATATTATGGTCACTCTTACCCAAGGGGCCTCTCACGACAAGATCGCTAATTAACCCTTCCTCATTGCTCAAAACCCAGTCCAGAATAGCCTGCTCTCTAGTCGGTTCCTCGACATGTTGGTTCAAAAAACCATCCCGCATACATTCCAAGAAATCCTCTTCCTCAGCACCTTTACCAATTTGGTTCACCCAGTCTACATGTAGATTGAAGTCACCCATTATAACTGCTGTTCCTTTATTGCACACATTTCTAATTTCCTGTTTAATACCATCTCCGACCTCACTACTACTGTTAGGTGGCCTGTACACAACTCCCACCAGCGTCTTCTGCCCCTTAGTGTTACGCAGCTCTACCCATATCGATTCCACATCTTCCCGGCTTATGTCCTTCCTTTCTATTGCGTTAATCTCTTTTTTAACCAGCAACGCCACCCCACCTCCCCTTCCTTCGTGTCTATCCCTCCTGAATATTGAATATCCCTGAACGTTGAGCTCCCATCCCTGGTCACCCTGGAGCCATGTCTCTGTGATCCCAACTATATCATAATCATTAATAACAATCTGCACTTTCAATTCATCCACCTTATTACGAATGCTCCTTGCATTGACACATAAAGCCTTCAGGCACTCTTTTACAACTCTCTTAGCCCTTTTTAATGCTTGCCCTGGATTTGTCGGCCTGCCACTTTTACTTTTCCCCTTTGTACTTTTTGCTTCTACGCTCACTTTACACCCCTCTGTCTCTCTGCACTGGTTCCCATCCCTCTGTTGTGAACTAACCTCCTCACACCTAGCCGCTTTAATTTGATTCCCACCCCCCAACCATTCTAGTTTAAAGTCACCTCAGTAGCCCCCGCTAATCTCCCTGCCAGGATATTGGTCCCCCGAGGATTTAAGTGTAACCCGTCCTTTTTGTACAGGTCACACCTGCGCCAAAAGAGGTCCCAATGATCCAAAAACTTGAATCCCTGCCCCCTGCTCCAATCCCTCAGCCACGCATTTATCCTCCACCTCATCGCATTCCTACTCTCACTGTCGCGTGGCACAGGCAGTAATCCCGAGATTACTACCTTTGCGGTCCTTTTTCTCAACTCCCTTCCTAGCTCCCTATATTCTTCTTTCAGGACCTCATCCCTTTTCCTACCTATGTCATTGGTACCTATATGTACCAGGACCTCTGGCTCTTCACCCTCCCACTTCAGGATATCTTGGACACGATCAGAAATATCCCGGACCCTGGCACCAGGGAGGCAAACTACCATCCGAGTCTCTGGACTGCGTCCACAGAATCGCCTATCTGACCCCCTTACTATCGAGTCCCCTATCACAACTGCCCTCCTCTTCCTTGCCCTACCCTTCTGAGCTACAGGGCCAGACTCTGTGCCGGAGGCAGGGCCACTGTCGCTTCCCCCGGGTAAGCTGTCCCCCCCAACAGTACTCAAACAGGATAGAACCATGTTGCCATCCCCTAATCTGTTCTTGCCTTTCTAATTGAGCACAAATACTATCCCTGAGAATGTTTGGCAATAATTACTCACTGATAAATACTGATGCAATGTATTAATTCAGGATACCACACATACCTCCTGGCCCCACACAAAGGCTAGCCACTGGCTTCTAATGTATCTATAAACATTTTGGAATTATTTTTAATTCAGCTGGCCAGGGCCAATATACACCACCTTTTCGCCCTCTTAGCTGAAAAACACTTCCTCCTTCCTGATCAACCTTATTTTCCTCTGTTAATCAAAGTTCCCTTTACCTTAGTTTCTTTGGTTTTCACTGTTATAGGGACATATTATCTGGGAATTTCCATTTTACTTTTAAACACCTTCCATGTATTGGATGTTGTTTTTCTCCACCAGATACACCCAATCTAGATCATGTCTTATACCAGCAAACTCAGCCCTCCACAATTTAAGATCTTAAACTCTTGGCCCAAACTTACCCTTTTCCATGCCTACCTTAAATCTTACTGAATTCTGGTCAGTGACTACACAGTTCCTCACAGATATTTGCATGCTCCTCATTCCTTGAAATAAGCTTGAGTACAGCTCCCTCCGTAGAACAACTCGTTACATACTGCTTTAAAAACTCTTCTTGGACCGCGAACAAATTTCACCCCATTTAAAAGTAAGGCAGTCCCAGTCAATATTAAAGAGGTTAAAAATCACTGCTACAGCCCTATTGCTTTTAAAACCTACTGCTATTTTCTACATATTTGTTCTTCTAAATCCTGCTGACTATTTGGAGGTTTATCAGTATAATCCCAAAGTGATCTGTCCCTTTCTTATGAAATCAATTTCAATTTCCAATCAATGTATGATTACATAGTACCAAGGTTAAAACCAATCTTTTCAGTTTCTGATAATCTTAGATTACTTTTATTCATCCAATTTTGGACACTGGGCAGTCTGATAATTCAGAGTTACTGAATGGCTTGAAAGAGCTTATGCTGAGGTAGAGCAACATGCCATTAACATAAATGTATTGCTGTACTTTATAGGGCTTTGGCCAGTACACAGATGAGAATGAGGAGACCAACGACAAATACTTACAGAGATACCAGAGGCAATGATAAGGAAAGATAAGGAAAGAAAAGCTACTACACTCACGTTTCTGAGGATTTGATAGATAAGAGTACAACTCAGCAATAGTTGGAGTGCTTGAATGGAGTCTCTTAAAACAAAAATGAAAGGACTGAGCAGAATCAATCTGGATTTGTAAAAAAGGTAAATTATGGAAGATTGGAAAATGAAATGCTTAAGGTTATTGTGCAGGTATAACAAGTAGTTAGGAAGGCGATCAATAAGCTGACCTTCGTTGCAAGAGAGCTTAACTATAGGGGTAAAGACATCTTACTACAATTCTATACAGCCAAGGGAGCACCACTCTAGAATATCATGTGTATACCTGGTCTCCCTACCCAAAGGGAGGATATACTTGCAATAGAGGGATTGCAGCAAACAAACTTTGAGAGATTAATGTGACGAGAATACACATAAAAATTAAGATGTTTGCTGGCCTGGGTTAGCATCAGTGACATCAGCAAGTGGTCTGCCACCTGCCCTCAGGGGAAGGAGAGATAAGGAACAATGGAGCAGCGTCTGGAGATGTGTAATGAAGGGACGTGGGAGAGAGAGAGCTGTCTGGAGCGGCTCCCCCCTTTGAACCTTGAACTGTTTGAAGTGATGGACAGGCGATACCCCAGCAGGGGGATAAAAAGGGACAGGTTCGCTAAGGCAGCACACACACGCCACCCGAAGTAACGAGACCCTGGAAGCGGTACGCTTCTCACGAGTAGGTGAGAGGTACCAGACAACGGCCAGGGTGGAAAGGTACGATCAGCTGGAACCCGGTGTGTGTCCGCCCTTGCCTGGGTGCCGGGTTCACTGCAGAGGATCGACCGCATCTGGAGGAGGGGTCACAGTCGGTGACCTCAGGTGACATCACCAAGGACCCGCCCAAAAGCTGCTTGTGAGCCATCTCGCTGGTCTGTGAGTGAAGCTGTGCTGAATGATCAGTTGTTCCTGTTCTCTCTCCCTCTCCCCGCACGTTGTCCATCGCCATGGCAACGATTACTGCGAACTGAACTACTAAACTGGACTGAACTTTGAGTCACTTTGAAATTTGGTCATTTACCCCTAGACAACGATAGAGCTTGATTGATGCTGTTATCTTAATTCTGTGCACATGTGTGGTTATCATTGTTGAACTGTTGCATTTATTATCCTTTCGATTACTGTGTTGCTTGTTTCTTTAATAAAACTTTCTTAGTTCTAGTACTCCAGACTCCAACTGAGTGATCCATTTCTGCTGGTTTGGCAACCCAGTTACGGGGTACGTAACATTAAACACAATGAGTCCGTGCCCATGCTCAGAAGAACTGAAATGTATGAAGTCGTCATGGGGACTCACAAGGTAGGAGTGTAGTTGGTTTCTCCCCCGGCCGGGATGTTTAGATTCATGGAGGAAAGTCTCAAAACAAGGAGTCAACCATTCTGGACTGAGATTAGGACTGAGTATGTATTTGCTATTCCCTACATAAGGAGACTCAGCCATTGAACATATTCAAGACAAAATGTTAAATATTGGATATTTAGGGAATCATGGGACATAGTGTCACTTTCCTGCAGGGATTGCAAAACCTAAAAAAAAAATGAGCCATGGCAGAGTTAATGTGAAGAGATGAACAATTTTTGCTCCTATTTTTGTTCTTTATGTGAATGGTGTGGTTTAAAAAAAAAATCAAAGTCTGTAGTCAAGTGCAGGGGGAACTGATTAGCTTATCACAATCATCTATGATTACAACGTAGAGTAAACTTAGTGCCAAGTGGACAGGGGAAGTACACCGAGTTTGCAATTGGCCACAAATTTAGCAAAAACTAACTTCATCTTTGACCTATCCATCTCGCATGGCAATCCATTTTCTCACAGCAACTAAGAACAAAACACTTAATAACTGAGTGAGTGTCTTTCTCTCTGTGTTTGAAAATGGAAAGGATGGCACATTCAAGTAATCTCATGACTGGAAACTGGATTCATACAAAACTTAAGTACCTGTTACCATACAAAGATTTGCATACCTTCTGAATCCAAAGCCGTAATTCTTAATTTCAGTGGAGAATCTTCCAAGTAAAGTTCACGAGTTGTAGACACAATTTCAATCCTGCTGATGACATCAACTATTACGTCACACCGCAAGACCCGGCCAAATGCTATTAAAGGGAAAAATATGCACAATGAAAGACAGATAGAAACTTTTGCAAAAGAAAAAAATCACTTCATTCAAAGTCACCTACATTTTTCATTTGCTCATGATAAATTGGAAACACATTTTATAAATACTAAAATCTCTTTTAAACCATGTGGCTACAACATTTCTGTTCATCTAATTTTCACCAATATTCTTAAATCCCATTGGGTCAAATTTAAAATTTTAAAGTGACTGTCATAACTCTTTCATCATCTTTCACTATCTCATTATCTTTCGTCCTAGAACCAACTATGCTTGTGAATTCTCACCATTTCCCAACTAGTGATATTAGTGCTGAGCCAACCCAACATTAATAGACAGAGTTGCAAGAGAAATAAAGAACTGATAATAAGGCTTTAAAACATCAGAGGAAATCTTGAGACGTAGGGGAAAATAACAATTTGTGTTGCGTACTAATGAAGCTAACATGATTGAGATCATCATGGTACAATGAACAGTGAAAATATCTTAATAAAAGAAACCGAACATTCTAAAAAAGACCCTTTCATTTCAAAATCTTAACTGCCCTCAAGAGACTGCTTTGGAAAGACTGTAGCATTCATAGAGGCATTGGAGAGTGTGAAAACAGGCCTCCAGCCCAACTCGTCCAGGTCGAAGGGTTGAGTTCACTCCATTTCCCTGTATTTGGCACATTTCCCTCTGAAACTTCACTATCCATGAACATGTTCAAATGTCTTTTCAATGTTGTAATTGTTCGTGCCTCTACTAACTCCTCTGGTAGCTCACTGCATATTCCCACCAACCACTGTACGAAAAGTTCACCCCTCAGGACCTCTTTAAATCTTTTCCCTCCAACCTTAAAACTGTGTCATCTTCCTGTTGTAGACTTAATACCCTTGAAAAAAAAACACACCATGACTGTATCTCTGCTCCCTGTGATTTTACAAATCTCTAAGGTCGCCCCTCAACTCCTTCACTCCAGGAAAAAACAGCCCAAGCCTATTCAATCTCTCTTTGTAAAACTAGCCCACCAATCCCAGCAACATCCTTGTGAATCATTCCTACATTCTCATCCTATTCAGTCTCTCCTTGTAGAACTAGCCCACCAATCCCAGCAACATCCTTGTGAATCATTTCTACATTCTCTCCTAGTTTAATCATATCCACCTTATTGATAGTGAACAGAACTGCACATAAGGATCTAAGTGTGGTCTCACTGACTTTTGTTGAGCTGTAACATAATACCCTTCCTCTTATATTTAATGCCCCCAATCAATGATGGAAAGCAAGCTATTTGCTTATTTCATCATTCTGTCTACCACTTTCAGGAACCATGCATTTGCACCTGGGACTCCACCATACACTGTTTGTTCTGCCCTGGTTTAACTTCCAAAATTGCACCACTTCACACTTGCCCAAGTTAAATTTCATTTGCCATTTCTTTGCCCGCTTTCCCATTTGTTCTAGATCCAGTTATTAGACAACATTTTCACTGTCCACCATATACCCAATTTTTTGAATCTTCCATACACTGATCATGTCACCTACGTACTTACCCAAACGATAAACACACACGTGCACACACCCTGTTTTCCTACTTGGTTACAAAGAATCACTGAGCATTTTGAAAGAAAGCCATGTTCAGGCCATTAATTAAAAATGAATGAAGATCTCAGCACAACTGAACTTCACTCAGTGACAAAAGTATGGCAAAAGTTACTCGATAGTGCAAATGTTAGCTTCAGTATTACCTGAATTTATTCAGAAAACCATACCTATTTCTTCAGCAAAAATAATGCTGGTGAGGCGAGCCGGTTGAGATGCACGTGAAAAAACAACTGCATTTTGGGAACATTGTTGATCATTGGGGTTCAGAGGTTCAATGCTGGCAACATCTGGTCTTGTTGACCACCTGGAACAAAATATTGTAATTAAAAAATTTTGCCTTCAAAATATACTTAAATGCCTTAAGAAATAACCTCATAGCAGAATTCCATAATAGCAATGCTAGTTTAGAATATAATTGTCCGGTAACTTTGTTCATCGGCATTTAGTTCCATTGAAAACTGAAACTTCAAACAAACTTAGTTTGACCTAGAGCAGATGTTATCTACTTTGGACCTCTGCCATTGCTTCTATATACATCCTTTTCATAATATGACCAAAAATGTTAATACTTCCCTGATAAAACCACAAGGTATAGGAGCAGAATTTGGCTCACTGCGTCTGCTCTGCCATTTCAACATGGCAGATTCTGATTTTCCTCTCAGCCCCAAACTTCTGCCTTCTCTCTGTATCCCGTCATGCCATGACCAATCAGGAATTTATCAACCTTGGCCTTAAATATACATAAAGACTTGGATTCCACAACTACCCGTGGCAAAAGATTCCACAGGTTCACTACTCTCTGGCTAAAGAAATTCCTCATCATCTTCATCCTAAAAGAAAGCCCCTCTATTCTAAGGCCGTGTCCTCTGGTTCTAGACTCTCCCACCACAGGAAACATCCTCTCCACATCCACTCTATCAAGGCCTTTCATCATTCAATAGGTTTCAATGAGGTCACCCCTCATTCTTCTGAATTCTAGTGAATATAGTCTCAGAGGCATCAAATGACAAGCCATTCAATCCTGGAATTATTTTCATGAACTTCCTTTGAACCCTTTACAGATTCAGCACATCCTTTCTAAGATAAGGGGCCCAAACCTGCTTGCAATATTCCAACATAATCTGCAGATGCTGGGGTCAAAGCAACACTCACAAAACGCTGGAAGAAATCAGCAGGTTGGGCAGCATCCGTGGAAACGATCAGTCATGTACGGGGTCTCTTTTTTTAGTATGTTAAATTTTAAATGGCGTCTTTGTTATGTTAATCTTTAAAATTGCTGCGTATGTGGATTAAAATGACTTCTATGTTATGTTAAATGCTGAAAAGTTTCTGGCTAGACATTTGCTTGGGTTAATACAGACAGCAGGTGCTAATAGCCAAAGGGTATTCATGTTATCATTTCTTCGCGTGATAATGCTGTCTCATATGACTGGAGGGGGTTTTTGGCGGGGAGTCGGAGGAGAGACAGGGAGGACGGTGGACGGGGTTTTTGGTGGGGAGTTGGAGGAGAGACAGGGAGGACGGTGGACGAGGTTTTTGGCGGGGAGTCGGAGGAGAGACGGGGAGGACAGCGGACGTGCGAAGAGGCTCCAGTTGGTCACTCCGGATGGTCCCGAGCTGCGCGTCGGCGGGGTCTCGGCGGTCCCGAGCCATGTGTTGGCGGGGTCCAGGCGGTCACCAGGAATTTCTGAGCTCCAACTTGTGCACGAAAAACTTGGACTTTGATAAGTCTGACGCCTTTTTTCCCCCCACTATGTCCTTTTCTGCATCGAACTTATATTAATTCCATAGACTTAGTAAAATCTATAAAGTGCACTTGGTAAACGTGCTGTGTGCGCTGGCTGATGATTGATGTTTGGGATTGACTCGGGTGGCAGTGGTACAGCAACCGACCCAGCGGGAAGCGTCCAGGCCGGTGCCGGGCAGGATTTCCCCGAGACATATACGAGCCAATATAGCTGAGCGTTACAGTCAGTTCCAGCTCAAAACGTTGACTGATCGTTTCCACAGATGCTGCCCGACCTGCTGAGTTCCTCCAGCGTTTTGTGAGTGTCGCAATACTCCAAGTGAGGTCTCACCAGTGCTTTATAAAATCTCAACATTACACCCTTGCTTTTATATTCTAGTCCTCTTGAAATGAATGCTAACATCACATTTCCCTTCCTCACCACAGACTCAACCAGCAAATTAACCTTTAGGGAAATCCTGCACAAGGACTCTCAAGTCCCATTGCACCTCTGTTTTTTGTATTCTTTCTCCTCAGAAAAAAAAATCAACACTTTCATTTCTTCTACCAAAGTGCATGACAATACACTTCCCAACACTATTCCATCTGCCATCTGTGCCCATTTTCCTAATCTAAGTCCTTCTGCAACCTCTCTACTTCCTCAAAACTACCTGCCCTCCACCTATCTTCATATCATCTGCAAACTTTGCAACAAAGCCATCAATTCCATCATCTTCCGCTCTCTCTCCCTCTCACCTTGATTTAGGGAACCCAAAATAAAAAGCAATGCTTCAGACTGTGACTGTAACATCTACAGAGTGACTGCTTCTCTCCCCTCTTGCCGTGGAAGTGACATCGGCTTCTCCCGCTAGTGAGAGAGAGAGCGCCTGAGGGAGGTCGATTTGTTGGAAGGGACAGTTAGTAGATCATGTGGAAGACCATGATCTCTCTTTGTGGGCTTTGCTGTTGCTTGCATGGTGGGTGGTGGGAATGCTGAATCTCTATGCTAGAATAAGTGGGGTGAGGGGGAGGCAGGAGTGCCGATGCTGCTTGTGCGTGGGAGGACAACAGGGGAGTGCGGGGTTCTTACACCACCCCCCCCCCATCATTCATTCTGTGTTGTCGATGTCTGCTAAGAGTAAGAATTTCAGGTTGTATATTGAATACATTCTCTGATTTTAAATGGAACTATTGAACCATGAACACCATACAACTTACCCTCATGAAGATGGGTGTTTTCTGAAACTTCGTGACTATGCTCTATTCCCAAATCAAAAGATTCACTTCCCATTTGTAATAGTAGTTCCCTCTTGCCAATCAATTAAATAGTAATAGTGCTCATCTCTGCAGTGGCTCTTCTATTGGAAATTGTTCTGACTTAGTCAGGCTGATCCAAAACAATTGACATTTGTGGCAAAAATCCGGACAAATCATGCTCCCATAACATTTTGGAACAATTCTCAGAAAATACCCCTCATACACAGCCCTGGTTATTTCCCATAGGATCAATATAAATATCATAGCAAGTTTCCATTAAACACACAACTTTCAGCCTTCAAAGATACTCTTAAAGATGCTATAATTTTAACATGAAAAGGAAAAAGAACTATTGATAAGTAATTCTTAAAAAATAGATTTATTTAGAAATGCGTTGTAATCTGGATGGTAGAAGGCTTGTCCCTACAAACTTCGACAACCTTCACTATCTCAATACATCACTCTGATATTTAGATATTTAAAACTATTTAAATTGAAGTAAGTAAAGCTTTTGTTTTCATCAGCAAATATAACTGGAACAATAACTTCAGGACATCTGTGATTCACAACACATGCATAGAAGCACAGGCTTTTAAACAGCAAAACCGGGACATTCTGTTTGGAAGCACCAATTCCACTCAGCAAGGTCTGGCCCACCCTCACCACTCTTAGTCACAAATAAAGAGAACACTCGGGAAGGTACCAGCAGTAACTCAAACAATGAACCAAAACCAGAAAGTAGCAAGAGATGTCAGGAAGGAAGATGGGGGTAAATTTCTGAGAAGTGTAAAAATATCACAGTGGGGATTAAAACTATCCCAACCGCAACAGAAAAAGATGACAGAAGGAACATGATTAACATACTAAAATATCTAATGAACATAATAAAAATATCTAAGAAGCCTTACAAGGTACAGAAAATGGGAATGAGCCTGAGCAGTGGGAAAGGTTGCAATGGGACACTACATTGGGCACAGTGATAATTATATTTAGTTATGGGAAAAGTACATGTATCGACTAGGATCAATAATGTCCACTAAAGGACAATTTTAATAGATTAAAAATAGACTGGAAAAAAGATACTGGGAGGTATATCAATGCCAGAGAAATTAGGCACTCAAGAAGATTTGTTTGAAATTTTAACAGTACACCCTTAAAAAAAATTGTTAAATAAAGGTAATTAAGAAAACAAATGAGATACCTCCCTTTCATGGTTGAGCCACAGACCATAGTTTAGGAAGATTTCACTGAAGCTGCACACAGTTTCAGCAAACAGCAAGTTAGTATAATGCGCCAAGTCACCACACTAAAGAAATATGATTGCATAAGAACATCTCCTCCACAATCTCCATCAACCCAAGTGCACCACAATTCTGTGTGCTTAGCCAACTGCTCTATTCACTTCATACTTATGACTGTGACGCTAAGTACAGCCCCAATGCCACATTTAAGTTTGCTGACAACATTACTGTTGCTGGCCAAATCAAAGGTGAAGAATTGGCATATAGAAGGGATATTGAATATCTGGTTGAATGGTGCCACAACAACCTCTCACTCAATGTCAACAAGACCATGGAGCAGATAATTGATTACAGGAGGAGGAAACTGGAGGTCCTCTTTGGAGGATTAGAGGTGGAGAAAGTCAGCAAATTGAAATTCCTCAGCATTATCATTTCATAGGACCTGTCCTGGGTCCTGCTCATAAGCGCCATTACAAAGAATGCACAGCAGCACCTCTACTTTCTTAGAAGTTTGTGAAGATTTGGCATGTCATCTAAAAATTTGACAGACTTCTATAACTACAAGGTGAAGAATATACTGACTGGTTATTTCACGGCCTGGTATGGAAACACCAGTGCCCTTGAATGGAAAACTGACAAAAATTAATGAACACAGCCCAGCCCCTCACAGGCAAAGCCTTCCCCATCATTGAGTATGACTACACTGTTGAGCACTGTTATAGGAAATCAGCGTCTATCAACACCCGTCATCTTGGCCATGGTCTCATCTTACTACTGCCATCAGAAAAGAGGTACAGCAGCCTTAGGTCCTACACTACCAGGTTCAAGGACAGTTATTACCTCTCAACCATCAGGCTCCAGAACGCGAGTTAATAATCACCCCTCAGAACCAGAGTCGATAATCACCCCAGCATTAAACTGATTCCACAAACTATGGATTCACCTTCAAGGACTTTACTAATTTATGTTCTCAATATTTTTTATTATTTCTTTTTTTGTGTGTTTGTAAAATTTGTTTTTTGCATAGTGTTTATTTGTCTATCGTTGTGTGCCATTTTTCATTCATTCTATTGTCTTTCTTGTATTTACTGTGAATACACACAGGAAATCGAATTTCAGCGTAGTATATGGTGACAGATATGTACCTGGATAACAAATTGACTTTGATCTTTGGGAAGAGATAGAAATAGGACCTTTTTGACATATTTGATGAATTACGAGAGACTATAGCTGGAGGTTGTTTTCTTTTGAACACAAGAGACTAAAGTATTAAGTTGTGTGAGCCAAGAAAAGGTAAACTGAACAGAATAAGGTACATATAAGTCTGGAAACACTGGGCTGGATTAGGGTAATTAGGAGTAGTCACCATGGCTTTGGGTATGGGAGATCATGTTTTATGAACTTGATTGAGTTTTTTTGATGAGGTGAATAAGAAAGTTGATCATGGCGGGACCATAGAACCATAGAAACTACAGCACAGAAACAGGCCTTTTGGCCCTTCTTGGTTGTGCCGAACCATTTTTTGCCTAGTCCCACTGACCTGCACACGGACCATATCCCTCCATACACCTCCCATCCATGTATCTGCCCAATTTATTCTTAAATGTTAAGTAGATATGATTTAAATGGACTTGAAGCCTTTGATAAGTTTCCATATGGCAGGCTGCTCTGTGAGGTTAGATCACATGGAATTCAGGAAGAATTGGATATGCCTGATGGTAGAAAGCAGAGGAGGGTGACAGGTTGAATTTCTGGACTAGAAGCCTGTGTCTAGTGGTGTGTCACATGGATCAGTGCTGAGCCCATTTTTGTTTATCATTTAAAGGACTGGATAAGGATGTCGGCATATTTTCCGATTATGCTAAAATAGGTGACATCATAGACAGTGAAGTGGTTAGCAAAGATTGAAGGGTGATTTCAGCCGCTGCCTGTAAGGAGCTTGTATGTCCTCCTCGTGACTGTGTGAGGCTCCTCTGGGTGCTCTGATTTCCTACCACAGTCCAAAGACATACCAATTGGTAGGTTAACTGGTCATTGTAAATTGTCCCATGATTAGGATGGCTTTAAATTGGGGGATTGCAGGGTGGCGTGACTCAAAGGGCTTACTCTGCGTTGTATCTCAACTTGTTCGGCAAGTTCAACAAGTTAGACAAGGTATGTTAAATGGAGTTTAATTGAGATAGGTGTGAGGAGCTGCATTCTGCAAAGTCAAATCCAGGTAGGATATTCAGAGTAGAACAGAGGGACCTTGGAGGACAAGTACATGGTTTCCTGAAAGTGGCATTATGGGTAGATGGTTTGGTGAATGCAGCTTTTGGCACACTGGCCTTACATCAGGGCATTGAGTATAAACGTTAGGAGGTGTTGCTGCAGCTGTACGAGACACTGCAGAGGCCGCACTTGGAAAATTGAGTTTAGCTTTGATCGCCATGAAAAAAGATGTTACTGAACTGGAAAGAGTACAGAAAATATTTACAAGAATGCTGCCAGGACTTGAAGGACTGAATTATTGGGAGAGTTTGGACATGGTAGGCTTTTATTCCTCCGAGCATAGGAAAATGAGAGGTGACCTTATAGATTTGTGTAACCTCATGAGTGTAGATAGGGTGAAAGCTCTGTCTTTATCCTCCCAAAGTTTGGGTGCGAAGAACTAGTGGGCATAGGTTTAAGGTATGAGAAACTTGAGAGGCTTTTTTTAATGCAAAGGATGGTACTCATGTGAAATCAACTGCCTGAGGCAGTGGTTTCCCTGTGCTTCATGGGACTTATACACTTTATGATATCTTGCCTGCTTTTATCCTATCTTCAGAAAAATGGTCACAGACTTTAACTATTCAATCCCTCAAGCCTGTTTTAACTTTTAAAATCAGATAAAACTACTCACATGGCTCTGCATGGCAAAATTATTTTAAAATTATTTTTAATTTTAATTGCCTAACCACCATCTTGTGTTGGGTATAAGATATGCTCATGCGAATGCCAGGTATGCCCATGAAAACTTATACCAATTTATGCAGAGCAAATTATGTCATCATGCAACCAATCTCTCATACAACCTGATTAGCAATTAAAGACACAAGTGATCTGTGCAGGAGGAACAAGTTCATATTTACAAGTGGGGCCCAAAATCCTATGTGGAGTTTGCTAGTGTCACTTTGGAGGCTTTAGTCTGGAGAATGGCAATTGCTGTGCCTTTAAACAAGCAGGACAGTGGGGACAAGCATGGAAATAGAGGCTGGTGGACCTTCTATGAGTGGTGGGAAAGTTATTGGACGGAATTCCAAGATACAGGATTTGTCTGCATTTGGAAAGTTGTGGCTGATATTGGGATATTCAGCAGGGTTTCATGCATGGGGAAATGAACTTAATTGTTCTATTTTTGAAGAAGTGACGAAGAGGACTAATAAGGGAAAGGCAGCACAGAGTGTCTACGGGAACTTTAATAACATATTTGACAAGTTAGGCTAGTACAAGAAGTTAGAACACATGGGACCCAGGGTGAACTAGCCAATTGGATACAAAATTGACTTGGTGGTAGGAGGCAGGGGGTAATGGTGGATGGCCGTTTTGCCAGTTTGGAGGACAGTGACCAGTAGCAGGGATCCGTACAGGATCCTTGGCTCTTTGCCAAATGTTTGAGTGATTTAGATGTTGGTGACATGATAGGGAATTTGCAGATGATACCAACATTGTGGTGGTTTAGTGAACAGTTGCTTAAGGTTACAACTGTATATAGATTAACTAGGAAAGAAGAATCAGAAACAAGTTTAATAAAACCTCCATGTGTCAAGAAACTTGCTGTTTTGTGTCAGTAGTATAATGCAAGACAGGAATTACACTAATTTGGCAAGGGAATGGTAGGGGTGTCTGAAAATAGAGGGCATATGTTTAATGTGACAAAGAGGGTTTAATGGGGCAAGTCATTTAGGACTGAGACGAGAATACGTTTCTTTACAGAGTACAGAGAACCTGTAGGCTCCACTACCACATGGGGTGGAGGAGGACATGTGGAACCGGAAAAAGATGTCTAGTCAGAAAAAAAGTATTAAGAGGTAGACGGAGAGTACAGAAATATTGATATTGAGATCAGGAATGAACTAGAGTTATAATGAATGGACAAACACTGCTCTTAACTGTTTCCAGAGAGAAGGCATGGTGTGTAACCTTAAAATCAACCGCTCACGTGCTCGCAATGTGGCAAGTCGCTGAACCGAAACACAAATTAATTTAGCAGCTTAATACTTTACTTATATCCAAATGTGAAAAGAAAGCGACAAGATTAAACAGTAATGTTTAAAAACAATCAGACAATCGCTCTTGGCCAATTCAGTTTGTTTAATCTTACCATTTGTAACATCCTTCCGCCGCTTCCAGTGTAAAATTGACAGTTGTGCTTCTAGCAAAAGGGAGCAAAACTTTAGGAATATTCAGTTTCGAGGCTTCAGAGCAAAAAAAGATGCAGCTGGCTGCTATCAATATCCAGTTACGAACGCAGAGGGCCATATCTCCCTGACAATTCAATTATAAGCAGT
Source organism: Mobula hypostoma (assembly GCF_963921235.1). NCBI lineage: Eukaryota > Metazoa > Chordata > Chondrichthyes > Myliobatiformes > Myliobatidae > Mobula > Mobula hypostoma. Next base: position 58,467,727 of record NC_086111.1, on the reverse strand, counting down.
TACTGCTTTTGAATTCGTCCAAAAAACGAGGTAAAAACTGGTTTGAAAACAAGAACTTGAAAGTTAGAGGTGGTGCATTCACTTCACTGAGACCGTCAGAAAGGTTGCAGTTCAGAGATACATAGTAACTCGTGCTTCATGGCGCTCGGGTCTGCACTGCCGATAATGCAACTTTAACTGAACAACAGTTAAAGGCATGGATCACTGTTGCCAAAGACCATTGATTTCACTTGCTTCTGCTCAAAGGCCCTACACGCACGGCCTCTTCTCAAACCACGCTGGAAGCAATGGGGTCCGAAGTGGGGACGCTTCCTTTACCCTTCTATTTTAAAAAAAATATATCTAAAACGCACAATCCTTACTACCAATACTGCTGTACTCCACACAAGAAAAACCCGCCTTTTCCAACCATTTGACCAACGTCATGCACCAACCCTGAAGCGAGACTCAGAAGGCTGAAAGGTAACGCATGCGCTTTCGGAATCGGATAAATAACCGGCTGACAGCTGCTCTGCTTCACCGCAGCACCGAGAAATCAGATTTCAAAGTGATAACAAAGAGGAAGTCATTTTGGGTTGCTCCTTCTGATTACGTCTAGTTGTTTCCTCAAGTGATCTAGTCTGAATATTCATTCTCCTTAGACAAGCTGCATTGCAATACCCCCATTACAAATTACCCAAGACTGCCTTTCAACTCGCGGTTTAAGATCCTTCCGCTTTTGCAACTTGCGGGCTTTGTACTTAAACCCTCACACGTATCGAATGTATAGGGAAAGGGGGAAAAACATGATGCGATCCTGGTATATTGTAAGTATTGAAAGCAAATAAATGACGTTTACTACGATGTGAATGGTGACATATGAATGCAAATTTTACGACGAAATGGATGGAAATTTAATTCTGAAGCGGCTTGAGGGTTGCATTTTGGAAGGACTGATAAAGGATGCACACAATGAATGGTAGCTTTCTGAAAAGGTAACGAAAACAAGAATGCAGATCGGAGGAGTCCTTCGAGAGCAGCATTGGTAGGTCAGGTGGTTGGTTAACAAGTACTTGAGATACTTGTCTTCATTAGCAAGAGCATTAGACATAAGAGAAAGGAATTTATGCGACAGTTATATAAAACAACAGTTCGGTTATAGCAGAAGTAGTGTGTGCACCTCTTGTCACCACTGTCTATAGGAAATATGTGGTTGTTCTGGAGCTGGCACACTGGCACAGAGGATGTTCCTTGGGATAGACTAAATAAAACAGGCTTATTATCACTGACTTGTATGGTATGAAATTTGTTGATTTTATGGAGGGCAGTATGGCGCAAAGGCATAAAAATGACTACAAATTACAGTAGTAATAGCACAAATAAAGAATAACAGGGAAGCATTACATGGACTATTCAGAAATTTGATGGCAGAAGGAAAGGAGCTGTTCCTAAATGATTGAGCATGAGTCTTCAGGAAAGCAGCCAGTGAGTGAGTGGGCCAGTGAAGGAGTGGAGCTTTGAGGCTTTGACTCCAGAGGCTTCAACGAGAAGAGGTGGCGGACGAGCTTGTTCCCAGTTAGTCTTTACAATGCCTCCTGAGACGGTGATGTGCCTCTCATATGAGATGTGGCAGTCGCGGGGGAACTCCCCTCTCCCCCTGAGTCACATCTGCCAGAAGTGCATGCGGCTGGGCGATCTGGAAGACCGTGTTAGGAATCTGGAGCAGCAGCTGGATGACCTTCGACTCATAAGGGAAAATGAGGCGGTCATAGATGAGAGCTACAGGGAGGTAGTCACATCTAGGCTGTCAGAAGCGGGTCGTTGGGTGACAGTCAGAGGGGGGAAAGCAAAGGTGAGTAGACAGGTAGTGCAGAGCACCCCTGTAGCCATTCCCTTAAATAATAAGTTTACCGTCCTGGATACTGTTGGCGGGGACGACCAACCAGGTGTGAGCCATGGTGGCAGGGCCTCCGGCACTGATTCTGACCCTGTGGTGCAGAAGGGTGGGACGGAGAAGAGGAGAGCTGTCGTCATTGGAAACTCTATAGTCAGGGGAGCAGACAGGAGATTTTGTGAATGTGAGAAGGACACCCGCATGGTTTGTTGCCTCCCGGGTACCAGGGTCCGGGATGTCTCTGACTGGGTGCAAGACATCCTGGTACAAGAGGGGAAACAACCAGATGTTGGCACCAACAATTAGGCAGGAAGAGGGATGAGGTCCTGAAGTGTGAGTTTCAGGAACTAGGCAGAAGGTTGAAGAACAGGGTGGCGTTCTCAGAATTGCTGCCAGTGCTACATGATAGCAATGGTAAGAATTGGAAGAGGTGGCAGTTGAATGCGTGGCTGAGGAGTTGGTGCAGGGGGCAGGGTTTTAGATTTTTGGATCATTGGGATCTCTTCTGGGGAAGGTGGGTCCTGTACAGATTGGATGGGTTGCACCTGAACTCAAGGGGGAACAATATCCTTGCAGGTAGGTTTGCTAGCATGGTTCGGGGGGGGGGTTTAAAATAATTTACAAGGGGGATGGGACTCGGAGCGATCGAGCAGTGGAAGAAGTGCATGGAGTAAAGCCAGATCTAACATATAGAGAGGCTTTGAGAAAGAGAAGCAAAATAAAGGGTGTAAAGGTAGGAAGGTAGAAGGGCTAAAGTGCGTGTACTTCAATGCAAGAAGCATCAGGAACAAAGGTGATGAACTGAGAGCTTGGATATATACATGGAATTATGATGTAGTGGCCATTACAGAGACTTAGCTGGCACCAGGGCAGGAATGGATTCTCAATATTCCTTGATTTCAGTGCTTTAAAAGGGATAGAGAGGGGGGTAAAAGGGGAGGAGGGGTGGCATTACTGGTCAGGGATACTATTACAGATACAGAAAGGGTGGGTAATGTAGCAAGATCCTCTTTTGAGTCAGTATGGGTGGAAGTCAGGAACAGGAAGGGAGCAGTTACTCTATTGGGAGTATTCTATAGGCCCCCTGGTAGCAGCAGAGATACCAACGAGCAGATTGGGAGGCAGATTTTGGAAGGGTGAAAAAATAGCAGGGTTGTTATCATGGGTGACTTTAATTTCCCTAATATTGATTGGCACCTGATTAGTTCCAAGGGTTTGGACGGGGCAGAGTTTGTTAAGTGTGTCCAGGATGGATTCCTGTCACAGTATGTTGATAGGCCGAATTGGGGGAATGCCATACTAGATCTAGTATTAGGTAAAGAACTGGGTCAGGTCACAGATCTCTCAGTGAGTGAGCATCTGGGGGACAGTGACCACCGCTCCCTGGCCTTTAACATTATCATGGAAAATGATAGAATCAGAGAGGACAGAAAAAATTTTAACTGGGGAAGGGCAAATTATGACGCTATAAGGCTAGAACTTGCGGGTGTGAATTGGGATGATGTTTTTGCAGGGAAATGTACTATGGACATGTGGTCGATGTTTAGAGATCTCTTGCAGGATGTTAGGGATAAATTTGTCCCAGTGAGGGAGATAAAGAATGGCAGGGTGAAGGAACCATGGGTGACAAGTGAGGTGGAAAATCTAGTCAGGTGGAAGAAGGCAGCATACATGAGGTTTAGGAAGCAAGGATCAGATGGGTCTATTGAGGAATATAGGGTAGCAAGAAAGGAGCTTAAGAAGGGGCTGAGGAGAGCAAGAAGGGGGCATGAGAAGGCCTTGGCGAGTAGGGTAAAGGAAAACCCCAAGGCATTCTTCATGTGAAGAACAAAAGGATGTTAGGAGTAAAGGTAGGACCGATTAGAGATAAAGGTGGGAAAATGTGCCTGGAGGCTGTGGAAGTGAGTGAGATCATCAATGAACACTTCTCTTCAGTATTCACCAATGAGAGGGAACTTGATGACAGTGAGGACAATATGAGTGAGGTTGATGTTCTGGAGCATGTTGATATTAAGAGAGAGGAGGTGTTGGAGTTGTTAAAATACATTAGGATGGATAAGTCCCAGGGGCCTGACAGAACATTCCCCAGGCTGCTCCACGAAACAAGGGAAGAGATTGCTGAGCCTCTGGCTCAGATCTTCATGTCCTTGTTGTCTACGGGAATGGTACCGGAGGATTGGAGGGAGGCGAATGTTGTCCCCTTGTTCAAAAAAGGTAGTAGGGATAGTCCGGGTAATTATAGACCAGTGAGCCTTATGTCTGTGGTGGGAAAGCTGTTAGAAAAAATTCTTAGAGATGGGATCTGTGGGCATTTAGAGAATCGTGCTCTGATCATGGACAGTCAGCATGGCTTTGTGAAGGGCAGATCGTGTCTAATAATTCTGATACAGTTCTTTAAGGAGGAGACCAGGCATATAGATGAGAGTAGTGCAGTGGATGTGATCTATATGGATTTTAGTAAGGCATTTGACAAGGTTCCACACGGTAGGCTTATTCAAAAAGTCAGAAGGCATGGGATCCTGGGAAGTTTGGCCAGGTGGATTCAGAATTGGTTTGCCTGCAGATGGCAGAGGGTCGTGGTGGAGGGAGTACATTTGGATTGGAGGCTTGTGACTAAGTGGTGTCCCACAAGGATCGGTTCTGGGGCCTCTACTGTTCGTGATTTTTATTAATGACCTGGATGTGGGGGTAGAAGGGTGGGTTGGCAAGTTTGCAGATCACACAAAGGTTGGTGGTGTTGTAGATAGTGTAGAGGATTGTTGAAGATTGCAGAGAGACATTGATAGGATGCAGAAGTGGGCTGACAAGTGTCAGATGGAGTTCAACCCGGAGAAGTGTGAGGTGGTACACTTTGGAAGGACAAACTCCAAGGCAGAGTACAAAGTAAATGGCAGAATACTTGGTAGTGTAGAGGAGCAGAGGGATCTCAGGGTACATGTCCATGGATCCCTGAAAGTTGCCTCACAGGTAGATAGGGTAGTTAAGAAAGCTTATGGGGTGTTAGCTTTCATAAGTCGAGGGATAGAGTTTTAAGGGTCGCGAGGTAATAATGCAGCTCTATAAAACTCTGGTTAGGCCACACTTGGAGTACTGTGTCCATTTCTGGTCACCTCACTATAGGAAGGATGTGGAAGCATTGGAAAGAGTACAGAGGAGATTTACCAGGATGCTGCCTGGTTTAGAGAGTATGGATTATGATCAGAGATTAAGGGAGCTAGGGCTTTACTCTTTGGAGAGAAGGAGGATGAGAGGAGACATGATAGAGGTATACAAGATATTAAGAGGAATAGATAGAGTGGATAGCCAGCGCCTCTTCCCCAGGGCACCACTGCTCAATACAAGGGGACATGGCTTTAAGGTAAGGGGTGGGAAGTTCAAGGGGGATATTAGAGGAAAGTTTTTTACTCAGAGAGTGGTTGGTGCTTGGAATACCTTGCCAGAGTCAGTGGTGCAGGCAGATACACTAGTGAAATTTAAGAGAGTACTAGACAGGTATATGGTGGAATCTAAGGTGAGGGGTTTTTGGGAGGCAGGGTTTGAGGGGCGGCACAACAATGTGGGCCAAAAGGACTGTACTGTGCTGTACTATTCTATGTTCTATGTTCTGTACCTAATGGTAATATCAAGAAGAGGGCAGGTCCTGGAAGGTGAGGATGGAAGACAGGCTTGTCATTAAACAGCCATGAAGAATATCTGGGTGACTAAAAGGGAAGCCTTACAACAAATATAATTTGACAAATTATTGCTTAATTGAACCACTCTCTCTTATCGTCACTTACCAATACCAGTGTTCATTTTGGATTTCACCATAATCACTTGGCTCCATGCCTCTTTAGAGCTCTTATTTAAATATTGACTGAAGAGGTGATTTTTCCAGAGAAGAGATTAAAATGATTACCCTTGATATCAAACTAGTATTTGACCGAGGCAATGGCAGGCCAAGCAATTCAGACTCATGTTATAGAATTGAAATAATTCCTGGTTAGACAAAACATTCGTCAAAAGAAATATTTTCATATTGCTTACAAACTGATTACATTTTAGTTGAGGTCAAATATTTAGTGGAAGAAATATCACAAAATTGAGGATATTTCTTCATGTAGTGGTAACTTTGTGGGACGTGAAGTTGGAAAATCTCGACCTGAGTTTGGATGCACATTAGCACCTGATTGGTCTCCTTAATCCAGAGTCTCAGAGTTGTAGCAGTAATTACTTTTGACTCAGCAGAGGCTCTGTATCTTTGCTTCATTAGCAGGGAGTGGGGTCACAGTGTCCAATGAGACCCCCTCATGAATCTAGAACATTTTTCCTACTGATACTGGCAGGCTTGTTGGGGTAGACTGAGGAGACTGAGGTCCTTTAACATCTGTCGGACGATGCTGAGGATGTTCTACGAGTCTGTGGTGGCCAGTGCTATCATGTTTGCTGTTGTGTGCTGGGGCAGTAGGCTGAGGGTAGCAGACACCAACAGAATCAACAAACTCATTCGTAAGGCCAGTGATGTTGTGGGGATGGAACTGGACTCTCTGACGGTGGTGTCTGAAAAGAGGATGCTATCCAAGTTGCATGCCATCTTGGACGATGTCTCCCATCCATTACATAATGTACTCGTCGGGCACAGGAGTACATTCAGCCAGAGACTCATTCCACCGAGATGCAACAGTGAGCGTCATTGGAAGTCATTCCTGCCTGTGGCCATCAAACTTTACAACTCCTCCCTTGGAGGGTTAGACACTCTGAGCCAATAGGCTGGTCCTGGACTTATTTCCATCTGACACAATTTACATATTATTATTTAATTATTTATGGTTTTATATTGCTATATCTATACTCTATTCTTGGTTGGTGCAACTGTAACGAAACCCAATTTCCCTCGGGATCAATAAAGTATGTCTATCTATCTATAGATACAATGGCACTCACATCTCCTCTGCAGATTAGTCAGATTCACGGCAATGAACATAATGTTAAAGGCAAAAGAAGAGACAAAGGTTTCTGCAATCAATGTGCACAAGCCAGTCCAATCAACCTCTCAGAACATTCTGGAATGGAATTGACTTTATTACTTACATCCTTCATATACATGAGGAGTAAAAATGTTTACGTTACATCTCCGTTCAAATGTGCAATGTGCAATTTTAATAATTTATAATAAATATTATGTACAACAGGATAGTCAATATAACATAGAAATACAGTTATGTCAGCATGAATTAAGCAGTCTGATGGCCTGGTGGAGGAAGCTGTCACGAGCCTGTCCTGGCTTTTATGCTTGTGGTACCGTTTCCTGGATGGTAGCAGCTGGAAAAGTTTGTGGTTGGGGTGACTTGGGTCTCCAATGATTCTTCAGGCCATTTTTACACACCTGTCTTTGTAAGTATCCTGAATAGTGGGCAGTTCACATCTACAGATGCGCTGGAGAGTCCTGCCATTGAGGGAAGTACAGTTCACATACCAGGCATTGATGCAGCCAGTCGGGATGCTCTCAATCGTGCCCCTATAGAAAGTTCTTAGGATTTGAGGGTCATACCAAACTACCTCAATCGTCTGAGGTGAAAGAGGTGCTGCTGTACCTTTTTCACCACACAGCCAGTATGCACAGACCACTTGAGATATTTGCTGATGTTTATGCCAAGGAACTTAAAGCTGTTCACCCTCTCAACCCCAGATCCATTGATGTCTATTGATCTTCTTCAGAGGTGTAAGGATGGTGTGTAGAGCTATGGCCATTGTGTCGTCTGTTGATCAGTTGTGTCGGTAGGTGAATTGTAGGGGGTCCAGTGTGGGTGGCAGCATGCTACAGATTTAGTCCTTGACCAGCCTCTCAAAGCATTTGCTCATTATTGAGCTGAGTGCGACAGGACGCGAGTCGTTCAGTCATGTTCTATGAAACAACAATGACAATGGCAAAATATTTAAATATGGAAAGAGAGGTAGATTTAATATTTAAGTAATATTTGAGTAATATTGAAAATATATTGTTTGATTAAGCATTCTTTGTTCACATAATTCATTACTGGGTAATCGGTAAGAAATGCATGAATAGCATACGTCAATACGTCATATATGCGTGCCTCACTGAAGTAAAGGAAAGAAAATTAAGTAGACCTGTCTCCCCAGGTCCCATGTTTTTCTTTTGATTAATTTCTGGAGTTACAAAATATAACAGTGGTAACGAGGAAGTTTAAGGCAAACCTGAGGTGACTACCTATTTGTTGAAACACAGGATGATTTTTCTTCGGAAGGGGAAAGAGACTTTCGAGTTAAAAACAAAACATAGCGTGTGTTACTTCAGAAGGTGAGAGAGATGGGTGATAATAGTAATAAATAAACAGAAATGGCTGCCTACATTGGGAAAATAGATGCATTCGATTGCACAGCAGATATCTGGATGATGTATACTGAACAAATTAAACAGCATGTTAAAGCAAATGGAACAGACAATAAGAAATAAGTGCCAGTTTTGCTGAGTGCAATAGATGGAAAAGTATACAGTTCTTTTAGAAGTTGTCATTTTCTTGGCTCTTCATGCAACCCTGGAACAATAAACAATAGGTGCAGGAGTAGGTCATTTAGCCCTTTGAGCCAGCACCACCATTCACTGTGATCATGGCTGCTCATCCACAATCTGTACCCTGTTCCTGCCTTCTCCCCATATCCCTTGACTCCACTATCTTTAAGAGCTCTGTCTAACGCTTTTTTGAAAGAATCCAGAGAATTGGCCTCCACATCTGGACATCCGGACAGCAAAGATGCATACATCAGGATGCTCTTTTTTGACTACAGCTTGACATTCAATACTATCATCCCCTCAAAAGTAATCAGTAAACTTCAAGACCTTGGTCTCAGTACCTCCTTGTGCAATTGGTTCCTCATTTTCCTCACTTGCATATCCTAGTCGGTTCTGATTGGCATTTCCTCCACAAACTCCACCAGCAAAAGTGTACCAAAAGGCTTTGTGCTTAGTCCCTTGCTATAATCACTTTACACTTATGACTGTGTGGCTAAGCACAGCTCCAATGCCATATTTAACTTTGCTGATGACACCACTGTCGTAGGCTGGATTGAAGGTGGTGACAAATCAGCATTTAGGAAGGGGATTGAAAACCTGGCTAAGTGGTGCCACAACAACCTCTTACTCAATGTCAGCAAGACCAAGGAGCTGATTATTGCGTTCATGAGGAAGAAAATGGAGTCCTCATCGGGGGAAATGAGAGGTGGAGAGTGCCAGCATCCCTGAATTCCTTGGTGTTTTCATTTCAGTGGACCCACCCTAGACTCAGCACAACAAAGGAAGCATGGCTGCATCTCTACTTCCTCAGAAGTTCACAAAGATTCAGCAGAATATCTCAATCTTGTGATGGAGAGTATGATGACTGGTATCACAGTTGGGTGTGGAAACACCAATGCCCTTGAATGGACAATCCTACAAAAAAAATAGTGGATATGACCCAGTCCATCATGGGTAGAGCCCTCTTCACCACTGAGCACATAAACACAGAGTGTTGTTGCAGGAATGCACCATCCATCATTCGGCACCCCATCACTCAGGTCCTGCTTTCTTCTCACTGGTGTCATCTGTAAGAAGGTAAAGGAGCCTCAGGACTCTCACCATGAGGTTCAGGAACAGTTATTGTCACTCAATGATCAAGTTCTTGAGCCGAAGGGGATAACTTCACTCAACTTCCCTTGCCCCATTCCCAAACTGTTCCCACAACCTATGGGCATACTATCAAGGACTCTTCATCTCATGTTCTTGATACTTATTGCTTATTTATTTATTATTATTGTTTTGTTTCTTTTCTATTTGCACACTTTGCTGTCTTTTGCACACTGGGTGTTGGTCTTGTTGGTTGTGCTCTTCCATTGATCTGGTTATGGTTATTGGATTTGCTGAGTATGCCTACGAGAAAGCAAATCTCAGGGTGGTATATGGTGACATACATGTACTTTGAAAATAAATTTTACTTTGAACTTTAACTGCTCCAACCAAACCATCCGTAATTAGTTTTGCTGACATTGTGAATGTAATGCAGGAACATTAAGAATGAAAACCATTGATAATTGCAGAACACTTTAGGTTTCGTAAGCCGAATCAAAGGGAGGTCCATTTCAGCTTGTGTGGCTGAATTGAATGAATTATCTGAGCGTTGTCAGTTCAGTATTGGCATTAATGATGTACTGAGAAATCATTTAGTTTTTGGAATATTACAAGAAAGGATTTAAATATGATTCCTAACTGAAGCACAAGTCACATTTAAAAGTACAGTTGAAATGGAAGTGAGTCAGGAATCTAAGTGATCATGAACAAACTTGCAATGTCAGAATGGAAACCTGCCTGGTCAAACAAGTAGTGGCAGGTGCTCATATGCACCAGACCAATGCAGGTTTAAAGGTGAAACGTGCAGAGAATGCAACAAAGTCAGATACATACAAAGATCATGTTGGGAAGACAAAAATAAATAGACTGCACAGGGGAAAGAAAAGGATAAAAAGTCAAGTTGCAGTTTCAGAAAGAGCACTAATTTGCATGCTGTTGACGAAAAATCAGGTAATGATGAGAGTGACACAGGACTGAGTAGTCTTGCGATTTATAACGAAAACAAACCAAAGACAAGCAATATGACTTGCACCAGAAATGAACGACAAATTAATTAACATAGAATTGGACGCTGGCTCGGCAGTTTCTGTAATTACCCGAAATGAGTTTGAATGGAATTGCAAAGCTACTGAACTGAAGCCTGCAGACATCCAACTAAGAATTTATACTGAAGAGAAGATAAATCCTGTGGGAAAGACGTTTGTAGCAGTGAAATACAACAAGCCACATTGGGCCTGTATGTGGTAAAGACAGAAGGGCTAGCTTTGTGGGGATGTGATTGGCTGAGGCAATGGCAACTGGATTGGAGATCCATACACAATTTGCATGCCTCTTCCCCTGCAACCGAGTCAACTGAAAATGAATTACGAAAGGTACTACATGATGCCACAGCAGTGTTCAAGGGTGGCATTAGAAAACTCAAATATATCATGGGTAAAATAGTGTTAAATGAAAATGTCACACCCAAGTTTTACAAAGCCCACCTGGTTCCTTATACCATCCATGATAAAGTAGCCAGTTAGCTGAATCACATGCAGTCTGAAGGTATTCTTTTAAAGGTTTGGGGGAGCCCAGGAGCAACACTAGTGGTCCAGGGCAAAGGAAATGATGATGTTATGATACACATAGTCCAGTGAAGCTTTCCTGTAACGCCTCGCCTTATGGTATAGGTTTTCTCATTTCATTAATGATTGAAGTGAATGCCCATACTCTTTGCATCAGATTCCTTACCACTGCAGAAAAATTGTGCACAAATTGACAGAGAGGCCTTGAGTCTAGTTTGGGGTTTAAAATGTTTCAACCAGTACTTATATGGGAGAGAGTTTACCCTCATTACTGATCATCAACCATCGGTGTTCATTTTCAATCTAGAGAAGTTGCTCCACTAACAGCAGCAGCAGGAATGCAGAGTTGGGCTCTGTTTCTTGGAGGACACAATTACAAGATCGAATTCAAGGGGACAACTAATCATGTAAATGCTAATGGATTGTCTTGTTTACCCTTGGAAAATGAAATACCTGAAAAATTGACAAAAGAGGACACTCCTCTTGACGTATTCTTCTTAATGCAAATTGAAAGTCTCCCTATTATTGCAGAGATGATCCAATGGGAAACCAGACCCCCCCCCCCAACTCTGAGGGCTACATGGCAACCCAAAATGGCTGGAATGTGTGGCAAAATTCCAGTTGCCCCATTTTTACCAGTGCCTGGATAAACTTGCCCTTGGTGGGGATTGAGAGTTGCACCATCCAAGCTGAGAGCTAAAGTGTTGGAGGAGCTACAATCTGGTCATCTAGGCATGGTCAAAATGAAAGTGTTGGCTCAAACCTTTGTTTGATGGCCTGGGATAGATTAGCAGATTGAGCAGTTTGTCATGCACTGTACAGGATGCCAACATGACTAGAAGATACCAAGAGCAGCACCTCTCCATCGCTGGGAATAACCTGCATTACCCTTTTAGAAGATTCATGTGGATTTTGCCGGACCACTCACGGGCATAAATTTCTTGGTAGTAGTGGATGTTGCTACAAAGTGGCCAGAAGGTTGCCCAATAGCTTCCACTGCAGCCTTGCACAACTGTTGCAACACACACAAAATGCTGGAGGAACATCAGGATTTTTGAAGGGTCTTGGCCTGAAACTTCAACTGTTTACCCTTTACCATAGATGTTGCCTGGCCTGCAGAGTTCCTCCAGCATTTTGTGTGTGTTGCTCGGATTTCCAGCATCTGCAGAGTTTCTCATCCTTGAACAACTATTGTTGTGTTGAGAAGGCCGGTCTCAAGGTCAGGTGCTCCAGAACACTTTGTCAGTGACAATGGACCATTGTTTAGTGCGGAACAGTTTCAGCCATTCCAGAAAATGAATGGAATAAGACATATTGCATCTGGACCATACCACCCAGCTACAAATGGCTTGGTGGCAAGTTTGTCCGGAGCTTAAAAACCATACTGTAAGCAATGTCGGCAGGACACATGACACTAATACTGAATAAGAATTTTGTCAGTTTCCTCCTTGCATATTGCAATGTGGCACACTCCACAAGCAACAACTCACCAGCTGTGTTGTTCCTGGATTGTCCCTTGCGCTCAAGCTTGGAGCCTTAAACCCAGTCTCAGAGGGAGGATGCAGGACTAACCGCTGGGACGAATTGAGGACTCCTCAAACAAAGAGGTTTGTTGTTTCACCCTGGAGAAGCTGGCCTGGTGAGGGACTACAGAAGTGAATAATTGGAATGATTAACGACAGAACTGGACCACTCTCCTACACAGCGGAAATTGTATCTGATATCACCTGGAGATGACATATCGATCAGTTGAGAGCAAGTCAATTGTTAGAGAAGGAAGGTGTTTAGAGCTGTCAGAACCACTTCCTGTTGTCCCAGAGTCAACTTCTACAACCACCACAGAGGAAGTCCCAATATATTGTTTCACAGCCTCAAGTCTCACCTGCCAAGCAGAGTGACACCCCCCCCGTCAGGAAAGACGTTATCCCACACGAGGAAGAAATCCTCCACAGTGATTAAATATTTAGCATATTTAGGCCTGAATGGGACAATTTAAAATTTACTGTGGATGTCTATATATTAGTTGTATTATATGGTATACTTTGTATGTATATACAGTATATATAATGAGAGAACAATTTGTTACGTTTGAGTTGACATGCATTCTATGTTGAATTGGTTTAGCTAAGCAGTGAGGAGTGTAGTATATTTAATATTTGAATAATACTTTAAATATATTGATTATGTAAACAAAAAATGTTTAATTAATTCATTGCTGAATTAATGTGAATGGCATATGCATTGCATCACCATGTCATATGTGAGCGCCTCATTAAAGAAAATGAAAGCAAACTAAGTCAATCCATTTGCCCGATTCCATGTTTTTCTTTTGATTAGTGTCTGGAATTACAAGACATAACAGGAAGAACTAGCAGTTATTTTGCCTTATCTGATTTTGACTGAGTCACAACCTTGCAATACTGTGGTTGGTCCATGCTGTTGGTGGGGATTTCCAAAAATTAGAAGGAACGTTATTTTCAGATTGGGGCTGTGTGTGATATTTTCACTTTTGTATAAAACCTCTTCTTTTGTTGCCAAATTAGAACTAACTGCAAAATTCTGATTTCTGTTCAAAATAAAATTATAAACTAAGTATAAACACGAGATTCTGCAGATGCTGGAGACTCAGAGCAACACAGAGCAAAATGCTGGAGGAACAAAGGAACTGAGTGTGTTACTGAACAAAACAGTTGATGCATAACTGTTTCAGCCATTCATTACCGGAGTTAATTCTACCAGTTCGAACATTCCCTGCATCTCAACTAAGCATACCGATTTCATTATGGAAGGAAAATTGTAATATCCTTTCCTTCATGATGTACTCGCCCCTCAGCATTCTTACTCACATCTTCAATCCCATCTCCAATTCAATGTGCAAACAGCATGACATAATTATAGCTGTATTTGTCATCACGGCTGATATCATAGAAGTTTTTGGCACAGAAGATGTCATTTTATACACTGAGTCAATGCTGGTTCCTAGTAGACTATTTTAGTTAGTCCCACTGCCATGCTTTTCCTTCAGACATATAGTCAATTCTCTCTTGATTGAATCATAATTCCAAATTATAGCTATCCATTTCATAAAAGTATTTATCCTTCTTGGATCATTCCCCTTTGTAGCATGTGTCCAAAAATTTAGTTTATGTTCCATGGCTCCTGAATCATCTGTTAAGTGGAGTAGCTACCCTCTATCTTGTCTAAACCAGTATCAACTATCAACTCTCATCTTGGTCTTTTCTGCACTAAGGTGAACAGTCTCAGCTTCTTCTCTATGGCTTTATACCTAAAATCCATTATTCCTGGAATCATTCTGATATAATTTCTGCAGCATCTTGTCAGACCTTCATATCTTCAATACTTCATTTATGGCCTGAACAATGTCTGGCTGCTGAGTTCCTCCAGTCTTTTGTGTCTGTTGCTTTGAACAATGTTTTTCTTGGTTTTGTACTCTGTTCCTCACCATATCAAGTCAAGGATCCCATATATTTGATCTACCACTCTTGCTTAACATGTTATTTTCAAGACCATGCACATAAATAGTCTTGGCCCTCTGTTCCTGCACTCTGTCTTCTCTCAAAGTGATATAATTTACATTTGTGTTGTAATAAAAGCATCCTAACACATTTCATGGGAATGTTATTAATCAAAAATTCAAAGATCAATGTAGGATACATCAGGCCAAATGTCCAAAAGTGTGGTTTCAGATGATACAGATATATAAGAAGAGACTTCCAAATATCCGAGCCTGGGTCGTTGAAGGCACATAAGGCAATTAATACTGAGGCAATGGATATAAGGCATATGGAGAATTGAAGGAATGTAGACGTCCCAGTGGCTGCTAGGTCTGGATAAGATCATAGAGGTCTAGAGGGGAAAGCCTTTGAAGGAATTTGTAAAAATGGTAGATTTGCCTGAGTAATCTACTTATCGTTAGATTTCTGCCTCCACCCTTTATACCATGACCACCTATCACCTATTCCTCAATCCCTTCTCCATGAATTTTTGACCATCAAATTCACTTACACTTTTGATTTCATGCTTCTTGATACTGTTATTAGTAGTCTTTCTCAAGACTTGCCATAAAATTTGAACAATTACATTGATATTTTCCCTTTCCACCCACAATACCAAGAAAAATTACCGGCCCCTCTACTTCCTCAGGAGGCTAAAGAAGTCTGGCATGTCCCCTTTGACCCTCAGCAATTTCTATTGATGCACCATAGCAACCATCCTGTCTGGATATATCATGGTTTGGTGTGGGAACTGCTCTACACATGACTACAAGAAACTGCAGTGTGTTGTGGACACAGCTCAGAACATCATGAAAACCAGGCACACCTTAACCTCCCCTCCCGCCACTCTTTGCCTTCTGCAGGGATTGCTCCCTTTGTGATTCCCTTGTCTATTTGTCCCTCCCCACTAATCTCTCTCCTGACACAACCCTGTAAGCAGCAGACACCAGCCCATTCACCTCCTCCCTCACCTCCATTCAGGGCCCCAAACGGTCTTTCCAGGTGAGGCAACACTTCACCTTCAAATCTGTTGGGGTTGTTTACAGTTATCTGGTGCTCTTGATATGGCCTCCTCTACACTGATGAGACCTGACGTAAATTGGGGGACTGTTTTGTTGAGAACCTTTGCTCTGACTACAAAAAGCAGAACTTGCCAGTGTCCAATCATTTCAATTCCAATCCTCATTCCCATTCTGACCTGTCAGTCCATGGCCTCCTCTTCTGCCACAATGAAACTTATCTCAGGTTGGAGAAGCAACAGCTAAAATTCCGTCTAAGTAGCTTCCAACCTGATGGCATGAACATCGATATCAATGACTTCTGGTATTTTTCCTCCTGCCTCCTCTGTCCTCTTCGTTTCCCCACTCTGGTCCCCCTCTTACCTCTTCTCCTCACCTGCCTATCGCTTCTCCATGGTGCCCCTCCACTTTCCTTTTCACAGGGTCCTCTCTCCTCTCCTATCAGATTCCTTCTTCTCCAGTTCTTTACTTTTTCTGCCTATCTCCTCCCCGACTCACCTGGCTTCTCCTTTTACCTTGTACTTCTTCCTATTCCCCTCCCCCCCACCCTCTAACTCTGGTATTTCCCCCCTTCCTTTCCAGTCCTGGTAGAGGGTCTTGGCCTGAAACGCCGACTGTTTATTTATTTCCATAGATGCTGCCTGATGTGCTGAGTTCCTCCAATATTTTGTGTGTGTTGCTATGAAAAGCAGCCTCACCTCTACGGACTCTGCCTACACTTCTTGCTGCCTCAGTAAAGCAGTCAGGATAATCAAATATCCCATCAGCTGGGACATTCTCATCCACTCCACCCCCATCAGGCAGAAGCATGAAAACATCTACCAGCAAGCTCAAGGACAGTTTCGCTTCTGCTCTTGTAAGACTATTGAACGGTCCGCTAGTACAATAAGATGGACTATGGACCCCCACAACCGATCACAGTATGATCTTGCGCCTTACTGTCTGCCTGTACTAACGCATCTCTGTACTATAACACTTCATCATGCACCGTGTTATTGTTCTACCTCATACTATCTCAATCCACCATTGAAACAAATTGATCTAGATGGATGGAATACAAGACAAGTTTTCTCTGTACTTGGTGCACATAACAATAATAAACCAATTTGCCATGCTATATTTGATGCACTGTGTCTGTGTGGATGAATCTTCTTTGATCATATCACATTTAGGGAAGTTCACAAGCTATTGGCTCATTTTTTACCCCAAAGATATAGTCAGCAGTCAGACTGTGTGAAACATGACGTTTCTTTCAATAAGCTCAGCTTAAATTGCATGTCACATTGCTTGTGTACAAGCAGATAGTCATACATTAAAGTACTGGATAAATGACCAATAAAGATAAATAATTCCATCATTTTATTGGCCACCACCCAGTGAGAATCATGAAAGTGGTATTTTTTTTGAAAACATTAAATCTGTTAACTGTTTATCTTAAGGAAAAGAACCCAGCCACCATTATCATCTCTACTAATCACTACAGAACTTTGCTGCTGTTGTGTTAGTGATGTACACAAATGAAGAACAAAACAAATATGCTCTGGGCACACCTGCTTATTCTACTAGAAAGGACTGGTAATTCATTATTAATGTTTCTCCTTTCGTTTCCTCTGGATGCTCTCTGTACTAATGTATGGAGTGTGTGTGGATGAGGAACAAAGGACCTTAAAAATGTAAAGTTGTTGTGAAAACAGCTGGTTTACAAAACATAATCTAGCATTATCAATAACACACAAGTGAACCAACTGTACAAAACACAGTGAGATTTCAGACTTTACCGTAGATTATACATTATCCAAAAGGTTAAGAAAAAGAAAGGTTTATTTCTGCTGTAAAATACTCCTTCCTGATGATAAACTGACATTGTTCTGCGAGGTTAGTGTGGTCCAGGATTCAGTGAATATCTCAGGCCAGAACACCATGAATATGGTGAAAGTTCCTGAATGTCGGTTAGCAGGTGAGCTTGGAGGATTATGGGAAAAAACTCTAGTTAAAAAGAAAAGGCAGCGACCATTATTATCAGTGTAATCTTATAAAAATATTAACTACTTGCACTGGTCAGTCAAACTTTAAGCAGCATAGGCCTTCTACTTGGCTTTTAGAGCTGGTCAAAGTGCAATGTTGAGAATCACATGGTTCAATTTGAAAAGGACTCACTCTCTCAATCTCTACCTCCTCCTCCTCCCTCCTCTTTCTCCTCCATATCACCTACTTTTATGGTTGACCTTAGAGACAAACTAGACTCCAAAAATTAATCACCTATTTTGAAGCACCATTCAACTTGCTGATAAAGTATAAGAAGGTAGGGAGACAAGGATCTGGGTAAACTGTTCTATACCCCTACAAATATTCTGAGACACCCTAGGAAAATCTGGCTGATGTCTGCAGTTCACAGTCTCCCTGTATCAGCCACTAGATTACACCCTGACCATAAATATTTGGAGCTTTGTTTCTCCAGCTGCCCGTCTACTCTGCTGAATCTAAACCCATAGGACATTGGTCTATCTCCTGCCCTGATCCATAAAGCCTGTGTATGTCACCCTTATCACTAAGTCCACGAGGTCTCTGTAACACTGCTGATAAATTCATGGGTCTCAGTGCCCTTTAAATCTACAAGGCCACCGTTTCCCACACCACTCTTAAACTCAGGTATTCTCCAGACCGAGGATATCTCTCTTCCATGTTGTTTCTAAATCATTATCTGAAGGAACACATCTGACAGTGCAAACTCTCGCCGTAATTTGAGAAATATTCTTTAGTAGTATGGTATTTCAGCTCATTATACTTCATGAGGAAGAAAAGAACATAAAGCCATGCTCTTTTCTCACTGCTGCCATCAGGTAGAAGGTACAGGTGCCTCAGGGCACACACCACCAGGTTCAAGCACAGTTACTACCCTCAACCCTGAGGCTCTTGAACAGAAAGGGATAGCTACATTAATTCTATTTCTGGTGTTCCCACAACGAATGGTCTCACTTTAAGGACTCTGTCTTGTTATTCATATCCTCATTGTTTATTGCTATTTATTTATATTTGCATTTGCACAGTTAGTTGTTCATTGATCCTGTTAACAGTTAATGTTCTATAGATTTGCTAAGTATGCCCACAAGATAAAGAATCTCAAGGTTGTACATAATGACATGTATGTATTCTGATAATAAATTTTACTTTGAACTTTGAACCAAATGGAAAGTGCTTTAGCAAAAAAGCCAAAATTCTACCTAAGCAAACAATCCGGCTACTTTCAATTAAACTCACAGAATGTATTGTAACTCAGGAATATAACATGAGACAAAACAAGTAGGTTGTCAATGAAACTTTTAAAAAAAACTGTAGATGCTGGGAATCTAAAATAAAAAGAAAAAAATCTTGAAAATACTTAACAGATCAGGCAACATCTATGGAAAGAAAAATAGTTGACATTTCAGGTCAAAGACACTTCAACAAAACGGTCTGATAAAGAATCGTCGCCCTGAAATTTTCACTGTCTCTACTTCCACAGATGCTGATTGACTTGCAGATATTTTTCCCAGTATTTTCTGTTTTTATATTTGTAAGTTGTGAAAGCCGATAAACTACAATACGTTGTGTAATCGATTCAATAGTCATATATGTATATTCATTGATACACTTAAAAACAAAATATAAAAATACATTAATTGTTCTTAAAAGTCTGATGTTTGTTAATTGATGTGTTTTGCTAAAGTTTTTTTTTGTACGTTCTAAATCTCTGCAGGCATCCCTGAGAAAAATAACACTATGCACATGCCTCCCCTCTGCATTTCTTCAACTCTTCAGGAATTTGTCATCGGAGTCTCCAACTGCCTCATTGTTCTCATTCCACCTGGTGTTTCAGTGACTTTAATTGCAGAATGAGTGAATTACAGCAAGCTTTTGGGTAAATCATGAAAATAAATTTACCTGTTTATATACGAGTTCAGGAGTCAAACATTTTAAGTTAGAATTGAAGAAAAAGATGATATTGTTTGACTAGGTAGATGTGTATCACAGGAAGTGGTGAGTGATAAAAATAAATTATTGAGTCACTTCCTCAGTTTTGCCGCCTATAATTTAGTCACGCAATGTCAAAAATTAATTCATGATCAGTTTTAATGTAGTCTGTAGGGAATATTTCTTCTATATTAGTGTTATCCATGAAACAAAATGAAATGTGTTGTGCATTTCCATCACCTTAAATAATTCATGGAAATATTTAGAAAAATCATTGAACTATAATATTTTAACATATACATAATAAATAAAAAAAATCCTAAGCTTCTAAAGGAGTTTTTGTAGTTGTATGTGTAGTTCTTTAGTGCCATCATTTAATAAATCATATATTAAGGTACACTGCGATTTCTGTGTTGAACCTGCACAGACCTAAAGATAATTAAGCTATAGTAAACAGAGAGAAAAAGTACAATATAATTATAATACAAAACATGACAGCTGAAATTAAAGGGAACTGAAGATAATATAAGCAACACACATCAAAGTTGCTGGTGAACGCAGCAGGCCAGGGAGCATCTCTAGGAAGAGGTACAGTCGACGTTTCAGGCCGAGACCCTTCGTCCTGACGAGGTTCCTGACGAAGGTTCTCGGCCTGAAACGTCGACTGTACCTCTTCCTAGAGATGCTCCCTGGCCTGCTGCGTTCACCAGCAACTTTGATGTGTGTTGCTTGAATTTCCAGCATCTGCAGAATTCCTCGTGTTTGTGAAGATAATATAAAATTGATTCTTTAACATGTGCAGTTCATGCAACCAAACATTAATTCCTACATCATATGTAGATAGTTGGAATAGATATGATGATTTCACTTCCAGTATTGAACTAGAATGCCCCTTAAAACAATGAGCTGAATATCATTATACAACCATAAAATCAACAGGATCAACAAAGCGACTACTGTATCTACCTCTTCACACTCTAAACAACCCCCTTCAATTATGCTATTGAGTTAGAATCCGGCACAAATGGTACTTAGTTTGTAGTGTTTTATATCCTTAAAAAAGTCAATTTTCAGCAGGAGCTTGGTGAGAGGTGATGAAGTCTCAGCACTGATTTGAATTGTGTATGTAACAAGGATATATCAGTAATCACAGGGGACTTTAATTTCTGTACATCAAATTATTACATTTCCTTATCTGTTAACGATTTACAAAAAATACTCAGCATTTTCTGCTTTACTTCTGTAGAGAATATTCTCACATCTTTTTACCCTGCATTCCATTTATCATAATGTTCCCACACCCTTGGCTTATCCCCTTCAAGCCTTTTTGTATCCTCATCACTACTTGCACTTTCTCTTAATTTTGCACCAAACCTAGAAATGTTATACTTAGTCTCATCAGTCCCATGACTGACAAAACTTCTGAATAGCTGGGGCACAAGCACTGATCTCAGCAATACCTCACTAAGAATTGTCATTTATTTCTAACTCGGAAACACAAAATAATCTGCTGATGCTGTGATCAAAGCAACACTTTCAGTATGCTGGATGAATTTAGCAGGTCAGGCAGCATCAGTCAGAAACGATGAGTCGAACTTTTCTGGCCTGAACCCTTCGTCAGGACTGAAGAATGAAAGATGAGGAGATATTTGGATAATGCTTGTAGCTTCAGTTGAAAGACCTGTAATTTGAAGGACAAAGGGGTGGGGGAGGGGAAGCATTGACATCAGAGCCCTGAAAACAATGGGTGGTAGAAGAAGGAGGCGGAACCATGAGGGAGCTGGGGGAGGGGTAGAGAGAAATAGGGATAGAGGAAGGGAGGGGGTGGTAATTACCCAAATTTGGAGAATTCTATGTTCATACCAAGGGGCTGGAGACTACCTAGACATTATATGAGGTGTTGCTCCTCCAACCTGAGTTTAGCCTCATCATGGCAGGAGAGGAGGCCATGTATGGACATATCCGAATGGGAATGGGAAGCAGAGTTGAAGTGGGTGGCTACCGGGAGATCCTGTCTGTTGTGGCTGATGGAGTGGAGGTGCTCGATGAAGCGGTCCCCCGATCTGTGTCCGGTTTCATCAATGTAGAGGAGGCTGCACTGGGAGCACCGGATGCAATAGATGACCCCAACAGACTCACAAGTGAAGTGTTGCCTCACCTGGAAGGACTGTTTGGGGCCCTGAATGGTGGCAAGAGAGGAGGTGTAGGGACAGGTGTAGCAATTACACTTACAGGGATAAGTACGGGTGGGAGATCCGTGGGGAGGGACCTATCCCTGTGGAAAGCGGAGAGGGGTGGAGAGGGAAAGATGTGCTTAGTGGTGGGGCCCTGTTGAAGGTGGCGGAAGTTGCAGAGGATAATGTGCTGGATCCGAAGGCTGGTGGGGTGGTAGGTGAGGACAAGGGGAACTCTGTCCCTGTTGTGGTTGCGGGAGGATGGGGTGAGGGCCGAAGCAGGAGCTGGTGAGCTTTCTTGGCCGTGGGTTCGGACCAGGACAGGTTATCAGTGATGTTTACTGCTAGGAACTTGTTGTTCCCAGCCTCAGCACCACTGATGTAAACAGGAGCTTGCATATCACCCATCTTTCTGAAGCCAATGGTAATTTATTTCATTTTGCTGACACTGAGAGGAAGGTTGTTGTCATGACAACAAGTCACGAGGCTCTCTCTCTCTCCTTGCTGTATTCAGAGTCATTGTGATTTGAAGATATGGTCCACTGTGGTGGTATCACCTGCAAACTTGTGTATGGAATAAGAGCAGAATGCAATCATGAATATGTAGGCAGTAGAGCTGGGGGGTGGGAATGCAGCCTTGTGGTGTATCAGTGCTTCATATAATCATGGCAGAGGTGTTGCTGCTGCCTGTCCTTATTGATTACAGTCAAAGATCCAGTTGCAAAGGGAAATGTTAACTCCCTAGTCTAGGAGTTTGCAGGAATTATAGTATTGAAGGTGAAGCCGTAGCTGATATACAATATCTAACATTACTGTCCAGGTGCTTCAGAGAAGAATGTAAAGTCAGGGAGATGGCATAGGTTTAAGGTAAGAGGGGAAATTGTGGGGCAATTTTTTTACACAAAGGATGGTGTGTATGTGGAATGATCTGTAGGAGCAGGGGTTCCCAACCTGGGGTCCACAGACCTCTCAGTTTATGGTAGAGGCCCCTTGTATAAAAGAAGTTTGGGTACCCCTGTGTTAGAGGAAGTGGTGAACCAGGTACAATTAAAAACTTCTAAAAGTCAGTCAGATAGGTGCATGGCAAGGAAAGACTTAGAAGGTTATAGGTAAAATCTGGAACGTGGAATTAGCTTGGAATGGGCATCCTGGTCAGTACTGACCAGTTGGGCCGAAGCACCTGTCTCCATGTTTGACAGCATGCGCTACAGCTCTACTAGATAGATGGGAAAAATGCTTGAAAGTTGATCCCCCTGCCTAATAAGTGCAAAATCAATTATCAGAGTCTCAAAGTAAGAGATACTTTCTTTAAGATTGAGATGAGGTGACATTTCTTCAAATGTTGGCATATCTTTTGATTTCTTTACCCTGCAGGGCTGAAAATCCCCAGTTAATGGTCAATGGTTTATTCTTGTGGCAAGTTGTGAAATACATTGAGAAGATTTATTTTGCAATGCCCTCCAGATAGATCATTCTAAACAAAAGTACACAAAGGGAAACCAGTAACAGGTGCAGAATATAGTGTTACAATCAGAGAAAGCACACTGTAGGTAGAAAATAGGGTGCAAGAGTCATATCAAGCTAGACTGAGCAATCAACAATCTATTATCATTCAAGAGGACCATTGAAGAGTCATATAACAGGATAGAAGCATCTACTGTTTAATCCCCTCCAGAGATGCTGCTTGATTTGCTGTAATTCCCCAGAATTTTGTGTGTTGCTCAAGAATGATCGCATCCACAGAATGTCGCGTTTAGGCTAGAAGGCATTCTTCTGTCTTTACGATTTGTGTTCTGGAGCTTTTCTATATTACATTCAAAGCAGTGGTTAGATTTCTGGATATTAGAGAAATTAAAGGACATGGGGCATATGTGGATCAGCCATGGTCTTGCTGAATGGCAGAACATCCTGTTTCAAATTTGAGCAGAATAAAAAAAAACTTAAGGGTAAAGAAATCCTTGCAGACTTAAGCAACACACATCAAAATTGCTGGTGAACGCAGCAGGCCGGGCAGCATCTCTAGGAAGAGGTACAGTCGACGTTTCAGGCCGAGACCCTTCGTCAGGACACGGCCTGAAACGTCGACTGTACCTCTTCCTAGAGATGCTGCGCGGCCTGCTGCATTCACCAGCAACTTTGATGTGTGTTGCTTGAATTTCCAGCATCTGCAGAATTCCTCGTCCTTGAAGACTTAAGGAGTTTTGTGAAGTCATTGGTGAACCTGTAATTTCTGCACCATTAATAGTTTCGTAATACCTGCCCAAATCTGCCTGCACGTTGCAATTATGATAATTTTCTTTAGGCATGGAAAATTCGATCACAGAAAGGAGTGATGGAAAGCTGCAGCCTGCCGTGCTCTGTGACAACTTTGCAGCTTCACTGGAGTGCCCCTCCTCCCCGAGTTCGCCCCCGCTCCGCTCTGCCCTGTGCGAGAAGAGCGGCTGAGGCAGGAGTAGCGCAAACTCTGCTCTTGGCTCCGTGACGTTTGGCTCTGCGCACAATCGGCGTGAGGCGGTGCGTGGTGAGAGCGCGCCGTGTCTGCAGCCTTCACTTTTCAGGCGCAATAGCAAGAGTATGACCTTTCAAAGGTGAAAGCGGAGAAGTGTTGTAAGAAGCAGATTCTGCCTCGCCTGCAGAATTAGCCGCGGCGGGGGGAAGTCGGACTGGATTTGCAGCTTCTGTGAGCCCCCGGTCTGCCCTGCCAGCTGGGATTTTACAATCGACAGGGCCCGGGAGCGGATTGCCGCCGTTGTTGTGGATGTCAGCGCGTAGTCCCGACAGGTATGCGCTCCCGATACACTTCAGAGCACCCTAGGTTTGTCCGTAAGTGTTGTTACCCCTGATTGCGTAAAGCGTCTGTTATTTATATCCCGAACGGGGGCGTTGAACTCGAGCATTTGTACGCCAGCTGCAATTCATCATGGGATTTGTAGTCTTCACGACAGTTTTTCTATTTAGACGCCACCTGTTAGCATCGAGGATAGTTTGATTCGACCAGTAATACAAATGATTTTAATTCTTTGGTTCCAATCACATTTGTATGTTGATCATGGTTCAAAAATAGGAAATAAATATTTGTTTTGGTGTAAACGTACATATCTAGGGTATTTATATGTCATACGGCATGATGTTGGTGCTTGCTTGTATTGGGCGAGCAGTAGTTGTGCTGTCGGGAGGCTTGGCACTTAATGGGACGATTGAAAACATTTAAATAAACACGAGAGAGAGAGAGGGAAGAATGGAGTGTGGAGCTACCTTTTGGGCTACAAATAATATTCCAACGGAATGTTAGCAATAAGCAACTATACAATGTAACAAAGATAACAGATCCAGTATCGGTCGTAGGAAATAATATTACCCAAACTAGAATCATAAAGCGTAAAGCACACCGACACCAAACACCCATTTACACATCCCATTTTTATTCTCTTCCCATTACCATCAGATACTACCACTCACACACAAGAGAAAGCCTGAAGATGCTGGAAATCAAAAGTAACACACACAATGCTGGAGAAACTCAGCAGGACAGGCAGTATCTATGGAAAAGGGTAAACAGTCGAGGTTTCGGACCGAGACTGTTCATCAGGACCACAGAGGATTGTACCACCCACCTACTCCCTATTAGCAGTTTTATCTACCAACCTGCATGTCTTTGGGGTGTGGAATGAATCTAATTGAGTTTAAAAAGTGTATGTGGAGACACACCACACACAGTACCCAAGGTTATAACTGATCTGATCATTCAGAGTAAATGCAGAGAAAAAATAAATTGACTGGAGATTTGTAAAGGAAAACACAAATATAGTTAAGAGCAGGAGAATGAGACTAACCAGACAGCTCCTTCAAATAATCTGGCATAGTTACACAAAATGAATGGCTTCCTTGTTGGGTCTGTTTCCAATTAGTGTTTACATCTCTCACTATAGTTGCCCCCAGAGACTTGAGAAGTCTGCCCAGCCTGAAAATGCAATGGGTGATTTTTAATTTCCACATACACTGGGCGAAGTAAACAGCTTAATCATAAAGAAAGTGCATTTCTGGAATGCCTTTGGAATATTTTTATGGAACACTACTTTGGAGTTCCAAAAGGTTGCACCAGATTTAGAAGTCAACAATTGTTTATTAATAATTGAAGCTCACGACCACAACTATCACCCTTTTTTTGGTGCTAAATTTGAAATGTAAAACTTGTCACTAATGAAAGTGTATTTAAATAAGACATATAATATACATTGACAATCACTAACTGGCTGAATTGCTAAATGTTAACTTTTTAAAAAAACTCATAAAAGATTGAGTGAACTTTATTTTAATTAAATGACCATAGGGAAACCGGGTTGAGGTGTTTGAATAAACATCACTCAAACATAAGGCAAGCAGGTGATAATTCAATGATTAAAATAAAAATGTGATGTATGATTTTATCTGTTTTGATTTGTATGCAATATTCCTCTGGGATGTTTACAAATTTGGATCACTAACATAGATTGTGCACCCCTTATCTGAAATTCCAAAATCTGAAAACCTCCAAAATGAGAATTTTTTTTTGGCTGCTGACATGAGGCCACAAATTCCCACAAATGGCAAATTTCCACAAAGCACTGCAGAGGTTCCCAGATGATGCACGGGTCTCTGTGCACCACAGACAGTTCTGAGAAGTGACCTGATATGTAATGAACAGAAGTTAATGAAAAATAGAAAAACACTGCATAAAATGAAACAGGAAGATCTCGAGCGTGTATAGAAAGAGTGGATTCATCTGTGTTCTATGCTGATCGTGAAACAAGTAAAAAATCTATCACAACGAACTGAAAATTGAAAGGTAATTATCAATCTTCTGCAGGCTGGTTGCAGAAGTTTAAGAAGAAGCGCAGCATTAAGTTTTTAAAGATTTGTAGTTATAAAGCATCTATTGATCATGAAGCAGCAGAGAAATTCATTGAGTTTGCCAAGATTGTCGCTGATGAAAATCTAACACACTGAACAGCTGCATCAGTATATATGCGTGGTGAACAACTGTAAGACAAACTTTGCTTACTGGTAGCACGTAAATTCAGAGTAGGGAATGATGGCAATGCCAAACAACCACTGACTGGGTGGCCAAGGTAGTGATAGTTTACCTTTCTGATGGTTCAAGGTACACAATTTCCATGCACAAAATTTTAAAAAATATTGTGCAAAACTACCTTCTGTATACCTAATGTAAATGGATTTTATTTTTAGAGTTGGGTCTCATTCCCAAGTTATCTCATTATATAGATGCAGATATTCCAAACTCCAGGAAAAAAATTGGAATCTGAAACACTTCTGGTCCCAAGCATTTGAGATAAGTGGTGTTCAATCTGTATGAGAAAATTACTAATATGGTAACAAGGTTAATTAGCTTCAATTTTGTTTTCAAGAATGGAAACAAATTAACTTAGTTACCTTTTTGGCAAGTTTTGGGGGACCATTTTGGATTGATACCTTTTTTGTATTGCTACTTTTGCATTGATCCCTTCAACAAAGTATGATTCTTAGAAGAATATTGGAGTCAGTTGATTACATAGGCAGTACGAAAGCCAGAGTTTAATGAGTTATATACCAACCGTTGAAATTAACTATTAAAATTGTAATTCACATTAAAGCCATAGATTTCAGTTAATCTAACTGCAGAACTCAATAATTTCAGGGGCAAGATTTCAACAAACATGCATTTTCTGAATGTAATGCAATAAATGGCACTGGCTACGTCCAGAACAAGTTAAGGACCTGACCCTGTTGTCCAGGAATGTGACATAGCTATCTTTTACTATGCTGTAGTCCAGTCAATTCATTTGCTATTTCACAGATTGAAAGGAAACAATAACTTAAATTTCAGATTTTTTTGGAGGTCAGTTGATCTGGATTGGAATCATTGAGTTCAGATCTGAACATGGTGACTGGAGAGATTAAATTTTTGCCTGGATGAAAAGATACTATCAGTTTTGACAATTATGAGAGTTCCAGATTGTTTAAACCCACTGTGGCTGTGGTGTCCTCCAGGGAATGGAATTTGCCTGATTTGGCATACATGAAACTCCAATCCCATGCCAGTGTGGTCCATTTTTGTAACTGGTTTAACAAGCTACTCGTCTATCAAATTTCTACAATAAACTGTCATAAGAATAAAACTAAAGCTGTTATCATTGCCCTGGTTACATTGTGTAGGCTGCAACATTTGCATGACTGATATTAGGCACTCTATTCTGGGTTCTGCCTGGTGAAGAGATTACTAGGTGAATAGATAAAGGGATGCTCTCAAAGCATTGTTGAAGCTCAGTTAACCCTAGGGAAATCAACCTCTTAACCATTTGCGTACATACTGGTTGCATCGTGGAAACACTAATGCCCAAAAATGGAGAATCCTACAAAAAGTGGTGGACACAGCCCAGTCCATCACAGGCAAAGCACATCTGGAAGCATCATCACAGGCCCCTACCATCCAGGCCATGCTGTCTTCTTACTGCTGCCATTGGGATGGATGTACAGGAGCCTTGGGTCCCACACCACCAGGTTCAGGAAAAGTTATTACCCTACAACTATCAGGCCCTTGAACCAGTGTGGATAACTTCACTCACCTCAACTCAGAACTTTCAAGTATTCGACAACTCACGTTCTCAGTGTTATTTATTTAGTTATTTATCACGTTTTGCCTTCTTTTGTACCTTGGTTGTTTATCAATCTGTGTGTGTAGTTTTTCATTGATTCTGTTGTATTTCTTTGTTGTTCTGTGAAGGTCTGCAAGAAAATGAATCTCGATGCACCATATGGTGACATATAGAAGTTTGATAATGAATTTAATTTGACTTAGGCTCTTAGGCATAGCACTTTAGTGTTGTGGCT
This sequence comes from Mobula hypostoma, assembly GCF_963921235.1. NCBI lineage: Eukaryota > Metazoa > Chordata > Chondrichthyes > Myliobatiformes > Myliobatidae > Mobula > Mobula hypostoma. The sequence goes on along the minus strand of NC_086111.1, from coordinate 58,439,163 downwards.
TGATGTGTCTTATGAAGTCAATGTAGAAGCAGCAGACTCTCCAGAAGATGGCAGTTGATGGGTGACTGGGCAGGTGGATGGGTAACTTGCGACATTGTCCACTATTTCTGTTATTTCTGCCTCTGTGCTCTTGGTCCATGGACCCCATTTGGAATACTCTTTCTCCACCTTGAGTGGTTATGGGCCAGATATTCCCAGGAATAAATATGAATGCTACAATTCTTCAAGCATTGAGCATACCTTTGAAACTTCGAGTCATATACCACAGAAACAGACCTTTCAGCCTATCTTATCCATGCTGGCCGAGATATCTGTATGAGCTGGTCCCATTTGCCTTCGAGCCACCCAGTAATCTCGCGCCATGGCAGATCTCAGAATAGAATCTGATGTCAAATATGCAGATAATGTGACTTACTCAGTGCCAGCTGATAGTATAACTAGTGCCTTATACTAGTGTCTCACCGATATACAGGAGGCCATAATGAGTCCCATCCTCCTGCCATCCCACCAGGGATAGGGTTCCTCTTGTCCTCACCTACCACATGATCAGCCTCCAAGTCCAGCACATAATTCTCTGTAACTTTCACTATCTCCAACGGGATCCCACCGCCAAGCACAACTTTCCTTCCCCCACTCCTCCAAATTTCTGCTTTCTGTCGGGATCACTCCCTACATGATTCCCTTGTCCATTCGTCCCTACCCACTGATCTCCCTCCTGGCATTTATCCATGCAAGTGGAACAAGTGCTACTCATGCCCAAGCACCTCCTCCCTCACTACCATTCAGGGCCCCATTCAGTCCTTCCGGATGAGGCAAAACTTCGCTTATGAAACTGTGGTCATCCACTGTATCTGGTGGTCCCGGTGTGGCCTCCTGTATATCAGTGAGACCTGATATAGATTGGGAGACTGCTTCACCGAGCACCTACACTCTATCCACCAGAAAAAGCAGGATCTCCCAGTGAAGACCCATTTTAATTCCACTTCCCATTCTGACATGTCAGTCCATGGCCTCCTCTACTGTCACGATGAGGCCATACTTAGGTTGGAGGGGCACCTTCTGGGTAGCTTCCAGCCTGATGGTACGAACGCTGATTTCTCAAACTTCTGGAAATGCCCCCTCCCCCCCCTTCACCATTCTCCATTCCCATTTCCCTCTCTCACCCTATCTACTTAACTGCCCCTCACTTCCCTCTGGTGTTCCTCTCCTTTCACTTTCTTCCATGACCTTCAGTCTTTTCCTGTCAGATTCCCCCTTCTCCAGCCTTGTCTGTCTTTCACCAATCAACTTCCCAGCTCTTTATTTCACCCCTCCCTCATCCCCCTTCTCCTGGTTTTACCTATTGCCTTGTGGTTCTTCCTCCCCTTGCCCCACCTTCTTACTCCGACTCCTCATCCTTTTTGCTCCAGTCCTGATGAAGGGTCTTGACCCAAAATGTTGACTGTACCCTTTTCCATAGCCACTGCTTCACCTGCTGAGTTCCTCCAGCTTTTCCAGTGTGTGTTTCAGTGAATTAGCTGCTATGTTAAAGGACAGACTGTGATCTCAGAATCTCATCTAAGGAGTTGGTGCAGGAGGGAGGACATCAGATTTCTGGATCATTGGGCTCTCTTCCAGGGAAGATAGGACCTGTACAGAAGGGACGGTTGGTCCCTGAACTGGAAGGGGACTAGTGGGAAGGTTTGCAAGTGTTGCATGATTAAAACTCGAGCTGCAAAGGGATGGGACCCAGAATGCTAGAACAAGGGGTGGGGTGGCTGTGGAGAAAGATGGTAAGCTTACATACAAGGTTAGGAATCAAAATGTTGAGCATGTTGGGACTAATGTTGTGAGCTGTATATATTTCAATGCAAGGAGTACTGTAGGAAAGGCCGATGAGATTGGAGCATGGATCAGCATGTAGAATTATGATACTGTAGCCATTAGTGAGACTTGGATGCAGGAAGGGCAGCACTGGCAGCTCTATGTTCTGGAGTTTGTGTTTAAGGCATCATAGAGTTGGAGGCATTAAAGGAAGGGAGGTGGCATTACTCGTGGCAGTGCTCAGTTAGGACAGACTGGAGCGCTAATCCAGTGAGGCTTTATGGCTAGAACTAACGTATAAGAAAGGTACAACCATGTTAACAGGATTATATTGTAGAACACCCAGCAATCTGCGGCATTTAGAGGAGCAAATTTGTACAGAGGTTGCAGACTGCTGCAAGAAACATAAGGTTGTTATAGTAGGTGATTTTAACTTCCCACATATTGACTGGGGCTCCCATACTGTAAAAGGATTAGATGGTAACGAATTTGTCAAGTGTGTTCAGGAAAGTTTCCTTAATCAGGACATTGAAGTCCCAACTACAGAGAAGGTGATACTGGATCTCCTATTAGGGAATGAGACAGAAGATTTGTGTCATAAACTTCTAGAAATCATAATTTCAAGGCAATTATGGAAAAGGATAGGTCTGGTCCTTGGGATGAGATTCCAAGTTGGAGATGGTATCAGAAAGAGTCTGGCAAGTGTGAATTGGGACAGACTATTTTCTGGCAAGGGTGCTCTTGGTAAGTGGGAGGCCTTCAAAAGGGAGAGTTTTGAGAGTACAGAGTTTGTATGTTAGAGTAAAAGGCAAGGATAAGGTTTATGGAACCATGGTTTTTGAGAGATATGGAGGCCTTGGTTAAGAAAAAAAGGGATGCATAGCAGGTATAGACAGGCAGGAACAAATGAAATACTTGAGTTGCAGAAATGCAGGTGGTCTAAAAGAAGGCATGAGGTTGCTGCAGCAGATAGGTGAAGCAGAACCCTAGGGGCTTCTACACAAATGTATTAAGAGCAAAAGGATAGCAAGGGACAGATTTGGTCCGCTGGAAGATCAGAGTGGTAATCAATGTGTGGAACTGAAAGAGGTGGGGGAGATCTTAAATGGATTTTTTTGCATCCGTATTTATTTGGGAGACGGACAGTGTCTGTAGATGTCAAGAAATGCAGCAGGGAGGTCATGGAACTATACATATGGGGGGGGGGGGGGAAGTGTTTGCTGTCTTGAGGCAAATTAAAGCTGATAAATCTCCAGTGTCTGACAAGGTGCTTCCTTAGACCCTGCGGGAGGCTAGTGCAACAATTAAAGAGGCTCTAGCACAGATATTTAAAACATCCTTAGCCATGCGTGAAGTGCCAGTGGATTGGTGCACAGCTGACATTGTTCAGTTGTTTAAGAAAGGTTTTAAGAATAAGCCAGGAAATGGTGAGCCTGACATCAGCGGTGTGAATGTAATTGGAAGGCGTTCTAAGAGACCAGATATACTGTATATATATCTGGATAAATAGGGTCTGATTAGGGTTAGTCAACATGACTCTTTTCTTGGTATATTGTGTCTAACCAATCTTCTAGTACCAGGAAAGTTGATGAAGGCAGGATAGTGGACGTTGTCTACATAGACTTTAGCAAAACCTTTGACAAAGTCCTGCGTGGGAAGTTGGTCAAGAAGGTTCAGCGGCTTGGCATTCAAGATGAGGTAGTAAATTGGATTAGATGTTGGCTTCACGGGAGAAGCCAGAGAGTAGTAGTAGTTGATTGGCTCTCTGTCTGGAGACATGTGACTAGTGGTGTGTTGCAGGGATCGGTGCTGAGTCTGTAGTTGCTTGTCATCTATGTCAATGTTCTGGATGATAATGTGGTGAACTGGTTCAGCAGATTTGCAGATGATACCAAGAATGGGGGTGTAGTGGACAGCAAGGAAGGCTATTGTGGCTTGCAGCGCAATCTGGACCAGCTGGAAGAATGGATTTAAAAATGGCAGATGGAATTTATTACAGACAAGTGTGAGGTGTTGAAAGAACTAACCAGGGTGAACGGTAGGGCACTGAGGAGTGCGGTAGAACAGAAGGATCTGGGAATATAGATAGACAATTTCTTGAGAGTGGCGTCACAGACAGATAGGGTCATAAGGACACATTGGCCTTCATAAATCAAAGTATTGAGTACAGGAGTTATGCTGAAATTGTATAAAACATTGGTGAGACCTAATTTGGAGTACTGTGTGCAGTTTTGATCACCTACCCACAGGAGAGAGATAAATAAAGTTGAAAGAGGCACAGAAAATTTACAAGGATATTGCTGGGACTTGAGGTCCCAAGTTATAGGGAAAGATTGAATTGGTTAGGACTTTATTCCCTAGAATGTAGAAAATTGAGGGGAGTTTTGAGAGAGGTATACTAAATTATGAGGGGAAAGATAGGGTAAATGCAAGCAGGCTTTTTCCACTGAGGTGTGAGACTACAACTAGAGGTTATGGGTTAAGGGTGAAAGGTGAAATGTTTAAGGGGAACATGAGGGGGATCTTCACTCAGAAGGTGATGAGAGTGTGGAACGAGCTGCTGCACAAGTGGTGGATCTGGAGTCGATTTTGACATTTAAGGGAAATTTGTGTAGGTATATAGATGGAAAGGGTATGGATGGTGCAGGTGCAAGTCAAGATCTAGGCAGATTAATGGTTCGGCATGGATTAGATGGGTTGAAACTTTAAAAAGTTTGTCTGTTTGGCAAGGTAAGTGGGTGAGTAGACACATTTTTCCTGTTTCATTCGTGTAGAATTAGATAGCATGCCTGCAGGGTTAGTGCTTTGTTCAGGGTGTCAGATGTGGGAATCCTGGGAGACTTCCAGCCTCCCTGATGGCCACATCTGCGCCAGGTGCACCGAGTTGCAGCTCCTCAGAGACCGTGTTAGGGATCTGCAGCTGCAGCTTGATGACCTACTGCTTATTAGGGAAAGTGAAGAGGTGATAGACAGGAGCTACAGGGAGGTAGTCATCCCTAGGCTACAGGAGTCAGAACACTGGGTCACTGGCAAGAGAGGGAAGGGAAATGCCCGGATAGTGGAAAGCACCCCTATGGCTGTCCCCCTCAGCAACAAATATCTTGTTCTGGATGCTGTTGAGGGGGATGACCTGGTGGGGGACGCCCACGGTGACCGGGTCTCTGGCACTGAGCCTGGCGCTGTTGTGCAGGAGAGAAGGAGGGTGAAGAGAAATGCGGTAGTCGTGGGGGATTCCATAGTCAGGGGAACACACAGGAGATTCTGTGAGCCTGACAGAGATACCCGCATGGTGTGTTGCCTCCCAGGTGCCAGGGTACGGGATGTCTCGGATCGGGTCCTGAATATTCTAAAGGGGGGGGGGTGAGCAGCCAGTTGTCTTGGTACATGTTGGTACCAATGACATAGATAGGACAAAGGAGGAGGTCCTGAAGAGAGATTTCCAGGAGTAGGGAAGGAAGCTGAGAAGCAGGACCTCCAGGGTAGTAATCTCGGGATTGCTACCTGTGCCACGTGCTAGCGAGGGCAAGAGTAATCGGATCAGGCAGATGAATGCCTGGCTGAGAGACTGGCGTAGGGGGCAGGGCTTCAGATTCTTGAATAATTGGGATCTCTTCTGGGGGAAGTATGACCTGTTCAAAAAGGACAGGTTACACCTGAACCCGAAGGGGACCAATATCCTGGCGGGAGAGTTTAATAGAGCTGTTAGGGAGGGTTTAAACTAATTTGGCAGGGGGATGGGAACCGGAATTATAGAGCGGAGGAAGGGGAAAACAAAAATAAATCTAAGATAGTGAGCAGTAAAGATGTCAGGAAAGACAGGCAGGTGATGGGGCAAATGTGTAGCCATTGGGATGAGTTGCAGTGCAATAAAGTTGCAGTGAAATCAAAGCAAAAAGTATCAAATACTGGTCTTAAGGTGTTGTACTTAAATGCACGCAGCATAAGAAATAAGGTGGATGATCTTGTTGTACAGCTACAGATTGGCAGGTATGATATTGTGGCCATCACTGAGACCTGGCTAAAGGATGCATGTCTCTGGGAGCTGAACGTCTAAGGATACACGGTGTATCGGAAGGATAGGAAGGTAGGCAGAGGGGGAGGCATGGCTTTATTGGTAAGAAATGATATTAAATCATTAGAAAGAGGTGATAAAGGATCGGAAGGTGCAGAATCTTTATGGGTTGAGCTAAGAAATAGCAGGGGTAAAAGGACCCTGATGGCAGTTATTTATAGGCCTCCAAACAGCTGCAGGGATGTGGACTACAAATTACAACTGGAAATAGAAAAGGCTTGTCAGAAGGGCAGTGTTATGATAATTGTGGGGGATTTTAATATGCGAGTAGATTGGAAAAATCAGGTCGGCACTGGATCTCAAGAGAGAGAATTTGTAGAATGTCTGCGAGATGGCTTTTTAGAACAGCTTGTTGTTGAGCCCACTAAGGGATCGGCTGTACTGGATTGGGTATTGTGTAATGAACCGGAGGTGATTGGAGAGATTGAGGTGAAGGAACCCTTAGGAGGCAGTGATCATAACATGATTGAGTTCACTGTGAAATTAGAAAAAGAGAAACCGAAATGTGATGTGTCGGTGTTTCAGTGGAGTAAAGGAAACTACAGTGGCATGAGAGAGGAACTGGCCAAAGTTGACTGGAAAGAGACACTGGTGGGAAAGACGGCAGAGCAGCAGTGGCTGGAGTTTATGCGAGAAATGAGGAATGTGCAAGAAAGGTATATTCCAAAAAAGAAGAAATTTTCGAGTGGAAAAAGGATGCAACCGTGGTTGACAAGAGAAGTCAAAGCCAAAGTTAAAGCTAAGGAGAGGGCATACAAGGAAGCAAAAATTAGTGGGAAGACAGAGGATTGGGAAGTCTTTAAAACCTTACAAAAGGAAACCAAGAAGGTCATTAAGAGAGAAAAGATTAACTATGAAAGGAAACTGGCAAATAATATCGAAGAGGATACTAAAAGCTTTTTCAAGTATATATAGAGTAAAAGACAGGTGAGAGTAGATATAGGACCGATAGAAAATGATACTGGAGAAATTGTAATGGGAGATGAGGAGATGGCAGAGGAACTGAACAAGTATTTTGCATCAGTCTTCACTGAGGAAGACATCAGCAGTATACCGGACACTCAAGGGTGGCAGGGAAGAGAAGTGTGCGCGGTCACAATTACGATAGAGAAAATACTCAGGAAGCTGAATAGGCTAAAGGTCGATAAATCTCCTGGACCAGATGGAATGCACCCTCGTGTTCTGAAGGAAGTAGCTGTGGAGATTGCGGAGGCATTAGCGATGATCTTTCAAAAGTCGATAGATTCTGGCATAGTTCTGGAGGACTGGAAGATTGCAAATGTCACTCCGCTATTTAAGAAGGGGGCAAGGAAGCAAAAAGGAAATTATAGACCTGTTAGCTTGACGTCGGTGGTTGGGAAGTTGTTGGAGTCGATTGTCAAGGATGAGGTTACAGAGTACCTGGAGGCATTTGACAAAATAGGCAGATCCTTAAAGGAAAATCCTGCCTGACAAACCTATTACAATTTTTTGAGGAAATTACCAGTAGGCTAGACAAGGGAGATGCAGTGGATGTTGTACATTTGGATTTTCAGAAGGCCTTTGACAAGGTGCCACACATGAGGCTGCTTAACAAGATAAGAGCCCATGGAATTACAGGAAAGTTACATACGTGGATAGAGCGTTGGCTGATTGGCAGGAAACAGAGAGTGGGAATAAAGGGATCCTATTCAGGTTGGCTGCCAGTTACCAGTGGTGTTCCACAGGGATCAGTGTTGGGGCCACTTCTTTTTACATTGTACATCAACGATTTGGATTATGGAATAGATGGCTTTGTGGCTAAGTTTGCTGACGATACGAAGATAGGTGGAGGGGCCGGTAGTGCTGAGGAAACGGAGAGTCTGCAGAGAGACTTGGATAGATTGGAAGAATGGGCAGAGAAGTGGCAAATGAAGTACAATGTTGGAAAGTGTATGGTTATGCACTTTGGCAGAAAAAATAAACGGGCAGACTATTATTTAAATGGGGAAAGAATTCAAAGTTCTGAGATGCAACGGGACTTGGGAGTCCTCGTACAGGATTCCCTTAAAGTTAACCTCCAGGTTGAGTCGGTAGTGAAGAAGGCGAATGCAATGTTGGCATTCATTTCTAGAGGAATAGAGTATAGGAGCAGGGATGTGATGTTGAGGCTGTATAAGGCGCTGGTGAGACCTCACTTGGAGTACTGTGGGCAGTTTTGTTCTCCTTATTTAAGAAAGGATGTGCTGACGTTGGAGAGGGTACAGAGAAGATTCACTAGAATGATTCCGGGAATGAGAGGGTTAACATATGAGGAACGTTTGTCTGCTCTTGGACTGTATTCCTTGGAGTTTAGAAGAATGAGGGGAGACCTCATAGAAACATTTTGAATGTTAAAAGGCATGGACAGAGTGGATGTGGCAAAGTTGTTTCCCATGATGGGGGAGTCTAGTACGAGAGGGCATGACTTCAGGATTGAAGGGCGCCCTTTCAGAACAGAAATGCGAAAAAATTTTTTTAGTCAGAGGGTGGTGAATCTATGGAATTTGTTGCCACGGGCAGCAGTGGAGGCCAAGTCATTGGGTGTCTTTAAGGCAGAGATTGATAGGTATCTGAGTAGCCAGGGCATCAAAGGTTATGGTGAGAAGGCGGGGCAGGGGGACTAAATAGGATAAAATGGATCAGCTCATGATAAAATGGCGGCGCAGACTCGATGGGCCGAATGGCCTACTTCTGCTCCTTTGTCTTATGGTCTTATGGTCATTATAATTCATCAGCATTCTAGACAAAATGGTTCAGGAAAGCAGGAGCACCCTGAACATTGGAAGTTTGGTAACACCACTACTTATTACACTAGTAGCAACATGAGAGCCAGTACAACGAATTTCAGATCAGTTACTTGATCTTAAGATCAGACACTAATTTTATAGGATTATGACATTCTTTGATCATTACATAGTTGTTGTGAAGATAGCAAACTGGCCCTATACTCCATTTTGGAAGAATGAGAAGCAATCTCTTAAAAATGCGTAGTTTCTTTGGAATATTGGCAGGGGAGATGGAGAATTATTCACAAGATTTTACTGTTTTTGGCAGAAATAAGAAATATTTCCTCCCTGGGGCATTGGAGGCTCAGTAGCTGAGTGTCCAATATATTTTTAGATATTATAAGAAGCAAAGAATGTGAGGTCAGTGCAGGGGGTGGGGGTCAGTGAAGTGGCACTGGGCCAAATGATCAGTAGTGATCTTATTGAATGGCAGAACAGGCAAGAAGGGCCAAATAGTCTACTGCTATAATTTCTTATGTTCAGTTCTGCATGAGATGTTTTCAAAACTGTTCTTGTGCCTCAGTGAGAAAAGTTCATCTCCCACCCCACCATCCTCACCACATTCTACAGAGGTTGTATTGAGAGCATCCTGAGCAGCTGCATCACTGCCTGGTTCGGAAATTGCACCATCTCGGATCGCAAGACCCTGCAGTGGATAGTGAGGTCAGCTGAGAAGGTCATTGGGGTCTCTCTTCCCGCCATTACAGACATTTACACCACACGCTGCATCTGTAAGGCAAACAGCATTATGAAGGATCCCACGCACCCCTCATACAAACTCTTCTCCCTCCTGCCATCTGGCAAAAGGCACCAAAGCATTCGGGCTCTCACGACCAGACTATGTAACAGTTTCTTCCCCCAAGCCATCAGACTCCTCAATACCCAGAGCCTGGACTGACACCAACCTACTGCCCTCTACTGTGCTTATTGTCTTGTTTATTTATTGTAATGCCTGCACTGTTTTGTGCATTTTATGCAGTCCTGGGTAGGTCTGTAGTCTAGTATAGTGTTTGTGTTGTTTTACGTAGTTCAGTGTAGTTTTTGTATTGTTTCATGTAGCACCATGGTCCTGAAAAACGACGTCCCATTTTTACTGTGCACGGCAGCAGCAGTTACGGTTGAAATGACAATAAAAAGTGACGACTTGACTTGCTGAAAATCACACATGCAAAAAAAGTGCCGGTAACCCTAGTCAGGGAGTATCATTAGATGGAGAAACAAAGTTAACTGGGAGGGATCTTTGACCTGAAAAGTTATTTTTCTTTCCACTAAAGTTGTCTAACCTGATTTTTTTTTGCCCCTAGCAGTTAACTTTTCTGCCAAATCTCAAGATTGTAACTTGATCATGTAATCTAGTTTTGGTTAGTAACACAATTATCTGTCAGTATTCTTGAAGCCTACACTTTCTTCACTCTACTATCACCATGAAGTCCATGGACCAACCACTACTTAGTGTGGATTGCAAAAGAGTGCAGCAAGCACAACTCTTAAAATGAGGCACAAACCTGGTAAAACTACAACAAGGTTAAATATATGCTAATTCCATAAAGAATGCATCAGATCAAAAATTTGCAATCCTTCCCTTCCTTGATACTTTATACTTTATTGTCCCAAACAATTGATACTAGAACATACAATCATCACAGTGATATTTGATTCTGCGCTTCCCACTCCCTGAATTACAAATATTAAATACTAAAAATATTTAAAATAGTAAAAATGAGTAAATATTAAAATTTTAAATTATAAATCATAAATAGAAAATAGAATAATGGAAAGTACGGTATGAAAAAAACCGAGAGGCAGGTCCGGATATTTGGAGGGTACGGCCCAGATCTGGGTCAGGATCTGTTCAGCAGTCTTATGACAATTGGAAAGAAGCTGTTCCCAAATCTGGCCATACGAGTCTTCAAGCTCCTGAGCCTTCTCCCGGAGGGAAGAGGGACGAAAAGTGTGTTGGCTGGGTGGGTCGTGTCCTTGATTATCCTAGCAGCACTGCTCCGACAGCGTGCGGTGTAAAGTGAGTCCAAGGAAGGAAGATTAGTTTGTGTGATGTGCTGTGCCGTGTTCACGATCTTCTGCAGCTTCTTTCGGTCTTGGACAGGACAACTTCCATACCAGGTTGTGATGCACCCTAGAAGAATGCTTTCTATGGTGCATCTATAAAAATTAGTGAGTGTTTTACGGGACAGGCCAAATTTCTTTAGTTTTCTCAGGAAGTAAAGGCGCTGGTGGGCCTTCTTGGCGGTGAACTCTGATATGAGTGGTAGTTAATGACTTAATGGAGATTCTGTGAATAACTGAATAACTAGTCGGCTGGTGGCGCAGTGAGATCAGCGCCAGGCTCGAGAATGGAGGTTCCCGGGTTCAATCCAGTGACAGACTGCTCCTGAGCACGCTCTCTGTCCGTGCTGGGTTGATGTCGAGCTCGCAACTCGACCTCGTAAAAACAAACACTGCCACCTCCAGTTTAAATTCCCACGCGGAATATTGTGGAGGATCAAATACCCATACACATACCCCTACCCAACTGTATTCGCAACAATGGCATAGTTCAGTAATCATGTGCATAAGAAAAGGGTGATTTGCATCTGTATACTTCTAAATGTCTTCCATCTTGGTCTACTGCTGAGATTCTCACCAAAGCAGTAAATATAACTCACTCTATAAGCTCATTAAATGTCCTGATGTACCAAAAGTTTATAGGCTTTAACATCATCCTGACAGTCATGCTCTCATACCAACAGCATTCTGACCAAGCTGTACACCGACAATGCTAGCATATACCTGAAAACATTGACTATTTCTTGGGTATGTTTTTCAAAATTACATGATTGACTCCTGTTTGTTCAGTTATGGTGCCATCAGCCTACCATCAAATGGGAGTAATTGAAAGTACCAAGAGTGCAAGAGAAAATGCATGTAATACAAAGAAGTCTAATTTAGCAGTAGCTTTTCACAACCTTGCTGTCTTGAATTATTTCACAGCCAATGAAGCACTCTTTTTCGGTAAATACATTTCCAAGTGATCAATTTTGTTTCTTGCTTGGCGTTTTCTGAAGAAGAAACAGGCTGTTTATTATCTTGGTGTTACGTTTAGTACCAAGTAAATGATCCCATCAGTGTCTCAGAGAAAGCTGCCTATTTTCACTTCTCTCCGCAATCCTCTTTGTTTCCCTTAAATTCGACTTGCTCAATGCTCTGCTGTCTCGCCTCCCACTCCATAAACATGAGATCATGGGAAACTCTGCTACCTGAGACATAATTCACAACAAATTCCCTTCATTTATCAGAGACAATGGAATACTGCTCAATCGAGCGATCTGGGAGTCCACTTAAGTGAAGTGTAAAATAAGCCTGCAGGTATATAATTAGGAAGGTTGGTCTCTTCTGCGCAGAGCACTTGAATCAAAAACATGTAAGTAGTCTTGCAACGTTTGGTGAATATTGCTCAACAGTTTTGCTCTCCATATTTGAGGAGGGATATATTTATATTGGAAACAGTTCAGAGAATGTTCAGTTGTTGATTCCTGGGATGAAGGGTTGTTTATGAGGGAAGATGGAGCAGATTGTGCCTGTACTCTCCGGAATTTAGAAGAATGGGGGGAGGGGTGATCTTATTGAAATGTTCAAGTTATGTTTAGACAGAGGCATGAATGGGCAGTGGAGGAGTGTCGATTATGTGCAGTTTAAATTGGCATCAGGACACAGACATTGTGGGCTGAATGGCCTTTTCCTTTGCTCTACTCTTCTGTGTTCCATGATTCTGAGGGCACTTGACAATGTAAGTGCTGAGAAAATATTTTCTCCCACGGTAGAATTAAGGAGAGTAATTTCGGAATAAAAGGTCTGGATTTTGAAATGGAGATGAGGAATTCAGAGTGCTGTAGAGACTAAACTGATGAACATATTCAAGATCAAGGTAGTTAGATGTTTGATTCATGGTGGAGATGAGCGTTATGGAGCTCAGTCTCAAAAGTAGAGTGGAGACCCAAGACCAGATGGTCAGTGAATGGTAGAACAACTCTAAGGGAACATGTACTCAACTCCTGCTTCTATTTCTGCACGACTAACTATTCTCATCCTTGTTTCCATATCTGGAGGGATGGCTGGATGGCTGGTATGGAGGGAAGGCTGGTACAGGGTGATGAGTTGGATGATCAGCCATGATCATACTGAATGGCGGTGCAGGCTCGAAGGGCCGAATGTCCTACTCCTGCACCTATTTTCTATGTCTCTATGTTTCTATGTTTCTCCATGGCCTCAACCTCCTTCATTGTCCTTTCCTATGTCTATGAGATATCAGCATTCTGAGCATCCTTAACTTTAAATACTCTAACACTAGTGTCTTAGCCATAAGCTGCTGAAGCTCCAGACAATGGAAATCCTTCCCTACTGCTTTCTGCATCTCTGCCTCCTTTGAAGATGTACCTTAAGACCCTTTTTTAAATCTAAGCCAGGGGTTCCCAAACTTTTTTTATGCCATGGACCAATGCCATTAAGCAAGGGATCAGTCGATCCCAGGTTGGGAGCCCCTCAGCACTCAGCCATTGCAGAAACATTTCCTTGTGTGGGTTGGTGTCAGTTTTTAGTAACTTCAAGAAAGTTTTTTTTCTATTTTCAGGATTAATTAAAATAACAAGCATGTAAGAAAGAAGATGTCAGTGGAACAAAGCAGAAAGGAAAACAAGCTGTAAGTTATAATATAAAAATATCAAGGTATATTTACATTTGTAATTGGATATGAATGATAATTTTGTATTAACTCATTTAGCAATAACAATATTAAGTTAATATTAATAATATTTTTTGAACAAACTACATTTGCCGTGAGTTTACAATACTGTGAGGAGCTATACTGTGTGAGATGGTCCTGTGTTCAAGGTATCAACGTTGAATATATCGTCATATGCACAGGTGCAATGAAAAACTTACTTGCAGTTAGCATCCCTTAGACTTGCTATTATTGAACGCAGGTGTCTCCATATTTTCAGCCTTGATTTGGGGATTGGGTGATTTTGGTCTGGAGAGGATTGCTTAAGTTTCTGGTCAGTAATCCCTAATTGTCTGTGGATTGTTAATAAAAATATAGTTGTTAATATTTTTATATGTATCTATCTTTCTGATCCTTAATATTTTACTGCCCATTTAAAGGCCACATAGAACCAACCTATACGTTGATTTTCCATCAACATTATGGCCTATCGTATATTCTCCTGATTACAATATTACATTCTTGGGCCTGGAAAAACTTCATCCTTTCGATTCAGGAAAATGGGGGAAAATTGTCAACTTTTTAAAAGGTATGCTTTGTTTTGAAGAATTTATTGTTTGAAGTATTTTGCAGATCAGATGAATTTTTAGTTAATCAATTTGCGCATAAATTCCATTTTGTTTGTCATTGTTTTACATTGAAATGAAGTTTATATTTGAGAGTATAGGACAGTGGATGATTGTAAGGCCACTTTATTAGGTACAGGAGTGTAATATGTGTGGTTTTCTGCAGCTGTAGCCTAACCACTTGGAGGTTTAATGTTTTGTGCATTCAGGATGCTCTTTTGCACACCACTGCAGTAAAGTGAAGTTGTTTGAGTTAGTGTTACCTTCCTGTCAGCTTGACCCAGACTGGCCATTCGCCTCTGACCTCTCTCATTAACAAGCCATTTTTGCCCACAGCACTACCGCTCACTGGATGCTTTTTGTTTTTCACGTCATTCTCTGTAAACACGAGAGACTGCTGAGTGTGAAAATGCCAGGAGGTCAGCTGTTTCTGAAATACTCAAAGCAACCTGTCTATTAGCAATGACCATGCCACGGTCAAAGTAACTTCAATCACATTTCTTCCCCATTCTGATATTTAGACTGAAGAACAATTGAACCTCTTGACTCTGCCTGCATGCTTTTATGCACTGAGTTGCTGCTACACGATTGGCTGGTTAGATACTTGCATTACTGTGCAGGTGTACCTAATAAAGTGGTCACTGAGTATATTTCTTTAGAGCAGGGGTGCCCAAAGTTTTCTTTAATGACAGGAATCAATACCATTAACCAAGGAGTCCATGGACTCCAGACTGGGACCCCTGCTCTAGAGGAAGAAGAACAGAAATAAAATTCTCTTGGTTAGAGTCGGTCTTTAAATGAATTTTTGAAGCATGTTTTTGTTAAAAATGTTCTGCAAGTCATTACATTTTGTATCTCTCATACTTATTTACTTTTTAGAAGAGATGATGATAAAGGATGAAACCATTATAAAAGCCTTAGAAGCACAGGAAGATGACCTATTAGTTGTGCACTCAAAGCGGTATCTCAATAAACTGAAGGTAACTTGATTTCAGTGCTTTCTTCATGTTTCTTATTTGTGCGTGGATTGAAAGCAATCCATTTGAATTAGATTGAAGTGATCAATATCCAGTTTATTGTTGTGTTTATCATGTGCCAAAACGTTAAAAACTATTGGTTATATATATATTACTTCATGCATTTGAAAAATAAAATATTAACAGAGATGGCTTTTTAAAGATTTTTTTTGTGCTCAGTTTTCTTTTATTCTGCCTTAATGTTTACAGGACATCAGAAGAGTCTAGCCTCTGAAAAATAAAATGTACTGAAAACAAACTCTTATTCCTGGTCAGTATTGTCTTTAGCCCAAAAATAGAACTAATTTTGTGTTTGTTTTGTAATCTCAGAGAAGCTTGAGAGAAGCTTACAGTGTTCCAGTGAACAGTAGAACATAATATCTGTTTTTTTTCCCTTGAGGTCTTTTTAAATAAATATAATTCCTTCAATTTATCTGTATTTATCTAATATTCTTCATTTCCCTTGTATTGAAAATGAAATCAAGAATCTACAATTAACCTACTAGTCGCCTGAAATTAAAATTGCAAACATCAAACATTGAATTCAAATTGGCCAGTTCTATATTTGATACATAACTGCATTTTATCAAGGAAAATTCAATTTAAAATTCAAAAATGCTATGTATTTATGGACTCCTGGTGACTTTTTTTTGCCTCAGTGCTGTTTATGCCATCTCTTAAAATTGAATCCTGCAGTATGGGTACATTTTCTCTTTTGTTTTTAATGTCATCTAGTTTTAACTTTGTAGTATACGTCACATATGAAGCACGATTTAACAAAGTGATGGTGGTTAAACTATATGCCTGGTCAATGTGAGTCACTTCAATAACTGCTTGGCAAATCTCTTTGTGCTCTTGAATCTACTTACTGTTTATTGCCTAGCTCTTCAGGTGCTACACTTGCCATTACATCATTGGTACTCCCGTCCCTCATTCCAGACCCAATCTTCTTTTACTTCCCACACAAAAAAAAACATAAGCATCATAAAAATTGTTTATGGGTTTGGGAGCTGGGGATTAGAGAGAGAATAAAGGAGAAAAGTGTGTTGTTGGGATAAATGTGACAGCAAAGTAAAAGCCTGTATAGCAGTGAAAAAGAAAGCAAAATATTAGGGAAATAAGGCACCATCAGAAAAGAGGAAAGGGACAGAATAGAAGGGGGAAAGAGGAAGATAAGGTTTCATCATTTGCAGTTTTATTCGTTACAATGACCACAGCATGTATGGGAAAAGAGAGTGAGGGGAGAAACACTGGGTTCACTATACCCCTCTTAGACCATAAGACATAGGAGCAGAATTAGGCTATTGGCCCATTGAGTCTGCCCCACCATTCAATCATGGCTGATCCATTTTCCCCTCCTCAACCCAGCTCCTGGCCTTCTCCCTGTAACCTCTGATGCCATGTCCAATCAAGAACCTACCAATCTCTGCCTTAAATACATCCAACAACCTGGCCTCCACAGCTGCCTGTGGTAACAAATTCCACAAATTCACCACCCTCTGGCTAAAAAAAATTCTGTTTTAAATGGATGCCCCTCTATTTTGAGGCTGTGCCCTCTTGTTCTAGACTTCCCCACCATGGGATACATCCTTGCCACATCTGCTCTGTCTAGGCCTTTCAACATTCGAAAGGTTTCAATGAGATCCCTCCCCCTTCTAAATTCCAGCAGGAGACCCAGAGCTATCAAACATTCCTCGTATGATAAGTCTTTTATTCCCGGAATCATTCTTGTGAACCTCCTCTGAACCCTCCCCAATGCCAGTACATCTTCTCTCAGATGAGGAGAGCCTTGTGTGATGAAGTGTTGGAATTAATAAATTGCAGAGTAGTCACTCAACAGTTGTGTATTCAATTTCACCATGCAGTCCTTAAATTGTCCATTACCCTTACTGGGATATAAACTGTCGACAGCAGCTCACCAGAATGCTCTGTCCTGGGCAGTTTTTCAACTGATGGGGTTGCTAGTCCATTCCTAACCCTCCTCTTTTTGCAGCTGGGCTTAGGACGTTTCATGGTGGAATTTTGTGGTCCTTAAGCTGAACTTCTAAGTCGTAATCTGTACCCTATAATGATAACTGAAACTAGTTCTGATGAATGGTCTTCAACCTATAGCACTACCTTCTGTATCCACAGATGCTGTTTGAATTGCTGTGTTTTTTCATCAAGAATGGAAGATTATGTTCAAAGTGTTCATGTGCCCTAGAGCAGTATATTTTCTTAAATAAATTATGAAACTCACTATGTTTTTGAAGGTTCCAGAGCCTGTTTGGATCCAGTCAGTTGATATCTCTTCTGTGGACTATCAGATTTTACACTGGTGTTGAAATCCAGGCTGAATGTGAAAAGTTCAAAGGGAAAATATGAAGGGAAATGAAGATCAGGGAAGGAAAATGAGAAAGAGGTAGGCAACAAATATAAGCAAATCCAAAAACGTCCTATTAGCATGTAAGCAAAGATTAGTGAAGAAAAAGATGTGTCCTATCATGAAAGAGGACTTCCAATTGAGTGAGAGGCTGAGATACTGAATATGTTGATCCTTATTAGGGAAGCTAATGCTGCTGGACTGCCAGCAAAGAATGCTCTGATTGAGTTGCTGGATGGGCTAACGATAGATGAGTCAGAACTTCAAGAAAGGTTTACATATATTGGTAAGTCACCCATTCCATATGTGGTTCAATATATGTTATTTGGGGAACGATGGAACAAATTCTGTGGCATTGGCCATAATTTTGCCTGAGGATTGGGAAAGTATATATGTTATGGCTTTACTCTTAAAAAAAATTGGTTTATGTTTAAGTCTAGCAGCTACAAGATGGTCAGTTCAAACTTGATGGTCCAAACTTTGAAAATAATATTCAGGGACAGAATATTTGGACAAATGTAGATTGATTAGGAAAAACCAGCATGGATTTATTGAAGGTGACATGTGTTTAGCTAATTTCGTCAACAATTTTGATGTAACAAAGAAGATTGATGAAGGGGATGTAGTCTAGGGCTGCCATGTTTAAGTTATTTGATAATGCCCCATTTAATCAGTTTGTAATCAAAATTGAAGACAGTGGATTAGAAGGATTTGCAGCATAGATAGAAATCTGGCAAAATGACATTAAAAAAGGGTACAGCCTTTTTTTTTGGACTGGAGGTGTGTTTCCCAGGGGTGAGCAATAAGACCACTACTTGAAAGACTGGCTGAGGACAGAAGACTTGTTGGGCTGTTGTTGGCAGCCAATGTCCCGGTAGTAGTAATGGGTTTAAGTTCAGGACCATAAACCACACCATTTACACAATTTGTTCTTTTTTTTGTGCATTTGGGTGTTTGATGTTTTCTTTGAACAGGTTCCATGGTTTTCTTTGTTTTGTGACTCTGTGGGAAGATGAATCTCAGGGTTGTGTACTGCATGCGTTTTGAACTTTGAACATGGTGGAATTGAATATACGGCAGTTGAGCAGTTGCTCTCCGATTCATTGCTTCCAACACTTCATCATACTAGGCTGCACAATAGGCATCGTGAGCCCCATGTGTCTTACCCCTCTCTCCCCACTCCCCCCCCCTGCAAATTTCACAAAACTTTGAAGCATAGCAGACAATGAGGAAGATTGGAATAAAGGATATAGACAGGCTGAAGAATTTTAAGAAAAAAATCCTGCAGAAAAAAATGTGTTACATCTGATAAGAGGAACAGAAACAGAGATATGAGAGTACATGTGCATTAAAATGGAAAGCTGCAGGCCAGATTGAGAAGGTGATTTATAAATTTGTAGCATCCTGAGCTTTATACATACATGCATGATGAATCGTTATAAGTTTGGTTCAATAGCAACCGGAAAGTAATTAAATATGCTACAGGAAAGGTGAAAGCCTTCAGGACAATAGAAAAGAAATTTACTGAATGATTCAGGAGGTGAGGAATGAGAAACCAAGGTTGCTGCCCTTGGACAGAGGAGGCTAACAGGGAATCCTGTGAGGTTTTTAAGATCATGAAAGATTTAGGTAGAGCGGATAGAGAGGAATCATTGGTATTGGGAGAAGAACCGGGGTAATTGAAAGAAGGTGAATGGCAAAAGTGACCTGATAAAATTCCTTTGGAGAGTAAGTGGTTAGGATGTGAAATATGTTGCCAGGGAGGGTAGCTGAGGCAGATTCAGTCATAAAGTTTAAAACGAGAAGCTGGAGAAATACTTGAGAGGACAGAATTGCAGGGCTACAGGGGAAGAGGGGCCAGATAGAGTGCTCTTGCAAAGCACTGGCATGTACATGAACTGAACAGTCTCCATTTATGTTGCAATTTTTCTGGGTCCCTCTGATCTTCCTCATTGTTAATTCTGTCCTTTCACTTTTAATGTTCAAGTGGATGGAAAAGTTCTTAAGCGCAGAGGTTCTCTCTAAGTGTTAGTCAGCATTTCCACTGTTATTGTCAAATGCAGACTTGGGGTCTGTTTCACTGTTGTTTTTGGAAAGAGTTTGTGAATTTCAGCTGAAGCCCTTAGAGCCATTTCTCACTTGCAGAGCCCTGTCACTGTATGTAAGATCAGGAAATTTGATAAAGATAAGGAACATAGAACATTACATCACTATACAGGCCCTTTGGCCTACGATGTTGTGCTGATCTTTTAACCTACTCCAATCCCTCCCACATAACTCTTAATTTTTCAGTTATCCATGTACCTATCTAAGAGTTTCTTAAATGTCTCTAATGTATCTGTCTGTACCACCACCCTTAGCAGTGCGTTCCACACGCCCATTACTGTGCGTGTGTGTGTGTGTGTGTGTGTGTGTGTGTGTGTGTGTTGAGGGGGGGGGTCAGAAATCTGACAACCCTCTATACTTTTCTCAATTCACCTTAAAGTTATGCCCCTTTGTATTAGCCATTTCTACCTTGAGGAAAAGTCTCTGGGTGTGCACTTGATAGCTCTTATCATCTTGTAGACCTCAGTCATATCACCTCTCATCTTTCTTCGCTCCAATGAGAAAAGCCCTAGCTCCCTCAACTTATCCTCGTGCTTTCTAATCCAGGCAGCATCCTGGTAAATCTCCTCTGCACCCTCTTGGGGACGATATTTTGGGCGTGTTGATCTAAATGACACATTAGAACATTAGGCAATGCACTTACTGAAAGAATCACCAATCAATTGCCATGCTGCAAAATTTTTGCTTTACTTCTGTGAGTTTTTGCTGCTTTTTTCACAAATAGAAATAATCTGTAATTTTACCAAGATATGATATGAGGTGTTAATGTTAAACATAGTTCTGTTCTGAGAAAAATGAAAATCATGCGACCAAATGTCAGAGGCTTGATGTTTCTGTTTTAGTTGGAATAGATGTTCTGGGTGTTAATTACTCCTGCGTTTTGAAGGCGTGTGATGAAATTTGATAAACATCTAAAATAAGGTATAAAATAATTAAAATAAAAAACACAGTAACTGAAAATGAGTTTAAAAGCTGCATAGAATCATTTGCTACTTGGTATAGCAGCTATCAGGCTTGGAAACTGTGGGGGGAATATTTAGAAAAAACTTAAAATATACTTATTTTAAGAGCATTCTTTAAGGCTTGTGGAATTGGTGCTACTTAATTGTGTCAAGTTTGATTAGATGTGTAGCATACTAATAAGAGATACTTTCAAATCAATACAAGGATTGCACTAATATAATTTAAATTTGAAATTTCATATCCTTTTGCACTTGTTTGGCTGTTTTCCATTGTGGGCGTTGCAGTGGAGAGAAAACAGAGCAGCCTAGTTGAAATTCTAGGATAGTATTTTTGCAAGTCTTTAATCAGCTTTGAGGTGCAGGAAAGGCTTTTGTTTAAAAAAACAGCTGGAGATGCTGATTTATTTTTGCTATTTAGTTTGAAGAAGTTCTGGCCTATAGGAAATACAGTCATTCATAAGAATATTTTAGTGTGATGATTAACGGTTTGTAGCATGCAGAAGTTAATGTGGAAGCATTCAGCAATTTGTGAAAGATAATTCTTTCAAAGCAGAATCACTAATCACTGTTCTTCCCTTCAGCTGAGCTAGCTCTCTGAATTTCACCCTGGTACAGTTTTAAATAACAGTATTCAACAGAATGCATGTGGGAGAAAACGCATACAAAATAAAATATTGCTTCCATATCTTAGCAAAGGAACCTTTCATAGCCACTGTAGAATATAAATAAAATTTAGGATAGGACTTTTTTTTTAAATAACAAGCTGTCAGATGCTTTATGATCATGGACACAAATCTGTCATTTGAGATTAATTTTCAGGAAGTACTTGTTCCCATATCTCTGGCATTCAAAATAATGACGCCAGTTCCATTTTACTAGTAAGCTTGAATTTTTGCCTTGGCTGAGGTGTTTCTTTTTATAACTTGCTCTGTATTTATTGTAATAATTATATTATTTCATAAGTTCCAAACTATTCTTTTATAATAAATTATTAATACAATATATTTGATATGAGTGACATATTTTGTATGATGTGCACTTTTTAATAAATACTTCCTAAACCATTTCATTTTGAGTTCCTGATGTTGAATGTTGTTTCTGGAAGTACATGTGTAACAGTCATCTTTATTGATTTAGTGCTTTCCTTGCTGTCTTTGCATGGTGGACTTGGTTTTCATCATGAAGTTTAGTTTTATTTAATCTATTGCCCTGGAGCATAAAATGGATTTGTTCATTGTTAATGTCAGTTTAAATTCTGTGAATATATTTTCTTTTCTTGCTGCATACAGAACCATTTCTTGGAAGGCTTACAAGAGGTATCCAAGTCAATCTTGTGCTTCTGCTGTGTACATGCTTGTGAAATGGAATTAAACTTGAAAGCTAGTCCAAGATTGTGATCTTGTGTTTAACATTTCTTTTGCCTGTGGTGATTTATTAATGATTAAAATTAAACCTTTTTGCATAATTATTTTTTTGTGATTCAATATTGAAGGAAATTGCAATCTTAATCCAGATGAAATTCACTGTTTCTGTGAAGTAGAATGGGCCCAGTTCTCCACCCTTGCACTGGAAGTACAAAATTGGTACTTTACCTTGAGTAAAAGTCTCGTCTTCTCGCCTATGATTGATTTAAATGTCCAATATTTGAGTTTTGTGATCAATTTAAAAAAGTACACCTGTACATTTTAAATAGATATTGGGAATTTGTATAAAAAGGAATTCATCATTGTTAAAAATCTTGCATGAGCCACCTCAATTATTTTGAATTTTATCAGTATTTAGATGTAAAATTTGCATGCTGTTATTGATTTTTTTTTGTCTCAATAACCACAACAAACCAACAACTTGTGAAATAGTTTGTTTTCTCAGAGTAATCTAATTCGTACACGGCGGGGGGGGAACGCACTTTTTGTAAGATGCAGCAAACTGGTCCATCTAGAATTCATCCAACAATCCCTGGACATGGATGTATATTTTTACAAGGAAATAATAGCAAACACCGTACTAGTTGCTTTGCAATAGCAATGTGTGTAGTTTTTCTCCCCCCTAAACAAATGATACCTACATGTGGAGGGGCAGGGAAATTTGGCCCTTTATGTTGTTTTCCAATTAGTGTTTATGATTTTGTGTTTTGGCTTGTTGTATGTGCTTACAGAATGCTTACTGTTTGTGTATGTGTTTTGTGTTCATAAACATTAAAGGCAAAATTTCCATCCAGTATATGAGTAGGAATATGATGTTTCCACATTCTGTATCTTGTACAATGTTATGAAAATATGTAATGTTATTGCTGGGATTGTGATTTACTGATTAATGTTGGATTCACCGTAGTAGGGTACAACATCTACGGAATCTCTTGGGTCAGTTATTGACATTGTTTTTTAATTAATATAATTTAACAAATATACGCATTCCACTGCATTGCTGTTACAAGAAAACTGTAAATTAACCACTTTTGGGAGCTTTTGTTTTTCCCTCCCTCATTCAAAACAAAGATATTGTCTATCCTGTTGTTGAATGACTTGCATCTTAGTTTTATGGAGACGTTGGATAGTGAAGAAAACAGTAGTTTGGTTTGGTTTTGATTGGATTGGAATAATTTCTAGAAAGTGGGGGGAAGGGTAAGATGTAACTTTTGCCATCTCCACTGGGATCCCAGCACCAAGCACATCTTTCTCCCCCCCACTTCTGCTTTCCACAGCGATCACTCCCTACGTGACTCCATTGTCCATTTGTCCCTTCCCACTGATCTCCTTCCTGGCACTTACACTTACAAATGCTGCATCTGCCCCTGCACCTCCTCTCTCACTACCATTCGGGTCCCTAGACAGTCCTTCTAGCTGAGGTGAAACTTCACCTGTGAGTTTGTTGGGGTCATCTACTGTATCCGGTGCTCATGGTGTGGCCTCCTGTATATCAGTGAGACTCGATATAGCTTGGGAGACCATTTCGCCTAGCACTTACGCTCCGTCCTCCAGAAAAAGCGGGATTTCCTAGTAGCCACCCATTTTAATTCCACTTCCGGTTCTCATTCCGACTTGTCAGTTCATGGCCTCCGCTACTGTCGCGAAGAGGCCACACTCAGATTGGAGGAGCAACACCTTGTATTCTTTCTGGGTAGCCTCCAACTTGATGACATGAACATCGATTTCTCAAGCTTATGGAAATGTGCTCTCCCCCCCCCCCACTTCACCATTCCCCATTCCCTTTTCCTTCTCTCACCTTATCTCCTTACCTGCCCATCACCTCCCTCTGATGCTCCTCTCCTCTTCTTTCTCCCATGGCTTTCTGTCCTCTCCTATCAGATTTCACCTTTCCAGCCCTCCCCTCCCAGTTTCACCTATCACCTAGTGGTTCTTCCTCCCCTCCCCCCACCATCTTTTCTGACTCCTCATCTTTTTTTCTCCAGTCCTGATGAAGGGTTTTGGCCTGAAGCATCAACTGTACTCTTTTCCAAAGACGCTGCCTGGCCTGCTGAGTTCCTGCAGCATTTTGTGTGTGTTGTGGGAGCAATAGACAGCTCTTTCTTTTCTGCAGCAGTATGAAAAAAGATTGGTGGTGATCATCTATAATCACAAAGTTAAAACATGTTAAAGGTTACTGTTGCAATTTGTTTTTAAAAATTACCTGCTTACTGCTTTGTTTCTTTAAATTATACACTGATGTGTGGAACAATAGAAATTATAACTGTAATAAATAAAAAATTGCTATAATCCAAGATATATTTGACTAATTATCTTGCGTATAGTATGCATTTTCCCCCAAATATAAGTTTGAACTTGTTATTATCCACTAATAATTAGTTATTAATTTTAGTAGTCAGTATTCGGCACGGATTAGAAGGGCCGAGATGGCCTGTTTCTGTGCTATAATTGTTATATGGTTAATATGCTTCTTTACAGTTAATGAAACATTATCTGTATATCATTTGTGCAGGTTAAATGAATGGAATTTAAGAATAGCATTCAAACACATTTCTGGTGGTAATTTCATCCATTTCAACTTTGGACCCAATATTTCTTTTATCATGATGCAAAATGGATCTGTTGTTGCAGTGACACCTAATGTTCTTGTATTTTTTTGTTCTACAGTGGTCATTTATAGTTGCCACTATTACCGAAATACTACCAGTGGCATTCTTGCCTAACTTTATAATCCAGCGGAAAGTACTAAGGCCGTTCAGGACGCAGACTGGTGGAACAATAATGGTGAGAAAATTATTTTATTTGCGGGCAGGGTCACTGCTGGGCATGATGAGTTGTACACATGTGTAAATCTGTTTTTGAACTTGATCATTCTCCACCAAAATTTGGTTCTGCAGTAGATTTCTCCGGGGGGGGGAGGAGGCATCTAATTTTGCCCTCTCTTTTCAACCTTCTTGGTATATGCAATACCGTGCAACTGACTGATGCTCACTCTTTCCCCTGACAAGATGGAGTATCAAAATAATAGATATGGATATCCAAAGAACAAGAACAAAGTGCTTCCATACTAATGCTCAAATGGTTCTCAACACTAACAATTAATTCCAAGCAAGTTCAATTTTGCAATGCAATCTCCACGTTCATATTAAGGAAAATATTGATGTGCATGAATATTTAATTAGTTTTTACACAGCACAGTGCCAAACTTGTAACTAATTCATGGCACCTGTCTTTACTATTTCGTTCTACCTGC
Source organism: Mobula hypostoma (assembly GCF_963921235.1). Taxonomy (NCBI): domain Eukaryota; kingdom Metazoa; phylum Chordata; class Chondrichthyes; order Myliobatiformes; family Myliobatidae; genus Mobula; species Mobula hypostoma. The sequence continues at coordinate 58,414,039 of NC_086111.1, read as the reverse complement.
TCACACATTTGACAGAGCAAAATCTTATTGTTAAAATGTTCTTATCAGTCTGAATTTACCATATAATGTGGGCTTAATCCAGAGAACAGTCATGCTTTAGCAAACATAGATAAAATCCAGATGAAGGTAATGGTTTGAGAAAGTGAAGCTTTGATAATGTTCCAACAAATATCTGCACATGATGCGTTGCAATGCTTTCATTCAAGTTAATGCATTGAGAGTAGCTGCCAGGGAGATCGCAGCTTGAAGGGATGGGACTGTATTAATTGGTAGCTCAATTGGACAAATCCCAGGTAGAGGAGAATCTAGCCTTTGATTTCCTGATCAACTATAAAAGGGTAGATGGACTAGAAATCAGAAAGAAATCATTAAGTTTTTCTCTCTCCTATTTTGGAGAATAGCTCTGTGCAGAAGGGTGCATAGTGATAACATACTATGATTGCTGTTTCCTGTGAAATGGTATGTTGCACTTGTATTCTTATCCATGCTAAATGTTTGGTTTTGTTGATGCAGTATTTCAAAATCTTCATTTGCAATTAGTGCCGGTATTTATCAGTGAGCTTTTCTGAAAAATATTAATACCTATGAGTGGATGCATGGGTTTGTACTATTTGGTCGTTTCACAACACTCATTATGATAACTCCCCATGCATGCCATAGTATTAACCAGGTATTGAGCAGTTGATGGAAAATATTGATTAGTAAACGAAGAGCTGGTAACGATGGCAGTCAAAAAATATACCCATAATTTAAGCAACACACATAAAAGTTGCTGGTGAACGCAGCAGGCTAGGCAGCATCTCTAGGAAGAGGTGCAGTCGACGTTTCAGGCCGAGACCCTTCGTCAGGACGAACTGAAGGAAGAGTGAGTAAGGGATTTGAAAGTGGGAGGGGGAGGGGGAGATCCAAAATGATAGGAGAAGACAGGAGGGGGAGGGATGGAGCCAACAGCTGGACAGATGATAGGCAAAAGGGATACGAGAGGATCATGGGTCAGGAGGTCCGGGAAGAAAGACAAGCGGGAGGGGGACCCAGAGGATGGGCAAGGGGTAAATTCAGAGGGACAGAGGGAGAAAAAGGAGAGTGAGAGAAAGAATGTGTGTATAAAAATAAGTAACGGGGTACGAGGGGGAGGTGGGGCATTAGCGGAAGTTAGAGAAGTCGACGTTCATGCCATCAGGTTGGAGGCTACCCAGACGGAATATAAGGTGTTGTTCCTCCAACCTGAGTGTGGTTTCATCTTTACAGTAGAGGAGGCCGTGGATATCTATTATCTTACTCACTCTTCCTTCAGTTAGTCCTGACAAAGGGTCTCGGCCTGAAACGTCGACTGCACCTCTTCCTAGAGATGCTGCCTGGCCTGCTGCGTTCACCAGCAACTTTGATGTGTGTTGTTGATAAAAGATTATATTATTTGTTATATGACTTTGTCCTCAGTAAAACGTTTCAGTTCTTTATTGAAAGTTGAGGGACAAGAATAAAATTTATTTTCAGATTGGGGACTATATTGTATATGTGTGTCCTCTGCTACTCTTTATGATAGAGAATCACATTGATACTATCGGGGATGCTGTGGTTATGATTACTTATTTATGTATTGAGATACAGTGTGGAGTTGGTCCTTTGAGCCATACTGCCAACACCCCCCCCCCCCGATTAAGGGATGGAGCCAAGAGCTGGACAGGTGATAGGCAAAAGGGATACGAGAGGATCATGGGACAGGATGTCCAGTCCCTATATATTTCCATCCCCCATCAGGAAGGTCTCAAAGCTCTATGCTTCTTTTTGGATTCCAGACCTAATCAGTTCCCCTCTACCACCACTCTGCTCTGTCTAGCGGAATTAGTCCTTACTCTTAATAATTTCTCCTTTGGCTCCTCCCACTTACTCCAAACTAAAGGTGTAGCTATGGGCACCCATATGGGTCCTAGCTATGCCTGCCTTTTTGTTGGCTTTGTGGAACAATCTATGTTCCGTACCTATTCTGGTATCTGTCCCCCACTTTTCCTTCGCTACATCGACGACTGCATTGGTGCTGCTTCCTGCATGCATGCAGAGCTCGTTGACTTTATTAACTTTGCCTCCAACTTTCACCCTGCCCTCAAGTTTACCTGGTCCATTTCCGACACCTCCCTCCCCTTTCTAGATCTTTCTGTCTCTGTCTCTGGAGACAGCTTATCCACTGATGTCTACTATAAGCCTACTGACTCTCACAGCTATCTGGACTATTCCTCTTCTCACCCTGTCTCTTTCAAAAACGCCATCCCCTTCTTGCAATTCCTCCGTCTCCGCCGCATCTGCTCTCAGGATGCGGCTTTTCATTCTAGGACGAGGGAGATGTCTTCCTTTTTTAAAGAAAGGGGCTTCCCTTCCTCCACTATCAACTCTGCTCTTAAACGCATCTCCCCCATTTCACGTACATCTGCTCTCACTCCATCCTCCCGCCACCCCACTAGGAATAGGGTTCCCCTGGTCCTCACCTACCACCCCACCAGCCTCCGGATCCAACATATTATTCTCCGTAACTTCCGCCACCTCCAACGGGATCCCACCACTAAGCACATCTTTCCCTCCCCCCCACTCTCTGCATTCCACAGGGATCGCTCCCTACGCAACTCCCTTGTCCATTCGTCCCCCCCCATCCCTCCCCACTGATCTCCCTCCTGGCACTTATCCGTGTAAGCGGAACGAGTGCTACACATGCCCTTACACTTCCTCCCTTACCACCATTCAGGGCCCCAAACAGTCCTTCCAGGTGAGGCAACACTTCACCTGTGAGTCGGCTGGGGTGATATACTGCGTCCGGTGCTCCCAATGTGTCCTTTTATATATTGGCGGGACCCGACGCAGACTGGGAGACCGCTTTGCTGAACACCTACGCTCTGTCCGCCAGAGAAAGCAGGATCTCCCAGTGGCCACACATTTTAATTCCACATCCCATTCCCATTCTGACATGTCTATCCACGGCTTCCTCTACTGTAAAGATGAAGCCACACTCAGGTTGGAGGAACAACACCTTATATTCCGTCTGGGTAGCCTCCAACCTGATGGCATGAACATCGACTTCTCTAACTTCCGCTAATGCCCCACCTCCCCCTCGTACCCCATCTGTTACTTATTTTTATACACACATTCTTTATCTCACTCTCCTTTTTCTCCCTCTGTCCCTCTGAATATACCCCTTGCCCATCCTCTGGGTCCCCGCCCCCCCCGTCTTTCTTCCCGGACCTCCTGTCCCATGATCCTCTTGTATCCCTTTTGCCTATCACCTGTCCAGCTCTTGGCTCCATACCTCCCCCTCCTGTGTTCTCCTACCATTTTGGATCTCCCCCTCCCCCTCCAACTTTCAAATCCCTTACTCACTCTTACTTCAGTTAGTCCTGACGAAGGGTCTCGGCCTGAAACGTCGACTGCACCTCTTCCTAGAGATGCTGCCTAGCCTGCTGCGTTCACCAGCAACTTTTATGTGTGTTGCCCATAATTTAAGGTTTTCTATTCTACACTAATGTTGAATGTGATTTGGTACATTCTATCAATGCATTGCAAATTTTGAATAGCCATATCATCTATTATTGTTTTGGTGGTTACTGTTAAATTTTAGTCATCTTCTTGGCAATGTTCCAAAATGTTCTGTGTACTCAAAAGCGCTCCTATTTCAAATGTTGTTGTTTGCGCTCCTATTTCAAATGTTTTTTCTTCAAATTGTAATTTATTATATCTAACTTTTATGGAAGAATTGGCCATTACTTCATTGAAATTTTCATTTTTAAACATTTAGCTAATGGATTGTTATTTTGTGAAAAGTGAGTATATTAAGAATTAACACATGGAAAAAAATCTTGGAAATCTGTTTATAGTTGTGTACTGCACTTGAAATGTTTACTGTGGTGTGTATTATAGAGGGGTGGTGAATCAATGTCATGCCCAAAGTTTTGTTAGCACTCGCCATGCAGTACTGTGCCTTGGTTATTTACAGTGCCTATAAAAAGTATTCAAACCCCCTTTGGAAGTTTTCATATTTTATTGTTTTATAACGTTGCATCACAGTGGATTTAATTTGGCTTTTTTTGACACTAATCAACAGAAAAAGACTTGTGTCAAAGTGAAAATAGATTGCTACAAAGTGATCTAAATTAATTGACTGCCGTGTTCTTTTGATTGATTGTAAATTAACGAAATCAGTGCAGACCCTAATGTAGATAATGGAGTGCCTTCAAACGATGATTGCATCCCCCAAATCTTTCATTTTCATTGTAACATTCGAGATGATTGTCGATATCTTCAGTTGTCAATTCTTCGCAGTTTCTAACTTGTTGAAGTAGGGAAATGGTTTCATTTTTACTCCTGGCTATTTCTGGCATCTCCAAGCCAGAATGCTTGAAACTGCAGTGAGCAAAACAGTTCTGAATTGTCCTTCTTCTTGCCAATTATTATTTGGCAGAAAAAATCACTGCTTTTTCAACACAAACATATAAGTGACTCTATTTAAGAACTGTTCACTCTAAGCACGGTGTAGTGTCTATTGGTTTCAAAGTGCATGCGACTGGTGCTAGTTAGAAATTGTTCAACAACTGTCTCCTGCCTCAATTAAGTGGCATAGTATCCCAAATAAACAAAGGGAATCCTGTCTATTTTCTTGATTAGTTTTTTTTCCGTTAGGAGTTGTCCCAAATAAGTGGCTGCCCAGATTAACGGATGGGCTAATTAACCGGAATCCATTGTATGTGGATGGTAAACAGTAGCAAGAACAATTCTATTTCTAAATGTTGATATTTTCCAATTGTCTTTTTAAAGATTAATACTGATTGAACAGTTTTTTTCTAAAATGCTTCAATTATTTCAACCTGTCTCTGTTATAATTTAATTAATGGCAAACAGTGAGTGCACGTAAGTAAAGAAAAAAACTCATTCCCTTTTCAATAAAACAAAATCCATAATTATTACTAATTCATTAATCACTGATAATTTCTGCTGAAATTTACTGTGGCATGTAAGAAAGTTATCACCGATAATAATTATGGCTAATGGGAAATAGTTGGCAGAATTCTTATTGGCTGTTGCCATGGGTCCAGAAGTTCTGGAATTGTTCAGTGAGTGTGGGTCTCACTAAATGGTTAGGGATTGAATATAGTACCATAATCCTTTGTTGGATTCCACATGAGAGTCCATTGGCAAAGCCCAGTGATGCTGGGAAATTGCCTCCCAAACTTGATGTAGGATCTGAGAACCAAAAATTTCAGTGGAAATTTTAAGCCTGGATATTAGGAGGTAGAAGTTGTTACTTTGTTTTTGATTACTGGATGGACCATCAGACATTGACCAAGGCACTGAATTTGGACACCAGTTGCTTCAGACAAATGTGGGGAGCTGCATCCAAATAATTCGAGCTGTTCCTTCGGCTATTACTGCAGCAAGAACCTGACCATGATAATGCTCAAAGCTCATACTATAGAGACAATGTCCCAGATTCTGCCATCTGAACCCTTGAGCAGGTCTAAATCAACAATAGAAAGTGCTAGAAATACGCAGCGGGTTAGGCTGCATCATTCAGAAGAGGAACTGAGGTAGTGTTTAAGGTGACTGTGCACCATTAGCAGGCTACAAAACAGGAACATTATGGAATGCTCTCCATCTACCTGGACAAATGCAGAAACAACAATTCACAAGAAGCTTGCATCATCCAGAACAAAGCAGCAAATCTGAATGGTTGATGGAATGTTGTTCTGAATATTCATTCCCTCCCACCACCAGCCCACATTGACTGCAGTGTGCACCATCTGAAAAATGCACTACTTTCACCTGCCCAGAACTTCCCATAACACTTCTAAGCCCACAGTCCTCACCACAAAGAAGAACAGGGGCAGAATTTCATTGTGATTACCATCACTTGCAAATTGCACACCATCCTCACTCCAGAAATACATTACAGATCTGTCATTGTAGCTGGCTCTAATTCCTGGAACTTCTTGCTATCTCAGTAAAAGGTTGGTAGTGGTTAAAAATAGCAGCTTACCTTCACCTTCTCATGGGCAATTAGGGGTGAGCAACAAATACTGGCCTTGTCAGCAAGGTTCAAGTCCTAAAAGTGAAGCAAGTTAAAAAACAAATTGCATTTGTTTATTGGACTTAATTATTTTGAAACGTATCTTGTGTTTGGATTATCCAGTTTTACAAACCCGTTAATTTGACTTTTAGATTGAAACATCAATGAATGCCAGAATTATTTAAAAATTATTAAAAACTCTGACAGCTATGAGGAAAGGCAATGCATTGCACCCAGCTGTGCTCTTTGAGAAGCCTGCCAGGGTCTTTTCAGCCAGAGGGCCTCCTCACAAAGCTGGCTGTGGCACAATGGGTGATGAGATCTGGATCATCTTTTACAAAATTACCAGTATTCTGGAACATAAACATCTAATCATTTGCCTGTCATGTCTTATTACCAGTTTCATATTTTAAAACCGCCAGCTAGAATTGGGTTGAAAACAAATGCTTTGTTTGAAATAGTACATCAACATACAGCAGCTCTCCTTTTGACCTCATAGCGCTCTGATCTGATGACATAATGTGGCAATAAAACATTTTTCAGGCAGGTTTAATCAACGGATTCATCATGTCTTACTGCCTGGCTTCCCACAAGATTACCAATGTGGTGCAATATTACACCTAAGCATCAGAATTTTTTTGCTGCTGGCGGGTGGAAAGGTTTTCTATTTTGCTTCTGCAGATTCCAGATACATAAGGACCGACAAAGAATTGTGAGACTGTGTGGAGACTGGCTTTACCTGACCCAATGGCAAAAGTGAGTCAGAACAAGCCTTCCTACAGATCACTACCCCTGCCCTGTCATCTGTTTTACTTCTGAACATCCTGTTGTTGAAAATCATTACAATCTATGAAGATTGAAATAGTGAATAGTTTTAAAAGTGGTGGAAACAAAATGACACATGTAACCATTTTGAAGAGTTAATATAACTTAAAATAACTAGATAATTGCAAGACTATTTTATAATTTTACCCTCTCGGCGTTTCCTTTCCATTCAAATGTGCACCTGGTGCATTTGTGGAGCATTTAGTAAGTTCATGTTTTTGCTGGATATCTCACCAGCAAGTGGGAAACCAGCAAGTTTAGGGCTTCTGTGTTTGAGAAGTGTCTTCTTCTTCTGTGCAGCTGTAGAGTGTAAATGCTGCAAGTTTAGTGTGGAATTGCAGGCATTTCCCAGAAAGTTCTAATCCAATAATTTTGAATCCCCATTTATTTATAGTAACCCTTACCTTGTTCTACTCTTGTTTTAGTTGTGAATTTTGCTGTATGGAACCCCTGCTCATATTTACCACTTGGATGTCCTATTTCCATATTTACCTTGTCCATAAGGTTGTACAGTACCTGCAAAGCCTTCAGGGATACCATTGCCTAGTGAACTCATGTAGCTGGGTCAGAACAGGCACCTACCCACAAAATCCCTGATTTTAAAAAAAAAATTTTGGCACTATCACTCTTCTAGCCTTCCAATTTATTAGGTATTTTTGGAATACTGCTAGACATCCCTGAAACTATTTTAAGAAAAAAAAACAAATAAATTTAAACATTTTTGTAAAATATTAGCTGTATAAAGTACTTTTTATCAATACTGCAAAAACAAGTAATTTTCAAAAATGTAACTTGCATTCTAACTTGTGTACACTCGTAAATGCATGGCCAGACTTTTCATGGTCTCCATCTACAAGTCTGCAGATGACGCCACTGAGTCAGCATTCCGGCTCTCACGACCAGACTATGTAACAGTTTCTTCCCCCAGGCCATCAGACCCCTCAATACCCAGAGTCTGGCTTGACACCAACCTACCGTACCCTCTACTGTGCCTACCGTCTTGTTTATTATTATTTATTGTAGTGACTGCACTGTTTTGTGCACTTTATGCAGTCCTGGATAGGTCTGTAGTCTAGTGCAGTTTTTGTGTTTTTTCTTACGTAGTTCAGTGTAGTTTTTGTATTGTTTCATGTAGCACCATGGTCCTGGAAAACGTTATCTCATTTTTACTATGTTCTGTACCAGCAGTTATGGTTGAAATGACAATAAAAAGTGACTTGACTTAACTTGACGAAGGAGATAGAGAGCTTAGCAACATGGTGTCATGAACGTGATGTCCATCAATGTCAGTAAAACAAAAGAGCTGGTCTTTGACTTTATGGAGGATGGCTTGCGTACTTCTACCTAAATCAACAGTGATGAGGTTGAGAGCTTCAAGTTCCTGGGGTGAACATCACCAGTAGCCTGTCTTGGTCCACAATGTAGACGCCACAGCTAAGAAAACTCACTAATGCCTCTACTTCCACAGGAAGCTAAACAAATTCGGAATATCCCTGTTGACTCTCACCAATTTTTATTAATGCATCATAGAAAGTGTCCTATCTGGATGCTTATTGGCTTAGTATGGCAATGGCTTTGCACTTGACCGCACGAATTGTGCACATGCTGTACCTCAGCACATCACACACTGAACATCACTCGGAAACATGGAAACTAGCCACCCTTCCATGTACTCTATATACTTCTCACTGGCTCAGTAAAGAGGCCAGCGTAATCAAAGACTATCCACCAAGAATATTCTCTCTTCTTCCCTCTTCCATCGGTCAAAAGATACAACAGCCTAGAAACACATACCACCAGGCACAAGGACAGCTTCTATCCCCCTGCCGTAAGACTACTGCATGGTCTCCTAGTATTACGGTTGAGAGAGATAATAAATCAGCCAGAATGGAATGGCAAAGTGGACTTGATGGGCTGAGTGGCCTAATTCTGCTCCCAAGTCTTTTAAGATGGACTCTTAATCTAAAATCCATCTTGCTATGAGCTTGCACATTATTGTTTACTTGGATTGCACTTTCTCTGTAGCTGTAACATTTCACGCTACATTGTTATTTATTTTTTTTGTCTCAGTTCAGTGTGTAATGATTAGATCTGTATGACCAGTGCGTAAGTCAAGCTTTTCACTGTTTCTCAGCACGTGACAATATTAAGCCAATTCCAGTTGTATTTTAATCTATTTCTTGCAGCTGTAAATTTTCACTTGAAATGATAAATGGATCCTATGCCATATCTAATCCTGAATAGATACCCCAGAGTAAGTGCTGTAGTGCTTCAGTTCATGGCCTGCAAAAGCATATCGTCAAACATAGCATTCGTCCATCACCACGTCTGGGACTGTACCTGCATTGTGCAAGTAAATCCCTGCAGTTTGCCAAAGAACCACTGGAATTAACCAACAAAGTTTGGTCCATATTTATGGTCTGACAATCCTTGGTTCAAAAGTAGTTCAAAGAAAAAAATTATGATCAGAATACCTACATGTCAGCACATACAACCCTGTTTTTTTTTCCTGCAGGCATACTCAGCAAATCTACAGAATGGTAACTGTAAACAGGATCAATGAAAGAGCAAGAACATAAGCAACAAACTATGCAAATGCAAATATAAATAAATAGCAATTAGTTATGAGAGCATGAAATAACATGATAATGAGTCCTTAAAGTGAGATCATTGGTTGTGGGAGTGTCTCAATAGAGGAGTGTAGTTATCCTCTTTTGTTCGAGAGCCTGATGATTGAGCCTGGTGGTGCGAGTCCTAAGGCTTTTGTACCGTGATGATCTTGGTGATGGATGCTGCTTTCCTATGACAGCGTTTCATGTAGGTGTGCTCAATGGTTGAGAAGGCTTTACCTGTGATGTACTGGGCCGAATCCACTACCTTTTGTGAGATTTTCATCTCAAAGGCATTGGCTGCATTACAGCCTGGTATGGGAACACCAATCAGTACACTTAGCACTCTACACTCCTGAGGTTTCTCAAGGTGTTTGATGTCACTCCGAATTTCCACAGACTACCCAGGAAGTAGAGGCACTGTCATGCTTTCTTTGCAATTACACTTATATGATCGGTCCAGGACAGGTCCTCTGAGATAGTGACACCCAGGAATTTAAAGTTACTGACCCTCTCCATCTCTGACCCTCCAATGAGGACTGGTTCATGGACCTCTGGTAATTTATACATTAATTATATCTGCTTGAATCTGTAACTTTCTTTTATCATCTTTTAATCTATGACCTTTGTTTTGTTAAACCATTGCGTATGGTGGGCAAACATGTATTTGTTCCTTCATAAGTTTCTTCATAACTTTAATGGCTCTTACATAATCAGTAATTTCATTTGAAATTGTTGAAGATGCCATGTAGCTCCTTTATGATCTGCTAGTTCTCCTTTTCAATTAACCAATAATCTGATACTAATACCTTAGTTCTCAAATATAGTGATGAGAAGTACGTGCCTTCTTCCCAGCGTGGGCTTGTCAAGGCAACTGCCTTCAATTTCTGCGTTCTGCTGGCCTGCTGCGTTCACCAGCAACTTTGATGTGTGTTGCCTTCAATTTCTAGTTGCTGGTGAATGTAGCAGGCCAGGCAGCATCTCTAGGAAGAGGTACAGTCGACGTTTCAGGCCGAGACCCTTCTTCAGGACTCGGCCTGAAACATCGACTGTACCTCTTACTAGAGATGCTGCCTGGCCTGCTGCGTTCACCAGCAACTTTGATGTGTGTTGCTTGAATTCCCAGCATGTGCAGAATTCCTGTTGTTTGCCTTCAATTTCTTTTCTGTCTTCTAGATGAAATGTACAAATAGGCTAACAAGAAGTAGAATCAGTATTTTCCTGTTTTTAGTTACCTCTTTGTACTTCGTTTTCTGTCTTTAATGTCTTTTCAATAACTATCACTAAGATTAGCCCAATCTGATAGAGGTAATAATCTTTGAATCCTTGAGTCTGCTATGCTTCTAGCAGTTTGACTGTTGCAAAATGAGTTAATGAACAATTTTGGAGATCTTCTGTAAGCCCAGAGTTTTGGAATCATTTTAATATTCAATCAATTGTACGCAGGTAAAAATCAGCCTTGTGTAGATATTATCTTTGTGATTTAATATGGTTCCTTTATGGTGTTTTACGGTTAACTTTAATGTTGGACTGATTTTAGGAAATCAGAATGAACATAATAGAAAAGGGAAAACTTCTACAGTAAATTAAATGTTTTATACTATATGATATCCTTCCTACTTCGTCTTTTGGAGGAAGTTTTTGGGCACTTGATCTTAGATTGCTGAAGATTAATCAATGGAATACAATCACATTTATGAATCAACCTACATATGTCAAACTTGAGGAACAACACAAGTAATCGTTCTTATCTGATTTTACACCTGTTGTAGCATAGAATATACTTTTAGAAAATGTGCTTTGAGGAGAAAATGGCAATTTCTCCCCAGAAGGGTAGACAAAAAGCAAGAAGGAGTGCTGGAAGGGGTGCACAGGAGTTTCACCCGGATGTTACCTGGGGAGGATTTTTTTATTAAGAGGAGAAGCTAAGTTTGTGCACTGTGGAGTAGAAGATGTTAAGAGAGGATGTGATTGAGGTGTATAAAATTTATACATAAGTCAGACTGCAGGAATATTTTTTCCTTTATCAGAGATGAGTTATGCTAGAAGACATTGATTTGGGTTAAGGAGTAGGAGGTTTATAGGAAAACTGAGGAAGACCTTTTTTTCACCCATAGAGAGATGACTGTCGACGTTGCTCTGCAAGAGACAGGAGGGAAGATAGAGTTACTAACAGCATTTAAGAGGTAAATGGATGAGCACCTGAATTACATAGGCACAGAAAGCCAAATGCTGGAAGATGAGATTAATCTGCATGGGTGCCTCCTGGTTGTCATGGAAACGGTGAACTGTATGGCCTGTTTCCATGACTGTGGCAGAACAAGCTCAAGTGCAATATGGCTGACTTCTGGTGACTTCTTATTCTTCTTCAAGGAGAAGAGTTTGGATTTATGAAAAGAACAGAACAAACTATTTTTGAGAATTTGAATGAACTAAGGTTTGAGTATACTTGTGAGAAGGCATAGAAGAATAAAAGATAATATTTAGTTGATTGTGGAGCAATAGAGTTTAGCAATGCAAGTTTTAAAGCAAAACCATAAAATAGAATACAGTAATGCACACAAGGAGATAGTATTGAATGAGGAGGAGACAGGAACCATAGAAGAAAATTAGAGTATTGGTTAGGATGTTAATTCTCTAGGTATCATTTACTAGGTATTTCTAATATTGATATTGTATTTTGTCAAACTAAAAGAAATTGCAGACCAACCAGTTTAGGTAGATAATAGAAAGTACAGCACAAGAACAGGCCCTTTGGCCCATCTAGTCCATGCTGAGCCATTTAAACTGCCTACTCCCATCAACCTGCCCGGGACCATTGTCCTCTATACGCCTACCATCCATGCACCTATCCAAACTTCCCTTAAATGTTGAAATCAAGCTCGCATGCTATAAATAGGGGATTAAGAATCAAATGCCAAATACAAATTAAGATCCCAGAGGAATCTGGATATCAAATTTTCTAAGTTTTTAAGAGCATTAATAGTCATCTTACAAAAATATTAGAGTTATTATGAAGTGTAAATGTGGTATTAATATTTCATGATGTACATATTTATCACTCAATTGGAAATTTGTGGATGCAGGAAATGGCATCCAGATTTTGTGTAGCAGATATTGACATTCACCAAATCTACGCATACTGTTTAAGAAGCTGCATTGACTTTTTTTGGAAGGGCACTCATCACAGTGCATGATGTGGATCTGGAAACTGAAAAATCAATCGTCACTCTTGTTCGTTCTGAATCCATCGCTTAATCAGAAAGACAAAGCATAAAGCAGTCATAGACATGACGGGAAACCTAGATCAGTGAGCTATAATCGTTTTTTTAAATTGGAGACACATTCAACAAAATATCAAGAATCTTTTGCCAATTGGAAGTCACAAAAGCATCCTCTTCTAAGACTTGCATATATTTCTCCTGCATTTTGGAATTTAGTCTCGATATATCTCATATAGACAAAGCGTGGCTTGAGATAGCAGTATAATAAAAGATTAAACAACAGGAATTCTGCAGATGCTGGAAATTCAAGCAACACACATCAAAGTTGCTGGTGAACGCAGCAGGCCAGGCAGCATCTCTAGGAAGAGGTGCAGTCGACATTTCAGGCCGAGACCCTTCGTCAGGACTAACTGAAGGAAGAGTGAGTAAGGGATTTGAAAGTGGGAGGGGGAGGGGGAGATCCAAAATAATAGAAGACAGGAGGGGGAGGGATGGAGCCAACAGCTGGACAGGTGATAGGCAAAAGGGATACGAGAGGATCATGGGACAGGAGGTCCGGGAAGAAAGACAAGCGGGGGGGGGGACCCAGAGGATGGGCAAGGGGTAAATTCAGAGGGACAGAGGGAGAAAAAGGAGAGTGAGAGAAAGAATGTGTGTATAAAAATAAGTAACAGATGGGGTACGAGGGGGAGGTGGGGCATTAGCGGAAGTTAGAGAAGTCGATGTTCATGCCATCAGGTTGGAGGCTACCCAGACGGAATATAAGGTGTTGTTCCTCCAACCTGAGTGTGGTTTCATCTTTACAGTAGAGGAGGCCGTGGATATCTATTATCTTACTCACTCTTCCTTCAGTTAGTCCTGACGAAGGGTCTCGGCCTGAAACGTCGACTGCACCTCTTCCTAGAGATGCTGCCTGGCCTGCTGCGTTCGCCAGCAACTTTGATGTGTGTTGTTGATAAAAGATTATATTATTTGTTATATGACTTTGTCCTCAGTAAAACGTTTCAGTTCTTTATTGAAAGTTGAGGGACAAGAATAAAATTTATTTTCAGATTGGGGACTATATTGTATATGTGTGTCCTCTGCTACTCTTTATGATAGAGAATCACATTGATACTATCGGGGATGCTGTGGTTATGATTACTTATTTATGTATTGAGATACAGTGTGGAGTTGGTCCTTTGAGCCATACTGCCAACACCCCCCCCCCCCCGATTAACCCTAGCCTAATCACAGGACAATTTACAATGACCAATTAACCTACTAACTGGTCTGTCTTTGGCACGTGGGAGGAAACTGGATTACCCAGAGAAATCCCACGCATTCCATGGGGAGACTCCTTGTAGATGAAGTCGGAATTGAACTCCAAACTCCGACACCCCCAGCAGTAATAGCGTTGCGTTAACTGCGATACTGCTGTGGTACTCTAATGGCTGTAGTTTGCGGAGATTGCTTTTAAAAGGAAGATCTTTCATTTTTATATCACCAGTTTCAATCTCGTGGCTTCTTGAAGTGCTTTAGTAATTTTAAAGGATAGCTACTGTTGTAGTACTGGAATTAGGAAAATCAATTTGTACACAATGTGCTTCTATTAAGAGACGTGGAAAATTAATTAGAAAATATAATCTTTATGGCTGAACTACCACTTTCCTGGCAAGGGTTGCTGCTTATCAGTTGAAAGGGATCACAGGCATTGGACAGCTAGGAAATTAAGCAGAGATAGAAACCAATCACATTAAAGAATTATTGTGGGCAGCAAAACATGAAAGACGAATCATATTTTTGGATATTGGCTAGGCCAACAAGAACAACTCCCCAATACTATAAACATGAGAAAGTCTGCAGATGCTGGAAATCCAAAGCAACACACGCAAAATGCTGAAGGAACTCAGCAGGTCAGGCAGCATCTGTGGAGGGGAATAGTCGGTGAATCGGGCCGAGAACCTTTTTCAGGACTGAGAAGGAAGGGGAACGATGCCAGAAGAAAAAGGTGGGGGGAGGGGAAGAGCTAGCTGGAAGGTGGTATGTGAAATCAGGTGGGTGGGAAAGATCAAGGGCTGGAGAAGAAGGAACCTGATAGGAGTAGAGAGTGGACCATAGGAGAAAGGGAAAGAGGAGGGGCGCCAGGGAGAAATGAGAGGCAGTTGAGAAGAAGTAAATAGTCAGAGTGGGGAATAGAGGAGTTGGGGGGATTTGTTTTCCCCTATATGATTGTCAAAGTAATGTTTGAGCATCATTAAATTTGCCTTAAAGTGTAAATGAAGGTTTGACCTTAAACAATGCTTCCCTTGACAATATACAGCGTATCTCAGTGGACCTGGAAGGAAGTAAAGTATGACAGATTTGGCAGGACAGATCAAAAATGTCAGAGGAGTTAAAAAAAAAATCAAAAACTGCCAAATGCAGGAAGTCTAAAATAAGAATGAAAATCTGTAAATCTGTAACTCAGCAGTTCAGCTATAGATTAATGACCTTTGAGTTCTGATTGAAAGGTTATTGGCCAAAAATGTTAAATGGTTTTGCTTTTCAGTTTTCAGGCCCATGTCATGCAGTACGACGTGTGCACGGACATTACCCAATCTCTACTTTCTTTTGTGTCAGACAGGTTGGCTAACTTTATGACGAAAAGTTTGTTTTAAACTGCAGTGAAAGTTGGGTAGAGAGAATAGCTGTAATTGGGTAGAGATCAATATTGAGAAGGTGACATGAGTGCTGCAGGCACTGTCCAAGATACAGTGATAAATGCTTGTTTATCTGCCTGGATGAATGTAAATAGAAGGAAATGACTAAGGATAGCAGGAGCAAAAAAAAGTGTGATGGAACTATGATTTGCAGAACACAGCAGTTGCTGTTTGAAATAGAAGATACCTCTGGAAATACTGACTAAGCCAGATGGCATCCGTGGAGAGAAAAATCCAATTAATATTACAGGCGGATGACCTTGCATCAGAGCTGTCTATTTCTGATGTACACAGAAAAAGACTAATTATATGAACATTTTTGCTTGAATACCTCAATTGAAGGTGAGATGTTATTTGCTGAGCTTCCATTGGGCTTTATTGCAATGATGTAGGGAACCAAAGTTGGAGTGATCAAAGTGAGAATGAGATGAAGAATTTGAAAGCAACTGAAATTTCAGGATCACTCTTGCAACCAGGTGGCCGCCCAGTATTCATTTTTAGTCTCTCCAGTAATGAGGAGACCGCATTGTGAGGCATCTCTAGTTGGTGTAAGAGAATGCAAAAGGGGCAGGTGCTGTATTTGCCACAGATGCATGGGATCATCATTAAGTGCCATGTCTTATGACGGAGGTCTTATCCATGACCATGATTGTTCTTGGAAAATTATTCTACAGAACTGGTTTGCCATCGCCGTCTTCTGGGCAGTGTCTTTACAAGATGAGTGACCCCAGCCATTATCAATACCCTTCAGAGATTTACCTTAAATCCCCTTTGGTAGAGACATATTTCCACCCCGCATACGATAGGGAAATAATTATTGGTTACTAAGGGGCACTCTGGGAATTAGCAGAGAGCATTGTTCTTTGGATTGCTGAAGAAGGAGGAGAAATAGGTGTGTCTGCTGGAAGCTATTGGAATTTTCAGAGGTTGGTCTGTTAAATGGAAGCCAGTTGGGGTGGAAGGAGAGGTAAAGGGAAACTTACCTTTCCTAGGCGGGGTTGGTATGGGAGATGAAATCAATGGGAAATAGAAAAGAACCAGTTGAGAGTTAGAGGAAGATGCCTGGGACGCAGTGGCATGGAATTTCTTGTCATCAGACACAATAGAGCAGAAGAGATGAGGAAAATGGAATGGAGTCCTTGCAAGGATCATGTTGAAAGTATTACACCTTCTCCACTCTTCATTCTACTTATCTTAGTGTAACTGAATCCCTTCTTGTGTGCTGCTTTAGCTGAAAATGCTGTGCTTTGTCCTGGAGGTCTGTTCTTGTGTTTGATTCTGGTATTTGGAGTCAGTTTGATGTCTGGTCTTACAATGCAAAATCTCCTTTTCATGGGTTCAATCTTTGAAGTAGTTAGAAATTTACGTTGTTAGAACTGGAGTATAATTTTGATCACTCACTGCATCTTTAACAGATGCTTAACTTCTTCATTATATTTCCTAAATACTTTGTAAAGTATGCGTAGTTCCAAAGTTAACGATTTAGCTGGTTGTCTATTAAAAAATACATTTGCCAGGAAATTACACTGAACTCTAAAAGATGTGCTGACAGGCATATAAAAATGTTCACTGCGTATTTTTGGATCCTCTCCCATTGTTGGATTTGAGAGATCATTCACAGGCCTCCTATTCCAGACAAGATAAAATCAGCTTTGACTATGTTTAATGAACTTAATTGCAGAAATACAAGTAGTGTTTTAAAATGGTGAACCAGACTGAGGAAGTGTTCAAATTTAATTCAGAACGATGAGCTGGAGATGGAATTGGTCAGACTGTATTTGAGGTATTGTGAGCAGTTTTGGTTCCATATCTAAGAAAGGATGTGCTAGCATTGGAGAGAGTCCAGGGGAGTTTTACAAGAATAATCCTACAAAAGAAGGAGTTGGGATATGAGGAGAATTTGATGGCTCTGGGCCTGTACTTGCAGCGTTTAGAAGAATTGGGGGGGGGGGAGCTCATTGATACCTACTGAACTTTGAATGGCCTGGTTAGAGTGGTCCTGTGAGGAGGATGCTTCCAAGAGTGGGAGAATCTAAGGGCCAAGGGCATAGCCTCAAAATAAAAGGATACTTCTTCAGATCAGAGATGAGGACGGAACATGGTGAATCTATGGAATTCATTGTCACAGTTGGCTATAGGCCAAGTCATGGGTATATTTAAAAATAATGGTTGATGGGTTCTGATTTGGAAGGAAGTCAGAAGTTTCATGGAGAAGGTGGGAGAATGGAGTTGAGAAGGAAAATAAATCAGACGCAATTGATTGGTTGTTGCAAGGACGTGGTGGTGGAACGAACCCGAGTGCTGAACACGGGCGCGGAGGCCTAGTCGGGAGGCGTTACAGTTGCAGCGAGCGTGGAATTGGTGTCTAAGAGAGTCTTTACCCAGAGTCTTGGTTTTAGTAGAGAATTCAGGAATGATGCTAGACTTAGAACTGATAGTCCTAAGATGGAACGAGGCTACTCATACACGGGTCGACCAACGAACTGGCGGCTCCTCCTTGTGATCACAGGGTCTTTATCCTGCAGTTTCTGATGGGAAGCAGGTGTGTGTAGTTAGTGGAACCTGGGAATGATTGGAAATTAAATGAGCTGATTGAGGCCCAGTTGCTGAGATAAATGGCAAGGTGGGGGATTGCCAGAAGAGACCATGACAGAACCCCCCAACGTGAGCCTCCAGGCGATCCTCCAGGCCTGTCTGGATGGTCCCGATGAAAGTCCTGGATGAGAGAAGGGTCTGGGATGAAGGAGCGGAATACCCAGGAATGCTCTTCTGGACTGTACCCTTCCCAGTCCACCAGGTATTGAAGACCCCTGCCCCGACAGTGCACATCTAGTAGTCGTCGGGCGGTGTATGCCGGATGGTTGTCGATGATACGGGCAGGTGGGGGAGTCTCAGCTGGGGGACACAAGGGGCTGACGGAAACTGGCTTTAACTGAGACACATGAAAAGTTGGGTGGATGCGCATGGATCTTGGGAGCTTTAGGTGGATCGCTGTGGGATTGATAACCCTGTCAACCTTGAATGGTCCCAGGAAGCGAGAGGCAAGTTTCCTATGTTCGTCTTTGAGCGGGATGTCCTTGGAGGAAAGCCACACCATCTGCCCAGGTTGATACTCTGGCGCCGGAGTCCGGTGTCGGTGGGCTGTCTTCTTATTTCGATTTGTTGATCTGAGTAGAGCCGTGTGTGTTTCCTCCCAAATCTTAAGGCACCAATCAATATGGTCCTGAACCGACGGTACTACAATCTCCTCTTCTTACGTGGGAAACAACGGTGGTCGGTACCCAAGGGAGCACTCAAACGGAGACCTCCCAATGACAGAGCTCACCAGAGAATTGTGGGCGTACTCAACCCACGGGAGGTGGTCGCTCCAGGTCGATGGTTTGTTTGCCGTTACACAACGTAGTGTCGCCTCCAGGTCTTGGTTGACCCATTCCATCTGCCCGTTCGTCTGGGGGCGGAAGCCGGATGACAGGCTGACCGATGCACCTAAGGCTTGACAGAAGGCCTTCTATACCTGCGAGACGAACTGGGGACCTCGATCGGAGATGATGTCTGTGGGGTTCCGTGGAGGCGGAAGACGTGGTGGACGAGAAGATCTGCGGTTTCTTGAGAGGAAGGGAGTTTAGAGAGGGCCACAAAGTCCACTGCCTTGGAGAATCGGTCTACTGCGGTGAGCACAGTGGTGTTTCTGCGGGAAGCGGGTAGACCGGTGATGAAGTCTAGGGCGATGTGTGATCAGGGACGACCAGGGACAGATAGAGGACGAAGTAGACCCGCAAGAGGTCGATGAGAGACCTTTCACCGAGCACAGATGGAACAAGCTGAGACATAAGAACGGGTGTCCCCCTCCATGGACGGCCACCAAAAGTGCTTCCTCAGGAGAGCCAGGGTCTGATCACTCCTGGGGTGGCAGGTGAACCGGGATGTGTGCCCCCACTGGGGGACCTGACAGGCATGTACAGGCGATCACTGGGTCCATTGCCAGGGTTGGGCTTCCTTTACTTTAGACTCGATCTCCCAAGTGAGGGTGGCAACCACGCAGGATGGTGGGAGGATAGTCTCGGGACCGGAGGTGTCATCTTTGGAGCCATGCTGGCGGGATAGCGCGTCCGGCTTCCCGTTCTTGGATCCTGGATGGCACGTGAGGGTAAACTTGAACCGTCCAAAAAAAACATGCTCAACCGGCTTGGCGGGAGTTCAGTCGTTTGGCGGTCTGAATATACCCCAGGTTCTTATGATCAGTCCACACCACAAACAGGTGTTCTGCCCCCTCCAACCAGTGCCTCCATTCTTCCAGTGCTAGTTTGACTGCCAGCAGTTCCCGATTCCCCACGTCGTAATTCCGCTCGATGGGGGACAGTCGGTGAGAGTAGAAGGCGCAGGGGTGAAGCTTTTCATCCGAACTTGACCGCTGGGATAGGACCGCTCCTACCCCGGAGTCAGAGGCATCCACCTCAATGATGAATTGATGGGATGGGTCCGGATGGACCAGGATGGGAGCGGTGGTGAAACGGCTCTTCAGGTCGGTGAATGCTGAGTCCGCTTTGGAGTCCCAGCAAAACGGCGTGGTAGGCGAGGTAAGCCGAGTAAGGGGAGCTGCCACTCGACTATAGTCTCTGATGAATCTGCGGTAGAAGTTTGCAAACCCCAGGAATCGTTGAAGTTGTTTGCGTGTCGTGGGTCTAGGCCATGCCTCCACTGCCCGGATCTTCTTGGGATCTGCTTTTACCTGCCCGCTTTCAATGATATAGCCTAGGAAGCTGACCAAGGGAACGTGGAACTCGCATTTCTCCGTCTTTACAAATAACTGGTTTTCCCACAGTCGCTGGAGGACTTGATGGACATGGTGTACGTGTTCTTGGGGGCTGTTAGAAAATATCGGGATATCGTCAAGGGAAATGAATATGAACCGATTGATAAAGTCCCTCAGTATGTCATTGATCAGGGTTTGGAAAACGGTGGGAGCATTGGTGAGGCCAAACGGCATGACCAAATATTCAAAGTGACCCAGAGGTGTATTGAAGGCCGTCTTCCATTCGTCCCCCTCCCTGATCCTGACTAAATGGTAGGCGTTGTGAAGGTCCAGCTTTGAGAAGATGGTGGCTCCATGCAGTGGTTCAAATGCCAAACTAATGAGGGGTAGAGGGTACTTGTTCTCAACTGTTATATTATTTAGGCCTCGGTAGTCGATACAAGGGGGAAGTGTCCCATCCTTCTTTTCTACAAAAAAGAAACCGACGCCTACTGGGGAGGATGAAGGCCTGATAATGCCCACTGCGAGGGACTTGCTAATGTATTTCTCCATTGCCTCTCTCTCCAGTCTGGAGCTGCTCTGGCCTATGGTCAGGCCACACTTAGATCCTTCCAGTTCGCCTACCAGCCCCGACTAGGAGTTGAGGATGCCATCGTCTACCTGCTGAACCATGTCTACACCCACCTGGACAAGCCAGCGAGCACTGTGAGGGTCATGTTTTTTGACTTCTCCAGTGCGTTCAACACCATCTGCCCTGCTCTGCTGGGGCAGAAGCTGACAGCGATGCAGGTGGATGCTTTCCTGGTGTCATGGATTCTTGATTACCTGACTGGCAGACCACAGTACGTGTGCTTGCAACACTGTGTGGCCGACAGAGTGATCAGCAGCACTGGGGCTCCACAGGGTACTGTCTTGTCTCCCTTTTTCTTCACCATTTACGCCTCGGACTTCAACTACTGCACAGAGTCTTGTCATCTTCAGAAGTTTTCGGATGACTCTGCCATAGTTGGATGCATCAGCAAGGGAGATGAGGCTGAGTACAGGGCTACGGTAGGAAACTTTGTCATATGGTGTGAGCAGAATTATCTGCAGCTTAATGTGAAAAAGACTAAAGCGCTGGTGGTAGACCTGAGGAGAGCTAAGGTACCGGTGATCCCTGTTTCCATCCAGGGGGTCAGTGTGGACATGGTGGAGGATTACAAATATCTGGGGATACGAATTGACAATAACCTGGACTGGCCAAAGAACACTGAGGTTGTTTACAAGAAGGGTCAGAGCTGTCTCTATTTCCTGAGGAGACTGAGGTCCTTTAACATCTGCCGGACAATGCTGAGGATGTTCTACATGTCTGTGGTGGCCAGTGCTATCATGTTTGCTGTTGTGTGCTGGGGCAGCAGGCTGAGGGTAGCAGACACCAACATAATCAACAAACTCATTCGTAAGGCCAGTGATGTTGTGTGGATGGAACTAGACTCTGTCACGGTGGTGTCTGAAAAGAGGATGCTGTCCAAGTTGCATGCCATCTTGGACAATGTCTCCCATCCACTACATAATGTACTGGTTGGGCACAGGAGTACATTCAGCCAGAAACTCACTCCACCGAGATGCAACACAGAGCGTCATAGGAAGTCATTCCTGCCTGTGGCTATTGAACTTTACAACTCCTCCCTTGGAGGGTCAGACACCCTGAGCCAATAGGCTGGTCCTAGACTTATCTCCTGGCATAATTTACATATTACTATTTAACTATTTATGGTTTTATTACTATTTATTATTTATGGAGCAACTGTTACAAAAATCCAATTTCCCCTGGGATCAATAAAGTATGACAATGACTATGACAGTCAGGATAGGTTAAGACCATAAGACAAAGGAGCAGAAGTCGGCCATTCGGCCCATCGAGTCTGCTCTGCCATTTTATCATGAGCTGATCCATTTTATCCTATTTAGTCCCACTGCCCCGCCTTCTCACCATAACCTTTGATGCCCTGGCTACTCAGATACCTATCAATCTCTGCCTTAAATACACCCAATGACTTGGCCTCCACTGCTGCCCGTGGCAACAAATTCCATAGATTCACCACCCTCTGACTAAAAAAATTTTTTCGCATTTCTGTTCTGAATGGGCACCCTTCAATCCTTAAGTCTTGCCCTCTCATACTGGACTCCCCCATCATGGGAAACAACTTTGCCACATCCACTCTGTCCATGCCTTTCAACATTCGAAATGTTTCTATGAGGTCTCCCCTCATCCTTCTAAATTCCAAGGAATACAGTCCAAGAGCGGACAAACGTTCCTCATATGTTAACCCTCTCATTCCCGGAATCATTCTAGTGAATCTTCTCTACCCTCTCCAACATCAGCACATCCTTTCTTAAATAAGGAGACCAAAACTGCCCACAGTACTCCAAGTGAGGTCTCACCAGCACCTTATAGAGCCTCAACATCACATCCCTGCTCCTATACTCTATTCCTCTAGAAATGAATGCCAACATTGCATTCGCATTCTTCACTACCGACTCAACCTGGAGGTTAACCTTAAGGGTATCCTATACGAGGACTCCCAAGTCCCGTTGCATCTCAGAACTTTGAATTCTTTCCCCATTTAAATAATAGTCTGCCCATTTATTTCTTCTGCCAAAGTGCATAACCATACACTTTCCAGCATTGTAATTCATTTGCCACTTCTTTGCCCATTCTTCCAATCTATCCGAGCCTCTCTGCAGACTCTCTGTTTCCTCAGCACTACCAGCCCTTCTACCTATCTTCGTATTGTCAGCAAAGTTAGCCACAATTCCATAATCCAAATTGTTGATGTACAATGTAAAAAGAAGCGGCCCCAACACGGACCCCTGTGGAACACCACTAGTAACCAGCAGCCAACCAGAATAGGAGCTCTTTATTCCCACTCTCTGTTTCCTGCCAATCAGCCAATGCTCTATCCACGTATGTAACTTTCCCGTAATTCCATGGGCTCTTATCTTGTCAAGTAGCCTCATGTGTGGCACCTTGTCAAAGGCCTTCTGAAAATCCAGTAGCTTCATGTGTGGCACTTCTGAAAAAGGTGACTGGTGGGTAGTGGGGCCCCGGGGAGAAGGTCGATGGCACAATCATATGGGCAGTGCGGAGGCAGGGAAAGGGCCCATTGTTTACTGAATGCCTGTCCCAGGTCATGGTACTCTGTGGGGATGCGGGACAAGTCGAGGGGTTCCAAAACAGGCGGAGTCGCAGTAGTTGCTCTAGGAGATGGGGCTGACTACAGACAGTTGGCATGGCAAGACAGGCTCCATTCGGCTATCCTCCCGGTAGACCAGTCTATATGGGGATTGTGTTGGGTCAGCCATGGATACCCTAGAACTACCGGGGCTTGAGGTAAATGAATGAGAGTGAATCGTACCTCCTCCCGATGGTTGCCAGATAGGATCAAGGTCAGGGGCGGTGTACAGTGGGTCGCCCGAGCCAGCAGTTTTCTGTCCAGGGCCCGGGCCTCCAGCGGGGTGGTTAGCAGGTTGCGAAGTATCCCAGCCTGGGTGGCTATCTCTTTGTCCAGCAAATTGTCCTCTGCACCGGAATCCACCAAAGCAGATAGGGACAGGGACTGGGACTGTTGTTGGTAATTCACGGTTGCTGGGATCTGCATCCGAGTCTGGGGTGCTGAAGGGAGTGTCATTCGGCTCACCAGAGCTCCCGTTCTCACTGGTGAGCCCTCCTCTTTGGCTGCTGAGGGCCGGTATCCTGGAAATGTCCTGGCTGGCCACAATAGTAGCAATCCCCAGCTCTCCACCTCCAAATTCGTTCAGCCGGGGAGAGGTGGTTCTGTCCCAGCTGCATCGGTTCCTCTCCCTGGGGGGGGGGGGTGGGACAGTCAAAGCAGGAGCCACACTGGGAGCGGCTGGGGAAGGGGGGCTGACTGAGACTGGTAAGGTGGACTGTGGGCTTCCCCGAGGAGCGGGGCGACTGGTTCTCTCTCTGACGTTCCTGAAGTTGATAACCTAATCGAATGGCTAGCGAGATCAGAGAGTCCAGACAGTCCGTGTTGTCCCTCGCGCCCAACTCATCCTTGATCTTGTGCGAGAGGCCCTGTCGAAACACCTCCCGTAGGACCTCGTCATTCCACTCGGAGTCTGTGGCTAAGGTCCGGAACTCAATGGAATACCTGGCTGCACTTCGCAAAGCCTGATGAAGAGTAAGCAACCGTTTCGCGGTGTCCTTACCACAGATGGATTGTTCGAAGACTTTCCTCATTTCAGCAACAAAGGAGGAGTAGGAGGAACAAACCTCTGGTCAGTTATCCCATATTGCGGTTGCCCAAGCCAAGGCATCCCCTTGTAGCAGCCCCATGACATACGCAATCTTTGATTTATCGGAAGGGTAGGTACGTGGCTGCAGCTCAAAGACTAGGGAAACAATACCTAACATTTGGGCAACACAAATCAAAGTTGCTGGTGAACGCAGCAGGCCAGGCAGCATCTCTAGGAAGAGGTGCAGTTGACGTTTCAGGCCGAGACCCTTCGTCAGGACTAACTGAAGGAAGAGTGAGTAAGGGATTTGAAAGTTGGAGGGGGAGGGGGAGATCCAAAATGATAGGAGAAGACAGGAGGAGGAGGGATAGAGCCGAGAGCTGGACAGGTGATTGGCAAAAGGGATACGAGAGGATCATGGGACAGGAGGTCCGGGAAGAAAGACAAGGGGGGGGGGGACCCAGAGGATGGGCAAGGGGTATATTCAGAGGGACAGAGGGAGAAAAAGGAGAGTGAGAGAAAGAATGTGTGTATAAAAATAAGTAACAGATTGGGTACGAGGGGGAGGTGGGCCTCATTTAGGTCAGAAGTTGGAGCTGACTAACACTTGGTTAAACCTGAAGGTCAATGTCTATTAAGTGGAAAGCATTTAAGTTCGTAAGAAATTAAATAAGAAATTTTAAAAGATTAAATTACTTGAAGGAACCAAAAGGGCAGGAGGCACAAAATGAAAGAATGAAAGGCAGTTGTATACATAAAAACAAATTCTGAATTTGACGATGTTTCTAATCAGATCACCAACTGAAATTGAAATGTAAATCAGTCCAGGAAAGGGTGACCTTTTCTTTCCTGGAGAATAACTGAAACAGCGTCTTTTGTTTTTTTTTTAAACAATACAATCTCGTCCCATTCACTTTACCAATGACGGTATTTTACGATTTTGAAAATTAAATTAATATTCTTATATTGCCCTTGGAGAAATTGATTTCTTTTGTTGCTGAGGCTTTCTCTGTTTGTCTTTCATCATACACTGGCATTTGATTGTCACCATCTTTGGCTCCGTTAGTTAGCTTTTCACCCTATCAATATATGGATATCAAAAATGTAGAAGCATCACGACACCTATTTCATTGTTTAAAGTCAAAGCAGCTCTTGACATTCCTCACTATGATGTGTTACTAACTTTTGGTTATCTTTAATTTTAAACTGATACCATTTTATGCTCAATGTACTTTTGATAATCATGCAAAATATTGAAGTAATTAGTGTTGGCGTGTGGCCAAGTGGTTAAGGCATTGGACTAGCGACCTGAAGGTCGTGAGTTCGAGCCCCAGCCGAGGCAACATGTTGTGTCCTTGAGCAAGGCACTTAACCACACATTGCTCTGTGACAACACCGGTGCCAAGCTGTATTGGCCCTAGAGCCCTTCCCTTGGACAACATCGGTGGCGTGAGAGCTTGCAGCATGGGTAACTGTTGGTCTTCCATACAACCTTGCCCAGGCCTGCGCCCTGGAAATCTTCCAAGGCACAAATCCATGGTCTCACAAGACTAATGGGTGCCTATATAAAAAAATTTGAAGTAATCCTTGAATCCTAATTTAAATTTGGGTTATCAGAGGCTTAGTGATCCTAATGGTTGCAGTATTCCTCACCTTTATTATACACATTTTTAAAAGTATAATGCCCACAAGAGAGAATAGCGTGGGAAGGATGTTGAGAAGTTATGCCGGAGAATAAGTGTTGGTGTTTATTTGCAGATTTACCAGTTTGTGTTTCCTGGAACAGAACAAATGACAACATGTGGCATTAATGATGCCCTTTTGTACCCTGGCCTTCCTGTTGCAAATTTATAGCAACATTTCTTGGAAGAGCAATTTGACTGCTTCACATTGAGCATAATGATGAATCAACATGCTCAACAAAACATTATCAATAAGCTACAAACATGAGAAAATCTGCAGATGCTGAAAATCCAAAGCAACAGACACACAAAATGCTGGAAGAACAGCTGAGTTCCATCAGCATTTTGTGTGTGCTGCTTATTGCTAAGCTACTGTGAAACAATCGCATCCCCCTTGCTATAAATTCAGCATATATGCTGTTTTCAGTGCAACTTCGGAAAGTGTCAAAATCCTTTGTCTATGTTGTATGAAATAATAGATCATTTAAAATCGTTCACTTTCATTGAAAATTTGCATTTAACAAAAGTATCACAACATCTCCATTTTTGTAGAAATGTTACCAGATGAAGCAAAGAAAAAATGTAAACTGCAGAGATGAAAGATGCAGTTTGTTCTCCTATATGTTTTTTTTGAGGTTGCTGAGGAAAACGGCTGGATGGAGGAATTGGTGATGGCCAATGTGCAGCTTCAGTGATGTCATTGACAGGGGACAGATATTGTGGGGGAGTATAATGACCAAATCTGGCATTGTAGTTAATTGGAGGAAACAAGCACTTCCTCATTCTCCCTTGTAAGGAGAATGCTGAAGTGGTGAAAGCAGGAAACTAGTGCACCCTTCCTCTCCTATGTGGAGATGCAGCCTTCTCATCTGCTCCTGGTTCCTCATATTCCGCAGCAGTTATACCCACTTCACTGGCAGCCTGAGCTCCATCAATTAGAAGGGCAGAGAGAGAGAGAGAGTTAAAGGTTGGTGGTGGGGGGGGGTCTATGGTCTTATCCAATCACATTTTCAGAAGAAAAATTCTTTCAAATATAGCCACAAAGATGGTTCTCACCAAGGATTAGACTGAGAAAAGTTTTTTTTAATTATTTACTGTTTAAAATAATGTAAGTTCTGAGTTAGATGTGAACTCCTAGGACAAAACTGGTTAAAGAATTGAGGAATTGTTGGCCAAAATGGTGCAACTAGGGGAGCTGCTGTCTCCAGCAAGATGATTATGGATATTGTTTTGTGAAGCTTTGCATCTTCTTCCTATAACTTTGTGGATTGCCCCTCGTGCTTTGGTTTCCTCCTGCATTCTAATGACATGGGCTGGTAAATTCACCTTGTGATTAGGTGAGGTGGAACGTGATGGGAATGTTAGGAAAATGTAATGGGATGAGTGCAGGGTCTGCTGAAAACTAAGTGCCTTGTAATCATTGCAGTCTTGGAGGACCACAGGACCTGTTTCTATACTGTAAGAGTCTAAATCTGTGGCAATTGGAGACCTATAAATTCTTGGGCCTTTAACAGTGTTGGGCTCATTTGGGGAGATTTCAGTCTACCAAAGCAATTCTTCATTTACTGCCACCAAATATGTATGGGTGAGGCTTTGCTGTAGTTGTCCTCTGATTTGTATGCACGTGTAACTCCCCTCATTTTCTGGCACTGATTGACAAGGACACATACTGGGATTTGGTTTGGTTTGGTTTCACTCCCACCACGTACCCATCTATTTCTTTAACTTTTGTATGGGAACAAGATGATAGTTAGTCTTTTTGTTTTAAGGAGTGTTTCAGCACAGTTACATTGAGCTACTTCCTACTCTTTGTCGCACTTTTTAACTATTCTGGATAAGGCTCCATGAGATTTAAAATTTACCAAAGTTTCAGACCTTTCTACAGTTCCATTCAGCGTTTGTGTCTGTGCTTCTGACACCAGTTAAGACGCCAGGTCATAGAAACATGGTTAGGATGAAAGTGGTTCTGTGTAATGTTGAGTGTTACCCTTCAAAAATCTGGAAGGGTAGAATAAATAATCCTTTCATCTGTTCATTTTTAGAATTTGTAGTTAATCAGTAAGGACGTGTATATGGAAAGGTGCCAGAAAAGAGCCAGCAACATCATGAAGGATCCCACCCATCCTGTTCATAAACTGTTTGTCCCACTCCCATCAGGGACCACTCGACTCAAAAATATTTTCCCCAAGCAGTAAGGCTGATCAACACTCCCACCCAACCACCACAACTTTATCATTTCCCTGTGCCTAGTGTCACTTATTCTTTTTATTATTGTGTTCTTTATTTTATTGTTTTTTTTAATGCTGCATTGGATCCAGAGTAACAGTTATTTTTTCTCCTTTACACTTGTGTACTGGAAGTTACATTAAACAATCTTTAATCTTGAAAGTAATTTAATATTGGAACAGATCAGTGGACTTTTAAATTCTACTACTGCTTTGTATGTACTTGTCAGAGGCTTCAGTGGCTTAGATGTTTCTTTGTGACTGCCACATGTTTTCTATCCCAAATGTAGCATTTGGAACAGTGGGTGGGTCTGACAGGCCAGGGTGGAGAGAGAGCTAGTGGTCGGAGGTTTGACTGAGGTTAAGAGTTGCGGAGCTCAGAGACCTGATTGGGAATTGTGTTTGAGAGTGTGGTTGGGAGATGGTTAATCAGCACCTTGTGGCGGAGTAGTGGAAATTGGCACCACAGTTAGACAGTTATTAAGTTTGGCCCAATGTTGGTGTGGGCGACAATTCAAGGAGCTGCAGATGGAACACAGAACATCGAAAAGTATAACACACTACAGAACCTTTGGCCCATGATGTTGTGCTGACCTACATAAAGTTACTCTCTGATCAATCCATCCCTCCTACATAGCCAATAATCCCCTACCTTTTTAATATCCAAGAGACTCTTAAATCTCTCTATTGTATCTGCATCTTCTATCACCACTAGTAGCGTGTTCCAGGCGTATACCATTTTTCGTGTAAAATACCTACCTCTGACATCTCTCCTAAACTTTACTCCACTGACTTTAAATAGATGTTCTCCGGTATTGGCCAATACTGCCCTGGGAGAAAGGTACTGCCTGTCCACTTCATCTGTGCCTCTCATAGTTTTATACACTTTTATCAGGGAGGGGAGGGAACGTCGACTCAGACCATGAGAGGCCTGCGTCGGGCATTTTCATGCCTTACAAGGCACAGATTTGAAGTCTGTGTGGGGCACCACTCCTGGCACAGACTAGAGCAATGTGTGATTAAGTGCTTTGCTCAAGGGCACAAACATGCTGCCACAGCTGAGGCTCGAACTAGCGACCTTGAGGTAACTAGACGAACGCCTTAACCACTTGGCCACATGCCCAACACAACTTTTATCAAGTTGCCTCTAATCCTCCTTTGTTCCAAAGAGAAAAGCCATAACTCACTGAACGTTTCCTCATAAGTCGTGATCTCTAATTCTAGTAAATCTCCACTGCACCCTCTATAAAGTTTCAACATCCGTCCTATATCGAGGTGACCAGAATTGAGCACAATACTCTTAAGTGTAGGAGTTTTATAGAGATGCAACATTACCTTGCAGCATTTGAACTCATCCTCCTGACTAATGACGGCTAATGCATCGCACGCCGCCTTAACCATCCAGTCAATGTGCGTGGCACCTTTGAGGAATCTATGGATCTGGACCCCCAAGATCCCTCTGTTTCTCCACATTGTTAAGAATTCTGGCACAATAATCCACAGATTTTACCCCCAATTCTACCATATTCTTAAAGTAAACTACTTTAATCACCATTTAGTCATCTGAAGGCACTGCCGAGTGTTTGTTTATTTATTTATTTATTGAGCTATGGTGAAGAATAGGCCCTCCTGGCTCCTGGAACTGCGTTGCCCAGCAATCCCTCGATATAATTTGAGCATAATCACAGGACAATTTACAATAACCAATTAACCTACCAACTGGTATGTCTTTGGTACATGGGGGGGGGGGGGACCGGAGCACCTGGAGGAACCTACGCAGTCATAGGGAGAACGTACAGACTCCTTACAGGCAACGGTTGGAATCGAACCCAGGTCATCTGTTCTGTAAAGTGTTGTGCTAATCACATTACTACTCTGCTGCACGTAGTTGACGTGCGTGAACGGTGATTAAATTAGATTGTCTTAAGATTGTGATGGGGTTGGACTACAGCTGTTAAATTTTTGATAACTTGTGTGTATGGAGTTAATGTGTATGGAACTTGATTCTGGTCATGCTTTCCTGTAATTAAAGAGGAAAATGCTAGGTACTGAAAACCCTAAACAACTAGCATTTCATATTAATCAGTGTTAGGAACTAGATCACATATGTTACTTTGTCATGAAATTACATTTCGCATTGTTTGAAACTCATGTAGTCCAACTGGAGCAATAAAGAACTCAAGGTTGCACCATTTCCCCCTACTCTGATGTAAGAAAATACGTAGCTTAAAAGAATACACAGAATATGGAGTGTTCAAATACTACTTGACCATATTCGCAAAACTGTCACGTGCCTGAATCATGTGAATCTCCTTGTCTGGGTGTCTCTCAATGTTGTTATCAATTTCAGACTAGGAGCAAGTGGTCATGTCATTTGGTGCTAAACTGCAATATTTGTTGCATTTCACAAGGAACTGTCATCACTGAAACTTGCATTGTATTACTGTCTCCTATTGATAGGCATAAATGTGCATTGTAAATGAAAAGCTTGCTATTTTACATGTTCTTGAAATTGTTCCAGTTGATGTGCTTGAATGACGATTATATTTGTTTATCTTAAAACTGGTGGAAACTCCCAGCCTTGGGATTTCACAGGGCATAATTTCATTTATTTCTTAGATAATTTGTATTCATTATGGAGGAGGCGCCTATTGCGCAGAGTGCTTAATGGCTTTGGTTTGTGTGCATATCTTTCTAATATCCGTTGTGTGTGATTTGGAAGTATATCTGCTTATTTCAGTTTGGAGATGGTGACCTAAGGCAATTGAGTGTGACCAATTGTGGAACAGAATGTCTGCTATTAGTGTTGTTCTGTTGTAATACTATTGAATAACAGTTACTCAAGAGTGGGTGAATCTCTTGGATTTGAAGCTTGGATAAGCAGCTATTGATTTACAGCAAAGAAGTAGAGGTGATTCATCAGGGATTTCGACCGTGAGGAAAAGAGAGAGAAGTTAGTATTTTTCTTTCTGGAACAGTGAGAGTTAAGAGGTGATGTAATGGTTTTTCAAGATGATAAGGTACTTTGATAGACTCATTAAAGAAATATTTCCTCTGACAAGTACATGAATGATTTGGGACTCAGAATCATTGCCAAAAGATCTAGAAGTGAGATGGGGAATTCTTTTATACACTGGATTGTAGAGATCTGGAATGCTGTTTCTGAAAAAGGTGGTGGAAACTGCCGAGATTTTGTTAGGCAGTTTCTTGAAGAACTTTCAGGATTAGAAAAAAAATTGAGAATATGGGGCAAACTATGACAGTTCTTCCAAAGGCAGTATAGGCATGACAGGCTGAAGGGGTCACATTTGTGCTGTAAGTTTCCAGAAATAGACTTTCACAGTTCTGACCAAATGAATGTGGTTGATCAATGTCTGATGTGTGTGATTTTTTTTAAAAGTGGTATATTTTCTTGGAACTATTAAATAAATATTAGTAAAGAACCAAAAATCCTTCAAATAGTAGTGGACACGGACACAGACCTCCCCACCATTGGGAGTATCTGCACGGAGCACTTTACAGGAAAGTAGCATCCATCATCAGGGACTCCCTCCACCCAGCTCATGCTTTCTGTTTGCTGTTGCCACCATCAGGAAGAAGGTAGAGGAACCTCAGGACCCACACCACCAGTTTCAGGAACAGTTGTTACCCCTCAGCCATCAGGCTCTTGAAACAAAGGGGATAATTTCACTCAGCTTCACTCACCCCATCACTGGAATGTTCCCACAACGTATGGACTCACTTTCAAGGACTCTTCATCTCGTGTTCTCAGTATTTATTGCTTATTTATTTATCATTATCATTTCTTTCTTTTTGTATTTGCACAGTTTGTTGTCTTTTGCACAGTGGTTGAACCCCCAAGTTGGTGCAGTCTCATATTGATTCTATTATGGTTATTGTTGTTATGGATTTATTGAGTGTGCCTGCAAGAAAATGAATTTCAGGGTTGTATATGGTGACATATATGTACTTTTATAATAAATTTACTTTGAAATAACGAGGCAGTAATTTTATTTCTAAACTTTGCATAATATTAACCACATTTTGTAAATAGAATTGTTTTATAGCCTGCTGTTGGATATTTGAATCACTCAATTGTGATAATAAATTGTTTCCTTTATTTGTTTCTAACATTTAGGCTGGGAAACTTGCTATTGAACGAGGATGGGCAATCAATGTTGGTAGGTAATAGAAAATTGTTGAAAATATGTGGAAGCCATTTAGTCTTCATCTTTGTCTGCATTTCAATTTACAATTGAACCACAGTTCTGGGCTACTAAAGTTATAAATGGGGTTGTTTTTCATGGTGTATCAGCCAGCTTGTTGAATATAAAAGCACTAAATATGCTTGGTAAAGTATGTTACAAATTCAGTTTTTCTAATGCAGTGTTACACTATATAATGTTTAATTTTATATTACTTTTGCAAATAGATTTCATCAAATATTTCTGCTATTAGTTTGTTGAGTGATGTGTTATAAAAACTGACATCTCCATCACCATGACAACCCAGGTCTTACATTATATCCAACAGCTGGCTTATTTATTACTATGGAGAAAGATCATTGCAAGCTTTTTGTAATAGCTGGTAATATTTTGCTTTAAATACTTTTGTGAAGACTTAGAAAACAAGATTTATATGCCATGCTCAATTAATTGATGTAAAGTTTGACTGCATCTACTGCTTTTATTCTTAAAAGTCACTTCAATTGTGAATGCAGATGACTCTGTTTTCCTCTTCAAGCAATTGTATAACAATGCCATGTTCTGAGTCATTTTGCTAATATTGTAGTGTTTTGATTAGTTTTGAGGGATAAAAGAATTATATTTGATGCATTGGACATTTGCATGGCTGTACAACATTTCAGAGCATAATAGTATTTTCGAGAAAGTGTGGTGACTGCACAGTATGATTGAAATTTTTTCTTGTTTTGGAAAATCATTCAAAACACCATGTTAAGTATTTGACGCAGCTGGGTTCTATCTGAATGATTTTAGTCCACCAATTTTGCACATTGAATAACTATATTTTCACCACGAATAATGAAAAAGACATACAGTGAAAATTTAATGCATGTTTATGTCCTTTGAATGTCCGAAAGAGGTAAACCACCAAAGAACAGTCTTTGTTATAATACTGAGAAATCACTCAGATAGTTTGTGCCCTAGTGAGTGTCAAAAGAAGGTAGTCCAGGTAATCATATTTTAATAAAATTAATTGAAGGATAAATGGTCAGCTTTGAATAGTTCCACAGAATCTCTTAAATTTCCCAAAAGAGGGAAACTTGCTTTTACATTTAATCTCTCCAGTTTAACCTCTTCTATGAAAGGTAGCACATTGATATGGATGATGTAGTCAGGTTTGCAAAATAATCTTCTGATCCATACTTGGCAGCTTACTATATTTAAATAGCTCAAGGCAGTTCAGAACCTATCTGTGGTTTCAGTGTGTTTTAGATACTGAAGTGCCAATACTCATTCCTAGCAACACACACAAAATGCTCGAGGGACTCATCAGGCCAGGCAGCATCTATGGGAAAGAGTAAACATTTACCGTTTTGGGCTGAGACCCTTCATCTGGACTGGAGAAGAAAGAGCATTCTCAGTGCTATATTGTTTTTCAGTTGATTTAGTCATTTTTTGTTACATGTAGTAAATTTGTGTGTAGGACACATGTAAGGGGTAGAACTGCGTAGATTCTATAAGTACCTTATTTGTGCACCCTTTAGGAGATATCATTGGAAAGCATAAACTTGATTTCCATGGTTTTGCAGATGACACACCATTGTATATCTCAGTTGAGCCTAATGATGATAACACCTTTTCTTCTCTGATTGCTGGTATGGCTGCAATAAACAAATGGATGAACAATAATGTTCTAAAGCTAAATGAGCATAAAACTGAAATACTTTTGGTTGGTCCTAAAGCCAAAAGAGATATTCTTTTTGATAAACTTGGGAACTTGGCTCCCCTTGTGAAATCAGAAATAACTAGCCTGGGTGTTATCCTTGATTCAGATTTGAATTTTAAATCCCACATATTGTCAAATGTCTGTTTCTGTCACATAATGATGCTGAAAAACTAATTCACACCTTTATGTTAAATAGGCTAGATTACTGCACAACACTTTTTACTGGCCTTCCAAAATAATCCATGACAAACTTCAATTCATTCAGAATGCTGGTGTTGCACTTTTAAGCAAAACCAGATGAAGGAATATAGCTCTCCCATCTTAGCTACTTTGCATTGGCTTCCTGTATCTTTTTGAATTGATATTAAAGTTCTCTTACTTTTTTAAAGCAATTAATGGTCTGGGACTAGAGTACATTAGAGAATTGCTTTTGTTTTATAATTTTGCTTGAACTCTTAGGACTTCTTCTGCCAGTCGCTTTAATTTAAATAATCTCCCTCAAAAAAGGTCAGCTGTTTTGAACTACGCTCCTAAACTGTGGAATTCACTATGTAAAACTATAAGGGATGCAGTCTCAGTTAACATTTTTAAAAGCCAGCTCAAAGCCTATTTATTTTACCTTGCTTTTAATTAACGTCTTTTTCTTTTATTTTCATGTTTTTATTTCTTAATTTTTTCATCTTTTTATCACATTGTAAAGCACTTTGAATTGCATCATTGGCATGAAGAATACTCTATAATTAAGTTATTAATATTATTATTACCTCTGTTTTACTTCTGTTAGGTGGTGGCTTCCATCACTGTTCGAGTGACCAAGGAGGAGGGTTTTGTGCCTATGCTGACATAACTCTGGCAATTAAGGTGAGAATGGAAAGTAAATAAATATGATTTTCTCATTACCTAAGACTTGAAAACTTGGTTCCAGAATATGAAAGTATTTCACCAATGAGAGGCAACACATTATTTGAGTAGCTTTGAATGTAAAGTGAATTTAGTGATTATTTATACAGATATTATGACATACTTTTGGTTTTAAATCCTCAAAGTGATTTTTAACTCCAATTGGTTTTAAAACTTGGATCAGCTTAGGCTGACATTCATAGTTGCTTCTGATTAACTGCTTAGAGAAGCAAAACAAAATTATGGGAAGGAAATTTCAATCAAAGTGATCCATGCATTATGAGTTTATTTTGTTAACCATCTAACAAACAAAGATTAAATTGTATTCAGCTTACTACATTTAAATGCATATATAAAACTTTGTCCTGGACATTAGGAACAATGTTTTCATGCATACGGTATTGATTTGATTTCCCCTCTACTATTTCAAGATTTCCAAAAGTAATAGTTTTATGTTTCCATTAAAACAATGAAGGGAAGACTATACTTTGCTTTGTATAACAATATTACTCCAAAATCATTACCAGACTCATTTGAATCTCCTTGGTCAATGTTTTTTTAAATTTAGTCTGCTTTTTTGGAATATGGAAATCATTAGATGGTTGCCGTTTTAGGATCACAATAGATTTTTGTAACATAAGATTTTGTTTCCAGACTTTTCATATTTATCTTGCTTAGAATATTTAGTAGGCAGTGAATTACCTGTAGTTGTTCCTGAAACACAAGGATTACACATGCCTTGTGCAGTTTCTATTGAGTGCAGCTTGTGGGTCAAAGATGACCTGGGACTCGGGTCGGCTGGTGTTTACAGGATTCCCTATGAATGCAAAGCAGCATGCATTGGTCAGGCAGGACGCGCGGTGGAAACCGCTTCAAGGAGCAATGGCTTTTGGGACCACCTGGTAAAGGAAACCTTTGAAATAAGACTAGAGGAAAAGAATTTTAGCAAAGATGAACTGGAATTCAGTTGTAAACAAGGTGGGAGAGTGGAAACCTGATTGGATAAGGACTAACCAATCAAGAGGGACAGACTACGGGGGTATAAATACCACTGGACTAGACATTCCAAGGAATCATCCCTGAAGAAGACAGCAGAGTTTGACATCAAAACATCAGTTATAATTGATATCTGGAAGCCTGAGAAGAGTTTATTTGTCATTTACACCAGGAAAGCAGTGGATCCTCTTTCATGTTAAAGCTGTTAAAATACTGCTAATGTTTCTAAATCTGTGTAATTCTGAAATATACACAAATGTTCAGAAAATATTGAAAAACAAATCAAACACTTAAGTAGTAAGAATAATAAAATCATGTATGCAAACAAAAACAACTAGAAAATATGTAATTTAACTAAAACTTAGCATGGTTTCTCAGAGCTGTTCCTTTCCATTGAAATTAATACATTTGCTGTGCCTACACTTGATCTAAATCTGATGCATGAAGAATCCATCAATGGAACTTAATTGGAAAATGCTTCAGAGAAGATGTCTAGTGTTGAGATATCCATCTGCGTGCGAATCCCAAGCTTGTTATCACTGATGATTGTGAGCAGAAATGCCGGTATTACCTTGCAAAATCTTACTTGTTGCATTTCTGTTTATAGTTTTGTAATTCATTCCACTCTGTAATAACAACTTCCTTAAGAGAAGATGTCCATAAAATATGCAGGTTTATTGTTTTAGCAGTAGTGTGTGTATTTCGTTACTCCTGGTCAAGTAGAGAATTGAATGAGGAACGCTATTTAATCAGTCCCTGTTTGTCTATTCAGAGAGAAAGCTTATTGTCCTTCCATCATTTTTTCTTCTTTTTCATTTTTCCTAAGATATCTGCTCATAATTTTCTTTTCAATTTGTAATGTTGGAAACTTTATAGTTTTAGTTCAAAGTGTACTGCATAGCTGAATAAACAATAGAGTACATACTTGATTGAAGCAATTTCTTTTATCCTAACGTCATGATTCCAAGACTTTTCTAACCACATGTAAAATTCTGTCAGCTTCATAAGTTCAGGCTTTTACAAAACTGAGGCATCCCAATTTTTTTCAATGCCTTCCTGTATAATCCAGCACTACCTCACCTGAACTCGGGATGAACTCCAAAATTTTGAATCCTCCTTTGTGGCATCATGACCTGAACTTTAAAAACTCTAAACATATGGTCAGTGTGATGCCCACAACAATCTTTAACTTGTTTGTCTGTTCCACATTGATGGTACAAATCACTTGAGCATCCAGATTTCTCAAGTTCTTAAACGATGTTTCATTTCTACACCATTTAGTGAGTATTTATTTAGGTTTCTGTTGTTAAGTATCATGCATAGCCTGCAGAACGTTCTGTAGTGCACCGACGGAATCGTTGCATCATCCATCGTGGCCCAGTCCATCACAACTAAAGCACTGCCCACCATTGAGCACATCGACACAGAACGCTGTGGCAGGAAAGCACCTTCCATCATCAAGGACCCCCACCACTCGGGCAATGTTCTCTTCTTGCTGCTGCCATCAGGAAGAACGTCCTCAGGTCCCACATGAGCAAGTTCAGGAGCAGTTATTACCTCTTGACCATCAGTTTCCTGAACCAGAAGGGATAACTTCACTCACCCCATTACTGAACTGTTCCCACAACCTATGGACTCATTTTCAATGACTCTTCATCTCATGCTCTTGATATTTATTGTTTGTTTATTTATTTATATTATTATTTCTTTCTTTTGTATTTGCACAATTTGCTGTCTTTTTGCACACTGGTTGTCTGCCTTGTTCAGTGCAGTCTTTCGTTGATTCTGTTATTGTTATTGGATTTATTGAGTATGCCTAGAAGAACATGAATCTCAGGGTTGTATATGCTGACAAATATGTACTTTGATAATAAATTTACTTTGAACTTGTGTACAATACAATAACTATAATGAGTTACAGTAGTGCACCAAAGTTGTTGATGCCTTTGAGCCTTTGTACTTCAAAGTGTCTACCAATCTACCTTGAGCACACAAGATGCTGAGTAGCTTATTCCTACTCCTACTTCAAGTTCCTACCCTGTAAATCTTTATGCGAATTTTATTTAGTAAGATCATGTTACTAATAACACCCTCAGCTATGGATGCCCACTGAGCACTGAATATACATGACCCCCACCCACTGTTATCCTGAAAAACGATTAGTCCTGTGCCACAACCAATGACCTTGTCATACCAAACTACCCAGCACTAATCCCTTACACAAATACACAGACTTGCAATTACATTTTACATCTACCTCCTCAGCTGTCTACTTTGTTCTTTAATATATCATGTTTCTGTGGTTGTTGGCCCAAACGGATCTAATTGCAAGGTGATGCCCTTAAAAATACTTCTCCCTTAGACTGCTGGAGTCACTGGTTGCATAATGGGTCACAAACATATCCTGGAAATGCGCCAAATGTTGTGACTGTATGAGCCGTAGATGTAATAGGTCTGGCTATAGAACAGTTACAGATTGGCATGTATGATGTTGTAGGCATCACTGAATCATAGCTGGGAGCTTAATGACACACTTTGTATTGAAAGGACAGGCAGAAAGGCAGAGGGGGTGGCATTGCTTTGTCGGTGAAAAATGAAATCAAGTCTTCAGAAAGAAGTAACATAGTGTCAGAGGTGTTGAATCATTGTGAATAGAGCTCAGGAACTGCAAGGGGAGAAAAACTCCCTGATGGGAGTTGCATACAGACCCCCAAACAGTAGGAAGGATGAGGTCTACAAATTACAACAGGAGATAGAAAATGGATGCCGAAAGGGGAATATTACAATGGTCATAGAGATTTCAATATGCGGGTATACAGGGTAAATCAGGATGGTGCTGGATTCTTAGAGCGGGCTTTCTGGAATGCCTGTGAGATAGTTTTTTGGTTGGGCTCTTGAGCCCACTAGGGAAGTAGCTATTCTGGATTAGGTGGTGGGCAATGAACCTGAATTGATCGGAGAGCTTAAGGAAAAAGAACCCTTAGGGACAAGTGATTTCAATATAGTCGAATTCACCCTGAAATCTTGAGAAGGAGAAGCTAAGGTCAGATGTATCTGTATCAGTAAAGGGAATTACAGAGGCATGAGAAAGGAGTTGGTCAGAATTGATTGGAAAAGAACACAGGCAGTGATGATGGCAGAGCAGCAATGGCAGAAATTTCTGCAAGCAATTTAGAAGCCACAGGGCATGTACAGTCTAAAGAGGAAGAAGTATTCTAAAGGAAAGATGACACAACCGTAGCTAGCAAGAAGTAAAAGCCGATATAAAAGCAAAAGAGAGGGCATATAACAGAACAAAAGTTAGTGGGAAGTTAGAGGATTGGGGAGCTTTTAAAAACCAACAGAAGTCATTAAGAAGGTAAAGATAGAATATTAAGGTTAATTAACCAATAATATTAAAGAGGATATCAAAAGTTTCTTAAGATATATAAGGTGTAAAGGAGAGGTGGGATTGTATATAGGACCATTGGAAAATGATGCTGGAAAGATAGTAATGGGGGACAAGGAACGGCAGGCAAACTGAATAAGTATTTTGCAACACACATCAAAGTTGCTGGTGAACGCAGCAGGCCAGGCAGCGTCTCTAGGAAGAGGTACAGTCGACATTTCAGACTGAGACCCTTCGTCAGTATTTTGCATCAGTCTTCACTGTAGAACACACTAGCAGTATGGTGGAAGTTCCTGGTGTCGGGGGTCTTGAAGTGTGTGAAGTTACCATTAACTAGAGAGAAGTTCTTGGGAAACTGAAAGGCCTGATGTTAGATAAATCACCTGGACCAGATGGTGTACACCCCAGAGTTCTGAAGGAGGTGGCTGAAGAGATTGTGGAATCATTAGTAATAATCTTTAAAGATCATTAGATTCTAGAATGGTTCTGGAAAATTGCAAATGTCACTCTACTCTTCAAGAAGAAGAGAGGCAGGAGAAAGGAAACTATAGGCCAATTAATTTGACCTTAGTGGTTGGGAAGATGTTAGAGTCAATTATTAAGGATGAGGCCTCGTGGTACTTGGAGATGCATGATAAAATAGTCTGTAGTCATCATGGTTCCCTCAGGGGCAAATCTTGTCTGACAAACCTGTTGGAATTCTTTGAAGAAATGACAAGTAGGATAGGCAAAGGAGAGTCAGTTAATGTGTACTTGAATTTTCAAAGGCATTTGACAAGGTGCCACACATGAGGCTGCTTAACAAGCTACGAGCCCATGGTATATCTAGCATGGATAAGCAGTGGCTAATTGACAGAAGGCAAAGAGTGGAAATAAAGGGACCCTTTCTGATTGGCTGCCAGTGACTACTGGTGTTCCACAAGAGTCTGTGTTGAATGTGATTCTTTTTACATTATATGTCAATGATTTGGATGATGGCTTTATTGCAAAGTTTGCAGATGATATGAAGGTAGATGGAGGGGCAGGCAGTTTTGAGGAAGTGCAGAGGCTACAGAAGGACTTAGATTTGGTGAATGGGCAAAGAAGTAGGTGATGGAACACAGTGTTGGGAAGTGTATGGTCATGTAGTTTGGTAGAAAAAAATGAAAGGATTGACTATTTTCTAAATACAAAAAAACTGAGGTGCAAAGGGACTTGGAGGCCCTTGTGCAGGATTCCCCAAAGGTTAATTTGCAAGTTGAGTCTGTAGTGAGGAAAGCAAATGCGATGTTAGCGTTCATTAGCCTCACTTGGAGTGTTGTGAGCAGTTTTTGGGCCCCTTATCTTAGAAAGGATGTGCTGAAACTGGAGACAGTTCAAAGGATGTTCACGAAAATGATTCCAAGATCAAATGGCTTGTCATATGAAGAGTGTTTGATGGCTCTGGGCCTATATTCATGAGAATTCAAAAAAATGAGGGGTGACCTCGTTGAAACCTATTAGATGGTGAAAGGCCTTGATGAATGGATGTAGAGAGGATGTTTCCTATGGTGAGAAAGTCTAGGACCAGAGGACAAAGCCTCAGAATTGAGGGGCATCCATTCAGAATGGAGATGAGAAGGTATTTCTTTAGCCAGAGAGTGGTGAATCTGTGGAATTCTTTGTCACTGGTAGCTGTGGAGGCCAAGACTTTATGTATATTTAAAGCAGAGGTTGATAGATTCTTGATTGATCAGGATGTGAAGGGATATGGGGAGAAGGCAGGAGGTTGGAGCTGAGAGCAAAATTGGATCAGCCTTGATGAAATGGTAGGGCAGACTCAATGGGTCAAATGGCCTAATTTCACTCCTATATCTTATGGTCTTATGGTAGTTATTCACCCCAACGAGGAGACATACTGGAAGGATCTCTCGTAGAAGGTTTTATACACTTTAAGCATAGAAATAACATCAGATGATTAAATACATTTTCAATTTCAATTGTGTGGATGTGGGTATTGTCTCTGTAGAGTTACATTATTCCAATGGGAGCATGTCATTATGTGCAAGACAGCTTTGAATATTCAAACACCTGAGATAGTCAAAAGGTTTCAGAGCACAAAACTCAGTTATTCAGAATATTCTTCTTTTATTACAGTATTGAAAGACTGCTGCCTGAATATATAAATGCTGCAAATATTGATTGAATGAACAAATTTATCTTTAATTATTTTAATTGACAGGAATATGATTTTATGTGACAGGATGTCCATTTAATCCCTCCCCGATCTCATCCTGGGTGCTACATTGAGGGATAATTTATAATTTGGAGACACAGGAGACTACAGTTGCTGGAATACAGATCTTGAAAAAAAATCATTTATTGTTTACTCTTGCATAATTTACAATAGTGCAAAGCAGAATGTCCCAAACTGGTTCATTGTCTTCAAAGTGCTTGTGATTGCTACTTTGTTTAATAAAGTATTTTAATAGAAATGTCAATATAAGAGATTGTCTTGTCACCAAAGGTTTAGTTACGGCATCTGTCACTTGAAGTGGTAGCCTTCAATCTTTCCAGGCAATGATTAATGCTTATAAGTTATAAATAGTTCTTTTTAAGACAGATTCTTGTTTGTATTAAGGGTTGCTTTCCACTTAATACTGGATTGAAATTGACATTCAATCATCCTGAATTCAAATTTTTACTGTTTCATGTACTAGGGCCACAGATCCCTTTGTTCTGTAACATTTTGTAGACTCACTGCAGTTAAAAGATAATTTGTGTTTTTATTCTTACTAAGTGGAAAACCTCCCATTTTTTATCTCAAACTTCCAAATTCTTGCCCTCACACTCAATCTGTTTGTATCACTTTCAAAGCACCTTGTTCCCATCTCAGAACTTATCACCTACAATGTTGGCTACAGTGCATTTGGTCTCTATATCTGAGTCGTTAATATTGATTGTAAGATGCCACTGACTCACATGCCATTGCCAATCTGAAAGTAACCCATTTGTCCTGAGATTCAATGTTTCTTGTTAGTTAGCCACGGCCTTTGGATGCCAATACATTGCTTCCCATCCCCAAAGTACCTTTCTCACAGCTCCTATTATTTCTCAGATTATACAGTATAGCTTCTGTTAGGGGGCCAATGTAATTTTCTGTGCATTGACATCTTGATTTCTGCCCATACTGATCTCTCAACCATTACCGTCCCTTGTCACTGGAGTAATCATATCCTTTTTAAAAGGTTTTCACTTATGATTCAGAAATGTCAAATGTTTTGTTCCTAGCCTTGGTCACCTTGCAGCCACATCTCTGTAGTGGCTATCAACTCATCTATCTTGTAACAAATGCTGTGTGCATTCACATGAAGAGCCTTTAATTTTCTTCTTGCATTTTTAATACTATGGCTCTTTGTGCTGATGCACTTTAATGCTTGTATGGTTCTTGCCCTTTCTGATGCACTCTAGTTATCATTAATTCTCTATTTTATTGCCTTTTCTTTTCTCTTGCCCTTTACCCGAGTTCTATCTTCTATTTTCAGTTTGGCTGTTCTCCTTACTGATTCATGGCGTACCATTCTCCTTCTAAGCTAGCTTGAACCCTTCCCCTTGCCAACCCCAGAGCATCGCCCCCCCACCCACTTTTCCCAACACCATTAGGATATTGGTGCAGTGCTTGATGAGTTACAGCCTCTCCAACTGTGCATCTACCTGCTTCATCTTGCTACTTTCCAAGTTCAAAGCAAATTTATTATCAAAGTACACATATATCACTATGTAATATTTTGCTGGCATTCACAGTAAGTACAAAGAAACACAATAGACTCATGACAGAGACAAACAAGCAACCAATGTGCTGAAGACAACCAAATGCAGATACAAAAATAAATGAAAAAAATAATAATAAATGAATAAGCAATATTGAGAACACAAGTTGTAAAGTACCTGCAACTGAGTCCATTGGTTGTGGAATCAGCCAAGTGTTGGGGTGAATGAAGTTATCCCTTCTGGTTCAAAAGCCTGGTGGTTGAGGGGTAATAACTGTTTCTGAACCTGGTGGCGTGGGACATGAGGCTCCTGTACCCCTCTCCTGATGACAGCAGTTAGAAGAGAACATGGCCTGGATGTTGGGAGTCCTTGATGATGGATGCTGCTTTCCTGCAGTTACATTAGTCGATTGTCACCAGTAAAAGTGCTTTGAAACTACACGCTGAATGTAAAATTAGACTGCAGACATAAATGGACTTGCTACACCTACATCAAATTTAATTGAGAATGCCCAGTTTTCATCCTTGGTACCTGTTTTGAATTTAGTGAACAGTATGACTGGGGTGGGCTGGGTGTGGCCTGCAATGAACGAATGACACAATGCTAAATTGATCTGATCTGAACTGACCGAAACTGAACATTCCCAAACTGTTTCAAAGACTCCACAGTTTGATGTTTTGTGTTATTTCCTCGTTCATTTTGCTGTTTGCATGATTTGTTCTTTTTTGCATGTTGAGTGTTTCATATTTTCTTTTAATGTGTTCCATGGTGTTCCTTTGCTTTGTGGCAGGTCCACAATAAGACAATCCCAGGGTTGTATACACATACATGTGTTGATAATAATTGCACTTTGAATCTTTGACTTTTATTCTAAGAAATTGTTGATGTCATTTGGAAGGTTCCGGTTCATGTACATTGCTCAGACAGGGCAAAGCTTTTCCCTGTGCCTATGGATTCTGCTGAGTGGGCTTTATGGCGTAATGCTGTCAAGGGTGTTAAAAGCTGAATGCTGACAATTAATTTGTGCTACTGGTGTGCTGATTTGTTATTGAACAGTCACCATGAATATTAAATCTGAGTCAGCACAGTATCTACTGTGGCCTTCTAGAATGCCCATGGGGCAACTTGGATACAGTAAGGTCCTGTTGTCCTTGAGCAAGCATTTTATTGGATGAGTTTACAATATCGCTTTACCATGGATAATGTGCTATGGTCAAATATTTTTGAAACATTATTAAAAATTACATTGGAGA
The DNA here is from genome assembly GCF_963921235.1 of Mobula hypostoma. Lineage (NCBI taxonomy): Eukaryota > Metazoa > Chordata > Chondrichthyes > Myliobatiformes > Myliobatidae > Mobula > Mobula hypostoma. Next base: position 58,369,579 of record NC_086111.1, on the reverse strand, counting down.
GAGACACTTTTTTTTCTGAGTGGTTCTCCCCAATCCAAGGAATCATTTTCAAAGTCTGTGTCAGGTATAAACTGTTAATAAATATATTTGGTAGTTTTCATGTGTCATGTATTGACTGTTTAAAACTTGCTTTTGTTTTCATTGATTTAAAAAATTCCCTAGTTTCTAAAAGTTTGTGATGTGTACAGTAGTTTTAAAGCTATTCAACAGCTTTCACATTCTTGAAATGTAATTATGACTATTTTTAATTGCAGTTCTTATTTGAGAGAGTGGAAGGAGTTTCTAAGGCTATGATCATTGACTTAGATGCACACCAGGTAATTTACAACCATCTATTTATAATGAAGAGTTTACTTATATTTCCTCTTATTTCATGAACTGAAGTAGTTAACTAACTTAGTGAAATAATCGGTTTTGAAGAATGTAAGAATGGGCTGATGAGAAGTCAAGTTATAAATGGTGTCGGGAAATAGCCTATTCTTCAAACAGTAAATATTTAAACAACATTTATACTGACTGCTGGGTCCTGATGGTATTGGGTTTGCTGACCGTGAAGTTCTAAACTTAAATGAAGATATAAATAGCCATGAGTACTCTCACTAATGGGAGATTATACTGTAACCACCCAATCTTCAAAGACTGTTTATTCTCCACGGCAAGTTTAGCTGCCAGTACCCACTATTTGAGTGTCGGGAATTCTCTTCCTACCAAGTAGAAGGTACTTACAGCTTGCTAAGTAATTTAAAACATAGTTAGAGTCATCAACAAGTACAGCACAGAAACAGGCCCTTCAGCCTATCTAGTCCGTGTCAAGCCATTTAAACTGCCTAGTCCTGTTCATTTCATTTATCTGCAGTGATAAATGTTCAAATTCACACAACACTCATAAGACACATTTAAAACTCACCAAGGATTTCTATCTTAAATGTTTCCCAACTATAAACCATTTCTAAAATGCACACTATTTCTAAGGCACAAAGGATTTATCAAACATAAAGGTTTTAGGATTTCCAAAATACTGGTACAATTCCTATAAACAAAAAAGACATACCAAAGATGCAGACAAGCAAGTTGTCAGCCACAGAAACTGAAGCTGGAGGAATGAATTCTAGTTCTTTCATGTTTCCTGATGTTCCTAATAAGCCTGAGCTGCTCTTCTCATTTATACCCCTTTTTTCCCCAACTTGAGTGACTTCAGAAGCCTGTGATATTTCCTCAGATATCCTTTCAACTCAAACGGTCTAAAAGTATTTTTTTGGAGACATAGATCTTGGCTAGCTACCATTAATGCTGTAAAGCTAACTTCTGAGTACATAAAACTCTTCCAACTATAAACACGTTAGTTATTGATGTGGTAAATGATATCATTCATCTGTTCTGCAAGTTACCTTAAAGTAAGCAACTTAGGAGTCAGCTTGTCTGTTTGAAACAACATAAATTATACAGTGCATTGGCTTATGCTCTATTCTTGAGCAATAATAAAGCATGTGCAGTCACTCTTTACAGACACAACATCTTCAAGCTATAGAGCCTATTTGCAGATCTGTTCTATAAAGAGTGATTTTTATTCACACTTCAAGAACTGCAGACTAACTTCTATGTACGAACAGAAGTTAAACAAAGCAATCTAGTTTAAAGTTTACTTCCTTTCAAATGGCAACTGCTATTTAGAAAGCAAGCTTAGCAAACTGGAGATACAGTTGAATATCTATCATAGGGTCAGGTCTAGAATCATGATGGATGGTGGAGAAGTTGGTGGGGGTGGAGAAAAAGTGTCTCCTTGTGATCTGAAAAGTGGGATGTGGGGAGTGATATACATGGAATTGACCCATCAGCAGGCCGGCTTACAACAGCCACATCAATTACTGATAATGAACTCGCTCGTTGTCTGGTAGCAATAGACAGAGTACATATGATGTATACTGTAGCTGCGCACATCTGTACATTACATGTTACACCTTGCTTATGAATCAGATTCTATCATCTGTAGCTTTCTGGTGCCTGCACCTCTCACCTCTCAATTTCTGTCACTATTTCAATTTTCCCCTCATCCATCCTATACCGCTACTCACCTGTGATCACGATTGAACCTGGGTCATTTGCTCCTCCCCCCTCCCCCCACCCCACCTCCACTTTTACAAGCTATCTCTCCTCTCTCATTCCAGTTGAAGGGTTTCAACCCAAAATGTCTGCTGTGTCTGTATCCCTTCCTCTAGTATCTTGCGTTTTGCTCTGGATTTCAGCACCTGCCATCTCTTGTGTTTCCCATTGGCTCACTGCTTCTGCCTGACCATCAAATACTCATCCATGCCAGTTCTACTTTCTTGGAACCGGAGCACATGGAGGACAAGTGTGGTCATGGAGGAGTAAAATGCTAACTCCCGATAGGTAGAAGAAGAGGTCATATTTGAACTTGGGTCACTGGAATTGTGTGGTAACTGCTCTGCTAGTGGCACCACTGTACTGCTAGGAGCTAGTATTTTTTTTAAAAAACATACCTTTATGGAATTGTACTTAAATAATTGTCACTTTTTCCCAGGGTGGAAATGACTATTATATGATGATTGGAGGAAAGTATAGTGGGGATCACTGTTTTCTCTGAGGTGTGCGCATGCACACATCTTTTGCTACTAGTGCACAGAGGAAGTTAAACTACGCACAAAAGGTTGTCACCCTCTACCTTGTTGGCATGTTAAGTATATTTCATGATCGTACACAATCACCTTTCCTTTTCTGGTTTCTGATGCAGATAGTGTTGACGGTATGGAGTTTGCGATGATTTGTCTGCAAATTTTAGGACTGGCTTATTTACACTTTTTATTGAAGAAATTATTGATTCACTATGTCAATATCGAAAGAAGCAATGGGTGCGAAGCGCAAAAGAACGGCTAGTTCATTTAAAACAAAATGGCTTAATGAAACAGTACAAACTACCACACTGAAAGCTCATGAGGTCAGGAATGTGCAGCTACAAGAAATATTTATGTACAATACAGAAACTGGTTTTACCTGCATGTGTTGTTGCAATGATATAGTTGCTGGAGAATTAGGAAGTGGGACGAAGTAGAGTGATATTTGGAAACTTGGCTCTTAAAAGTATTATTTAACAAGCAAATCACATATGTACGGTGTGCAAAAGCTCTGGTGAGAAAATCCTTCATTACCCACTACAGGCCTGCGGCCTATGTTTTGTGAGCATGCAGATGAATGAGAGTGTAAACGATTAAACCCAGAGGAAATAAGAGAGGAAGTATAACATAGCAAGGATGAGCGGGAAGCCAGAGGATTGGGAGACTTTTAAGGAGCAACAGAAGATAACTAAAAAGGCGATATGGGGGGAAAACATGAGGTACAAAGGTAAGCTAGCCAAGAATATAAAGGAGGATAGTAAAAGCTTCTTTAGGTATCTGAAAAGGAAAAAATTAGTTAAGACCAAAGTTGGGCTCCTGAAGACAGAAACGGGTGAAGTTATTGTGGGGAACAAGGAAATGGCAGACGAGCTGAACAGGTGCTTTGGATCTGTCTTCACTAGGGAAGACACAAACAATCTCCCAGATGTAATAGTGCCCAGAGGACCTAGGATAACAGAAGAACTGCAGGAAATTCGCATTAGGCAGAAAATGGTGTTGGTTAAACTGACGGGACTAAAGGCTGATAAATCCCCAGGGCCTGATGGTCTACATCCCAGGGTACTTAAGGAGGTGGCTCTAGAAATAGTGGACGCATTGATAATCATTTTCCAATGTTCTATAGATTCAGGATCAGTTCCTGCGGACTGGAGGGTAGCTAATGTTATCCCATTTTTTAAGAAAAGAGGGAGAGAGAAAACAGGCAATTATAGACCAGTTAGTCTGACATCAGTGGTGGGGAAGATGCTGGAGTCAATTATAAAAGATGAAATAGCGGCATATTTGGATAGGAGTAGCAGGATAGGTCCGAGTCAGCATGGATTTACGAAGGGGAAATCGTGCTTGACTAATCTTCCGGAATTTTTTGAATGTAATTATGAAAATGGACATGGGAAAGCCAGTGGATGTAGTGTACCTGGACTTTCAGAAAGCCTTTGATAAGGTCCCATATAGGAAGTTAGTGGGCAAAATTAGAGCACATGGTATTGGGGGTAGGGTACTGACATGGATAGAAAATTGGTTGGCAGACAGGAAACAAAGAGTAGGAATTAACGGGTCCTTTTCAGAATGACAGGCAGTGACTAATGGGGTACTGCAAGGCTCGGTGCTGGGACTGCAGCTATTTACAATATACATTAATGATTTAGATGAAGGGATTAAAAGTAACATTAGCAAATTTGTAGATGACACAAAGCTGGGTGACAATGTGAGGAGGAAGTTATGAGAATGCAGGGTGACTTGGACAGATTGGGTAAGTGGGCAGATGCATGGCAGATGCAGTTTAATGTGGATAAATGTGAGGTTATCCACTTTGATGGCAAGAACAGGAAGGCAGATTACTATCTGAATAGTGTCAAGTTAGGAAAAAGGGAAGTACAACGAGATTTGGGTGTCTTTGTTCATCAGTCACTGAAAGTAAGCATACATGTACAGCAGGCAGTGAAGAAAGCTAATGGCATGTTGGCCTTCATAACAAGACGAGTTGAGTAAAGGAGCAAAGACTTCCTTCTGCAGTTGTACAAGGCCCTAATGAGACCCCACCTGGAGTATTGTGTGCAGTTTTGTTCTCCAAATTTGAGGAAGGACATTCTTTCTATGGAGGGAGTGCAACATAGGTTCACTGGGTTAATTCCAAGGATGGCGGGAATGTCATATGTTGAAAGATTGGAGGGACTGGGCTTGTATACACTGGAATTTAGAAGGATGAGGAGGATCTGATTGAAACATATAAAATTATTAAGGGATTGGACATGCTAGAGGCAGGAAACATGTTCTCGATGTTGGGGCAGTCCAGAACCAGAGGCCACAGTCTAATAATAAGGGGTAGACCATTTAGAACGGAGTTGAGGAAAAACTTTTTCACACAGAGGGTTGTGGATCTGTGGAATGCTCTGCCTAAGAAGGCAGTGGAGGCCAATTCTCGGGATTGTTTCAAGAAAGAGTTAGATAGAGCTCTTAAAGATAGTGGAGTCAAGGTATATGGGGAGAAGGCAGGAACAGGGTACTGATTGTGGATGATCAGCCATGATCACAGTGAATGGTGGTGCTGGCTTGAAGGGCCGAATGGCCTACTTCTGCACCTGTTGTCTATTGAAATCAAAATTCTTATTGACAGTGATTTGCTAGCTGTTAAAATGAATACCTCAATATATAAAATGCAGTGCGCACATGTAGTTGTCACGAGGCAAAGAAGTTGCACGGCACAAGATGTTTGAGCGCACTGGTCATTACAGATTAGAGGGAATATTGGTAGGGATGCCAACAGTAGGCCTTTTTTACACAGATTGGTGGGTGTGTGGTAAAGGCAGATTAATTAGGGACATTTAAGAAACTCTTAGATAGGCACATGGATGATAGAAAAATGGAGGGTTATGTAGGAGGGAAGGGTTAGATTGATTTTAGGGTACGTTAGAAGGTTGGCACAACTTTGTGGGCTGAAGGGCTGGTACTGTACTATACTGTTCTGTGTTCTAATTATCCTTTCTATAACTTGTGGATTAGTTGAATGCAGTGAAGAATTACCTTAAGGATTTTTCTTCATTTTAGCCAATGCTCAAATTTCACTCTTACAGTACATTACATTTTAAATTAATGTATACTCTCATATATCAAATCAATATTAATATGCAATTCATAGTAGGAACATAAAACTGGACTGCTTTTCTAAGTATAGGAAGGTCAAAGTACAAATGCATAATGTTCTGCCCAGCCTTGAATATTGAGTATGGCATTGGCTAACTATACCTCGCGGAAATGCTCAAGCACGGTGGTGGTGGGGAAGAGAGGTACAAAACTGATCTTCTGTGTCCTGAGGATTGATCAGTGAGGCTGAACTGCAGAAAGCAGATCAATTCAGCGATTTATTGCAAGTTGAGCCATAGCCTGGGTCAATATTGTAGGTCAGATGTTGTGAGGTTTTGCTTAAAAATTTATGAATAATTATCAGGTGAAGTACAGAGGGTCTTCATTTTTTGGGAAGATGGCAAAAAATGAAGACCATATTAACAGACAGAAAGATGAGCACGCACACTAAAAACAGGATACTACAGTGCTACATTTATTCTATCCTGACTTATGGAAGTGACTGCTGGACCATTTCCCCAGCAATGGAAAAGAGACTAGAAGCAGCTGAATTATGGTTCTACAGGAGAATGTTAAAAATATCATGGACCACACACACATCAAATGAAGAAGTTCTCAGAAGAGCCCAAGCAGTTCGATCACTCGTACCAACAATAAGAGAAAGTCAACTCAGATTCCTAGGACACATCATGTGAAAGGATGAACTAGAAAAACTCACACTCTCTGGAAAGATTGAGGGGAGCAAACCTAGAGGAAGACCTCAGCTTATGTACATCAAAAGCATAGCCAGGTGGCTATACTTCGAGGAAATGGAAGTCATCCAAAAAACGAAGGATAGATCTATATGGAAAACCATGGTCACCAAAGTACACATTGGATTTGGTACCTAGACAGACAGACAGACAGAGGGTATTCAAGATCCAGTTCTCTCCTGTCATGGGAGAATTGTATATGTGGTATTTTTCTTCTGGACTTCTGAAGTGGGACCTTATTTTGCGATTTGTTTAAAATTATAATGGCTCGTGTTTAAATGAAGTCAAAGAGCTTTGACATTAGATTTCTTTAATCCCTGGTGTATTACTTGCTTTGTAGTTTTGTTTTTATTAATTGTGTTTACTTTTAGTTGGAAAGTATTCATTTCTTCTGCGAATCTGCACGTTGAGAAAAGAATCCTTACATTACAAAAAGAATCCTTGTGTTATGGGAATGATGTTACAAAAACTGTGATGTTTGAAAGTCTGCCTATTTCAATGGTGCTGCTTCATTTCCAGAAAAACGGTGCTGTTGCATTTCAAAATGTAGAGTTTGCAAATTAAGCAAGAAAATTAAATGTTACATTGGTGGCAATGTCCACCTAGACTGTCACTTTAGAACGTGCTGTCCCTGCTGTGCTTGTCTCCACCTCCTGATGTCATATGGTGAGCAGGCTTCAACTCATGAAGTAGAATTACATATATTTTAAAGTAATAATTTGTGAAAAGTCATAATGTGTATTTTAATGTAACTTTAAAAAAGGCTTTGGGTAACTCAAGAGCAGTATTAAAATTCTTGGGATATCAACAGAAAATTTCAGTCTGAATTCATTGCAGACAGTTATGGTCGAATGGCCTTGCACTAAGTTTCCAATTGCTGTCTTACAGTACTGGTAATCTTAAGTGGATAACCAGTGAAAGGAAAAGTTGACAGTGAATAATATTTATCTTGAGCTAGTTGATTAATTTAAATGTAAAGATATGTTTATATTAGACTTACTTTCGAGCAAAGTACAAGGGGTGATTGATAAGTTCATGGCCCAAGGTAGAAGGAGTCAATTTTAGAAAACCTAGCACATTGATTTTTCAACATAGTCCCCTCCTACATGTACACACTTAGTCCAGTGGTCGTGGAGCTTATGGATCCCTTCTTTGTAGAAGTGGTCAAGAACAGGGGTGATTGATAAGTTCGTGGCCTAAGGTGGAAGGAGATAAGTTATTAACTTCACTCTTTCTGCATAATCACTCAAAGAATTGAACTGCACATGAATGTAACGAGAGCTGTATAACTCATCTCCTTCTACCTTAGGCCATGAACTTATCAATCACCCCTGCTGTGGACCACTTTCTGGAGGTCCAAGACACCGACTTCTACACAGAAGGGATCCGTATGCTCTACGACCGCTGGACTAAGTGCGTAAATGTAGGAGGGCACTATGTTGAAAAATAAACATGCTAGGTTTTCTAAAATTGTCTCCTTCTACATTAGGCCACGAACTTATCAATCACCCCTCTTGTGTATTTGATTGTAATTTTTGTTCAGTTTACAATGCCTTAATATCAAAAGATACTGCTAGATGTATGGTGTTTCATGTATATAATATTAAAAAGCATTCTAATATATGAAATACTACATAGAGCAATCTGCTACAATATATCATGGTAGGCTTGGGTAGATTTGTCAATATATCTTGGCACTTTTACAGGGACAGTTTCAGTTGTATATGGGGGATAGCAGAAGAACATTCACATAATGAAATATAACAAGTAACATAAAGTTAAATTATCATGTCATTACATTTTATTAGTAGATAAAAAAGTACAGCAAAGTAGCAGGCCCTTCGGATCATAATGTTGTGCTAAGCTAGGGGTGGCATGGTAGTGTAGTGGTTAGTACAACTCTTTAAAGTACCAGCTACCAGGATTCAATTCCTGCCTCTGTCTGTAAGGAGCTTGTACGTTCTCCCCGTGACCACGTAGATTTCCTCTGGCTGCTCCAGTTTCCTTCCACAGCCCAAAGATGTAGCGGCTGGGAGGCTGATGTGTCCCATGATTAGGCTTGGATCAAATCGGCAGATGCTGGGTGGTGCGGCTCAAATAAATAAATATTGTATCTCAATAAATAAAGAAATTTGTAATCAAATGCCTGACTAAACTAATCACTTCTGCCGACACAATGTTACATTCCTTGCACGTTCATGAGTCAATCTGAGAGCCTGTTGAACACCTCTATCATATTTGCCCCTTCCATTGTTCTGGCAGTGATTAAACATTTCACCGGGGGCGGGCGGTGGGGTGGGGAGATACTGCATGTCTACTGTATCTGTGCCTCTGATAATCTTAACAACTTCTATCAGGTTTTCCCTCAGCCTCTACCATTCGAGACAAACAGCTAAAGTTTGTCCAAGCCCTGCATTCAGCACACGCTCTCTAATCCTAGCAGCATCCTCTTCTGCATCCTATTTATTCAATGCACTATATTAGCCATTGCTTCGGGATGGAATGTAAGATTGCTTTATTGTTTTTATTTATACACCATGTTTTTTTTGTTAAGCTGAGAATTGCCTTGATACGTGCCTTTCTATGTTTTTCAAAGAAGGTCTATGAAATGCAAGTCTTTTTTTTGGATTGTGAGCAGCATTGAGGGAGACAAAAGATGTGCAAATCTTGACTAGTTTCACTGAGGTTCCCCAGTATGATTCAGGCAATTGTTTCTGTTTCTGTATTGCATTAACTTCTTAAGGCCTATATGTAAAATGTTGCTATTAGCGCCGGTATGTATCAGGTAATGCATCAGTTGGGTGGCAGGGTGGAGATGCGTCTCTACCAAAGGAGGTGTAAGGTGCTTCTTCCCTCTGCTAGCCTGCAGGTCACCCTTGGGCAAGGTGTAGCACCTGCTTAGCCCCCGATCAGGGTCACATGAAGCCAATGGGAGCAGGAGGTGGATGGCTGTATGAGCAGCAGCTACCCATCACAAGTCCTGGTTATGTGACCACTGATGCCAGGCAGAATGTCTCTGAGGAATATTTATAATAGCTGGGGTCACCCGTCTTACAAAGACACTATCCAGAAGAAGGCAATGGCAAACCACTTCTGTAGAAAGATTTGCCAAGAACAATCATGGTTGTGAGACCGTGATCCCCTATGTCATGTGTCACAGAACATAATGATGGTGTCATACAACACGGCGCATAATGATTAATGCATCCATATTCTCAGATGTTTAGCCTTGGGCATGCATGCAAGTTTTGGAGTATTGTGTTCATTTCTGGTTGCCTCATTACAGGAAGGATGAGAAAGTTTTAGAGACGATGTGGGGAGATTTACAAAGATGCACCCTGGATTAGAAAGTGTGCCTTATGAGGAAGGTTGAGTGAACTAGGGGCTTTTGTCCCAGGGCAGAAATGGCAAATATGAGATGGCATAATTTTCAGGTAATTGGAGGAAAGTATTGGGAGGGGGGAGATGTCAGAGGTAGGATTTTTACACAAGAGTGGTAGGTGCAAGGAATGTGCTGTCGGAGTGGTGGTAGAGCAGATACATTAGAGACATTGCACATAGGTAGAAAAATAGAGGGCAATGCGGGAAAGAAGTGTTAGATTGATCTTGCAGTAGGCACATCATTGTGGGATGAAGGGCCTGTACTGATCTATGTATAACGCAATGAAGAAGCAATTGTGACAGGAAAGGATTACATTTGAGGCCTGAAATATTGTTATTGATATCTTGGCTCTGTAGTACACTTCAGTAGCTAATTAAATTGTTCTAGCTAGTTGCCTATTCATCCATTTTTGGTTCCTGCATGCTTCTGCTCGATGTAGTATTTTATTAGATTGGTGCATATTTAATGATGCATCTTTGTCTGCAGCTGCTGTAAGTTTAAAGAAATATTCCAAGTACCATCTGTCTGAATTATACCATCAAATAGTCAAATGCTGATCTTTTGAAGTTGCAGTTTCCAGAGGAACAAGGCAAGGACTGCTGTGTGGTAGTATAATGATTACGTTATTGTCCTTGGCTAACTGTTCGTGGAATATTAATTCAAATCCCACCACGTGAATCTGAGAATTTGAATTTCATTTGAATTAAAAGATTGCGGAGGAAGAAGTATTCAGACCAGAAAAGCATCTGCACTCATCTGAACTGTGAGGGGTTGCTGCAGGAAACAATGACAACATTGGATAGTTGATAGTTTTGGACTAATTGAGTTTACTTAGATACTTTACAAGCTTTGAGCCATTACATTTTTCGTTTTTGAAATGTTGTACCTTTATTTAATAATTTTGCAAAGTTTGGAGCCAATTGGATATTAAAGTGAATCAATACTAGGGAGTGTAAGATAGTAATCAACAAGATGCCACAATCACATTCAGAAGTATTCAGAATTAGCTGTCAGATCTCTGATGAAAGCTAAGACAGAGGCCATGGCTCAGTCAGCTATTGAAATGCTTTACAGCTGACCATGGACAGGACTTGTTCTGCAATCTGCTCACTATCCCTGCACTATTGAAACCTTGTTTCAAACCAAGGTGCTTTGATGAACATCAAGCTTGCACATTACATGAAGCTGATCCACAAGAGTGAGGCCACGTTTGATGCTCAGGATGCCAGTAAACATTGCAGGAATTAAAGAGCCAATAAAAGACAGTGTTATTGAATTCCTTACCATTAATATCCTGGGATCCCAAAAGATCCTGTAAAGCAGAATCTCATCTGAAGTCACAACCTAAGGCAGTCCTTTCTTCCTCACTGTGTGATTCTGTGGTGATTGATGAGGCTAATATAGTACCTGTACCACACATGGGCTTTGAGATACCGAAGAGGATTAGGTAGTTTTGGTGAGGTACCACATCTGTTGATAGTGGGCACCAAACTGCTCCTGAAGCAGAGTCTCCGGTTTCTCAGTGCTATCATGCACTCTTCTTCTCCGGGGTCCCCAGGAATCGGTATGGCTGCTTCACTTTGTCAAGGAGGTCTTAAGAACAGTCTTGAATCGTTTCTTATTCCCAGCTGTAACAGAGTTTGAGGATAGAGTCTTTGTTTCTGGAATCTGGTGCATTGTATGTGAATGAGGTGTCTTGTCCCATGGAGTGGCATAAAAGTAATGTCTGCGCTGGGGGTATTGGCCTCAAACAGGGCACTAGTGTTGGCTTACTTGTTCTTAGAGTAAATTTGAAGAAATGGGTTTTGTTTTGGGTTTGGAGTTTTAATCTTCAACATCCCGTCCTTCATATGTCAGCTTAAGTATTGACCACATGAAGAAAAAAAAATCTGAATTGGTGTTTCTCTTTCACCAAGAGAAAGAGAGCTTGAATTCACTGACTAGAGTGACTGGACCTGTTAGTAGTTTATCTCCATTCTGTTCAGGCCCTAATTCCCAGCATTAGTTGTCATCTCTAGACTGATCTCCAGCAGCTGTTAATCAATGTGTAGGTAGCGCTGCGCTGCAGGGAATAGTCTCTTCACAGCATTTCCTGCAGCAGCGCATTCATTAACTAGTAGCATTCTCAGAAATGCCCTTGTTGAATTTGTTTCTGTCTTTCTCCCAACGACATTTTGACTTTGAGTAACCAGTAACTGCAGGCAATGAATAAATGACCTTTAAACCTATGAAGCCAGCAACTCTACAGTAATGTAAGGGCACATTAAAAGGGGAGCTGCTTTTTGAGAAGCCCCAGCAGTGACATCTTATTAAGTATGAGGCTCAGGTGATATAGATGATGCCGAGGATTTTGTTCACACAATTGGAAGGATGGATTGTGAAGTGATTTAGACCCTGAAGTTATCAGCAGACAGGTTGGTAGGGAAGGTTGATATGAGCAAACAGAGGATTCCTTCAAACAGCAACTACTCTCAAGGTGATGGATACTTTCAAACTCCATTGTACTGAGCTGGGTAAAAACACCTGAGAAAAGCTTCAACTTGCCATTTGAGGCCTACTTTGGATTCTGTTCTCCATACCACTCTATCCTAGTATGTGCTCTAAAATTTTGCCCAATTTGTCAAAACTCGGATTGCGCACTATCTGACATCATAGCATGAAATACCTCAAAGTGGAGATTGATTGAGATCGCTAAAAATGATCACCAAAATAAGTCAGGGTCCCAGTCCATCTTGCAAATCTGCTGTTTAGACAGTCAGTCTCTGTGATTGAAGGAAGACAATATCCAATAACAGTTCTGTGAGACCTACAAACTCTTGTAGGCTGGGTAAAAAGAACTTGACCAGAATCAGGTTTATTATCACTGTATGTGACATACTGTATGTTGTGAAAGTTGTTGTGGCAGCAGTACATTACAAGACATAAAAACTATAAAAGTTTTTAAAAAGTTACAATAAAAATGAATAAATAGTAAAAATAAGCATAGCAAGGTAGTGCTCATGGATTCATGGACTATTCAGAAACCTGATGGGAGAGGGGAATGTTGGTTTCCAAGGTACTGTACCCCGCCCCTCCCCATTGGGGGTAGTAATGAAATGATGGTAGTAATCAGATAGTGGGTAGTTCAGCAGGCATTCTCCTTTGTTTACTTTTGTCTGGCTTCGACCAGACCACCTTCTACCAAAGATATTCTTAGTGTCTTCCTGAATATCCTTTGTCCATTTTAATTGGTCACAGGTCAGCAGGTCTCATGACTTGGGAAAGATAAATTTTTAAAAAATATATCCTTGAAGTACTGTCCGCCACACAGTCTCTTATCGTGATTGAGCTCAGAATTGTGCAGCAGTTTCAAGGGTCTGATGTCAACCATGCATTATATATGTCTTCTCCCAGTGCTTGGAATTAGAGCCTTGGGGCAGTGGACTTTGCTCTAAGGAAGATGCTGATACCGGTATGCTGAACTTTCTCATGGATTTAGAGCAGCATTGGTGGTCCCACTTAAGTGCCTCCTTCAGGTAGTCCTTGTCTTTGAAATGTGTAGGAGGTCAGGGATCTCTGCTGCCAGGTTAGACTGTTAGGTTTGAGGTTTTGATCTTTGAACACCTTTTTCCTCAAACAGCCAAAGGCTGTGCCCGTGCACCGTGGATTTTATTGTTGATGCCTGCCTTCACTGAGTTTACTCCAGAGATACAGAAAGTGACTCTTTATTTCTGAATATAGAGTTTATTGCTGAGGACTGGCGTTGTCAGATTGGTACTTTATTTTATGAATGTTAACTTAAGGCCATTTTCTTCAGTGAACAAGCTGATGATGACTTGGAAGTGCAACCTCTCAATGTGCTCAGAAAACAAGCTTTGTTCTGTATAGAACCATAGAACCATAGAAACTACAGCACAGAAACAGGCCTTTTGGCCCTTCTTGGCTGTGCCGAACCATTTTCTGCCTAGTCCCACTGACCTGCACACGGACCATATCCCTCCATACACCTCCCATCCATGTATCTGTCCAATCTATTCTTAAATGTTAAAAAAGAACCCGCATTTACCACCTCATCTGGCAGCTCCTTCCATACTCCCACCACTCTCTGTGTGAAGAAGCCCCCCCTAATGTTCCCTTTAAACTTTCCCCCCCTCACCCTTAACCCATGTCCTTTGGTTTTTTTCTCCCCTTGCCTCAGTGGAAAAAGCCTGCTTGCATTCACTCTATCTATACCCATCATAATTTTATATACCTCTATCAAATCTCCCCTCATTCTTCTACGCTCCAGGGAATAAAGTCCTAACCTATTCAACCTTTCTGTGTAACTGAGTTTCTCAAGTCCCGGCAACATCCTTGTAAATCTTCTCTGCACTCTTTCAACCTTATTAATATCCTTCCTGTAATTTGGTGACCAAAACTGAACACAATACTCCAGATTCGGCCTCACCAATGCCTTATACAACCTCATCATAACATTCCAGCTCTTATACTCAATACTTTGATTAATAAAGGCCAATGTACCAAAAGCTCTCTTTTGTGTGTATAATGCGTATTATGTGTATACTGCACATTAATTGAGTAAAAGTGAGTGATTTGGTTCTGGAGTAGAAGTGATGTCAGTTGAACACTTTCCCGTTCATTAATATCTGATCATACCCATAGCTACTTGTGTAATAAAATTAAAAAAAATTTTTTTAAGGTTAATTCACATTACCAAGGAGCTATTAAAAGTTTATATTTTGTGCTAATTGACACATTACATATTGAAAGATGTTCCAGGAGAGATTAGTTTAGCCACGTAGTTGCAATCTAAAATCTACTTGGCTAGGTGACGCAGCCACAAAGTAAGTATGCAGAAACTTGTTTCCTAAAAATATGAATGGTGCATTTCAAATAGGATGGCCCATTCACCAAACCTGTTTGTTGTGTTAAAGCTCCATCTTGTGGCCATGTTTAATACACACTTGTTGAATAATTCACCGGAAACACCCTCGGCTCGTTGATCGTGGTGACTGCTAGGAGCAAGAGTAGGTCGTTTACTTCCTGTGTCTGCTCTGCCATTCATTAAGATGACGGCTGATGTTTTCACTTAGCTCTGTTTTCCTGTACAAATACCCATTATCCCTGTTTCCCTTTGTTTTTAAAAAATTATACTGTACCATCAGCTAAACCTCCAGGGCCCGTTTGGATAGAGAACTCTAAAGTTTTGCAGTGTCTGGATGCAGGAGTATCTTCACACATGGTCCTGAATGACCAGCTCTTACTTTGCCATAGGTTCTAGCCAGGAAACCACTCTTCCATCTGTCCTGTGAAAAATTTTGTACTTTAAGAACTTCAGTGTGATCATCTCTCATTCATTCTTAACTGTAAAGGGTACAGATCCTGTCTAATGAATTTCTCCATACATGTGACACACTGCCCTGGCTTCCAGGTAATCAATCTGGTGAAACTCAATGCGTTCGATCTACTGCAAACATATTATCTATTCAGCAGGCCCGTACATGGGATTTCCGATGCTGTCTTGTCAGTGGCTTATATAGTTGCAGGAATTTGATTCTACTCTTGTACTCAAGACCTCTTGCAATAAAGAGGACAAACAACCAATGTGCAAAAGATATCAATCTGCGCAGATACAAAAAAAAAAGCAATAAATACTGAGAGCATGAAATGAAGAGTCCTTGAAAGTGAGTCCAGAGGTTGTGGGAACATTTCAATGATGGGGCAAGTGAAGTTGAATGAAGTTATCCCCTCTGGTTCAGGAGCCTGATGGTTGTGAGGTAGTAACTGTTCCTGAACCTGGTGGTGTGAGTCCTGAGGCTTCTGTACCATCTCTCTGATGGCAGCATGGCCTGGATGGTGGGTGTCCGTGATGAAGGATGCTGCTTTCCTGTGACAGTGCTTCTTACAGATGTGCTCAATGCTGGGGAGGGCTTTACCGGTGATGGACGGTCTCTCTCTCTCTCTCACTCACTCACTCTCTCTCTCTCTCTCTCTCTCTCCCCCCCCTCCCCCCTCTCTCTCTCTCTCTCTCTCTCTCTCTCTCTCTCTCTCTCTCTCTCTCTCTCTCTCTCTCTCTCTCTCACACACACACACACCTTTTTGCAGGGTTTTCTGTTCGAGAGCATTAGTGTTCCCATACCAGGCCATGATGCAACCAGTCAGCATACCCTCCACCATGCAACAATAGAAGTTAGTCCAAGTTTTAGATGACGTGCCATATCTTTGCAAACCTCTGGGAAAGTAGAGGTGCTGTTGTGCTTTCTTTGTATGCTGGGCCTCACCTGAAATGCTGAGTACTAAGTACCTGCATGCTAACTTCACGGTTTATGTAAAAATACAACTCCCCTGCCCACCTCACACTACTGCTCCCCCATCTCTCAGATCACCAACACTACCATTTCATATTATTTTTTAAAATTCCACTTTTTTATTTCAAGCAAGGTGAATAACTTACTGTTTTTTTTTCACCTTGCCTTTCACCTGCATGCCATATCTATTCACTTACACTGTCCAACACTGCCCCCCGCCCCAGGACTGATGGCATCTTCCTTACACTTGGATTGCTAGCAGCAAATGTGGTTGTATTATCCTTGGATCCCTCATTAAATTATTAATGTGATTTTGAGCAGCTGGAGTCCATCACTGATCTATGTGACACCCCACTATTAACAGCCACCCACTCCTCAGTCTGTTTTGGTATATTTCTCCTTGATCCCATTTTGTTCAGTAACCATCCCCGTGCACCTTACCACAGACCTTCTGAAAATCAAGTACTCTGGTTCCTCTTCATCTCTTCTGCTAAGGAGTTATATTTGCAAACTTTCAATCAGTTGGAACCTTTTCAGTGTCAGTGGAAATTTGCAAGATGAATATTTTTGCATCAACTATTTCCACATTCACATCTTTCAGACCCCAAGGATGTAGGTCATTAGGTCTTGGAGATTTATCAGTTCCATTAATTTCCCCAATGTCTTTATAAAACTTTGCTGAGTGCTTTACTAATATTCTGGATGCTTTTAACATTTTCTCTGATAATTTTGAATTTTTAGTATTTCTGTGTTCTTGTTTCACTGTTAGCCCTTTTTTGTTTTTTGCTGCTGCTTCTGCAAAGTTAATTCATCTCTGCATTCACTCCAAATCTGTTCTGTGCAATTTCTGGGTGTTTTGTTTTATGTCAGGGGTTCCCAACCTGGGGTCCACAGATCCCTTGGTTAATAGTAGGGGTCATGGCATAAAAAAGGGTGGGAACCCCTGTTTTTTGTCTGTCATGAGAAAATACGTCAGATTGTATTTTTTTAGTTCTTTGCCATTTCCTTGTCCTCCAGTATAATTTGTCCTCCTTCAGTCAGCAAGTGACCAGTATTAGCGTTTGCTAATCTTTTCCTTTTTAAGATAGCTATAGAAGCGTTTACAGTCTGTTTATATGTTTCTGGCCAGATTATGCTTCTATTCTGCTTTTATCAATTTCCCAGTTTTCCTTTGATGAATTCTGAATTTTTTCCAATCCTCAGGCTTACTGTTTTATTTTTAGCGACATCATAAGCCTTTGATCTAATACCGTCTTTGACTTCCCCTGTTGACTACAGTTGGACCAGAGTTGGGCTTTAGTCCCTTTAAAGATATATACACAGTGCCGATTTAAAAAGTATTCAACCTCCCCCCCCCACCAGAAGTTTTCATGTTTTATTGTTTTACCACATTGAATTACAATGGATTTAATTTGGCTTTTTTTAATACTTTGGGTCAAAGTGAAAACAGATCTCTACAAAATGATCTAAATTAATTACAAATTTAAAACAAAGTAAGTGATTACTTATGTATTCATGCTCTTTAATATGGCACACTAAATTATCGTTGGTTTTAGAAGTCACATAATTAGTTAACTGGCGATCACCGTGTGCAGTCAAGGTGTTTCAATTGATCGTAGTGAAAATACACCTGTATCTGGAATGCCCAACTGCTGATAAGTCAGTATTCTGGCAAAAAATACACCATGAAGACAAGAGAACACTTCAAGTAACTCTGCAAAAAGATTATTGAAAAGCACAAGTCAGGAGATGGATACAAGAAAATTTCTGAGTCACTGAATATCCCTCTGAGTACAGTTAAGTCAGTCATCAAGAAATGGTAAGAATATGGCACAGCTGTAAATCTGCCAAGAGCAGGCCGTCCTCCAAAAATTGAGTGACCATGTAAGAAGGGGACCAGTGAGGGAGGCCACCAAGAGAGCTATGACATCTCTGGAGGAATTACAAGTTTCAGTGGCTGACATGGGAGAGACCGCACATACAACTGTTGCCCGAGTGCTTCACCAGTCACAGCTTTATGGGAGAATGGCAAAGAGAAAGCCACTGTTGAAAAATCTCAGCTGAAGTTTATCAGAAGGCATGTGGGAGACTCTAAGTCAGGTGGAAGAAGGTTCTATGGTCTGATGAAACCAAAATTGAGCTTTTTGGCCATCAGACTAAACACTATGTTTGGTGCAAGCCAAACACCACATAGAATCAAAAACACACCATCCCTACTGTGAAGCAAGGTGGTGGCTGCATCATACTGTGGGGATACTTCACTGCAGCAAGCCCTGGAAGACTTGTGAAGGTAGAATCTAACATTAATGCAGCAAATACAGGGATATCCTGGAGGAAAACCTGATGCAGTCTGCAAGAGAACTGTGACTTAGGAGAAGATATATTTTCCAGCAAGACAATGAGCCCAAGTATAAAGCCAAAGCTACACAGGAATGGCTTAAAAACAACAAAGTTAATGTCCTGGAGTGGCCAAGTCAGAGTCCAGACCTCACTCCAATTGGGGATGTGTGGCTGGATTTGAAAAGGGCTGTTCACTCATGATTCCCATGCAGTCTGACAGAATTTGAGCAGTTTTCTAAAGAAGAATGGGGAAAAATTACAGTGTCCAAATGTGCAAAACTGATAAAGACCTATCCTCACAGACTCAAGGCTTCAGTTGCTGCCCAAGGTTCATCTACTAAATACTGACTTGAAGAGTGTGAGTAGTTATGGAATCAATTATTTTGTGTTTAATAATTGTAATAAATTTAGACTAATTTGTAGAACTTTGTTTTCACTTTGACACAAAAGAGTCTCTTCTGTTGATCAGTGTCAAAAATGCCAGATTAAATCCACTGTGATTCAATGTTGTAAAACAATAAAATGTGTAAACTTCTGGTGGGGGGGGTGGTGTGAGTACCTTTTATAGGGTGTATATGCATTCTCTCTCTCCCTCGCCCTCACCCTCGCTTTCGATCTCTCTCTAAAATGTTAGCCTGTAACCGCTTGCGATCACGACTTTTAAAGTACATATTTACTTCGAAATTAAAATTTTAACACACAAGTTTATAGAATCCATATGTATTTTTGTTTATTGTTTCAGTTATGTCAGCACAAATGTTTCTAAAAACACCAAAGTAGTGCTGTTTAAAAGCAATGGTTTGAGATCAAGTGTTAGGTTGGTACCATATGTTAGTGTTCTGCTAAAATAAAAATAATTTTCTCACAAAGCCTGTTGGGATGTTTTGTTGAAATACTTTATGTTTACTAAATAAATTAGGCTTTGAAATAAATTCGACAGAACTGGTGGGTAAGATAAAATCATAGAAGAATTGCAAGAAAATCAAACCCTTTCCAGTTTGTTTTAAATTAATACACAGGGGCTTAGCTGGCTTCAGCTTCAATAGTGAAGATTATAAAATGCAGGAAGTGCTAGAGGTGCCCTTTTTGTCCTGGCATTTTTCAGATTTTGCTCCAGTGGGATGTGATTGATGACTACTCTGGATTGCCTTTGCACAGCACTTTATGTTGTGGTAAACACAAGCAGGATTAGAATTCATGAAAGGGGTTTATTATAGCATAAATAACGTAGCTTTCTTACGTAATGGTGTACAGACTATACTACTCGTCAGATTGCTATATGAATTCAGCAGACAGATGAGAGCTAATAATCCTCAAGCAAGTCTAAACCTGGGCTCCATATCCCTCTCACCATAAGACCTCTATTATATCATTTATGGCTACTTCCTGCCATAACAGGAAGCAGCAAGGCCTCTCAAGCCTTTTTAGTAAGATCATGGCTGATCATCTACTGCCTCAGCTGTCTTGTGCCATATCTAATGTCAGCCTTTATTGCCTGAGAACCTTGTGACCTACCATGAATATGCTCATTGGCTGATGAGCATTCACATTCATTGTTCCGGGTAGTCTGGCCCCACTTCGGCTGAGATACTGATTCATGCCTTTCTCGGCTCTGAGTTTACCTGTTTTGTTGTTTTCACGACGACTAATCTGCCACCACTGTCCCTTCCTGCACCCAACATCTCACATTCACATCATGCCTGAGGATATGCATCTCCCTGCTCAATTCTATCTACCATCCCTCTCCTCTCCTCCAATACCACAGTCTATAAGCTCCTTCACTAATTCTCTTTAATTCTGACATTGGAACATTCCTTTTCTTCCTCCTTCAGCTTTTATCCCTTCCATCACAACCTTCATACTCGGGAATTGTTTTAATAACTTCATGATGAACCCTCGAGCAAGCTGTTGCAAACCTGCTTCTGTGAAATGTGTTGTGATTCAAAGTTCAGAGTAAATTTATTATCAGTGTCATCATATGTAACTCTGAGATTCATTTTCTTGCATGTATACTCAACAAATCCATAATAGAATAAACAAAAGGCCACGCCAACTTGGGCATTTACCAGTATGCAAAAGACAACAAACTGTAAATACAAAAAAAGAAATAATAATAATAAATAAATAGGTGATAAATATCAAGAACATGAAATGAAGAGTCCATAGGTTGTGGGAACATTCCAATGACCGAGCGAGTGAAGTTATCCCCTTTGGTTCAAAAGCCGGATGGTTGAGGGATAATTACTGTTCTTGAACCTGGTGGTATGATTCCTGGGACTACTGTACCTTCTTCCTGATGGCAGCTGTGAGAAGAGAGCATGGCCTGGGTGGTGGGGTTCCTGATACAGTAATGGATTCTGCTTTTCTGCAACATTTTACCCATGATGCACTGCATGTAGTGTTAATAATGCTCCATTAAATCAAGTTGGCAAATATTGATATTATTCATGATGGAATTCTTCGCTGCCTCATTAACTGAGGATAAAAGTTGGATTTTGAATTTTAGTGATGGAAATTGGATGGTTTGTTAATTTCAAACAGACGATTTAGTGTAGTCTTTGCTCCAATATTCTGGAATGCTCGCTTTGTTTTTCTGAGGGAAATGGCAGATCTGCTAATTAAACGTTCAGATGGGCACTTATAATATCATTTAGGCTTGACTGCTAACTTAATATGTGGGCTGAGCAAAGAATCTTTTGTGACTTTCCCATCCGATTAAGACCGTTAGATACAGGTGCAGAGTTAGGCCATTCAGTCCATTGAGTCTGCACTGCTAATGGGAGCAGGAGCCGGGGCCAAGAGAAACCAACAGGTTTTTATTTTACATTTTTAATTTTTTTTCCTTTGTGTAGCCAGGAAGTTCAGTGTTGCTTCGGGCACGGAAGGAAAGCTTTGGCTCCAGCTACACAGAATTTCCCCATCCCAACCCACCTCAATATTGCAAGAGTCCCCTTCTTATCTTTATCTGAACATCAGGGTGTCGGACCCCTGTCCACCATCCATACGCTCCATCCTGTTGATTTTCAATGGTTCAGAGAGGTGGTTAAGTTGCTAAGGTCCCTTGTTGTCTCGCTCCTGAGGTCAGGGGAATTTGGCACTTGCCCATTTAGCTTTTAAAGTGTCAGGCTATTAAAGTTTTAGGCTGCTGTGATTGTCCCTTAATATTAAATGACCGTTGCATGCAGATACCATTTTATATTATTAGCTTACATTTTAAATAAAGATATTACAGACATAATCATATAATTAGAGGTAACGCTTGGATGTCCA
Organism: Mobula hypostoma; assembly: GCF_963921235.1. Taxonomy (NCBI): domain Eukaryota; kingdom Metazoa; phylum Chordata; class Chondrichthyes; order Myliobatiformes; family Myliobatidae; genus Mobula; species Mobula hypostoma. The sequence goes on along the minus strand of NC_086111.1, from coordinate 58,347,837 downwards.
ACAGAATTGTAAAACATAATGCTCAGATATTCATGAAGGAGTATAGTGAAACTCCTTGATTATTTTGAAACGTCGTTCAAATCTGAACAGATACAATGTAATCAAGAGTGTTGCTGTCTTAGAGGTACTTCAATATTATGCTGGCATATAAAATACTCTGTTATTTTTAGGAGTCCAGTGAAAAACATTAGTTAAAATAATAATTGTTTTTTTTTAATTCTTAGGGAAATGGACACGAAAGAGATTTTATGGATGACAACAGAGTCTATATTATGGATGTTTTTAATAGATATATCTACCCGGGGGATGGATTTGCCAAGCGTAAGTAATCATTTCTAAATTTCAAATATAATTAGCATTTCGTCTCCAGATTTATATGCCGTGAATTTCTTTTTGTGTGGCAACATCTATAAATAATTTGTAAACACCTTTGATAAGAACCTGAATTTGTGTGATATTGGAATGATTGCTCGTGTGCAGAATCTGCATGAACAATTGATCACAGAAATCTTTTTCATTTTACACTTGTCACATAATATCATGGGTTTCTGGAGGAACTACATACTGAGTATTCTGATGAAAGTAATGGTAGCATTGTGGTTAGCACAGTGCTTTACCATACTGGCCACCCAGGTTCAATTCCCGTTGTAGCCTGTAAGGAGTTTGTACATTCTCCCCTTGACAGCATAGGTTATTTAGGGTGCTCTGGTTTCCTCCCACAGTCCAAAGATATACCAGTTAGTAGTTTAATTGCTCGTTGTAAATTGCCCTGTGATTAGGCTAGGATTAAATCGGGGGTTGCTGGGCAGCGCAGCTCAAAGTGTCAGAAGGGCCTATTCCACACTGTATCTCAAAAGTAAAATAAAATATAAAATCTCAGAACACAGGAAAGGAACTCACATCAAGTATCCTTCTGTATTAAATTAAATGTATGATGTACCCTTGCACCAGTTTATCTCTGTTCTTAATGTCAGATCTAACTTTCAGGAAAAGATTAGATTAGACAGATTTAAGATTATTAAGAGTTCTGCTGTATGAATGGCAAATCCAAATTTTCCTTTCAAAAGTTACAAAAGTCCTGTGATGACAACAGTGGTCACAGTCTGTGTTTAACGATAAGCCTAAAAAAAAATCAAGCTTGATTGTCCTTTTCAGAATAAGTGTTAGAAAGAGAAAAACAAATCTAAGCTTTGATGTCATTGTAGAATGTATTCAGTAGTTGAATTCATGAAGGGGAATGAACAGTCAATGTTATGGGCCCACGCTCTTCATCAGGACTGGAAAGGAACATAAGAAATTGGAGCAGGGGTAGGCCATCTGGCTCATGTTGCCTGCTCTGCCATTCAATATGATCGTGGCTGATCTAACCATGGACTCATCTCCATCTACCTGCCTTTTCCCCATAACCCTTAATTCCCCTACTATGCAAAAATCTATCCAGCCTTGTCTTAAATATATTTACTGAGGTAGCTTCCACTACTTCATTGGGCAGAGAAGGAGGCAGAAGCCAAAATAAGGAATTGGAGGGAGGGGCAGGAGTACGAGCTGGCAGGTGATTGGTGAAATGAGGTGAAGGGGAAGGTAGATATGTGGGGGTAAGAATAAAGTAAGAAGCTGGGAGTGATAGGTAGAAGAGATAAAGGGCTGAAGAAAAAGGAATCTGATAGGAGAGGACAGTGGAAGAAAGGAGTGAATGAGGGGAACCAGAATGGGCAGGTGAGGAGAAGAGAAAGGCGGGGGGGGGAATTAAAAATGAGGAAAGGAGAGATTGGTGAGAAATTACCAGGAGTTGGAGAAACTGATGTATGTGCTATTAGTTTGGAGACTATCCAGACAGAATATGAGCCGATGCTGCCCCAAACTGTGTGTGGCCTCATCATGGCAGTAGAGCAGGCCATGGACGGACATGTCAGAATGTGAATGGGGTCATATTGAAATGGGTGGCACCAGGAGATTTTGCCTTTTGCAGTGGACAGGGCAACACTGCCCAACAAATCGGTTCCCCGACATGCGTCAGGTCCCACTGATGTGGAGGAGACTGTATCAGGAGCATTGGATACAATAGGTGACCCCAACAGAATCACAGGTGAAGTGCTGCCTCACCTGGAAGAACTGTTTGGGGCCCTGAATGGTGGTGAGGGAAGCAGTATGGGGGCAGGCTTGCAGAGATAATGACAGGAGGGAGATAATTTGGGACGGGTGAGTGAACAAGCTTGTACTCCTACTCCTCCTCCTCCCTCAACCACGTAATTCTGGCTTGTTCCCTCTTCCTTTCCAGACCTGATAGAGGGTCTCGGCCCAAAACGTCACCTGTTTTCCCCCCTCTGTAGGCGCTGCCTGACTTGCTGTACCTTTTGTGTGTGTGTGTGTTGCTCAACATTCCCCAGATCTCTTGTGTTTACTAGTTGAATTTGATTGCTTAATCTTTGGCACTGATCAGTGCTTTACGTATAATGCCATGGTCCACATTAGGCCTCTATAATTGTTGGTGCTCCTTAAGGGTGACAAAATGCTTTGCTTTATAGATGAAGTTTAGGCAGAATAACCTTATTATGCTCTTCTGTTCTTGAGATATGGCCTACTACGCCCAGTATCCCTAGATTGAAAGAGTCAGCGCAATTCTGCTCCTGACATTATATGGGATCAGGTGTTTCCAGGCAAGCAGAGATAGTGATGAAATTATGCATTTTCCACATTGAAAACTTACCAGAGGGCTCCATGACTGAATTTCTAGGTTTACCACAATGTCTATTTAAAGTTTTTGAAGTTCTGCATAAAGCAATCTCTGATTCCTAAATGTTACTCAATATTATGTTGTTTATTCTTTAAAATCCTTGCCTCCAAACTTAACACCATGAATTGATAAGATATTTCAAGTTCAAAAATGCAGCATGAAAAATGTCTGTGTTATAGTTGTTAATAATGAAATAACTACACTAAATCACATGTAAATCAGGTGTCAATTAAACCATCCTTTCCTTACAGTCCGTGACCTCTTGATTCAGTGCATTTGGGTGGTTTTGTGATTTCATTGCTAACAGTCCAATCAATATCAGATATTAGGGCCCTGCTGTAATAAAGCCAAGATATTTGAAATTATTTTGGCCTCATCCTTCCAGACTCCTGTTCTGTCTGAGGAAAGGTAACTTGTACTGGTATGAACCCCATCCGCACCTATTTTAATTGGGTCTGTAAAGGACCTCTGTGTAGACCTCATAGACTCCCTTTGGGGGATGGAATGTTGAGGAAAATAGAAGCACTATTGAGAACCTCGTGTGCACTGCCTGTTGATTAAACACGGAGTGCATTACTTTGCTGAGTGGAGCCAGAACTAATTTGCTGAACAGGAGATTTTTTTATTTGGATCAAAGGAGGACCAATTAGATTTACCTAAGACTGCAAAGATTCAGCAATCCATAACTGATGGAGAAAAGCAGCAATGAGAGCAGTAAAATGGCTGTGCCCATTATTAGAACAGAGTTATAACATAGCATTTTGCCTGATTTCAGAATCCGAATCAAGTTTACTGTCACCAATGCAAATCATGAAATTGTTGTTTTGTGGCAGCAGTAATAAATTGCCATAGATGACAATAAAAATAAAGAAATAAATAATGTGAAAAAGGAACCTTCTTTTCGATCAAATTCATTGACATCTGTACTGATGTACTAAAATAATTGAACTGAACACTAAGAATCCAGGAAAAATCTTGACTATCCTCTTCAAACCACACAGAAGATCTATAGAGAGACTGTCGCAGGTGCACAAAAATTATAATACATCAAAATTAAGAAATTGGACAGGTTGGGGCTTCTTACTTTAAAAAACAGTACACTGAAAATGATGGAAACTCTTTAATATTATGGTAATTTGATGCTGTAGACATGGAGAAGATACTTCCATTGGAGGAAAGTCCAGAACTAATTATAAGATGCTCAAATATATTTAAAGAGAAGTTAAGAAAAAGCTCTTTAACCAAGTGGAGTTGCAGAGGCAAGTGGAGAAGATGCATTTAAAGCAAAGTTAGTTTAATATTATAAGCAAAAAGCAAAGGAGTATTGCTGATCTTTTTAAAACCATGCAGATTATGGAAATCTGAAAGAAAAAGAAAAAACGCTGGAAATTCGCAGCAGCAACTGTGGAAAGATAAACAAAATTTACTTAGCTTGAAAGCCCTTCATGAAATCTGGAAAAGACAAGTTAGTTTTATGCTACAAAGAAGATGGAGGAGGGAGAATATTCTCATCAGATTAGATGAAATATTATCGATAGAGACTTGCATGAAACTTAAACTCTGCCATAAAATAATTAGAACAAATATCATGTTATTTGTGGCAATTCAGTAGAACTATGTTCAACTATGTTTGGGTTGTGCCCTATGCATTTTGGAGTATGACATCCATTTCATGTTCATTGAAGTCAGTTACAACTGTGATGAATTTGATCTTTCATAACCAATTTCTAAGTTGATGGTCGAGGAGTCACCTGTCCATTTGATGTTTTTATTTATCTGGATTGTTTGGAAATTGTGACTTGAATTTTCTTCTCTGGTTAATGTACCTACTAGTTCTCAATATGTAAGCATAGATTATTTCCACAGAAAATTTCACTGCCAGCATCAAAACTTTTGGATTAGAGGCTAAAGAGGAATAAGTAAAGATTCAAACAAGCTTTCGCATATATCTCATGTGTGGTGGTCATTTCATTTGTATCTGCTTGTTGTTCCCATGCACTGCAAGCATGGGAAGTACCTACTTTGGCACTAATTGATCCACAGCTAGCTATCTTTTTGATTAGTGTCAGATAAATTGTGAGTCCCTGTGTTACCTGCGGAGTCTGCAATGTGTGTGGGAGTTGGAATGCTGGTTGCTGTGTACGGCTGCTTCACTTAAAAGTTGTAGATGCTGATTCTTCTTAAATTTACTTTGTGGCTGAGAAAATCTATATTACATTCTCTATCATGCTGGATCTGGGAGGCTGCACATGTCAAAGCTGTCAAATCATATATAAGGATTATTTTGTTTTTAATTCATTCTGTGCTCTTGATGAACGACAGAACAGTCTCAAAGGACCAGATGGCCTAATGCTGCTCCTATTTTTTTTGGAGCTTTTCTGTTCAAATTATATTTGTCATTGAAATAAATAATTACAAAGGCTAAGATCCACATACAACTACGTTAGTTTCTACATTTTTATCTGCTATTTATCTAATTGTGTTAAGTGGACAATTTAACGTCTACTGAGAAGGGACAAGGGATTGTGTTGAACTTTGACCTTTTCTCCTTTAAAATATAATTTATTGCTGAATTTCAAATAAAATTAAAGCAGATGGCACAAAAATTCAACAAAAATTGTAATGGAATTGTGCCCATTCACTCATCAGCAAATGCTTTGTCTACAATAGCTGAGCACCATTTCAATGGAAATGAAAATCAGATTTCTCGAACTTGCAACTGATCTGCAGTGTCGACTTTACAGCCAGATGGCAAACTGAAAATCTACTCTGAAAGTTTTTATTTCTTCAAAACTTCCAAATGAAATTATGTTCAGATTCTGCTGCCTTCAAACCAATCCTTTAATCCTTTAAACAGGAGACGACTAGTCAAAGTGACATCTGTGATCAAATAGAGTGAATAGGTTTGAAATTCATTTAAACACAGAGATCTCTGTTCACTCTCAGGGTAAGTAACATTAAACCAAAAGTAATGACTCCTGAAGCAGCCAATGGGAGTTAACATGCATTCACTGTTAAGAATACAACTATAACTACAAACCTTGGCAGTATTCAAGTTCTGTTTAAGAAGATCAATGCAATATGTTAAATACTGTTACCTGCTCAATAATTGTTTTGGAATCATTAACACTTCCATTTCCAATTATTGTAAACTATGTGCAAAGGGGAAAAACATGTATTTAGATACAAGAAATTCTTTGAATGCTGGAAATCAAATCAATATGCTCCTGGACCTTGGCCTCAATACATCTTTGTGCAATTGAGACCTTGATTTCCTCACTTCCATACCCCAGTCAGTTCAGGCTGGCAACAGCATCTCCTCCACAATCTCCATCAGCGCAGGTACACCACAAGGCTGTGGGCTTAGGCCTCTGCTCTACCCGCTCTACACTTAATGACTGTGTGGCTAAGCACCACTCCAATGCTACATTCAAGTTTGCTGACAATACCACTGTTGTAGTCTGAATCAAAGGAGGTGATGAATCATCGTGTAGAAGGGAGACTGAAAATCTGGCAGAGTGGTGCCGTAACAACCTCTTAATGACCAAGGTGCTAATTATTGACTTCAGGAGAAAGAAACCAGAAGTCCATGAGATAGTCCTCATCTAAGGTTCAGAGGTGAAGAGGGTCAGCAACTTTAAGTTCCTCAGAGTTATCATGTCCTGGGCCCAGCACATAAGTGTAATTATGAAGAAAGCATGGCAGCACCTCTACTTCCTTAGGTGTTCGCGAAGAACTTCTTTAGGAGTTTGTGTGATGACTAAAACTTTGATAAACTTCTATAGATCTGTAATGGAGAGTGTATTGACTGGCTGCATCATAGCCTGGTATGAAAACATCAATGCCTTTGAATGGAAAATTCTACAAAAAGTGGTGAATACGACCCAGTCCATCATGAGTAAAGTGGGTAAAGCCCTCCCCACTATTGAGCACATCCACATGAAACGCGGTTGTAGGAATGCAGCATCCATCAAAAGGGATCCCCAAAACCCAGGACATGCTCTCTTCTCACTGCTGTCATCAGGAAGAAGGTACAGGGGCCTCAGGACTCCCACCACCAGGTTCAGGAACAGTTATTGCCCCTCAACCATCAGGCTTTTGAAACAAAGGGGATAACTTCACTCAACTTCACTTGCCCCATGTTCCTGCAGCCAATGGACTCACTTTCAAGGATTCTTCATCCCATGTCCTTGATATTTACTGTTTATTAACTTTTTATTAATATTCCTTTTTTATCTGGACAGTTTGTTGTCCTTTGCACACTGGTGGAACAGCTGAGTTGGCGCGGCCTTTGATTGATTCTGTAATGGTTATTATTCTATAGATTTATTGAGTATGCCTGCCAGAAAATGAATCTCAGGATTGCACATGGTGACATATGTCTAGTTTGATAATAAACTTACTTTTGATCTTTTTTTTGAACACAATGCTGGATGAATTCAGCAAGTCAGGCAGCACCTATGGAGATGAATAAACAGGTGAAATTTCAGGCCGAGACCTGGTCAAAATTTCGACTGTTTATTCATTTCCATAGATGCTGCCTGACCTGTTGAGTTCCTCAGTGTATTGTGTCTGTTGCTATATTTATAAAACAGCTTTATTGCCCTTAAGATCCCAAAGCACTTTAAAATCCATTTACTGTTTAATGTAGGCAAACATGATAGCCAATTTATTCATATTATGTCCGTAAACCACCATCTAGGAAAGGAAAGAACACAACAGTTTCTGCAGATGCTGAAAATGCGAAGTAACACACATGAAGTTCTGGAGGAACTCAGCAGTTCAAAATTCAAAGTGAATTCATTATTTAAGTACATATGTGTCACCATATGCAATGCTGAAATTCATTTTCCTGCAGGCATACACAGTAAAGTCAAAAAACACAGTAGAATCAATGAAAAACCGCACCCAACAGGATGGACAAACAACCAATGTGCAAAAGACAACAAATTGTGCAAATACAAAAGAAATAATAAATAAATATACAACAAATATTGAGAACATAAGATGCAAAGTCCTTAAAAGTGAGTCCATAGTTTGTGGAAATGGTTCAGTGATGGGGTGAGTGAAATTATCCCCTCTAGCCCAACAACCTGAAGGCTGAGGGGTAATAAGTATTCCTGAACTGGGTGGTGTGGATCATGAGACTTCCGTGCCATCTTCTGAATGGCAGCAGCGAGAAGAAGGCTTGACCTGGATGATGGGAGTCCTTGGTGATGGATGCTGCTTTCCTGCAACGGTGCTCCATGGAGATGTGCTCAAAGGTGGGGAGGGCTTTACCCGTGATGAACCGGGCTGTATCCACTACTTTTTGTTAGGACACAAATGTCAGGCAGCATCTATGGGAAGGAATAAAGTGACAAGATTTTGGGCCGAGAACCTTCATCAGGACTGGAAAGAAAGGGGGAAGAAGTCAGAATAAGAAGGTGGGGGAGGGGAAGGACTACAAGCTGGATGGTAATAGGTGAAGGCCGGAAGCTGGGGGTGGGGGGGGGATGAAGTGAGAAGAAGTAAAGGGCTGAAGAAGGAGGGATCTGATAGGATAGGACAGTGGGCCATGGGAGAGAGGGAAGGAGGAGGTGCACCAAAGGAAGGTGATAGGTGAGGTGAGAAGGGGTAAGAGGGGAGCCAGAATTAGAACTGGAAATAGAGAGAAAGGGGAAAGCAAGAAAGCACCAGAAGGTAGAGAAATCAATGTTCATGCCCTCAGATTGCAGGCTACCCAGATGGAACATAGGTGCAGTTAAATGTGTGTAATGACCAGCCTCCTGAAGCTCTTCAGGATAAATGTGAGGTTATCCACTTTGGTGGCAAAAACAGGAAAACAGATTATTATCTGAATGGTGGCCGATTAGGAAAAGGGGAGGTGTAACGAGACCTGGGTGTCATTATACACCAGTCATTGAAAGTGGGCGTGCAGGTACAGCAGGCGGTGAAAAAGGCGAATGGTATGCCAGCATTTATAGCAAGAGGATTCGAGTACAGGAGCAGGGAGGTACTACTGCAGTTGTACAAGGCCTTGGTGAGACCACACCTGGAGTATTGTGTGCAGTTTTGGTCCCCTAATCTGAGGAAAGACATTCTTGCCATAGAGGGAGTACAAAGAAGGTTCACCAGATTGATTCCTGGGATGGCAGGACTTTCATATGATGAAAGACTGGATCGACTAGGCTTATACTCGTTGGAATTTAGAAGATTGAGGGGAGATCTTATTGAAACGTATAAAATCCCAAAGGGATTGGACAGACTAGATGCAGGAAGATTGTTCCCAATGTTGAGGAAGTTCAGAATGAGGGGTCACAGTTTGAGGATAAAGGGGAAGCCTTTTAGGACCGAGACTAGGAAAATCTTCTTCACACAGAGAGTGGTGAATCTGTGGAATTCTCTGCCACAGGAAACAGTTGAGGCTAGTTCATTGGCTATATTTAAGAGGAAGTTAGATATGGCCCTTGTGGCTAAAGGGATCAGGGGGTATGGGGGGAAAGCTGGTACAGGGTTCTGAGTTGGATGATCAGCCATGATCATACTGAATGGCGGTGCAGGCTCGAAGGGCCGAATGGCCTACTCCTGCACCTATTTTCTATGTTTCTATGATACAAGTCAGAGCCACAGTGCAGTAGTCGTTCAGGCATATTAATTTGTTTATTTTTTAGGTACTGGGAGGAAAGTGGTTTTCTAAAAGCAGGTGGAATGCTGCTGTACATAACGTATTTGGATTTTTAAAAAGGCCCCTGTAAGGTTACCGCCTAAAAGAGTATTATGCAAGATATGGCTCATGGGAATGAGGGCAATATATTAACAGATGGAAGATTGGTTAACAAATGGGAGACAATGAAAGGGGATAAATAGGTCATTTCAAGCTGGCAAGCTGTAACTAATGAGGTACATTAGGGATCTGTCCTGGGGGATTCATTTATTTACAATCTGTATTAATGATTGAGATGTAGGAGTGAAATGTAATATTTTTAAGCGTGCATTCAATTCAAAGCAAAGTGGAATAGAAAGCTATGAGGAGAGTATAACAAGTTTTGGAAGAAAGATAGACAGGGTAGATGATGAGCAAGACGAAGACAGGAGAGTAATGTGAAATATGGGAAATTATCTACTTTGGTAAGAAGAATAGAAAAATTGAGAAAATAATTTGCAGTGTCTTGTAGTGGGCCCCACACAAGGTCTGCATCTTCACTAAAAACTGTAGACACATCCCTTCATGGTGTGTTCTGAACAGTATTTAGGCTGTGGGACGGGGACCTAAGATACCACCTATAACTTTCTAACAGCTCCTACTGTCAAAAGGTTATTCGCTGATTACAAGTGTATTTGACTAAAACAAAATAAAAATTTAAAAAGCTATAAACTTTAAGATTAAGTTTTAAGAATAAAGTTGGCGTTATTTAATTGTCAAACGCATATTTACATGGAGGTAGAGAAGAAAATAAAACAAATTATTTTCTAAACCTGCCTTCTAAGTGAAGATTGGCAACACCATCAAGAATGCTAACCATGCCATCCCACACTGCACTTTGGAAAGTCTGATCACCTAGCTGTACTTCTTATAGGCATCTGTTAGTCTCATGAGACCATGGATTTGCGCCTTGGAAGGTTTCCAGGGCGTAGGCTTGGGCAAGGTTGTATGGAAAACCAGCAGTTGCCCATGCTGCCAGTCTCCCCTCTCCACACCACTGATGTTGTCCAAGGGAAGGGCATTAGGACCCATACAGCTTGGCAACAGTGTCGTCGCAGAGCAACGTGTGATTAAGTGCCTTGCTCGAGGACACACAGGCTGCCTCAGCCAAGGCTCGAACTAGCGACCTTCAAATCACTAGACAAACGCCTTAACCACTTGGCCACACGCTAACACTCTGTACTTCTACCCCCAGCATAAAGGCAGAGATTGAGGACCGCAGTACCAATGGAAAGTACCACAAAAGTATGTTTTGAATCAGTGGACTGGACAATATTCAGGAATTCATCTTCGAATCTGAATGAATACATCACAGTTGCCTCTGACTTCATCAAGGTATGGAGATCCTAAGATACCCAGTCATCAAGATCCCCCTCTCAGCCTCACCAGCGTAGTCCAAAGGAAAGCTTATGAAGCAATATCTTTGGCACCAGCTTGGCTGCAGGAGCTGCCGAAGGATGTTCAATGACGTCCAGCTGCCTTAGGGGCTCCGCTCCGGATTTGCTGTCTGGGTTTACTCACGTAGCCTTCGTCTCTCTTGAGGCTGCCCTCAAGGCAGTGGGGCTTTTTACCCATAGCTGGGGATCTGGTTCAGAAGCACCAGGGCGTGTCCACACACCGGTGGGTCTGTGTGCTACGTGGGCAGGGGCCGGACCTCCTTCCCATCCTCTGTCATTCAGCCTGAGTCTGAAAGGAGCTTAGTTTCTGTACGTCACCAGCGAAAACGTACCACATGAGCCTTGCTAGTGGAGAGGCTATGAACACGTTCAGCTCACCCCGCTGGCAAGACTGCTAGCCAGCGGTGGAAGCTGAAAGTGAGAATGACAAACACTACCTAGTACACTACCACACCGGATGCATCATGACAACCATTTTGACACCATAAAACTACACCTGTGTAAAGTCAGCAGCATCTGGTGACAAAAGGGCAACAACCATACCAGTGCCCAAGAAGAGCAGGATGATCTGCCTCAGTGACTATATGCCAGTTGCACTCACTTCTATTATGGTGAATGTGCTTTGAGAGTTGGTCATGGCCAGAACCAACTCCTGTTTAAGCAAAGACCTGGACCTGCTCCAATTTGCCTGTCGCCACAATAAGTCTACAGCGGTTGCAATCTCACTGGCCCTCCACTCTGACTTGGAGCACCTGAACAATGGCAATACCTACATCAGGCTGCTTTTTATTGATTACAGTTCAGTATTCAACACAATCATACCCTCAGTACTAATCAACAAGTTCCTACAGCCAGATTTGGGAACGGCTTCTTTCCAACTGTGATAAGACTGCTGAACGGATCCTGACCCGAATCTGGGCCGTACCCTCCAAATATCTGGACCTGCCTCTCGGTTTTTTTTTTGCACTACCTTACTTTCCCTTTTCTATTTTCTATTTATGATTTATAATTTAAATTTTTAATATTTGCTATCGATTTGTATTCCAGGGAGCGCGGAGCGCAGAATCAAATATCACTGTGATGATTGTACGCTCTAGTATCAATTATTTGGCGACAATAAAGTATATAAAGTAATAAATCATGGGCGTCTGTACCTCCCTCTGCAACTGGATCCTGGATTTTTTCATCAGGAGAGCACAGTCAGAAATAACATCGCTTTCGTGCTGACAGTCAACACTGGTGCACCTCAGGGGACTGTGCTTAGCCCACTGCTGAACTTCCTACACCCATGACTGTGTGGCTAGGCACAGCTCAAACGCCATCAGTAAATTTGCCAATGACACGACTACTGTTGGCAGAATTTCAGATGGTGAGGAGGAGGAGCACAGGAGTAAAACAGATCAGCTTGTTGAGAGTTGTTGCAACAACAATCTTGCACTCAACGCCATTAAGATTAAAAAAATTGTTTGTGAACTTCAGGAAGAGGAAGTCAAGGGAACACACATCAGTCCTCATCGAGGGATTGGCAGTGGAAAGGGTGAGCAATTTCAAGTTACTGGGTGTCAGCATTTCTGAAGATCTATCCTCGGCCCAACATGTTGATGCGGTTCCAAAGGAGGCACGACAGCGACTGTATTTGTTAGGACTTTGAAGAGATTGGGTTTGTCACCAAAGACTAGCAAATTCCTGCCGATGTACTGTGGAGAGGACTCTAACTAGTTGCATCAATGTTTGGTGAAGAAGGGCCGCTGCACAGGATCAGAAAAAGCTGCAGAGAGTTGCAGACTCTGGCAGTTCCATCATGAAGGACCACATCATCCAGGACCTGCCCTCTTCTCATTGCTACCATCAAGGAGGAATATATATTTATTTTTATGATTGTAATTGATAGTGTATCCCATTGTACTGCTGCAAAACAGCAAATTTCACAACATATGCCAGTGATATTAAACCAGTTTCTGATTCTGCTGGCTATTGCAAATCTGAGGGGCATCACTGACCAAGAGAGTTCAACAATTTGTGGAACTCTCTTAGACTTGGTATGTCTTTTGGAAAAGAGAATTGAATCACCTGACATTCAACATGCTCCTGACATCCATCTTGCATTGCACAGGCACAGATGTCTAGAAGATGCCTCTTTGTGGTTTATCGTCAGCTGGCAGGTCATCTGGGTCCACTGCTAACTCGCTTCAGCCTATTATCTAAATACTGTGACGCTATTAAATGCTGGTATACAGGGAGATGTGAGTGAAATTGTCCACCGAAATAAAAATGTGATGTTACATCTTCTGGTGGAACATACAATTATAGTTATAAGTATAAGTGTAAAGAAGTCTTGATGCAACTTTACCACCCCTTGTGAAACCGTGTGCAGGTCTGGGTTCCTTAATAAAGGAAGGATATACTTGTTTGGGAGGCAGTGCACAAAAATTCACGGTACTGATTCCTGGGGTGCTGGTTTTGTCTAAGTATAACTAGAATGAACAAATGGGGTTTAGAAAAATGAAAATGTGATCTCACTGAAGTGTACGAAGTTCTCAAGCAGCTTGCCAAGACAGATCTATCTTAGAGGGGAAGCCTTGAAATAGGGAGTATAGTCACTGGATATAGAGGCAGTCACAAGGTGAAGATGAGGCAAAGTTTCTTTATAAGGTACTGAATCTTTGAGTCATAGACTTCTGTTGCATGGAAACAGACCCTTCGGCCCACTGAGTCCATTCCAGCCATTAACTACCCATTTTCACTCATCACTAATCCCATTTTTATCGTCCCCAAATCCCCATCCACTTCCCTCAAAATCTACCAAACTGCTGTCCAAGGCTAATTTACCATGGGCAAGTAACCTACTCATTCCCATGTCCTTAGGATATGGGAGGAAACCAGAGAACCTGGCAGAAGCCCACACGGTCACAACGTTGTGCAAACCCCACAATGATAACACTGGAGGTCAGGATAGGACTGGAGCTGTGAGGCACTGCTCTATTGAAGGAGCTTATGGTAAAGGAACCCTTAAGGGGAAGTGATCACAGTATGATAGAACTCATCCTGCAGTCTGAGAGGGAGGGAATCTAAAATAGGATATATTGGTATTATGGTTGGTAACTGCAGAAACATGAGAAAGGGGACAGTACTAGGGATAATAATAGTGCAGCAATAGCTGGAGCTACTGGAGTAATTCAGAAGGTTTAGTTCATCTCGAAGAATAAGGATTGTAAAGGGAGGATGAGGCAATGGTGGCTGACAAAGGAAGTCAAAGACAGCATAAAAGCAAAAGGGAGTGTGTACAAGTTAGCAAAAATAGTGGAAAGCTTTCAAAGTTCAACAGAAGGCAGCTAAAATGCAATGGGCGAAAAGATGAAATATGAAGGTAAACTAGCCAATGATGTAAAAGAGAATAACAATTTTTGTTCAGATACATATCGAGTAAAACTGAGGTAATGATGAACATCAGATCACAGGTAAATGATATTGAGGAGATGGTAATGGGGAACAAAGAAATAGCGGACAAACTGAATGAATACTTTATTTACATCAGTCGTCATTGTGGAAAATGACAGCAGTGTGCCAGAAACTCGAGAGTCGGGGGCAGAAGTGAGTGCAGTCACTATTACTAAGGAGAAGGTGCTTGGGAAACTGAAAGGTCTGGACCAGATGGACTACATCCCAGGGTTCTGACAGAGGTAGCTTGAAGAGATTGTGGAGGCATTAGTAGTGATATTTCAAGAATCACTCAATGCTGGAATGGTTCTGGATGACTGGAAAAATGCAAGTGTTGCACCACCATTTGAGAAGGGAGTGAGGCAAAAGACTGGAAATTATAGGCCAGTTAGCCTGACTTCAGTGGTAGGCAAGATGTTAGAGTCCATTATTAAGAATGAGGATTCGGAGTACTTTGGGACACATGATAAAATAGGCCAAAGGTTGCATAGTTTCCTTAAGCGAAAATCTTGCCTGACAAATCTGTTTGAGGAACTAACAGCCAGAATAGACAAAATGTTGACTTGGATTTTCAGAAAGCCTCTGACAAGGTGCTGCTCATGAGGCTGCTGAAGAAAGTAAGAGCCCGTGGTATTCCAGGACAGATACTAGCATGGATAGAAGATTAGCTGACTGGCAGGAGGTACAGAGAGAGGATAAAGAGCCCTTTTCTGGTTGGCTGCGAGTGATTAGTGGAATCACAGTGGTTGGCTTTTGACCCTCTCTTTTCACAATATATGTTATTGTGTGACAGAATTGATGGCTTTCTGGCAAAGTTTGTGAATGGCAGAAAGATAGGTGGAGGACAGGTAATGTTGAGGGAGCCGGGAATTTGAAGAGGGATTTGATAGATTAGGAGAATTGGTAAAGAAGTGGCAGATGGAATACAGTGTAAGAAAATGTATCGTTATGCACTTTGAAGGAATAAAGGAAATTCTATTTTCTAAATGGAGAGCAAATTCGAAAATCGGAGGTGCAGAGGGACTTGGGAGTCCTTGTGCCAGATTCCCTAAAGGTTACCTTGCAGGTTGAGTCGGTAATAAGGAAGGTAAGTGCAATGTTAACATTTATTTTGAGAGGACTAGAATATAGAAGGAAGGAAGCAATGCTAAAACATTCTAAGGAATTAGTCAAACTGCAGTTGGAGTATCGTGAGCAGTTTAGGACCCCATATCCAAAAAGGGAGGGTCCAGAGGAGTTTCCTGCAATGAAAGGGTTAACATATGAGGAGTGTTTGATGGCTGTGCGCCCATACTCACTGGAGTTTTGAACAATGAGGGGAAATCTCATTGAAACCTACCAAGTACTGAAAGGACTAGATCAAGTGAGTGGTCGTGGAGAGAATATTGCAATAGTGGGAGAGTCTAGGACTAGAGGTCACAGCCTCCGAACAGGAGGGGGTCTGGTCCCTTTAGAACAGAGAAGAGGAGGAATTTCTTTAGCCAGGGGGTGGTGAATCTGTGGAATTCTTTGCCACAGGCAGCTGTGGCAGCCAAGTCATTGAGTATATTTAAAGTGGAGGTGGCTAGGTCATTGATTAGTAAGGGTGCCGAATGCTATAGGGAAATGGCAGAAAAGTGGGATTGAGAGGGATAATAGATGAGCTATGATCAAATGGTGGTGCACTCTCAATGGTCCGAATGGCTAATTCTGCTTCTATGTCTTATGGTCTTTCTAGCTCTGCTACCCTGCTGTCCTTTGGCATTCATCTGGTTAATTAGACTTTTGTTAGATCATTTATTAGGCTAAAGAAATATATAAAGTTATGGGATAAATTGAAAAGCGGAGTTAATCCATAATCTTATGGAATGTTAATCTCAGCAAAGACCTTTTCACATCCTGTGCCTTCTCTACATCTATTGTTGCGTTTTAGGTGGGTTTTTCTTTCTTCCAGACACTTGCACGTCAGCAATTTTCTGAGAAACTCCTTGTAATAAATCCATTGGAACCACATTAACTGTCTGAAAATCATTACATATTATATGCAGATTACAGAATATGTACAGGGTATGCAGATAGTAAACCAGAGCCTTTACTTTGATATGCAGGAAGAGAAAGGGAAGAGACTGGCATTTGATGAGCCAGCTATTTGCAATAATTTGGTATACAGTTCTTCACTTCTATGATCCTCTCTATTCATCATTTCTTGAACTTCCTTCAACTTTACCGTGCAGAATTATTTTTTGTTGCAGCTTGCCAGTCAAATAAGGCATTCTTGTCTTTATGTTCATTCAGTTGCCATTGAATTTACTAAATATCCCTGTTTCTAATGAGAACATTAGTTGTAGTATCAGTGTTCTTTATATTCGTGGTCAAATTCTTCATTTTATTGTTTGAGGAAAAAAATTGAGCTTTAATTAATTGAAGATAAATTATAATCATTGATGATGCAAATTAGTACTTTATGCACATTTAATACTTTTGAAATCCATGCATGATTTTTAATCAAAAATAATTTGTCATTGTGAGATGTAGCATCTTCAAGTGAATAATCAATCAAAGTACATTTGTTAATAATGTATTAAATAACTGTTTGGGGATTTTAATTTGTATTGTTTTCCACAGTGTTAAAAGATCTATTTTGTTTTGAATTAGCTATGTGAAATGATTGATTGCTGAAAATAGTTTATTCATGAATTGTTACCAGGAGCCATCAAATGGAAAATTGAGCTGGAATGGGACACGGAGGATTCAGAATATCTGCAGAAAGTGAAAACACATGTGGCAAAAGCATTGAATGAAGTCACTCCAGACATCATTGTGTACAATGCAGGCACTGACATCTTAGATGGTGATCAGCTGGGAGGACTGGCTGTCTCACCTCAGGTTTGTGAGATCAATTCAGGGGAACCCAGCTGTTTGTACTTTGCATGTAGATGAATGAAACTGCTTTGAAAATAAGTTATCCCTTTAAAATGCCGTATGTTGAAATACACCCCTGCCCAATTAAACACGGACAAATGTAGTTTGGTGGATTAGCAGGTTTGCAGATGACACCAAGATTGGTGGAGATGTGGACAATGTAAAGGACCATCAGTGAATATAGTGGGATATACATCACTTAGATATGGGCAGAGAAGTGGCAGGTAGAGTTTAATCCTTGCAAGTTTGAGATGTTATAGTTGGGAGTCAAATGAAAGGAGAAAGTATACAGTTAATGGTAAGACACTTAATAGCATTGAGGTACAGGGGGGTCTTGGGGTTGCGGTCCATAGTTTACTGAAAGTTGTGACACAATTGGATAAACTGGTAAAGAAAATGTATGGAATTTTTCCCTTTATTGGCAGAGATGTTGAGTATAAAGGTAAGGAGGTCATACTGCAGCTTGCAGTTATGTAAAGCTTTAGCCAGACAACACTTGGAGTATTGTTTGAAGTTCTGGTCATCCCATTATAGGAAGGATGTGGAGTCTGTGGAAATGGTGCAGAAGAGGTTTACCAGGAGGCTGCCTAGATTAGAGGGTATAAGCTGTAAGGAAGTCGCACCACCTTCAGGAAAACTTGCACCACTCACGCCCCTCTTTACACTGGCAACACAGTAGTGGAAACTGTAAACAGTTTCAAACCCCTGGGAGTGCACATCTCGCACAAATCCTCATGGTCTCAGAACACGTCCTATACACCGTCAGGAAATCTCACCAATGCCTCGACTTTCTGAGGAGGCTGAAGAGAGCTGGGCCATGCACATCTACACTCATGTTCTTGTACAGATGCACAGTAGAGAGCTTCCTAACATGCTGCATCACTGCATGGTCAGGAAACTGCACTGTGGCGGCCAGGAAAGTTCCATACCAGGTAGTCAAAACTGCCCAATGCATCCCCAGCACCAGACTACCTGCCGTCAAGGGCATATACACAGAAAGGCGCTGGAAAAGGGCCAGTAATGTCATGAAGGATCCCACCCACCCTGCTCATGGACTGTTTGTCCCTCTCCCTTCAGGGAGGAGGCTACGTAGCAACATTTATCATTTCCTGTCAGTTACCTTATGTATAGACACTCGTGTGCTTAGCATCACTTTATGGACTTACAATCAACATATGTGTAGAAGCTATCTTATGTGTTTATACTTATCATGTTTTTTATTATTCTGTTCTTACTGTTTTTTTCCTACTGCATCAGATAAGGAATAACAATTATTTTGTCCTCCTTTACACTTGTGTACTGGGAATGACATTAAACAATCTAGAATCTTGAATCTTAAAGGGTTTGACAAACTTGGGCTGTTCTCCCTAGAGTTTTGGATACCGTCGGGGAGATAAGATAGAGGGTTTTTTTTTAATTGTGAGAGGCGTAGATTGGGTTGGTAGGCAGATTCCTTCCTCAGGGTAGAAAGGTGAAACACCAGAGTTCATACTTTTAAATTAGAGGGAGTAAAATATAAAGGTGACATACGAGGCAAGTTTTTAATGCAGAGAATGCTAGGTGCCAGGAGTGGGTACTGGGGGATAGTGATGGAATTAGACATATGAATATGGAGGGAACAGGACATTTAGCATCAAGATCAGCATAACATTATGGGCTGTATGGCCTGTTCCGTGCTGTACTGTTCTTCATTCTAAATTAAAATACATCAGCATTGTTTCTCATAGAAACCTAATGGAATGCTCCGTTATATTTTTCTCAATTCAATAATACCTGTTCCATGAGTTTCATTAGCTTAAGCAAGTGATATGTAATTTCTGCTTTTGTATTATGCATTACATCATGATGATTTGACGTTTCTTCCTATTGAGTTAAAATGAATTTTGTGAATCCATTCCTCATTTCTAGTTAGTTTTGTTCTCAGAATTTGCCACAATTGCTACTGACTGCTGTGTACATGATCCATAGGAAAGTTACAGCATTTTAAAAGAAATGCTTCATATACCACTCATTCGAATGCATATGTTCTTAAAATCTCTAACTATTAAATAATTATGCTTGTCTATGATATGTGGATAAATGAGTATACCAAATTCTGTTCAAATTAGCAAAAAATAATTACTGCTTCACTGCTACAAAATCAATTTGTATTTGCTGAAGAGCTTATTATCCTATAATTTAATCTTGGCCATTTCAACATGATTATGACTTTACAGAAAATCTGTTTCATAATTGGAAATAATAGTATAATACTCATAAAAGATATAAGAAATAGCAATTGCTTTTTTCCTTGCCTTTAGGGAACAATAATTAATAATGATACAAACTAAAAAAATTTATGTGTCATAGTGATATAAATATTAATTCATTTTTTTCTCTAGGGAATTATTAAAAGAGATGAAGCAATTTTTGAGGCAGCCCGCAAATATAAGATACCCATCCTGATGGTGACATCTGGAGGCTACCAAAGGTCCACAGCCCGGATCATAGCTGATTCTATTCTTAATTTGCATCGTTTGCAACTCATAGACCAAAGGCTGATTTAGGAGGATTGGATGACTATTGTCATAGCATATCTAATGTGGAACCTTTTTATCAACTACAACACCACCACTGTCAATGCAAAAAAAAAGTTAGTTTTGTGAAAAAAAACATAATTTAAATACTGAAGTTACAATGTTCTATAATCTATCTTAAAGAGAGTTATAAATGTTAATAAAGTAAAAATACAAGTAGGTTTATAATTATTAAAATCTTAAAGGAACATTCCTCTCTGGTGCAATAAGGACATGATTTTTTTTTTGTAAAAAAAATAGATACTAAAATATACTTGGCTCTGTGAAGGATCTATATAAATGTAAGTTTTATCATAAAAAAATAACTTCTTGAAAGTTTTTGTCCCACCCTGATACAAACTTATGTTTTTATTATGCTTGAAACACTGTTTTGTGTCAGTGTGATATTTATATTTAGATACTAACCTTCCTTCTTGGTATTCAGACTGGAGCAAATAGTGATATAAGGTGAGCACCAGTTTCTAGTTAATAGTTTTGTTACAGTTGTAATAGAATGTATCAGAAGAAATGCAGAAATATATTGGAAATTTTTATCAAAATGCTACTGAAGACTGAAAGTCTATTTTATTGCCCAGCAAACTATTTGTAAAGGAATGTGCCTTTAAATGTAAGATACTTAGATTCTTGTTCTCAGAGTTTAAAAAAAATTCTTGTGTTCTGACATAGGGTATTACTATTTTAATATGCATCTTTCTGTATGCCCTATATAAAAATTGCGCTATATATTAATACTAAGTAATTAAGTTCAGTAATCACATTTTAAACACTATTGGAGCATGATTCCTTCATTCACATCTGGCACTGAATACATACTTGATTCTGCACTTGTATTGGATGCATTTTATCACTAATTAATCTCAAATTTAGGAATAAATTCAGTTTGGGTTCATCAAAATCTAATTCTGTTGAATTGAAAAGCAGCTGCCAGCAAAATAATGGAAAGAAAATTCAAGCAAATGTTTAATATGTCGTGAACTTGCCATTATTGGTTTGCTGTTCAGCAGGGTAAAGGGAAATATCTACCCTTTAAAGTTTTAGAAAGTAGATTGCACCTTGAAATCTATGCCATTTCCAGTCACCAAAGGAGAAAACAATGTGGAGATGGTGTTGAAAACTCCACATGATTTTATGGAATTAGTATTTGGGAAGATTCCCAAAAACAGGCACAGGGTCAATTATATGGAATGAATATGTGTCAGTTGTGAATCCCAAGTGCATCACTCTATGAACCTCACAATTGATTTTCTTGCTCTTAAGACAAGAAAAGTGTTAATATGATTCTCCAAACTGTTAAGATCAAACAAAGGTACAACAGAATTGCCAGGCTCTTTTCTTTATAGAGCATCTTTCAAGATTGCAGTGGATCCCAGAAAATTGTTGGATAGGGCCGATATGGGACGATTATCCAGAAGCTCACAAGTATCCTGATCATTGCATAGAATTGATTTCTGGTTTGGAGAATGATGTGATTGAAATCTTTCAGAGTTAGTTGGACTAAGACGTAAAGGGGCATGTGACTGCAATTTTAAACTTGCACATCATTACTCTTACATACCATATCTTTGGTGTAAATTTTGTGTAACTCACTTGACTTAAGAATTTTAAGTTACTTAACTATCCTGAAGGGAGTTATGAATTGCACATTGGACACTTTTGCTACTTCATTTATAAATATAATTCTAGCTTAATTGTTTATTCTCTATCAGATAACTAAATACTGTGTTAAAGTACAAAATAATATATTTTGAAAAACTTTGCATCACATTTGAGGTATATTTAACATGTTATTATGATCTAGGTTATAAATCTCATTTTGTAGCAATCATGTCAGAAGGTTGTGGGTTCAAGATTTGAGCATAACCATCTTGGCTGGCATTTTTGGAGATTACATCTTTGGAATGGGATGGTCCCATCTGCTCTTTCAGAGGAATGTTTCAAAGCATGACAGGGAGATTGACCATGAGACACCAGTATCTGTCCCCCACTCAACATCACAGAAAAGGGATCATCAAAGGGGTCTTGTATATTTGTTTGTGGGAACTTGTTTTGTGCAAATTGTTTGCAAGCTTACTACATTAAATCAACCATTATATTTCAAAATACTTATTTGACTGTAAAGTACTCTGAGATATCTTGAAGTGGTGAACATGTAAATGCAATTTTGCCCCTTTTAAAGAGCTGATGTGTGAAGGGATATGGGAAGAAGGGAGGAGACGGGGGCTGAGAAAGAAAATGAATCAGCCATGATAAAATGGCAGAGCAGGCTCGATGGGCCGAATGGCCGAATACTGCTCCCATATGGTATCACATAACTTGGAAATATTTTGTTAAAACCTTGATTTCAGTTGAATGTAAAATGAACTTAGTTTGGTTTAAAATCACTTTTTACTGATGGGAGGTTTGGTGACTCTGGATGATTCCTTTACTGGAAATAAATGCTTCTAAATGCTATTATTCATTTGGGATGAGGATATTTAAATTTTTGCAACGCACAGCACATTATTATTGAGCATCATCCAACCCATCCATTTTAATCCAGAGTCAAGTATTCTTTTGCTTTGAGAACTAGTCCAGATATTGCATTTTGTCAGATGCAAAGAGATAAAGACTTGCATTTAGAAAGAATTATTCATATTCTTCCCAGAGCACCCAAAAGAGCTCATGCAGTAGTTTTGAAACAAGGGAAACAAGGCCACCAATTTGCACCCAACAGCCACACACCGATGGCAATGTACTGGAAAGTAAATTTCCTGTAATTTCTTCTGAAAGATATTGTATTTATGATCATTGATCAGTAAATTCTGTAACATATTTTAATGTTGCATCATCTCATGATATAGGTTTCAAAGCCGATTTCAGATGAGCAAATAGTCCTGATTGCATTCTAATGTTAGCACTAAATTAATGATGCACAATTGGTGGTGTTGGTCTCCCATTAAAGTAATGGAAGGGACTTCGGATAATGCATTAAACTGAAGTACACTCAGTCGATTCTAAAGGTTTGGGTACATAGTTAAGATCGCCTGTCACAGTTTGAGGTGGTGCTGCTGGTCTAATAAAATAATGATTGATATTTTTCTGTCAACCACAACTAAGATTAATTGTTGATCTTACTGCTATTTGTTGTGCTACAAGTAAAATGTATTTATAACAGTATAGAATGGTATAACATCAATATTGATTTAGAAAGCCTGATATAGCAAATCTACAGGTAATGTTGTTCTATTGGAGAATTAGTAGCATTGTATGTTACTTAAGTACAAAGAAAATGATTTAGATACCTTTTCTGAAAATAAGCAATCAGCTAAACATTAAATCATTGCTAAACTATTGATGGTGTTTGCCTAAATTTATTTTCAAAGTTAAGAGCTGTTTCATGGCAAGTTAGCATTACGACATTGGAAGGTTGATACATTGTATGTGTTATGAACATTCTCATTTGCAAATCAATGTGAAACAATAAAGCTGTTATTTTCTCATAACCAGAAGTCATGTCAACACATGGAATTGTGGGACAGTCTTCAAGCTATAGCGACTGTCCTCATTAATTATATCTTGACAGATTTTCATACGGTGTTTGTTTTCTTCTGTGAATATAAGCAGTTTTGAATAATTAATATTCAGTAACTAGTGAATGGTTGTAGACTGTGGTCAGGAAATACTGCTACAATGTTGAGAGGAAGATGGTTATAGATTACTGGATGACATTCCTCCAAGAGGCTCACAATCTTGTCATAGGTTTTGGAGGCTTGCTTGCCTAAATGACCTGGAGAGCTATGTTGGCTGGAGTCAGGGCTTTATGCTTTGACGTTTGGTAGGGTTACCCATGTCAAACAGGTCAAAGGATAGAGGCCAGACTAAGAGTGGTCCACCAGCCTTCCAAGTTTGGGGGTTCAGCTCAGGGCTAATAACCCTGACTGGTAAAACAAAATTGTTACAGAAATAGCAATGAAGAATCCTTGCACACCTGATTGTGATGGTATTCCTGAGTCTCCAGCTGGAACTTGAATGACTGACAGTAGTGAAAACGGAGAGGAAGTTACTGACATGAAGGAAGCCCTGAACACAACCAGAGATGGAAGACTTTCATTGCCGCCCTAAATGCCAGCAGCATTATAGACAGTAAGAAGACAAGATAATATTGATTATTTGGTAAAATGGGCAGATCAGTGGCAGATGGAATTTAATCTTGATAAGTGTAAGGTAAACCATTTTGGGAGAACTAATAGGGATTGCCTATGCACAATGAATCAAGGGGTCTTTGAGATTATTGAGGAAACCTGTTGTACAAGTGCAATTGTTAGTGAATGTGACAGGTCCATAATGTGACCAATAAGAGATGTGGAGGTTCTTGTACAACTTTATGCAACTTTGGTTAAGCCACAGCTACAGTTCAGGTTGCCACACTCTAGGAAGGACTTGGTTGCATATGCGAAGGTGCAGAGAAAATTCTCCAGGGTATTGCTTAGGTTGGTGAAGAGTAGGCTGGAGTAGGCTTAAATAGAGGTATTCAAAATTATGAGCAGTATAGTTATTGTAGGTCACTCTTCCCCATAGAAGGGGTATCTAAAACTACAGGGCAAGAGGTGCATCGAAGATCCAAGGAAAAATATTTTCATTCAGAAGGTGATTGCAATCTGGAAGGCTCTGCCTTGAAGGGTGCTTGAGTTAAGTACTGACACAGCATTCAATGAATATCTTAACAATTACTGAATTAACAATGTTTAGAAGACCATGAACCAACTACTGCTAGCTGGAATTGATATAGATAGGACCTTGATGCATCGGGGACTGAAAGCCTTGTTTCTGTACTACATAACTAATATAGTGTATTGTAGGAATTTTTGGAGAATTTCTTGACAATCGGGGTTTTTCCTGTGGTGATCTTGATCTCATAGTATTAACCAACAACAATAGGTAAATGCTTATGTTGCTTTATATTGCAGATACTGATGTTATTGGTGGCTGCATTGTTAATTCCAGCAAGTGCAATGTGATGGACATTGGAAAAGTCAAAATACTAAAGTAAATGATTTAGTCATTATCACTTTGATTCTTGTAGGTGCTTGTTGTTTGCAAATTAACTGCACTATTTCTTGAATTCTAGCCATCATTAAGCTGCCAAAAGTTGATTGGCCATGAAGTATTTTAGGGTATGCTGGATTGACATAGATCTAAAAATGTGTTTTCTTGACATCTGGGGATAGTTTAGGCAAAGACACCTGCTTGCCTTATTAATTTCCCAATGATAGTGGTGGTGGGGGGGTGTGGAACAGTACAAATATTTCACTTAATTGTCAAGCTTTTGATTATATAACTTTCCTAGAGAAATAAACTGCATGGATTTTCCTGAGAGAATCACTCATTTTCTTTATTATATACAGCAGAAAGTCAAAATAGAGTATCTCTTACGAACTCTTCCTTCAGTTAGTCCTGACGAAGGGTCTCGGCCTGAAACGTCGACTGTACCTCTTCCTAGAAATGCTGCGTGGCCTGCTGCATTCACCAGCAACTTTAATGTGTGTTGCTTGAATTTCCAGCATCTGCAGAATTCCTCTTGTATAAGTAAATCTTTCCTATTTTTTCTCATTTAGACAGAATAAAAGCATTATGATTTATCAATAACTTGAACAATATAAATAATTTTAGAATGATCCTCTTTCAAGTTAATACTTCAATAAACCATGTATTAGGAAGGAATTAATTCTGATCTGTATTAACATCTAGATGTTACATATAATGAAGCATTTAACAGAGCAGAAATTTCTTATCACTGTGCAACATATGTAATTTTACTTCCAAGTTTCAAAAGGAACCATTTGTGGAACATAGAATGGTATAGCATTGGTATATGACCTATAGGGCACGATGTCTGTGTTGACCGTGGTGGCAATTTAAACTGCACATCTGTCCATATATTGCTCAATTGCCTGCCTGTTAACGTGTCTATCTAAATGCCCCTTAAATGGTCCTATGGTCTCTGCTTCCACCACTTCCAGGCACTTAACACACTCTGTGAATAAAATAAATTATCTCATAAATCTCTTTTAACCTATCCTCCCTCAACTTAAATTCTATGCCCTCTAGTATTTGATATTTCCACTCTGAGGAAAGATTACTACAATTAATTATGGCAATATATTGCAATAATAATTTGAACATCAATTTTGAAGTTCTTTCATTTATTTTCTTAAGTGATGTTTTTATATTTCGTAATTATTGTCTTCAAAAAGAATGCAGTATGCTTATGGTGTTTACCTTTATAACTGGAAACATCTCTGGTGTTCTCCAACAGTATCTCCTTTTGCTGTTTATGTATTTGTGCACAAGATGTGGATGTCACCACCAAGACTAGAACTTGTTATCCATCCTTAATTGTTTTTCTGAATTGAGTGCCTGGCTAGTCCATTTCAGTTGTCAATCAAGATTCAACCACACTGGTGAATCTGGAGTTAAATATAGGTGAGTCTGGGGAAGGATGGGAAAGCGTGAATGTTTTTTCAATAGTTTGAGAGTCTCATAGTCACCATCACTGATAATAGATTGCTCTATACCAAATTTAATTAACAGCTTTCATTTTGATTTCCTTGCTGCTCTGATGAAATTTGAACTTGTGACACTAACTTAACAAAGCAGGTCTTTAGGTACAAACCCAATATCAATCCACTCTTATCATATCCCTGTTTGGTTATTACCTTTAAACATTCCTAAAGATGAAAGAATCAAGGAGCCTTATTTTTTCCTGGCTAAAAATATTTCAGAGTGAATAAATAGAACCTATTAGCTTGTGATTAGGCCAACATAAGCAACTCAGATTGTTAGAAATAAAAGCAGCTGCACATAAAATATCTTCTCCATTTCCTTAGGGATAGGTATGCACAGAATCCTGTGCATAATTCAAGAATAAAATCTCTATTGCCTGCTCCAGTAACAATTGCATGGCTCACATAAGCAGAAATGGATATAATGAATAAATGTAATGGAGTGGAAAAGAAAACCTAGTCCACTTCATGAGTTAGCAAGACTGATGGGAATTGCAACAGCATCATAAACAAATATGGAAGTATTTCCTTTGGTTGTCACTTGGAGGGAAATGAGTATATCCAAAAATAATGCAGTCATAACCTTGCTAGAAGTTCTGACGCTTCACATTTGATGATGACAAGGGGAAACTGCATCCAGTGATATTGGATGTTATAATGCTTCATTCCACACCATTTATACTATTCCTAACGGCTTGCTCTCTAAATAGTGATTTATTTTTCTATATTTGAGAAATGTTTCCACACAGGGCATTATATTTCCTTTGAAGTTGTACAAAATACTTTGATATTACCATGCAGTTGGGAGCATACAAGTAAGCAATGAATAAATAAATCTTGTAAGTAAGCAATTGATTTCATCATTGTGGCAGATAGTAGCATCATAATCAGTGTGCTGTTTTGCCTTGTTGGTCTCCCCTCTCGCTGTGGAAAGGGTGGCACCTCTCTGTCCCTTGTTAGGGAGAGAGAGACAGTGGCATGTCGAATTGTTGGGTAGACAATTAGTTTTTGTTGGACTGCAGATCATGGTTTCTCTTTGGGGACTTTGCTATTGCTTGCTTGTTGGGTGACGGTGCTGATGCTTCCTGCTGAAATAGAAGGGGGAGAGGGTGCTTTGGAGTTCTAGTGTTTTACTGTCATTGTTTGGGGCTCTCTTCTGTTTTCGAGGATTTCTGCAAAGAGCAAGAATTTCAGGTTGTATACTGTATATATTTTCTGATATTAAATGGAGCCATTAAACCATTAAATGATAATTATGTATCCATTCTTAGGCCTTGAAGATCCTTTCAAAGACTTACAGTGGGATGGAAATTTCAAAATGGCTGTAACTTTAAAAAAAGGAAAATAGAAAACTAATTGAAATTGAATAATAGAGTCAAAAGGTTGGGCAATAGTTTGGGGAGAGAGAGAGCCTGTGGTATGTCGTATACCAGGTGAAATGTGAAGTCTATGGGGTAACTGCAAGTCGGCGTCTTTGCTATTGCTTTGCTCACGCTTGAGTGCTCGGTGGTGGGTGTCGATACTTTTTTTTTGCCGATGGGAGAGGGGGTGACTGTTGCTTGCTGCCACTTGCGCGCGGGAGGGAGGGGAGCTGGGGGGGACTTTGGGGTTCTAACATTTAACTATCATTCATTCTTTGGGGTGCTCCTCTGTTTTCGTGGATGGTTGCGAAGAAAAGGCATTTCAGGATGTATATTGTATGCATTTCTCTGACATTAAATTGGACCTTTGAAACTTTGAACCTGGAGAATGCCTGTATGCAATGGCTGGAGAGCCTTAGGTTCTGACCATTTGCACAGAACCTTTGTAATGGCTGAACAGGACCATACAGTGTGCAGCATTTGGTCAAAGACAATACCAGTGTGGTTGGCCTGGTGGGAAGGTGCTTTCCTCTGATGGTTTTTAAGCAGCAGCTGATAGGTGTCTCAGGTATTTGTCCATGGGAAATGCTTGTATTGACTATATCAGTTCTTCGGGATGAATTTTGACATAGAGTCCGGCATCTCACCTCATGACCTTTTGCTGAAGAGGCATTCTGGAAGCAGATGGTCGTCTCAATACAACATCATGAGGACATTGTCCACCGTGGCTGATACTCCAAAAGCTTTTGCTGGCTATCAATGGGCTATGACTTTCAATTATTATTCTTGAATCATTCTACCGGTAGGGATATGGCTGTCAGAACTGTTTTATATTTACTATTGTGGAATAATTCCCTAATAGTTTTATTATTGTGGAGTTGATTGTGGGCTTCAGGAAGGGGAAGTTGCAAGAACACACATCCGTCCTTATTGAGGGGTCAGCAGTGGAAAGTGTGAGCAACTTCAAGTTCCTGGGTGTCAATGTTTCTGAAGGTCTATCCCGGGCCCAACATATTGATGCAATTATGAAGAAGGCCCGCCAGCACCTATATTCCATTAAGGGGTTTGAGGAGATATAGTATGTAACCAAAGACTATAGCAAATTTCTACAGATGTTCTGTGGAGAGCATTCTAACTGGTTGCATCGTCATCTGGTGTGCAGGGGCCAATGCCCAGTATCAGAATATACTGCAGAGGGTTGTAAATACAGCCAGCTCCAACAAGAGCACTAACCCTCCAGCATCAAGGGCATCTTCAAAAGACAACATCCTTCACTAAGAACACCTGCCACCCAGGACTTGACCTCTTCTCATTACTACCTTCAGGGAGGAGGTACAGGAGCCTGAAGACACACATTCTGCATTTCAAGAACAGCTTTCACTCCTCTGCCATCAGATTTCTGAATGGATCATGCATCCATTAAAATTATCTCCCTGCTTCATTTATTTTTTGTATAGCTTGCTTATTGTGTATTTTATGTACTGCTGCCGCAGCATAACAAATTTCACGGCATGTCAGTGATATTAAACCCAATTCTGTTTCAGGAAGTGTTTCCAATGAAGTATATGAGAAAAGAAAATTAATCTCAAGATGGGAATGGTGATATGATGGTAAAAGGATCTAAAACCTACTTTCAGCTGTTATGTGGGGAAAAAATTATGAATGTACTAGATACTGTATTTTGTTTTCAGCATTGTTATTTTAAAATTGACTGAAAAAGTATGATTTTAATTACCTAAAAATAAAAATATAATTGACTAATCCTGTAATTAAAAATTACATCATTACTATAGATGGACCTTTAAAGAGATCTGCGTCTTTCATCTCAACTTAATGATCGTATCACATGCTTTAGGATGTTTTGCTGATGTGCCTGCAGGTGGTTATTGAAGACATCAGCAAGAACTCATCATTATGGTGATACTGCCACATACTAAATGGCACGGTTAACATATCTTGCAATTTTAATGATGGTTAGGAAGGTAAGGAGCAAATTTATTGTCCAGGGATGATTCTCTGAATATTGCACATATTATTGAGAGGCATTGACTAAATGTCTTTTTTAAAGATGTGAATATTTAGAGCAAAGAGGGAAGTTATTTCCTTCAGCTTGTCAAGGAAAAAAAGATTTTACCACATCCTTTGTATTTTCAAGATATCAAAGGGCGAGCTTCCAGTTGCCTGTGGTAAAGACACAGCCCAGAATGGTACAAAATACTGTACAGTGGAAAATTCCTGGCTTTATTTTCTGTACTTATTAGACAGCAATCTTGTTTTTGCAAGGTTCATAAGGGACAGTGAAACCAAGAAGCAGCTATAGTATACTGCTATACTGATTAAGCAGTGTAAAATATTCAGTAAATGGTTTTTAATACTGTATATTAAAGCCACCCTTTACAAATCACTCATATTTTACAACAGCAATAAATGATCATCACAGTAAATTACAAAGCACTGATTTCAATAGTTACGGTGAACAAGTCAATTACCTTAAACAAATTGCAGGTAATCAACCAAAGTCTAGCAGATTCAGGGATACTCAAGGTGCATGGAGTGGCGCAGAATCGCGAGAGCAGGTTCTGCACCAGTTCCCTCTTGGTTTGCAGTTTGGCATTCACTAAATGCTCGTTCAGGCTTCAGCTTCATTAGGTCCCAACTTGATGCATTCATTTGAATGAAAACGTTGCTACAAATCTGCTCCACGTTTGGTCTTGGGACACTTTGAAACAGGAATAAGGGAAGAGTTCCTAAATAGCTCAAAAATGCTTTGGCTGCATTTTAGTTTTCCTTGAACAAGTTTACACTAGTTGGGTGGCTGATGAAGATGTTGAGATATAAACTTTTGTGGATAAGCAGGTGTAGGCTTTTGTGGTGGTTTGGAAGTATCAGAGCACCTGAACCTGCTTACCGATGTAAGTTTATATCTCAACATCTTCATCAGCCGTCCAATGGTTCTGGAAGCAGTGGACACACATTCTGGTTTGATTTACTCTTGTCCTTTATTTTTGACTGCCAGTTCTCTTCGCTGATGAGTGGGCATTGCCAGGACTGAATAATGTCTTTCAAAATGCTTTTAATTTGTAAAATACAATTCACATGCATTTCCAACACACTCTCAAAAGAATAGTGCAGCAAGAAATCAAAGTTTGACATCCAGTCAGAGATGTACCCACAGGCTTTGCAGTGACTACAATCGGGGACTTGAGGGGATACGGAGGGTGGTGAGGATATGCAACAAGCTACCACAGTAGGAACATTTACAGCATTCAAAGGACATTTGGACAGGTACATGGGTGGGAATAGTTTGGAGGCTTTTCGGCCAAATGCAGGCAAGTGGGACTAGCTCAGGTATCTCTATCAGCACGGAAGAGTTGGGCAGATATGATCTGTCTCTATGCTGTTTTCAATGACCTTATATTGCATTTATACAATCTTGCATTGATTAATTTGATTATGACTAGGAATTCTTAGTTCTGTGACTTTTTAGAACCAGCAACATGAAGTAACTCAAACAAAATGAAGGGTTAGCTGAACATAGTGCTATTTATGCCCCTTTGACATGTACAAATGCTTTCTGATCAGTAAGATACTTTGGAAGTGTCGTCCTGATGAAATGGAGAAAGTTTTTAACCCTCATTGATTTATTATGATGCACCCTGAAGTAACACGTTATTTTCTCATGTATTTCGTCTTACCCATTAGATACAAATTGTGTAATTCTACAGTCTTTTCTGAAATATATATTCCCTAAAGCAATGCACAAAATAAATTAAAATGAGAATCATTAGTTACAGTTTGTAGTGCCTCGTGATACACAGGTTAAAAAGAGCTGTATGTATGGGACGTGAACCAAATGGCTACAAATGCAGGGCAAAACCTGGATCTTTTGTAATAATTCATGAATCTCATGATTTCTCACTCTCTGTAAAGGAGCCAGGAATGTGAAGCTTTAGAAGTGAGTTTTCCTGGAAAATTGCAACCACAGCACTCAGGAGGCACAACACTGTCCAGGAAGTGTAGCCTGCTGGGATGTAGTGACTGCTGCTGGAATTAGTCCATCATCAGCATGCTGTGGCTGCAGCCTGTGACGATGACAATCTATAACAGTAGCTCTCAACTTGATAATTTACCACCAAGGACATGAGCAACAAAGCCAAGGGAAGCCATAACTTCACAATTCTGCTTCAAATATTGTAGCATTCTGATTTAAGGATTCGCCATTGTTCTATCATCATTGCTGAGTCAGAAACGTGGGAACTTCTATATATATCATTTTGAAACCATCTGCATTGTAAAGTCAAGGGCAAAGAAATACAGCTTGTAAATGCTGCCCTCAATCTGAGAAAGAAGCACAATAGAGTGTGCAACTTTTTTGTTATAAAACTAGAAATGATCGTGAAGGCATGAGATAAAATCCATGGATGAGTTTATCCTTAATGGTGGTTGGTAATGTAGGCATACATTAATGTAGGCATACATAGGCTCAAGGTGGAAGAGGGTCAATGTTTCATAAAATCTGCACCATTCCCGGAGCATATGACTATTTAAAAGAAAATTTCAACCCTGGCCCTGCCTTGCACTGTGTAGGTATTTACCCTTCCCTTCAGATTCCCAGATTTAAATAAAATTTAGGCCTTTAAAATTACCCAATAACAGGGAAAAGAATTCAATTCAAATTATTTTCGTTACTTTCCCTTAATATGTTGTCATCTATCTCAAATCATAGTAATGCTACAATTGCCTCATTACTGCTTCCTTATTCAACATGGGAAATCTGAATTCAGTTCCTGAACCAGGAATTTTCAGGGTTTTCTTGCAGCTGTAGTTTATCATTTGTTTGTGCTCTTCTTTTTATGTTCTGTTGGAATGTGCATAGTTTTATATGTAGTAGAGGTTTAGTCAGAGGGTGGGGGGGAGATTCATCTGTGCCAAAGGAGGTGTGAGGTACTCCTTCCCTCTGCTAGCCTGCAGATCATCCTTGAGCAAGGTGTAGCACCCCTTAGCCCTGATCAGGGACACATGATGCCATGTGAGCAGGTGGTGGATGGTCGTATGAGCAGCCAGTGCATATCACAAGTCCTGGTTATGGGACCGCTGATGCCAGGCAGACAATCTCTGAATATAATGGCTGGTGTCACCCGTCTTGTAAAGACACTGCCCAGAAGAAGGCAATGGCAAACCACTTCTGTAGAAACATTTGCAAGAACAATCATGGTCATGGAAAGACCATGATCGCCCATGTCATACACGATGGCACATAATGAATGAAAGAGAGATCTGAAGTGACCTATGAAGGCCATATATTGAAATCTTCATCTAATTTAAAAAAACACACATAAAAGATGCTGGTGCTGGTTGCTTGGTCAGGACGAAGGGTCTCGGCCTGAAACGTCGACTGTACTTCTTCCTATAGATGCTGTCTGGCCTGCTGCATTCACCTGCAACTTTTATGTGTGTTGCTTGAAATTCCAGCATCTGCAGAGTTCCTCGTGTCTAACTTAAAAATGCATGTTTTAATATTTTTAAATGACTGTGATAGTCCTGTGGAGGAAGCAATTATCTCCCCCATGGGATGATGCAATTATTATTCTACCTTATAAGGAAGAGATACAGATAAAGAGACAGAAGTAAAACTCTGGTTCTTCTATGACCAGAAAGAACTGCAAAAATAATTCAGAGTCATGAAGTGTTCGAGCCAAAGTAAATAAACTGAATCTGGCAGAAGATTTGAAAACCACAGATTTAAAGTGATTGGCAACAATGGAAATGTTTATCTTGCACAATGATTTGTTATGATCTGGAATGTGCTGTCGGAAAGCATGATGGAAGCAGATTTATTTGTGACTTTCAAAAGGGAATTGGATAAGTGTTTTAAAGCAAAGGATTTGCAAGGCTTTTGGGAGTAGAGCAAAAAATTAGAGTGAACTGGAATGCCCTTAGAATAACCTGGAAATATCCAAATGATCTTGCATGCTATAATTTCTAAGATTATTTATTTGCTTATTTATTTATTTATTGAGATACAGTGTGGAATGGGTCTTTTTGGCCCTTCATACTGCATTGCCCAGCAAAACCTAATTTAACCCTAGTCTAAACACGGGACAATTTGTAATGATCTATTAATCTACCAATTGGTACGTCTTTGGACTGTGGGAGGAAACAATGGAGCACCCAGAGGAAACCCACGTGGACACAGGGAGAACATACTAATTCCTTACAGGTAGTGGCGGGGATTGAATCCAAGTGGCAGGTACTGTAAAGCATTGAGCTAACCACTACGCTACTGTGTTGTCCCAATGATTGTTAATGTCAAGTGGACGATAGTACATGACCAGCTTCTGAGAAACTGACAAAGAGCGTACTTTCTCCTTTTTTGATCTCATGAGTGGGAACCAGATAGTGCTATGGTTAATGAACTTTGCATCTACTCTGTTCCAAGAACATAAAGATGATTTTGTCTGGTGTTCAAGTCATGTTGCCCTCTGTCTAGGTTTTCAATTGTAGCACAATATAGGTTCATTTGAAGGTCTAAAATTACACTATTAGGATTGAGGCATTCTAATTCTTCGCTGTGTGTGGTAAATCCCTGGGAACTATAATACAGTAGAAAACCAGAAGCTGCTTTGAGACCATTTTAGGCAACATGATTTCAGAGAAAGAATCAGAATTAAGTTTATTATCATTGACATCAGACATGAAAATTGTTTTGTTGCAGCAGTACAGTGCAGCCATAAAAAATTACTATAGTAAGTAGTAGTGCAAACAAAGAAAAGCAAGATGGTGTTGGTGGGCCATTCATAAATCTGATGGAAGAGGGGAAAAACCTGTTCCTAAAATGTTGTGTATGTGTAATCAGATACCTCCTCCCTGATGGTAGTAATGAGAAGAAGGCATATCTCGGATGGTGAGAGTCCTTAATGATGGATGATGCTTTCCTGAGGCACTGTCCTGGTGAAATTTTCTAGATAAGAAATCTGAACCATATCCTATGATTCATGAGCCCTATTTTCTGCCTTTGGTGAATAGTGCCAATGGATTAGAAGGATGGCTAAGAAATTGGGGCCAGGTTACTTCTGGTGATCTTAGACAGGAACATGCAAAGAAGAGGCTGTTTGCAGGAAAAGTTATATCTAGCAAGTAAGGGGCTTTTAAAAGTGAGACAGAGAGGGTTCAGGGCCAGACTTTCCTGTTGTGGAGACAGGCAAAACTGGGAAACCCTGGTCTGAAAGGGGATGTTGAAGCTCTGTTCAGGAGAAAGGAGATATATACGGGTATTTGGTTTGGACAGCTGAGATCTAGCAAATCCCTTGAGGAGTATGAGGGATGCAGGAAATAGGGTCCAGAGTGAGCTTGGAGACAAAACTGGCCAAGTAGAAGGAACTGGGGTGGTAGCAGAGGGATTGTTTTTTTCCGATTGGAGACCTGCGACCACTGCTGCTGTGCTGTAGGGATCAGTGCTCAGTCCCCCCATTACCTGTCAGGTGAACAATTGGGATAATATGTGGCATGAATAGTAAGTTTGTGGGTGACAACAAAATAGGTGGTGTGGTGGACAGTGATAAAGATTGTCTAAGATTACAATAGGATCTAGTTCATCTGGGACAAGTGGTCAAAGGAATAGCAGATGGAATTTAACTCAGACGTGTGCAAAGCGGTGCATTTATTTGGAAGTTAAATCCAGGGCCGGGCACACACAGTGAATGGTAAGGCTCTGTGGAGCATTGTAGAATAGATAGACGGGGTACAATTTCATAGTTCAGTGAAAGTGGCTGACGCAGATAGACAGGGTGGTTAAAAAGTTGTATGGCAATGTTTGCTTTCAGCGTTGGGACACTGAGTACAACAGTCATGTTACAGATGTTCAACATGTTGGTGAGACTGTGTGTAGTTCTGCTTGCCACACTATAGGAAGATATAATTGAGAGTGAAAGCAGAATGGATTCACAAAGATGTTGCCAGGACTCGAGGGCTTGAGATATGGGGAGGGATTGGACAAGCTGGAGTAAAGGGGGCTGAGCTGTGTCCTTATAAAGGTTTATGGAATAACGTGCATACAAAAGGGGGATGGTCACAGTCGTTTTCCCAAAGTAGGGAAGCCTAAAACCAGATGATGTAAGTTTAATGTGAAAGGGGAAAGGTTTGAAAGGGAGCTGAGGGGCAACTTTTTTCACACACTGTCGAAGTGAGTAAATAGAAAGAGTTGCCAGAAGAAGCGTTGGAGGCAAGTGCAATAACAATAATGCATTTGGACAGGTGCATGGAGAGGAAAAGTTTAGAGCGGGGATCCTCAACCTTTATTTCTTCGGCAGTTTGAACGGGGCACGACTGTGCAAGCGCGTGGAGGTCTGCCAGTGAGAACAGCAGGAAGAGTTTAAAGGCGAGCAGAGTTGAGAAGGTGACAGTTATTTCTTCTTTAGCAGTTTGAACGGGGCATGACTACGCAAGCGCGTGGAGGTCGGCCAGTGAGAACAGCAGGAAGAGTTTAAAAGCGAGCAAGAGTTGAGAAGGTGACGGTTATTTCTTCTTTAGCAGTTTGAACGGGGCATGACTGTGGAGGTCGGCCAGTGAGAACAGTGGGAAAAGTTTAAAAGGAAAATAGATTTACAGAGTGGGCGTCGGAGGAGCAGGCCATGGAGTAGTGGGAGACAGAGTAGGAAGGCTTTGGCTCAACGGGTCAAGGTGAAATAGGGTTGAGGCCAGGTAGGCTATCTGTTTAAAATAAAGACAGAGAGTATGTGTGTGTGGCCAGTTTTCTCTGCTTAGTGTCAGATGTGGGAAGTCCTAGAGAGTCCCGGCATCCCGGACGACCGCATCTGCACCAGATGTGTCGAGCTGCAGCTCCTTAGAGACCGTGTTAGGGAACTGGAGCTGCAGCTCGATGACCTTCGTCTGGTCAGGGAGAGTGAGGAGGTGATAGAGAGGAGCTATAGGCAGGTAGTCACCCTGGGACCACAGGAGACAGAGAAGTGGATAACAGTCAGGAGAGGGAAGGGCAAGAAGCAGGTACTAGAGAGTACCCCAGTGGCTGTCCCCCTTAACAATAAGTATTCCTGCTTGAGTACTGTTGGGGGGGACAGCCTACCTGGGGGAAGCAACAGTGGCTGCGCCTCTGGCACAGAGTCTGGCCCTGTGGCTCAGAAGGGTAGGGAAAGGAAGAGGATGGCAGCAGTGATAGGGAACTCTATAGTTAGAGGGTCAGATAGGCGATTCTGTGG
This sequence comes from Mobula hypostoma, assembly GCF_963921235.1. Lineage (NCBI taxonomy): Eukaryota > Metazoa > Chordata > Chondrichthyes > Myliobatiformes > Myliobatidae > Mobula > Mobula hypostoma. Next base: position 58,310,988 of record NC_086111.1, on the reverse strand, counting down.
ATGCAGGAAAGAAACGCTGATGGAAGTTTGCCTCCCAGGTGCCAGGGTCCGGGATGTTTCTGATCACGTCCACGATATCCTGAAGTGGGAAGGAGAACAGCCAGAGGTCATGGTACATATTGGTACCAACGACACAGGTAGGAAAAGGGAGGAGGTCCTGAAAACAGACTACAGGGAGTTCGGAAAGAAGTTGAGAAGCAGGACCTCAAAGGTAGTAATCTCGGGATTACTGCCTGTGCTATGTGACAGTGAGTATAGGAATAGAATGAGGTGGAGAATAAATGCGTGGCTGAGGGGTTGGAGCGGGGGCAGGGATTCAGATTTCTAGATCACTGGGATCTCTACTGGGGCAGGTGTGACCTGTACTAAAAGGATGGGTTGCACTTGAATCCAAGGGGGACCAATATCCTGGCAGCAAGGTTTGCTAAGGCTACTGGGGAGAGTTTAAACTAGAATTTCTGGGGGGTGGGAACCGAACTGAAATGGCGGAGGAAAGGGAGGTTAGCTCACAAATAGAGAAAGTTTGGAGACAGTGCGAAAGGGAGGATAGGCAGGTGATAGAGAAGGGAGCGCCCAGTCCGATGGTTTGAGATGTGTCTATTTTAATGCGAAGAGTATTATGAATAAAGCGGATGAGCTCAGAGCGTGGATCAACACTTGGAGCTATGATGTTGTGGCCATTACAGAGGCTTGGATGGTGCAGGGGCAGGAATGACTACTTCAAGTGCCAGGCTTTAGATGTTTCAGAAAGGATAGGGAGGGAGGCAAAAGGGGTGGGGGCTTGGCACTGTTGATCAGAGATAGTGTCATGGCTGCAGAAAAGGAGGAAGTCATGGAGGGGTTGTCTATGGAGTCTCCGTGGGTGGAAGTTAGGAATAGGAATGGGTCAATAACTCCACTGGGTGTTTTTTTATAGACCACCCAATAGTAACAGGGACATCGAGGAGCAGATAGGGAGACAGATTCTGGAAAGCAGTAATAACAACAGGGTTGTTGTGGTGGGAGATTTTAATTTCCCAAATATTGATTGGCATCTCCCAAGAGTGAGAGGTTTAGATGGGGAAGAGTTTGTTAGGTGTGTTCAGGAAGGTTTCTTGACACCATATGTAGATAAGCCTACAAGAGGAGAGGCTGTACTTGATCTGGTACAGTATTGGTCTCTCAGTGGGAGAGCATTTTGGAGATAGTGATCATAATTCTATCTCCTTTACCATAGCATTGGAGAGGGATAGGAACAGACAAGTTAGGGAAACATTTAATTGGAGTAAGGGGAAATATGAGGCAGGAATTTGGAAGCATAAGTTGGAAACAGATGTTCTCAGGGAAACGTACCGAAGAAATGTGGCAAATATTCAGGGGTTTTTGCGTGGGGTTCTGAGTAGGTATGTTCCAATGAGACATGGAATGGGAAGTACGGCACAAGATCTGTGGTGCACAAAAGCTGTTGTAAATCTAGTCATGAAAAAAAGAAGAGTTTACAAAAGGTTCAAAAAAATAGGTAATGATATGAATCTAGAATATTATAAGGCTAGCAGGAAGGAGCTTAAGAATGAATTTAGGAGAACCAGAAGGGGCCATGAGAAGGCCTTGGTGGACAGGATTAAGGAAAACCCCAAGGCATTCTACAAGTATGTTAAAACCAAGAGGATAGGAATAGGACCAATCAAGTGTGACAATGGAAATGTGTGTATGGAACCAGAGGAAATAGCAGAGGTACTTAATGAATACTTTGCTTCAGTATTCACTATGGAAAAGGATCTTGGCGCTTGTAGGGATGACTTGCAGTGGACTGAAAAGCGTGAGAATGTAGATATTAAGAAAGAGGATGTGCTGCAACTTTTGGAAAGCATCAAGTTGGATAAGCCACCTGAACCAGATGGGATGTACCCCAGGCTACTGTGGGAAGCTAGGGATGAGATTGCTGAGCCTCTGGCAATGACCTTTGCATCATCAATGACGACGGGAGAGGTGCTGGAGGATTGGAGGGTTACAGATGTTGTTTCCTTATTCAATAAAAGGAGTAGGGATATCCCAGGAAATTATAGGCCAGTGAGTCTTACTTCAGTGGTTGGTAGGTTAATGGAGAAGATCCTGAGAGGCAGGATTTATGAACATTTGGAGAGGCATAAAATGATTAGGAAGAGTCAGAATGGCTTTGTGAAAGGCAGGTCATGCCTTACGGGCCTGGTTGATTTTTCTGAGGATGTGACTAAGCACATTGATGAAGGTAGAGCTGTAGATGTAGTATATATGGATTTTAGCAAGGCATTTGATACGACAGTCCATGCAAGGCTTATTGAGAAAGTAAGGAGGCATGAGATCCAAGGGGACATTGCTTTGTGGATCCAGAACTGGCTTGCCCACAGAAGGCAAAGAGTGGTTGTAGATGGGTTATATTCTGCATGGAGGTCGGTGACCAGTGGGGTGCCTCAGGGATCTGTTCTGGGACTCCTACTCTTCGTGATTTTAACAAATGACCTGGATGAGGAAGTGGAGGGATGGGTTAGTAAATTTGCTGATGACACAAAGGTTGGGTGTGTTGTGGATAGTGTGGAGGGCTGTCAGAGGTTACAACGGGACATCGATAGGATGCAAAACTGGACTGAGAAGTGGCGGATGGAGTTCAACCCAGATAAGTGTGAGGTGGTTCATCTTGGTAGGTCAAATATGATGACAGAATATAGTATTAATGGTAAGACTCTTTGCAGTGAATGTAGAGGATCAGAGGGATCTTGGGGTCCGAGTCCATAGGACACTCAAAGCTGCTTCACAGGTTGACTCTGTGGTTAAGAAGGCATACAGTGCATTGGCCTTCATCAATCGTGGGATTGAGTTTCAGAGCCGAGAGGTAATGTTGCAGCTATATAGGACCCTGGTCAGACCCCACTTGGAGTACTGTGCTCAATTCTGGTCGCCTCACTACAGGAAGGATGTGGAACCCATAGAAAGGGTGCAGAGGAGATTTACAAGGATGTTGCCTGGATTGGGGAGCATGCCTTATGTGAATAGGTTGCGTGAACTCGGCCTTTCTCCTTGGAGTGACGGAGGATAGAAGTGACTTGATAGAGGTGTACAAGATAATGAGAGGCATTGATTATGTGGATAGTCAGAGGCTTTTCCCCAGGGCTGAAATGGCTAGCATGAGAGGGCATAGTTTTAAGGTGCTTGGAAGTAGGTACAGAGGAGATGTCAGGGGTAAGTTTTTAACGCAGAGCAGTGAGTGCGTGGAATGGGCTGCTGTCGGCGGTGGTGGAGGCAGAAACGATAGGGTCTTTTTAGAGACTCCTGGATGGCTACATGGAGCTTAGAAAAATAGAGGGCTATGGGTAAAGCCTAGGTAGTTCTAAGGTAGGGAAATGTTCAGCACAGCTTTGTGGGCCGAAGGGCCTATATTGTGCTGTATGTTTTTCTATGCTTTCTATGTTTCTATGTTTTTTAGGCTATGGAGCCCTACCCAGGGGTCTGTGGACCCAGGTTGGGAAGTCCAAGTTTAGAGGATATGGGCCAAATGCAGACTAATTGGACTAGCTCAGGTCAGCAACTTGGTTGCCATGGACCCGTTGATCCAAAGGACTGGTTTCTAATCAGTATGTCTCTGATTCTAGTTGCTTTTCATAGCGTGGCACATTATTTTACCAGATAGATTTTAGATAGCTGCATTCTCTTTTTCAGTTTTCTCATATTATATTCTGAGATAGAAGGAGACAATTTGGCTATTAAGTCTGTGCCAGCTTGCACAGTACTCCCATCTAGCCTATACCCCACTGATTCCCTATAGCATATTTTTTTCCTGTATGCTCCCTGATTCTGCTGCCACCTGCCTATACTAGGGGAAATTTAAAGTCACCAACTAATCTACCAGTGGGAGGAAACCAGATACCCAGGGGGAAACCAGATACCCGGGGAAACCCACTTGGTCACAGCAAGAACATATAAACTACACACAGGTAGCATTGAGGTCAGGATTGAACTCAGGGCCACTGGAGCCGTGAAGGAGCAGCAGCAACTTTTCACCACTGAACCACCCCTTTTCTTCATGCACTTTCCCCTACTGAAAACGAGTTTAATTTTCTGTTTAAGCACCTTTGGTGGAATTCACCCATATATCTCTCTGTTTGTCAGTAACCCCGGAGATGACAGGAATTCCCAAGAATGTGCAGCAGCTTGCTTTTCCCCAGGTATTAAACAAATCTGTTGACCACACCAGACCGTGGACATGAAGAGGACGTGTCCTATAGAGGTGGGGTCTAGGACCAGAAAGCACAGTCTCAGAATACAAGGACGTCCCTTTAGAACAGAAATGAAGATGAATTTCTTCAGCCAGAGGTAGTGAATCTGTGGAATTCATTGCCACAGATGGCTATGGAGGCCAAGTCATTTGGTATATTTAAAGTGGAGGTCGATAGGTTCTTGGTTAGAATGGGCGTCAAGGGTTTTGGAGTGATGGCTGGAGATTGGGGTTGAGAGGAATAATAAATCCAGCCATGTTGAAAAGGCAGAGCAGATTCAATGGGCTGAATGGCGTAATACTGCTCCTATGTCTTACAGTCAATGATAACCATGGTTTCTTGAGCAGCGAAAGCGCGAAAGGGCTCCTATTTAGCAACCCACAACATTCATCAGGTCACTGGAGATTTCAATATGTCTAGACAATAGCTTTACCATATTCCCAATGGACAAAGACAGGAACAGTGGGATGCTATACTTATTCAAGATGAGATTCTTGGGATCAACATTCCTCCACAATGGAGTGAGCTGACTGTGGGATTGCAGAGAAACACAAGAGTTAACACCAAGAAGAATTTAAAGGTGGAGTTGGTAATTTTGCAGGAGACACAGCAGGAATTCAAGCCACTCGTGGAAGTGAATTGGTGAGGCCTCCCTTGAGTTTTGTGAACAGTTTTAGGCCTAGAAAAGACGTGCTGGCATTGGAGAGGGTCCAGAGGAGGTTCACAAAGATGATTCCAGGAATGAAAGGGTTATCATACGAGGAACGTTTGATGGCTCTGGGTCTGTACTCGCTGGAATTCAGAAGGATGAGGGGGGAATCTCATTGAAACCTTTGGAATGTTGGAAAGCCCAGACAGAGTAGATGTGGAAAGGATGTTTCCCATGGTGGGAGAGTCTAGGACAAGAGGGCATAGCCTCAGGACAGTGGGGTGCCCTTTCAAAACAGAGATGCAGAGAAATTTCTTTAGCCAAAGGGTGGTGAATTTGTGGAATTTTTTGCCACATGCAGCTGTGGAGGCCAGGCTGTTGGGTGTATTTAAGGCAGAGATTGATAGGTTCTTGATTGGACATGGCATCAAAGGTTACGGGGAGAAGGCCGGGAACTGGGGTTGAGGAAGAGGAGAAAAAAGGATCAGCCATGATTAAATGGTGGAGCAGATTCGATGGGCCAGATGGCCTAATTCTGCTCCTATGTCTTATGGTCTTATGAATTTAGAGAATGGACTTGATTTGTCAAGCTTAGGGCACAGTCACACAGTTGAAACTAGAGAAAGCACTGAGTCACTGAGGTTCAGAGTACAAGCAGTTATCGCACTTGTGAAATTCACAAATGTATTCAGTGCACACTTCTGTGTTTAGAGAACAGACAACTTTTCCACGATTGATTTCAGGGAATACTAATTGCAAGCATTTAGGGCAGCAAGGAAATTCCTCCATCTCTGACCATTTTCCTCATCGTGCCAGTAGCTAGGTTTTCACTACTGTCAGAAATGTAAATTCTGGGTGGAGACTCAGGAATACCGTCACCCTCAGATGTAGCAGGATTCTTCATTGCTGTTTCCATAACAATTTTGTTTTACCAGTCAGGGTTGTTAGCCCTGAGCTGAACCCCCGCAAACCTGGAGGACCGGTGGATCACTCCTAGTCTGGCCTCTACCCTTTGACCTTTTGGCATAGGTGGCGCTACCAAGAGGCAAAGCATAAAGCCCTGGCTCCAGCAAGCATAGCTGTCCAGGTCATTGAGCCACACAAGCCTCCAAACCACAATAAAGTCGGGGTCATCTTGGAGGCATGAAACGACTGGATTTTGTAAAAAGTCATCGAGTTTGATCATTTCTTTTAGTGAAAGACAACTGCTGTCCTGACCAAGCCTTATATGACTCAGGATTAACAAATTTAGGTGACCCTTGTCTGCCTCCTCAGTTCAGGGACAATCAGGGGTGGACGATAATTGTGGCTTTACCAGTGACATCCAAGTCCCATGAATGAATTAATAAAACGGGACTACCGTCACTGATTCTGCGATGACCCGGCACTCACACTACAAAGTTCAGCACTTGTGGTGTGCCCACACTGTCAATTTGTTTGTTGGTCTCTTCCTGACATTGGGAAACATACAGTGGTAACAATACTGATTTTAGAGAAAGGATAGTGATTACACTGCCAACTCCAGAGAATTCCAATCCATCAATGAGAAAAGTCATTCCTCCATACGTACTGTCTGAAACCATCGTCTCACTTCCTCCTCTTCCCCCCACCCCCATCCCTGCTCCGTGAATCCCTCCAGCATTTTTGTCTGTTGAATAAAAGCAGTGGGTTTAATTCAGACTAGATTATAGTCTTTCTAATCCACTTCAGGGTTAATTTGTGTATGACATTGTCACCTTGTCAAAATTTCCAATTTTTCAATGTCTTATGTATGCATGCACATTGTTATTTGAATACAGAAATTTGGTTTCTGTATTCAGACTTGGCTGGCACCAAGGCAGGAATGGATTCTCAATGTTCCTGGGTTTCGGTGCTTTAGAAGGGATGGGATGGGTGGCATTACTGGTCAGGGATACTATTACAGCTACAGAAGGAGTGGGTAATGTAGCAGGATCCTCTTTTGAGTCAGTATGGGTAGAAGTCAGGAACTGGAAGGGAGCAGTTACTCTATGGGGAGTATTCTGCAGGCCCCCTGGTAGCAGCAGTGATACCGAGGAGCAGATTGGGAGGCATATTTTGGAAAGGTGCAAAAGTAACAGGGTTGTTATCATGGGTGACTTTAACTTCCCTAATATTGATTGGCACCTGATTAGTTCCAAGGGTTTAGATGGGGCAGAATTTATTAAGTGTGTCCAGGATGGATTCCTGTCACAGTATGTGGATAGGCCAACCAGGGGGAATGCCATACTAGATCTAGTACTAGGTAATGAACCGGGTCAGGTCACAGATCTCTCAGTGGGTGAGCATCTGGGGGACAGTGACCACCGCTCCCTGGCCTTTATAATTATCATGGAAAAGGATAGAATCAAAGAGGACAGGAAAATTTTTAATTGGGGAAAGGCAAATTATGAGGCTATAAGGCTAGAACTTGCGGGTGTGAATTGCGATGATGGTTTTGCAGGGAAATGTACTATGGACATGTGGTCGATGTTTAGGGATCTCTTGCGGGATGTAAGGGATAAATTTGTCCCGGTGAGGAAGATAAAGAATGGTAGGGTGAAGGAACCATGGGTGACAAGTGAGGTGGAAAATCTAGTCAGGTGGAAGAAGGCAGCATACATGAGGTTTAGGAAGCAAGAATCAGATGGGTCTATCGAGGAATATAGGAAAGCAAGAAAGGAGCTTAAGAAGGGGCTGAGGAGAGCAAGAAGGGGGCATGAGAAAGCCTTGGCGAGTAGGGTAAAGGAAAACCCCAAGGCATTCTTCAATTATGTGAAGAACAAAAGGATGTCAGGAGTGAAGATAGGACTGATTAGAGATAAAGGTGGGAAGATGTGCCTGGAGGCTGTGGAAGTGAGCGAGGTCCTCAATGAATACTTCTCTTCGGTATTCACCAATGAGAGGGAACTTGATGACGGTGAGGACAATATGAGTAAGGTTGATGTTCTGGAGCATGTTGATATTAAGGGAGAGGAGGTGTTGGAGTTGTTAAAATACATTAGGACAGGTAAATCCCCAGGGCCTGACGGAATATTCCCCAGGCTGCTCCACGAGGCGAGGGAAGAGATTGCTGAGCCTCTGGCTAGGATCTTTATGTCCTCGTTGTCCACGGGAATGGTACCGGAGGATTGGAAGGAGACAAGTGTTGTCTCCTTGTTCAAAAAAGGTAGTAGGGATAGTCCGGGTAATTATAGACCAGTGAGCCTTACGTCTGAGGTGGGAAAGCAGCTGGAAAAGATTCTTAGAGACAGAATCTATGGGCATTTAGAGAATCATGGTCTGAACAGGGACAGTCAGCATAGCTTTGTGAAGGGCAGATCGTGTCTAACAAGCCTGATAGAGTTCTTTGAAGAGGTGATCAGGCATATAGATGAGGGTAGTGCAGTGGATATGATCTACATGGATTTTAGTAAGGCATTTGACAAGGTTCCACACGGTAGGCTTATTCAGAAAGTCAGAAGGCATGGGATCCAGGGAAGTTAGGCCAGGTGGATTCAGAATTGGCTTGCCTGCAGAAAACAGAGGGTCGTGGTGGAGGGAGAACATTCAGATTGGAGGGTAGTGACTAGCGGCGTCCCAGAAAGATCGATTCTAGGACCTCTATTTTTTCATGATGTGGGGGTAGAAGGGTGGGTTGGCAAGTTTGCAGTTGACACATAGGTTGATGGTGTTGTGGATAGTGTAGAGGACTGTCAAAGATTGCAGAGAGACATTGATAGGATGCAGAAGTGGGCTGAGAAGTGGCAGATGGAGTTCAACCCGGAGAAGTGTGAGGTGGTACACTTTGGAAGGACAAACTCCAAGGCAGAGTACAAAGTAAATGGCAGGATACTTGGTAGTGTGGAGGAGCAGAGGGATATGGGGGTACATGTCCACAGATCCCTGAAAGTTGCCTCACGGGTAGATAGGGTAGTTAAGAAAGCTTATGGGGTGTTAGCTTTCATAAGTCGAGGTATAGAGTTTAAGAGTCATGAGGTAATGTTGCAGCTCTATAAAACTCTAGTTAGGCCACACTTGGAGTACAGTGTCCAGTTCTGGTCGCCTCACTATAGGAAGGATGTGGAAGCATTGGAAAGGGTACAGAGGAGATTTACCAGGATGCTGCCTGGTTTAGAGAGTATGGATTATGATCAGAGATTAAGGGAGCTAGGGCTTTACTCTTTGGAGAGAAGGAGGATGAGAGGAGACCTGATAGAAGTAAACAAGATATTAAGAGGAATAGATAGAGTGGATAGCCAGTACCTCTTCCCCAGGGCACCACTGCTCAATACAAGAGGACATGGCTTTAAGGTAAGGGGTGGGAAGTTCAAGGGGAATATTAGAGGAAGGTTTTTTACTCAGAGTGGTTGGTGCGTGGAATGCACTGCCTGAGTCAGTGGTGGAGACAGATACACTAGTGAAGTTTAAGATACTACTAGACAGGTATATGGAGGAATTTAAGTTGGGGGAGTTATATGGGAGGCAGGGTTTGAGGGTCGGCACCACAATGTGGGCCGAAGAGCCTGTACTGTGTTGTACTATTCTATGTTCTGTATTATGTTTAAGCTCAGGAGCTTCCCTGACAATGGATGGATCAAATTATACAATATAAAGAGATTCCAATTACTCTTCAACATAATGGATCAAATTACACATTCCAGGAAACTGCTAGGCATGTCTTGTCCCAAGTGTGAATTCCAGAAATCTTGTAAAGGGTACAGAATGTTCTGGAGTCTCTACAAAGACTTCAACTACATTTATGGCTTAAACAGCCAAGAAATAAAGCTGGAGTGGATAATAGAAAACATAGAAAATAGGTGCAGGAGTAGGCCATTCGGCCCTTCGAGCCTGCACCGCCATTCAGTATGATCATTGCTGATCATCCAACTCAGAACCCTGCACCAGCCTTCCCTCCATACCCCCTGATTTCTTTAGCCACAAGGGCCATATCTAACTCCCTCTTAAATATAGCCAATGAACTGGCCTCAACTGTTTCCTGTGGCAGAGAATTCCACAGATTCACCACTCTCTGTGTGAAGAAATTTTTCTTAATCTCAGTCCTAAAAGGCTTCCCCTTTATCCTCAAACTGTGACCCCTCGTTCTGGACTTCCCCAACATCGGGAACAATCTTCCAGCATCTAGCCTATCCAATCCCTTTAGGATTTTATACGTTTCAATCAGAGCCCCCCTCAATCTTCTAAATTCCGAGTATAAGCCTAGTTCATCCAGTCTTTCATCATATGAAAGTCCTGCCATCCCAGGAATCAATCTGGTGAACCTTCTTTGTACTCCCTCTATGGTAAGGATGTCTTTCCTCAGATTAGGGGACCAAAACTGCACACAATACTCCAGGTGTGGTCTCACCAAGGCCTTGTACAACTGCAGTAGTACCTCCCTGCTCCTGTACTCGAATCCTCTTGCTATAAATGCCAGCATACCATTCGCCTTTTTCACCGCCTGCTGTACCTGCATGCCCACTTTCAATGACTGGTGTATAATGACACCCAGGTCTTGTTGCGCCTCCCCTTTTCCTAATCGGCCACCATTCAGATAATAATCTGTTTTCCTGTTTTTGCCACCAAAGTGGATAACCTCACATTTATCCACATTAAATTGCATCTGCCGTGAATTTGCCCACTCACCTAACCTATCCAAGTCACCCTGCATCCTCTTAGCATCCTCCTCACAGCTAACACTGTCGCTCAGCTTCGTGTCATCCGCAAACTTGGAGATGCTGCATTTAATTCCCTCATCCAAGTCATTAATATATAATGTAAACAACTGGAGTCCTAGCACTGAGCCTTGCGGTACCCCACTCGTCACTGCCTGCCATTCTGAAAAGGTCCCATTTATTCCCACTCTTTGCTTCCTGTCTGCCAACCAATTCTCTATCCACATCAATACCTTACCCCCAATACCGTGTGCTTTAAATTTGCACTCTAATCTCCTGTGTGGGACCTTGACAAAAGCCTTTTGAAAATTCAAATATACCACATCCACTGGTTCTCCCCTATCCACTCTACTAGTTACATCCTCAAAAAATTCTATGAGATTTGTCAGACATAATTTTCCTTTCACAAATCCATGCTGACTTTGTCCGATGATTTCACCGCTTTCCAAATGTGCTGTTATCACATCTTTGATAACTGACTCTAGCAGTTTCCCCACCACCGATGTTAGGCTAACTGGTCTATAATTCCCTGGTTTCTCTGTCCCTCCTTTTTTAAAAAGTGGGGTTACATTAGCCACCCTCCAATCCTCAGGAACTAGTCCAGAATCTAAAGAGTTTTGAAAAATTATCACTAATGCATCCACTATTTCTTGGGCTACTTCCTTAAGCACTCTGGGATGCAGACCATCTGGCCCTGGGGATTTATCTGCCTTTAATCCCTTCAATTTACCTAACACCACTTCCCTACTAACATTTATTTCCCTCAGTTCCTCCATCTCACTGGACCCTCTGTCCCCTACTATTTCTGGAAGATTATTTATGTCCTCCTTAGTGAAGACAGAGCCAAAGTAATTATTCAATTGGTCTGCCATGTCCTTGCTCCCCATAATCAATTCACTTGTTTCTGTCTGTAGGGGACCTACATTTGTCTTAACCAATCTTTTTCTTTTCACATATCTATAAAAGCTTTTACAGTCAGTTTTTATGTTCCCTGCCAGTTTTCTCTCATAATCTTTTTTCCCCTTCCTAATTAAGCCCTTTGTCCTCCTCTACTGAACTCTGAATTTCTCCCAGTCCTCAGGTGTGAGCCACTTTTTCTGGCTAATTTGTATGCTTCTTCTTTGGAATTGATACTATCCCTAATTTCCCTTGTCAGCCACGGGTGCACTACCTTCCTTGATTTATTCTTTTGCCAAACTGGGATGAACAATTGTTGTAGTTCATCCATGCGATCTTTAAATGCTTGCCATTGCATATCCACCGTCAACCCTTTAAGTGTCATTTGCCAGTCTATCTTAGCTAATTCACGTCTCATACCTTCAAAGTTACCCTTCTTTAAGTTCAGAACCTTTGTTTCTGAATTAACTATGTCACTCTCCATCTTAATGAAGAATTCCACCATATTATGGTCACTCTTACCCAAGGGGCCTCTCACGACAAGATTGCTAATTAACCCTTCCTCATTGCTCAATACCCAATCTAGAATAGCCTGCTCCCTAGTTGGTTCCTCAACATGTTGGTTCAAAAAACCATCCCGCATGCATTCCAAGAAATCCTCTTTCTCAGCACCCTTACTAATTTGGTTCACCCAATCTACATGTAGATTGAAGTCACCCATTATAACTGCTGTTCCTTTATTGCACACATTTCTAATTTCCTGTTTAATACCATCTCCAACCTCGCTACTACTGTTAGGTAATTTCTTTAAAATTAAATAAACCGAACAATTAGCAGCTTCAATCCTGCTTAAAATTTGTCCACATACATGTCATAAAGGACCGGGATTTCGGTGCAGATCATTCAGAAGGTCAGATTTATCATCTCAGATCAGAGAACTTTTGTAGGAATTGGGAATGAGAGATTAAAAGGATAGTTTTAAATTGCGCAGATGCAGTGAGATCATCATCATCAAATGTCTGTTACACCGCTGGAGTTTAGGGCACCAGTGAAGATCCTTCATATCTGTCCTTAGCCATCTTCTCTATCCTGCCCCAGATGTGGTTCAGGGTTCCTGGTCCCAGGCAGAGACTCAGGAATACCATCTCACCCAGATATAGGATTCTTTGTTGCCGTTTCCATAAAGATTTTGTTTTGACCCGTCAGGGTTGGAAGCCCTGAGCTAAACCCCTGAACCAGGAGGACTGGTGGACCACTCTTAGTCTGACCTGCTTGGTATGGGTGACCCCAACAAGATCTAAAGCACAAGGCCCCGACTCCAGCCAACATAGCCCCCCGGGTCAATGAGGCACACCAGCCTCCAAACCCTGCAACAAGGTTGTGTTCCTCTTGGAGGAGATGAGGTGAGAGAGATGACAATCTGAAGGATGACCTGTGACAATCTGAGACCAGAAATGCTGTGGGATGAGTTGTCTGGTAAAATAAGTTAATGGGGCAGATAGAAGATGATTATACTTTTTTTATCTCTATTGTATTGCTAATAGCAGGGCTGTATGATGGTTTTTTTCCCTTTTTTTAGTTAGTAGGGTTTTTTCCCTCTTAGTTACTAGGGGTTCTTTTTTTTTCTTTCTTTTTTTCTTCCCAAAAAAAATATTCTTAACACTTTATTTTTTCTTGTTATTATTGATATATTGCTTAGCTTTGTTAATCAGTTATTTGCTAATTTAATTCATCATAGTACATATTGACATATTGACTTGATTACCTTAATTTTTTTTGTTGATCTTTAATAATAATTAATAAAAAAGATTTTTAAAATGAAAATAGAGAGAGATTGGCTGAACTGATATCACAGGTTGATACTTATATCAGAAGTTGCCCACTCTGATGTAGTCAGGGAATGCAAGTGACTTAAATTTGTAAAGTTCATTATTAAGTCTGGAAGACGACAAAGTCCCTAGATGGAAGGCTTGGTGTTTCATTTATCTCCACCACAAACCTGGCCTCATCATGTGGACGGATGTTGCTGTCCTACAGAGTGTTTACAATTTACTGAGTATTCACCGTTCCTTTGTTCCAGTCTTCCAGCATCTGCAGATTTTAAAAAAACCCTCTAGTCCAGAGCTTTTGGCAAATTCCAGAAATTGTCAATTTGCCACTATTAAGCTGGAAAAACTTACTGACAGCATTGATATCAGAAATCTCAGCACTGGCCAAGCCATAAGATCAGCTATCCTGATAATGTACTGAAGATGCAATTCTGCATTGGCCATGAAACACAGACCAGTGGGGAAGTTTAATTTGTAAAGTCATTTCGATTGTGCGCAAGTTGTGATTTTCTAAATTGTTCTATGGTCACTATTAAGAAAGATCTAACCCAAATTAAATTTATTTAAATATCAAGCAGTTGGGATCCACCACAATTGAATGTATTTATAATTTAAATACTTGAGCAGCCCTCTAGCATATTCTGAATTCTATTCAGTTTACGAGGGGTGATTGATAAGTTCGTGGCCTAAGGTAGAAGGAGTCAATTTTAGAAAACCTAGCACATTGATTTTTCAACATAGTCCCCTTCTACATGTACACACTTAGTCCAGCGGTCGTGGAGCATATGGATCTTGGACCTCCAGAAAGTGTCCACAGCAGGGATGATTGATAAGTTCGTGGCCTAAGGTAGAAGGAGAATGAGTTATACAGCTCTCGTTACATGCACGTGTAGTTCAACTCTTTGAGTGATTATGCAGAAAGTTTGAAGTTAATAACATCTCCTTCTACCTTAGGCCACGAACTTATCAATCACCCCTGCTGTGGAGCACTTCTGGAGGTCCAAGACACCGACTTCTACAAAGAAGGGATCCGTATGCTCCACGACCGCTGGACTAAGTGTGTAAATGTAGGAAAAATAAATGTGCTAGGTTTTCTAAAATTAACCAATACCTTCTACCTTAGGCCACGAACTTATCAATCACCCTTCGTATAAGGTAAGTTTGGATGGCAAGAATGAATCAAATTTGAATTTGTATGTCTTTAGAAAGCTATGCACATCTGGGACCAATATGTAAAATCAGAAATTCCTGAAACTTTGTCATCCTAACTCTCCATGAAGGATGTAAAATATTGGCCTGAGCTTAATCACCAGAGAAATTATTTGCTTTGAAATCTAATGCGAAATGATGTAATGGAATGAAAATAATTAGAAAAAAAATCTTTCTGTTGACACATATATCCCATACAGATGATCCGGTTAAATGAAAATATCAATACATTTTAAAAATAAACATCAGATGGAGAGGTTTATTGGTTAATTTAATTTCCTTTTACTATTCTGCATTTTAAAAATTATTTTAGCGCAAGTCCTCTTAGATTACACTGCCGTTTGTTAGCTAAGTCTTGATGAATATTTGTCAAAAACATTTAAATCTGATAATGGCATCATACTATGTGAATGTTGCTCCACTAACGACAGTCTTGCATGGGAGAATGGGGAGTTGTACATCTGCTCAATGTCCAGATGTGAAACATATTTTCAAAATGCTTTCATTTACAGGTCTCCAGGTTACAGCCCCAAAGAAAGGAAATCACAAATTGCCATTTTAAATGCACGGTGAGAATATTCTGTTTTGCTATAACCGTTATTGAAAAAACAGACTATTATTACTTCTGAGAGAGAGAGAGAGAGAGAGAAAGAAAGATCTACAATCACATCTGACCAGTTTACTGGAGAAGACTGACACTACCCAGTGATTGCATTTGAAATTATTAGACAGCAAAATAATTGCACTTCCAATGGAACACCAAATTTTTTAAAAATATTGTGGCACATGGTTAGCTTACTGGATGTGTATCCTGAAATTCAAGATTCAAGTACATTTATTATCAAAGAATGTATAAATTATACAGCCTTGAGATTTGCTTGCTCATAGGTAGTCACAACTTTTGGTAAGAAACCCAAAAGGAACCCAATTTAAAGAAGAAAAAAGAATAAAAATAAAAAGCCAACACCTGGTGCGCAAGAGTAAGAAAAAAAATACAAATCACGCAAACAATTGAAGCAAACAACAGCCTTCTGAGCTTAAATTGAGCCCTCAGATCCGAACTCCAGAGCATCCTGGAGTAGGCCCAAAGCCCTGCTTATCAGTCTGTCATGATAGCGGGCATGGAGCACAGCAACCGCGGCAGCCTTCACTGCCTCAGCGCCGTGGAGATGACCATGGTGGAGAATGAGCAAAGTCGGAACATGCATCTCGCTGTGGAAGACGTGAAAATTAAAGTCAATTAAATAAATTTGGAATAGTTCATTTTATTTGCTAAAATCATTAACGACATCTATGAAATGACTAGATTTTTCTTTTAGGTCTAGGATTTACAACCAGGATCAAAAATACCGCAGTTTTAATTGCAGTGTTAAACAACTATATAATGTCAGTTGCATTAGTTTTGAATTAATTGAATTTTTTATTGCTCTAAATTATTTATGTATTTTGTTTAAAACGTTGCTTTGCTGCCTGGCAGGCTTTCTCATTCTGTTGTGATCTGATCATGTCAAGTGCAGTATCCACTACAGAGAGAAATTCTGAGGGTGGATTTCACTCTGGCCGACGTCAGATCACACTCATGGAACTGCAATGTAAGGATTCACCTTTGGAATAAAATAGAAAGCAACAAATTCCTTATAACAGTCTACTCCCGGGGAATGTCCGTGACCCAGTACGCACTCATGTGACTGCACCGAAGTTGAGGATGTTTGCCTGCACTGATGTCACAGCATTCATGATGTAGTGGGCAAAGACCCTTAACAGTGTTAATGAGCAGAGTGATCTTGGGGTCCAAGTTCATAGCCCCCTGAAAGTGGTTACACAGGTTGATAAGGTGGGTTAAGTGGGCAAATGGCATGCGTGCCTTGATCAGTTGAAGCATTCATGTCAGAAGTCAGGAAATTTTGTTGCAGCTTGACAAAACTCAGGTGAGGCTGCATTTGCAATATTGCTTACAGTTCTGGTTACCCCATTATAGGAAGGATGTTGAGGCTTTGGAGGGGATGCAGAAGAGGATTTACGAGGATGCTACCTGGATTAGAGGGCATATGCTGTAATGAAAGGCTAGACACAACTTAGGTTGTTTTCTCTGGAGCAGCGGAGACTGATGGGAGATCTGATGGAGTTTATAAGTTTATGAGCGGCACAGACAGAGTAGACAGACAGTATCTTTTTTCCCAGGGCTGAAATGTCTAATACAACAGGTCATGTATTTTTCAGGTGAGAGGGGCTAACTTCAAAGGAGTTTTTTTACACAGAGAGTAGTGAGTGCCTGGAGTTCACCGCCTGGGAGGGGGAGTGGTGGGGGTGGTTTGATGCTACGCACTCTTTTTTGTGAGAGAGGGGTGGTTGCTGATTTTTTTTCTCTGCAGGGGAGGGGTTGGAGATGTGTTGCTATTGACGCTGTCTTTTTTCTGCAACTGAGGGGTCAGGGATTGTAATGTTGTTGTTTTTATGTCATGGAGGGGGCTGGGGGCTGCTATTGTTACTGTTTTTTCCTGTGGGGAGTGGGGAGGGGATTGTTATCATTTTCTTTTTCTGCAGGGGGAGGGTGGGGTATTCTGGGGTCTGTGAGTTTTCTTTCTTTTATTTTTTCATGAGTATTTCATGGCTATCTGGAGAAGACAAATATTGGAGTTGTATGTGTACTTTGACAATAAAATTAACCTTGAACCTTGGTAGTTGCAGTTGTGTTTAGGATATTTAAGAGACATTTAGATAGGCACATGAATGTGAGGAAAATGGGCAGATATGGACATGGTGTAGGCATAAGGGATTAGTTTGGTTGGCTGTTTGATTATTATAGCATAGGACTTGTTTGGTGCTGTAGTGTTCTATGTTCTATGTTATATGTTCTAATTGAACCTTTCATAAGGATCCCATGATATAGCAGATGGAGGGTGAGAGGACTGGATGGTAGAGCTGGAGGAGTTTCAGAGGACACCAAAACAGGGGAGATGTGCATAAATATTCTGCAACATTGCTGAATTGTTTAGAAAGTGCTCTGCAGGCTTTTTAACATGACTACTTGTTCAGAAGGATGTGAAAATGAACTGTGAGAGCTGCTCTGAAGAAATTCTGACCTGCTACCAATTCCATCCCTAACCTCCCCACCATCTCCTCCTCTAGGTACCTTAGAAGTGTCCTGACTAATACTTCTCAATGTCACAGAAGAATTCTCCGTTATCTGGTCATTATTACTTCATCATTGGTGGGACATTGTTCTGTGTATTTTTTACATGAGAATGGCAATACTGAAATGGCTGGACGGATTTGTAAAGCAGTTTGGGACATCGCCAGACTGTGAATGCTGCTAGATCTCTTCTCAATGAAAGCATCCTTTGCTTCATATGGGAGGCATTCAGCAGGAGCAGCTCAGGCTCACCTGATCACAGGCATAAGCACCAAAGTGTTACGGATTGCTTGGAAAAGAAAATTTATATCTCAGGAAGGTGGAAGGTCACAAAATTACTCCTTCTCACGACTGCAATGTCCCAGCCATGTCAGCATCAGTGGAGCGTGTCTGCAAATGACTGAGGATTAAGTAGAATCACTCTGATGTATGCTATCTAAATTAGCGGAGATGGAGGCCCAGTGATCAATGTGAACTGCCCCCATACTGGCAGTTAAAGTTAGTGCACGGTTGAATTTCAGCTCAATATTCTTGTTGCCCATCAAGAAACACATTTTGTTTTAATTGTTTTATCAAGTGCCTTCAACAAGTCATCTGGGATTGTCTGAACCCCCAAGACCATGAAGAGGAAGAGACTGTGCATCACCTCAGCAGGATTTATTGGGTTAGAATCCACACTCTCCAGCTATGATAAGAAACTGTAATCTTAAAGTTCAAAGTTAAAAATACATTTATTAGCAATGTATTATATATTATACAACCTTGAGATTCATCTCCTTACAGGCAGCCACAAAACAAAGAAATCCCAAAAGACACAAACATGAGGAAATCTGCAGATGCTGGAATTTCAAGCAACACACATAAAAGTTGCTGGTGAACGCAACAGACCAGGCAGCATCTCTAGGAAGAGGTACAGTCGACGTTTCGGGCCGAGACCCTTGGTCAGGAAACCCCAAAAGAACCCATTAAAACAAAACATCCAACACCCAGAGTGCAGAGAGAACAAAAACAAATCATGCAAACAATAGAAGCAAATAGCATTCAGAACTGAAGTTTTATGAAAGACACGAAGCCAGGCATCACTGCAGCCAAAGTAGGCCATAGCCTAAATTCATCACAGAGGCGTGTAAACATTGCGGGACAACAGGTATGGAGCCAGACACCACTGCAGCCTGAGCAGGCCCACCTTTGTTTCAACGCAAAACTGAGTAAACATCACGGAGCAGTGAGCAGAACTGGGCAGAACTGGGCTGTCTCTCGCCTCTGGTCCTGACACCCCGACCTTTTCAGTCTGGCCTTCGCAATGAGCCCTTCAGCCTTCCCTGAAAACATAACCTTGTTATGTTAGTATTATTTTAATGGACGAGTGTGGTTAATGGACTTTCTACTGCTTTGGACCCAAAGAAGAAACTGACTTAAAATTTCCAACTGGACCGTCCTGTCTTACTTTAATTCTACTTGGGCCCTGTAAAATGGATTCCAAACTAATTTGCTAGAATTCTTCACCAAAAGGCCTTTTCAAGATGGAACTGACTGCACAGTTAGATTGTTGCTTTTTGACATGAAGCTACTGCACCCTGGTCTGAGCCCTTCACTGTTCATTAATACCAATAATATCAAGTAAAAGTCAATCCAGTTAACCTGAAATCCAGCTTTAGTTGATATGGCTATGATGCAGGAAACATAAGAAATGGAATCTGAAGTAAACTATGTGGGCCATTGTGTCTGTTCTGCCATTCAGTAAAATCATGACTAATCTGTTATTTCAGCATCACTTTCCTACAGTAACCTAATATCCCTTAATTTCTTTAATATCAGAACACTATTAATTTTTATCTTGAATATACTCACCAACTGAGCTTCTAAAGAGAATTCCAAAATTTAACACCCTCTGGACCATCTATTGCACTGGAATGAGGGGTGACCTCATTGAAACCTATCAAATGTTGAGTGGATGTGGAGAGGATATTTCCTATGGTGGGGGAGTCTAAGACCGGAGGACACAACCTCAAAATAGAGTGGCATCCTTTTGCAAAGGAGATAAGGAGGAATTTCTTTAGCCAAAGAGTCATGAATCTGTGGAACTCATACCCACTGGTGGCTGTGGGGGCCAAGTCATTGGGTATAGTTAAAGCAGAGGTTGATTGGTTCTTGATCAGTCAGGGCATGAAGAGATATGGGGAGAAGGCAGGAGATTGGGGTTGAGAAGGAAAATAGATCAACCATGATAAAATGACAGAGCAGACTTAATGGGCCAAATGGCCTAATTCTGCTCCTATATCTTATGGTCTTATATAATTTCATATACTTCATATCTCACTCCCTTTAATTATTGTATGGTTTTTACCTGAGTGAAATGGATCGCTAGACACAAAATTGACATTGCCATAGGAGACAGAATAAGACGAGGGGTGATTGATAAGTTTGTGGCCTAAGGTAGAAGGAGTCAATTTTAGAAAACCTAGCACATTTATTATTCAACATAGTCCCCTCCTACATTTACACACTTAGTCCAGTGGTCATAGAGCATATGGATCCCTTCTTTGTAAAAGTCGGCGTCTTGGACCTCCAGAAAGTGGTCCACAGCAGCGGTGATTGATAAGTTTGTGGCCGAAGGTAGAAAGGAGATGAGTTACAGTATACAGCACTCGTTACATGCACGTGCAGTTCGACTCTTTGAGTGATTATGCAGAAAGTTTGAAGTTAATAACTCATCTCCTTCTACCTTAGGTCACAAACTTATCAATCACCCCTGGTAATGTTGAGGTGTTTCTCTGACTTGGAGGTCTGTGATCAGTGGTGTTCCAGTGTTGGGACCTCTGGTGTTTGTGACAAAAATATCTTAAGTACAGTATATGATTTGGCTGAAAATGTAGATGGTCTGATTAGTAAGTTTTTACAGGGCTCAAAAATGGTGGAATTGTGGATAGTGAGGAAGGTTATCAAAAGATGCAATAGGATATAAGTAGGTTGTAAATATACGTGAAGAAATTGCAGGCAAAATATAATCTGGGCTACAGATGTTGCATTCAGAGAGGTCAAATGCGAGAAGAAAATATCCATTAGGACCCTTGGTACCTTCAAGAGGACCACAACCTTGTTGTAGGGTTTGGAGGGTTGTGTGCCTCAATGACCCAGGGAGCCATATTAGCTGGAGTCAGGGTCTTATGCTTTGGCTCTTGGTAGGGTCACCCCTTAGGGCCGGCTGTGGTGTCGTGGCGTCAGCACTGGATTTCAAGGCAGATGGTCCTGAGTTCAAACCCAGCCGGGTCCCAGTATCTACGTGGAAGAAAGGTCTGGTGGTCTACTTCCGTATCTGGCCATGAAAACGTCGTGGACTCTATGTGAGGTCACAAAGAGTCGGACTCGACTGAATGACTCAACAACAACAAACGGTCACCCATGCCAAACAGGTCAAAGGGCAGAGGCCAGACTAAGAGTAGTCCACCGGTCCTCCAGATATGGGGGTTCAGCTCAGGGCTAACAACACTGACTGGTCAAACAAAATAGAAGAATCCTTCTACATCTGATTTGATGGTATTCCTGAATCGCTAGCTTGGAATTCCATATCTGACAGTAGTGAATACCGAAAGGAAGCTACCAGCATGAAAAAGGAAGCCCGAAACACTGTCAGACATGGAGGACCTTCATTCTTGCCCTAAGTGCCAGTAAGTAATGACCCTTGGGAGTATTGACGTACAGGGGGATAATGGGGTGCAAATTCATAGTTCAAATGCGTAGTCAGCAGAGGAAGTATATGTCATGTTACCTTCATTAGTCAAGGCAGTGTATGAGTTAGCCACATTCGTATGTGCAGTTCTGGTCACTTGGTGAGGAGGGGTTGGACAAACTTGGGGTGTTTTCTCTGAAGCATGGAATACTGATGGGCAATCTGATAGATTTAAGTATATATAAAATTATGAGAGGCCTAAACTGGGTAGATGGTCAAAGTTTTTCTCCCAGGATGGAAATGTCAAATACCAGAGAGCATATGTTTAAGGGTGAGAGGGGAAGAATTTAAAAGAGGTTTGAAGAGCAAAGTTTTTTTACACAGAGGGTAGTAGGTGCCCAGAGCATGCTGTCAAGTGAGGTTGTAGAAGTAGATATGATAGCAATGTTTAAGAGATATTTAGAAAAAACACGTGAACAGGCAGCAATATAAACCATGTGCTGGAAAATATGATTAGTTAGTATGGCATCATAGTCCATATAATCATGATGGGCTGAATGGCCTGTTCCTGTGCTTGTATGGCTTTATGTTCTATGTTTTATATTCCAACTACTCCTTTATGTTCTATGTTTTATATTCCAACTACTCCTCTGACCCACCTAATTAGTACATTGAAAGTTTTAACATTCCACTTTTATTCAACTGTGCCTCACATTATAAGGTAATATTGACTTTTGAAATCCCAGAAAGGCACTTTACCAAGGGTTCCATGAATGAATCAGGGGTTAAACTTTATTTGCCTTTACAGGAAGAAAGTCAGCTCACTGGGAATCCAGACGGAGTAGCATACTTTGTTATTCAGCTGTCTCCGAAAAGCCCAATTTAATCATGAAGACAGGATTCCAACTTTCCCTCGCCCCTGGTCTGCCTGAATTAATGGCCCAAGAAAATCACATTATAATCTGTCTCATTGACATCCTCAATTTAGATGTCCACGACTCAATGGCAATGTAAATATTTTTCAGATGTACGTATGTGGTGATCTGAGAAGTCCTTTAGTTCTGATACTGCTGGAAGTGCTGCTCTTTGCCTTTGGTAATGAAGCCCGTGAATGTTATTGTAAGTCTTAAGATTGCTAAAGCATGGTGGAGCACAAAATTTAAACTCACCCTGTGACAATTTAATGAAATATGGTGCCACCCAGAATGCAGCTCACCAGAAACTTGAAATCTACCTGACATTAACTTCCTTTCTGAAAAGCAGACGACTTGAAAGTATTAGAATGGGGCCCATGAAGGACTCATTTCTCTCAGGCAATAAGACATAAAGTGACAATTTTATGAGCGAGGGGATGGGGTCATGCAGAAGAGGGTGGGGGTGGTGGGGAGGTGAAAATGGTGTGGAGATCACTCTCATCAGACCTCCATTCATAACAGGCATTCTAGCAAATAAAATAGAGCCACCACCGTGGCTACAGCTGAAAGGAATGAGGGCAGAGATTGCACTTGCCTTATTTTGTCTGCCTTTGAAGCTCCAATGACAGTACAGAGATTTTAAAGGAGCGTTGACAGTTCACCATATCCATCATTATCATTATGTACCATGTTGTACTGACGTGGGTGATCATATTCTTATCCATGACCATGATTGTACTTGGCAAATTTTTCTGCAGAAGTGGTATGCCATTGCCTTCTGCTTCTGAGCAGTGTCTTTCCAAGATGGGTGACCCCAGCCATTAACAATCCTCTTCAGAAATTGTTTGCCTGGCATCAGCGGTCGCATAACCAGGACTAGCGATATGCACCGGCTGCTCGTACGACCATCCACCACCGGGCCCCGTGGCATCACGTGACACAGATTGAGGGGCTAAGCAGGTGCTACACCTTGCCCAACAGTCACCTGCAGGCTAGCAGAGGGAGGGAGCACCTTACATCTCCTGTGCTAGAGATCTATCTCCACCCTGCCACCCATTTTACTTTTGGATCTGCTGTAAAAATATAATATTGCCAAATTATTCCATCCTTTGGCAGTCAAAGATCAAAGTAAATTTATTATCAAAGTGAGTACATGTTGCCATAAATACACTGAGGTTAATTTTCTTGTGGGCATACACACTAGACCAAAGAAACACAATAGAATCAATGAAAAACTACACACAAACAAAGTCCGACTATCAACAGAAGTAGAAAAGAAGACGAACTGGGAAAACAGTCCTCTTACCATTAACTATTTTTTAATAAACCTATGAATACAAAATGGGAGTCAACCACTTAGTCTCTCGACCACTCAATAAGATCACATTTTAGTGCATTGTAACTTCAACTCCGCAATCCTGCTTACCCATTGCAATCACAAGCAAAGGAAAATCTGCAGATGCTCGAAATCCAAGCAACACACACACACAATTCCGGAGGAGCTCAGGTCAGGCAGTATCTATGGAAGAGAATACAGTCCACATTTCGACATCTGATGAAGGGTCTCGGCCCAGAACATTGACTGTACTCTCCATCGATGCTGCCTGACCTGCTGAGTTCCTCCAGCATTGTGTCTGTGACCCATGTCAATGGTAGGGTTTATTGTTGGGCAAAACTTAAAAA
Organism: Mobula hypostoma; assembly: GCF_963921235.1. Classification (NCBI taxonomy): domain Eukaryota; kingdom Metazoa; phylum Chordata; class Chondrichthyes; order Myliobatiformes; family Myliobatidae; genus Mobula; species Mobula hypostoma. The sequence continues at coordinate 58,287,124 of NC_086111.1, read as the reverse complement.
AAGGAAATTTCGGAAAGCAATGAAAGAGGAGTATTGTCCAAGCGAGATTGCAGATGCTGGAAATATGGAGTAACACTCAAAATGCTGGAAGAACTCAGTGGGAAAAATACTGATATGGATTTTTAAAAATCCAAAGGCATTAAGAGCAATGGATAACTAGGAAAGAGTGTAGCCTGTTGGGGACTAAGAGGTAACCTGTCTGTAGACGCAGAGAATATGAGCAGGGTTATGAATGAGTACATGCAGCTGCTTTATGAAGGAGTGAGGTGATCTTGATGTTGAAACTTAGGAAGAAATATGTGAAATGCTGGATGGAATAAGCATAATAAAAGATGTGGATAAATCACAGTGCTTGGATGAAATACATCACAAGCTGCTACAAGCAGCAAGGAAGAAGACTGCAGAGACTGATGTTCATCTTGCAATGCTAGCTTCAGAACTGGTTTTACAGGACTGAGGAATGCTGATGTACCATTGTTTAAAAAAAGGAAGGGATAAAACAAACAATTACAGGGTAATTAGTTTAATATTGATTGTGGGTAGGGTTGTTGGAATTAATCCTGAGGGAATGTGTGAACCTTCATTTTAAAAGATACCACTTAATTGATTGATTGATTGATTGAAACAGCACTGAGTAGCCCTGCGAGCCATGCTGGCCCACAACCCCGATTAACACCAACCTAATCACGGGTCAATTTACAATGACCAATTAACCTGCCCAGTACATCTTTGGAATGTGGAGGAAACTGGAGCCCCCAGAGAAAACCCATGCATTTCACGGGGAAGAAGTACAGGGAACAGCACCGGAATTGAACTCCGATCAGTATGAACTTGTTAAGAGAAGATCATAGATTACAAATGGTGGAATTTTTTTGAGGAGCAGATAAGGAGAGTTGATGACGATGTTGTTTTTGTCATTTCCTCTTTGGATCTTAACAAAGCTTTTGTTAAGATGCTGTAGGCCATGTTGGTACATGAGGTCCAAGGGAAAGCAGCAATTTAAGATTCAAAATTCAAAGTACATTTATCATCAAAGAATGTATAAATTATATACCTTGCGATTTGTTTGCTTAAACGCAGCCTCAGAGAAGAAATCCGAAGAACCCTATTTCTTCGCTGAGAAAGAGGAAACACACACACACACCATGCAAGCAATAGGAGCAAACAGCAGCTTTCTGAACCAGATTGATTTCTTGGGCCCACTCCCTGGAGCAGACCAAGTAGGCCCTAGCCTCGATCTCGGTCGATTGTATTAGCAGGCAAAAATGCCATGAAACTCACAGAGACGACAGCCGCCGGAGTAGTTCACAGCCTCAGCGTCACAGAGAGAGGAATGGACATCGCGGGAGAGTGAGTGAAATCAGCCTGACCCTCGCCTCCAGTTCCCACACTCGGCTTAGCTCCAAAATTGGCTCAGTGGCAGGAAGCAAAAGATTCTGCGTTACCGGTAAGGTTCGGTACCTGGTTGTACAGTTGATTCTTGAGAAGCTTGATGGAGGGGAGGGTCTCCATTGAAAATCCAGATAATGCAGAACACGTGGAAGCACACTAACAGGTAGCTAGCATGTTGCACAGATCTTACCTTATTACTTAATCCACTATGACAAGGAAGGCTTCTCAGGTAAGAGTGGTTCAGCAACAGAGCAAACACTATGACTAATCATGCTTGGAGTAGGAAAGTGAAAACACAACCTGTGGCTCCAGATGGGGATAGGTGCAGAGTTCCGTACGGGACAATGATAGCTCATTCCAGGCAGTGGCCTGGATAATGATGGTCCAGCAGGAAGTTCATTGGGAGGTGATCAGAGGTTGTGCCAGGGCAGTGCTGTGTGTAGTTGGATAGGGAATGTTCTCCCAACATGCTGGACCCATAAATCAGTGAACTGCTGTTGCATAAATAGGGGCTGACTGTATATATATATTAATAAATTATACTTAAATTCAGGGGAGTAAGAAGAAGGTTGCAGATGACACCTAAGTTGATCATGTGGTCAGTTGAGCAGAAAAGTTGCAAGTCGAATTTAATCCAGAGAAGTGTGAAGGAATGTGATTGCAGAGGTGAAAGGAAGCAGGGGCATGTACAATAATTTGGATGGTAGTGAGTACTGTAGAGGAACAAGGGATCTTGGAGTGTATGCCTACAAAAGAAGCTGAAAAGTCAATAAAGTGGAGGAAAATGTATATTGGAAGCTTACCTTTATTAGCTAAGGGACAGATTATAGGAAAATGGAGGATATGATAGAATTGATGCTTATTAGGCCATGGTGAATCAGAGGAATCTGTGGCGGGCCTAACTGAGAAGTAAGAAATTTTGAGGGATCAAGATAAAGAAGAAAATATTCCTCTTGGTTTTCTCACGAGATCGTAGGAGGCTGGAACTCAATAAATTTGGCATATCCCTGCTAACCCTTACCAATTTTTATTGATGTACCATAGAGAGTATTCTATCTAAATGCATTACAGCTTGGTATGGTAATTGCTCTGCACTTGACTGCAAGAAACTGCCGAGACTTGTGGACACAGCTCAGCAAAACAAGCAAATCAGCCTCCCCTCCATGGACTCTGTCTACACTTCTCACTGCCTCAGTAGAGCGGCCAGCACAATCAGACCCCGCTCACCTCGAATATTCTTCTTCTGTTTTCTTCCATTGGTCAGAAAATGCACGAGCTTGAAAGCGTCTACCATGAGGCTCACGGACAGATTCTACCCTGCTATTAATATGGTTCCATAGTACAATAAGATGGCCGTTTGACCTCACAATCTATCTCATGATGATTTTACACTTTATTGTTCACCGTTTCTCTGGAATTGTTAAACTTTATTCAGCATTGTTTCTCTTTTACTTTCTTTTTACCTCAATTCACTCTCTAATGATTTGATCTATATGGAAGACAAGCTCTTCACTGAATCTTCATGTATATGACATTAAAAAACCAATACCATACCAAAACACTGAAAAGATGATGGGAGAAACTCACACCACATTTATGAAATGTCTTACAGAGCTATAGTCTGCAAGACAGCAGATCACCTGTGGGAAGGTAACGTTAGATTGGGTAGCTTTTCTGAACTGCACCAACACAATAGACTGAATGATCTCCTGCACTGTACATTTCCTATGTTTCTACGATTCTACACTCCATATAGATATTTTCAAGTTAGTCACTGGAATAACAGAAGGATGTTTATTAGCTGGGCTTGAAACCAAAGAGATATTTGCTATTTCCACAATGTCTTCCAATTTATCATCATTGTCACACCACCAGGTTCAAGAACAGTTTTTACTCTATAACCATCAGGCTCTCGAACCAAAGGGAAAAACTTCACTCAACTTCACGTGCCCACCATTAAAATGTTTCCACAACCAGTGGACTCATTTTCAAGGATTCTTCATCTTATGTTCTCAATATTTATTTCTTATTTCTTCTTTTTTATTTGTACAGTTTATTGTCTTCTTCACTCTGGTTGAATGCCCTAGTCGGGTAGTCTTTCAATGATTCTATTACGGTTATTATCCTATAGATTTATTGAGTCTGCACAAAAGAAAGTTAATCTCAGGGTTGTATACGGTGACAAATATGTACTGTGATAATAAATTTACTTTGATCTTTTTGAACTTTGACCTTTGATTTATTGGAATTTACCTGGAAAATGGGATCTCCAAAGGTTGTATTTCACAAAAGAGTCAATGATGGAGGTTTCTTCTCACTTATTGCGAATCAGCTTTTAGCTGGGCAGCACTGGTGGCTTGGCCCTGACATTAGTTGGCAACATCTCTGCATACTTTTAGAAAACAAGCGTGTAATTCCCATAAGTATGGCAGCAGTTTCAGATCTATGAAGAAGGCGATTAATGCATCATTTGCAAGGACAAGCCTGCTCTGTGTATGTTCTGCAGCTAATTGGCAGTGGGTTAAGAACTCTCTCCGTATACTGGCATTAACACTGTTCAAGGTCAGTGATGGGAACATGGTTCCAGATGCAAATTTTGATGCTTCTATGAACTCCAGACCCCAAGATTGTCTCTGATCTTTGGCTTAAAAGAGCGCAAGCCAAATACTGATTATCAGTCATAATTGCAAAGCTGTTATTTGTTGCAGCCCTACTGGGTACCCCTCCCAAAAGCAGTCCTCTACCACTTATATTCTATACTGGAGTAGACTAAAAATGTTACAGTCTTTGGAGAAATTGCTGTGGCCAGACTGTTTAGGTTGAAGTAATCAAGAAATCCATTCCACTGCTCTGCCAACAGGTAAAGTAATGCATGACATGATTCTAGCTTTATTTCTGACACAGAGTTGACTTAATGTTGATTTATTCAATGTTTTGGGGCCTGGTATCTCAGATTACAATCCATTCCACTGATGTTCAACTTGAGGCTAAACTCAATAAGACCGCTGTATTGAAATTTTCCACTTAAAACTTGTAATTCACCCTAGAGAAAGTTTAACAAAGTAAGCTAACTGGTTTGTAAACTCCAATTGGAGTCGAGAAAGAAAATCCTTTTTAAAATAGTTGGAAAATTAAATTATTTTTACTGGTTGTTCACAAATTGCTTTTGTGGCATATTGTAAGATGGCTTGTTTTTTATAGAGCAGTCAGCCACAAATAAAATTATTATAATTACTAAGCATCTACCCTAAAGAAGCTACAATTGTCATTTTTCTGTCAGCCTGGTGTATTAAATTCAAACGCTTGATCTTAATGGAAAAATCTGAACTACCCCTTTGAATTTCCAACTTCAGTTAAAAAGAAAAGCCTGCAGTTTTTAAAAGTCTGGTTATTAAATAGAGATTGAGGAAAAGGAATCATAATTTTCTTACTGTAATCAAGGCAAATTGTAGTTGGCAAATTTTACAAGTGTATTTTGTGAAAGATAACACTTGCCTTTGGACATTGAATTCACTATCTGTGTTGTTTTAAGTGGCTTTGACTGAGCTGGCACAACACACACAAAATGTTGGATAAATTCAACAGGTCAGGCAGCATCAATGGAAGTGAATAAACAGTTGACATTTCGGACCAAAACCAGTCATGAAGGGTCTCAGCCCAACGCATTGACTGATTATTCACTTCTACTGCCTGACCTGCTGAGTTCCTCCAGCATTTTGAGTGTGTTGCTCTAGATTTCCAGCATCTGCAGAACCTCCTGTGTTTACGATTGACTGGGCTGGTTTCTGGATTTTTAATATTCACAGACCCATTTCTTTCAACTGATTCTCTGGACAGATATTGGCTCCATTACTTGACACAGTCACATCTGCGCTGACAGCAGGGAGGGGACATCGTTTGCTTAATTTTGTGAGAAAAGTCCAATGCAATCTGCTTCTTCTTCAAGGAGAACTTATAGAAGGAACTGACCCACAGTGCGGCTGGCTTAGTGTCATAGAATCTAAAGAGATGGCAGTTCCCAAAGGCTGAATTTGCTCCAGCTTGCTCCAGCTGGATCAAAATCAGAAGAATCAGGATCAGATTCAGGTTTGTTATCCTGACGTACATTGTGAAATTTGTTGTTTTGCGGCAATGGTATAGTGCAAGACATGAAAATATCTGTAAGACACAAAATAAGTAAATTGTACAAAAGAGATTGTGTTCATGGGTTCAGGAACTGTTCAGAAATCTGATGGCAGAAGGAAAGGAACTGTTCCTAAAATATTGAATGTTTATCTTCCAGCTCCTGTACCTGTTTCCTGGTGGTAGTAATGAGAAGAGGACGTGTCCCAGATGGTGAGGATCCTTAATGATCTTCTGGAGGCACTGCATTTTGAAGATGTCCTCGATGGTGGGAAAGGTGGTGCCCATGATGGAGGGGCTGAGTCTACAACCCTTTTAATCCAGCACATTGACACTCCACACCAGGTGATGACACAACTAGTCAGAATGTCCTTTGCTGTACATCTGCAGAAACTAGCCAGTCTTTTTGGTGACATACCAGATCTCCACAATCTCCTAATTAAGTATAGCTGCTGGCATGTCTTCTTTATGACTGAATCGATGTGATGGGCCAGGTTAGGTCATCTGCAGCGTTGACACCCATGAACCTGAAGCTGCTCAACCTTCCCACCACTGAATATAATGATAAATAAAGAGCACAAAAATCAGTATTTCCATGTGCTTTTGTAACTCTTTGGGATCTACGGGATTAAACTCATTCCTAACAGTGAAAGTTCCACACAAACTATTGTCAGAGGGAAATGAAATTCTGTTAGGGGAGCGGGGGGGGGTGGGAACGTTGACTCAGACCATGAGAGGCCTGTGTCGGGCATTTTCATGCCTCACAAGGCGCAGATTGGAAGTGTGTGTGGGGTGCCACTCCTCGCACAGACTAGAGCAATGTGTGAGTAAGTGCCTTGCTCAAAGGCAGAAACACGCTGCCACAGCTGAGGCTCGAACCTTGAGGTAACTAGACGAATGCCTTAACCACTTGGCCACGTGCCCAACACAATATTCAGCCTGTTAAGACTGAAATAATGATCTGCTTTTAGTCTCCGGACACTTGATTTAGTTCATATCCTTCAGAGTAAATCAGAAAGGCAACCAAAAGGAAACCAGAAATAAATATTATATTTATCTCATATTATAAATGTGAGAAATACTGTACTCAGCAGATCAATCAGCATCTGTGGAGGAGAACAAAAGCAGATTAATCTTTCAATCATCCTTCATCAAACGGTTTCTGAGTAATTCCAGCATATTCAGATTTCCAGCGTCCAAAATATATTGATTTTGGAAAATCATAAAACTAGCTCACAACTTGATTCCCTGGCATAGTCCTTAAAAAGCTTCTTTCTAATATTTTGAGCATATTTTTCTGTCAAAATAATGAAACAAATATTGATTTTAAAAAATCATTGTTAGCCTAAAACAAAGTAAGATTTTGAATTGCCTTTGTTTCCACCTCTCCTAAACATAGTCCTTATCTTGTCTATTCCACTGGTGAGAGCTTCCAAGCTGGGCTTACATTTTCTCACACCTCTCTCATATTTTCTTATGCCAATGAAGGAGGCTATGTGGCCCAATGAATCCATGCCCGGTCTCAGAACAGTCCAATGGGCTGCATTCCCCAGCTTATGTTCCTTCTATTCCTTCTCACATGCCCACCAACTCTCCGCTAATCCTCTTATGGTGGAGGCATTGAGCAGCGAACTGACCAGCACGGTTTTGGAATGGGCGAGAAAACCAAGGGAAGAATGTGATTACATTACACCGCCAGCAACCAAAGTCAGGATTTAAATATCACCTGCCAGCTTGTACTCTATCCCCTCCCCCACCCCCAGTTTCTTATTTATTTACTGAGGTACAACGTGGTAAAGGCCCTTCTGGCCCTACAAGCCACACCACCCATCAACCCCTTATTTAACTCCAGCCTAATCATGGGACAATTTACAATGACCAATTAAACTACCAACCAGTACATCTTTTGGACTAGGGGGATGAAACCAGAGTGCCTGGAGGAAAACCACGCTCTCAAAGAGAGAAGGTACAAACTCCTTAAAGACCACAGCGGGAATCGAACCTCCCGGGAGAGGGGAGAAGATGGCGGCGCAACGGCAGCGCGTGCGGCCACTTCGGTGATGATATCTGTTATCTGTCAAGTAGGGGACCGTGCACAATTCTGATTTGATGGAGACAGACGTGAGAGTACGGAGGAACATCTGGAAAACTTCTGAAATGCCCGCTTCGCTGCCGCTGCTACTGTATTGTAACCGGAATCTCCGGAGCAGGAAATCCTCGGCTTTGCGTGTTTCAGCGGCCGGGGAGAGGTTGAAGGTGCTCGGCAGAGGATGGCGCTCGAGAGGCTGTATCGGAGGAGCTGGTTGGAAGCTTGAAGTTTTCGGACGGATGGACTCAGTGTCAGCTGTGGTTGGCTGCTTCCAAGGTATCGGCAAGTTGACGGTGCCTGGAGGTTTATGGCAGGGAGTTTCTCCCTTTTGCTGCCTGCTATCGGGGACTCGGGAGTCGATCGACTTGGGACTTTGAGACTTTTTTTTACCGTGCCCATGGTCTGTTCTTCATCAAATTATGGTATTGCTTTGCACTGCTGTAACTATATGTTATAATTATGTGGTTCTGTCAGTGTTAGTCTTTGGTCTGTCCTGTTTTCTGTGATATCACTCTGGAGAAACATTGTATCATTTCTTAATGCATGTATGCATTTCTAAATGACAATAAAAGAGGACTGAGTGTTCTCATAATCTCAAAAAAAAATCTAAAATCTAAACCGAGGTCACCCATACTATAAAGTGTAGTGTTAACCACTACGGTACCGTGCCACCCCCTTCATTTCCCCTTCCTTTACAGTCCTAATGAAGGGTCTTGGCCCAAAGCATTGACTGTTAATTCCCATCTGTAGATGCTGCCTGACTTGCTGAGTACCTCCAGCATTTTGTGCGTGTTGCACAGGACTAACTCAGTGCAGCAGCATCTCTGACTGCTATGTGACTGTACTGTCATGTTTAAAACTGTCGGAGAGCCAAATCAGCTTATTGAATATAATTTTAGGTAACATCCAAGCCATTGGTACCATACCTTTTGACATCCTTAGCTGGAGAACAACATGTAACTCAATGGCCTAGAAAAGCTCGTCTCTCATGCACCAAATGTGAACCCAAGTCTCTGAAATGGTAAGCAGGAGGCAGAAATGCACGTGCAGCTGTAAATACACCAGCTGCCAGGGTGGATTGGAACTCTCTGTTGGAGTCAAGAGCATAAGCCTAAACCATTCATGTAAATTATGGTGTTTTTTTGACTTAGATTAACACACCTTGCACTGAATCTGCCCACTACTTGTACTCCAGCAGTTTAACTGTGTGATTCAATGGGATCATGAAATGTTTAAGTTCCAATGCTGATTTATATTTGCAGGCTGCTGGTTAGCTTCTGGTCTTGTTTAGTGTGCTTCACTGAAAATTTCAATTCCACATTTAACAGTAAACTGATAGAAATATGCATCATACTTATGATCCCCCACCCTTATGGGATCTAATTTCACTGCTTGGTTACTACTGTGAAGTGTTTCCCTTGAGGCTGTGGTTGTAGAAATATGTTGAGATCTGTCTGGATAGGCTTGAGCGACTGTGGCCCTTGGATGCAATCTGCAGCTTCTAAACTTGGCTGGAGAAATCTGCAATGGGGGATTTGGTGAGTGGGAAGTAAGTAGCTTTCATTTTGAGGGAAAGCAACCTTGAGCAAAGCTTACTCAATGTTCTGAAGGCCCATAACTGTATCCTCCTAAAAAAAAACAAATTGGCAAGCCACCCAAACCTCCATGATGGTATTATGTATTAACAATGCCAGCACAAGATTTTTATGAAGATTTCACAAGAAGGAGAGGTTAGTGGAATGAGTTGATAATAATTACGCAGGACTTTAATATGTCCAAGACAAAGAAGTGGGAGGAAAAATCACTGTGTACACTACCCACCCTGCAAATTGCCTTTCCTTTCTGTAAAGCGCTGTAGGGCCATTAAAACCAGAATTTCACATGATCTTAAAAGTCTCCTCCACCAGGCAGTTAATCTGATCAACCATTCTAGTTAGCCCCCACCCCTTCTATCTACTAACCCCATCACTGCACTCACTGTAAACACTTTAAACCACTTCTTACAATGTTGTTTACAATGTAAATATATGTTGGTATTTATGTATTTTAGCACATTCCATTCTATAACTGCACTTTAACTTCTAACTTTATTTTTTCACAAAACTCTTTATTCATTATAATTGTTGAATGTTGTTTTCTTTTGTTGCGTGTCACACCCTGACCGACATGCCACAGCAAATTCCTAATACGGGTAAATATGGTGAATAAAATTGATCCTTGATTGCTGATCCTTATCTGAAATCCAATTGAAGATGTACCATACAAAAGGTTTTTACAACAAATAAGGGCTCTTGGATTTGGGGAAATATATTAGCTCAGGAGGGATTGATTTTAGAATAGAAAGCAGAAATAAGCAAAGCTGGCAAACTGTGGCACCTGGATCGATCCTTGGATTGTCACTTACCTAAAATTTGCCGTTGAAGCTGAGCAGTAAGGATGCAAAAGGCTTACAAAGATGTGCCGATTAATAGAGCAATCTATTTAGGAAAGGCGAAAGAGGGAAACTGACAAATTATGGACCAGCTAGAATGAAACTTGCGCTATGTGACGGGGAACGCTTGGTAAACACACTCCTTACACACACGTACACAAACATTGTCTTGTCATTCTACTGTTGTGCTGAGTGTGTGCACTTCCGTGTGTTCCCCAGCATATCCTCATAATGGCTGATGCACTTGGGTTAGCTTTACGCTGTCTTTCCCATAATACCTGGCAGAATATTCCATTTCTTTTGTAATGTGTAAATATGTCTGTGTGGTTTGTATGCTGTATTTAAGGTAGATAATTCTGTTTATTTTGTAATATGATTGTAACTATATTGTGGGGTGCATCATATTCTATTTTATGTGAAGTCTTGTTAACTTTGTTGGTAATTAAAGATGGTATGTCCTGGTGCCTAAAGAAATGGAGATCATTGTTCTCCGTAACAGAGAGAGATCGGAACTGCCAGGAGTTCACACAGGACAAAAATAGCATGAAGCTATTATTCTCTTTTCAAGTAGATATCTTTTTGTAAATATTGGCAGTTTTCTTTTTGCTATTTTCACTAACGTTTGTAAATTTGATTTTTGATGCATTTAATAAACACCCCTGCACTGAAGTGCTGAGCGACTCCAGCCATTTTTTCTTTGGTCATAACCCACAAATCTAACACTCAACCATCAATAAAGAATGAGTATATTGCTGATTATTGTATCTAAAATGATACAGTGAGGAACTTTAAGCGATCACTATAGCCTACTCATTGAATTTGCACTTGCAAATTGTACTTTATACAATAAAATTCTAACTCTTCAATAAATTGCTATCTCGTTATTTGAAAATCCCTCTGGTCTGGCATCTGACTAATTTAGTGATATTCCGCTGTCCCTTTAAAGTTAGCATGGTCCTGTTTTCTGCACTCCATTTAAAATTAATTATTTCACTGAAAAATTTATTATAACATTGCAAAACAGCTGAAAGAAAGCAAATGAAAAGAGTGCTGGGGTATTAACAGGATTAACAGTCAATAGTCAGGCTAATCAGCTAGTCTGTCACCACCTATGTCTTGAGTGTGTTGGATTATCTGAATTTTATTATTATACTCCCATGTCTTTGTAGAAAACTCACTGATTTAGTTCATGTACCCTCATCTTCTCTTTTACACTTATGTTTTAATCACATTCCTCTTTTGTTTTTTCAGGAGTGTGACTTCTCTTTCTCAAATCTGAAAGATAAGTTGAGAATTTCACTGGAAGGGTTGATGAGAGGAATGAGCAGTCTCAGAGTTAATACTATTTCACATGATTCAGGCTGGTCACCATAGGTCAGTGGTCAAGGCATGCACCATGGCGAAGTTACGTGGGTGATAATGTCTGTGGGTAGTGCTGACACAACATCATGACAAACTAAACACCAATGATGCACCCAGTGACCGGATATTGAACTTTTTGCTGATGGACCCCGGCCATATTCCACCGAGATACAGCACTGGGCGTCACGGGAGGTTGTTCCTGCCTGTGGCCATCGAACTTGCAGCTCCTCCCGTGGAGGGTCAGACACCCTGAGCCAATAGGCTGGTCCTGGACTTATTTCCATCTGGCATAGTTTGCATTTTGTTGTTTGATTGTTCGTGGTTTTTTGTATTGCTACATTTACGCTCTATTCTTGGTTGGTGCGGCTGTAACAAAACCCAATTTCCCTCGGGATCAATAAAGTATATCTACCTATCTATCTATCTATCATACATCACACAGAGACTATCCAGCATTTTTTAAAAGGAAGGAAATCCTCACCCATCTTTTGAGATTGATTATCAGTTGCCTGCAGCTTTGTTGCTGGAGGTCTTCCCGACTGGAGTTAGAGTAGTGCTTTCTTTACCTTATTTGAAGACTGGAGTCTGTGTTGTTTACTTACTTATTGAGAAAGAGCACAAAATAGGCCCTTCCAGACCTTCGAGCTGCACCACCCAACAGTCCCCGATTTAACCCTAGCCTAAGCACAGGACAATTTACAATGGCCATTTAACCTACTAAACGGTACGTCTTTGGACTGTGGGAGGAAGCCAGAGCACCTGAAGAAAACACACACCTTCCACGGGGAGGACAGACAGACTCCTTACAGAGGACGCCAGATTTGGTCTCTGAACTCCAGCGCCCTAAGTCGATAGCAAAGCGTTAACCACTATGCTGCCATGACGCCAATGACACTGCTCCAATTTTGCAGCTTCACCAGAACCTTTTTAATTAGGGACAAGTCAGCTTTGTTTAATGTTTTCCTGGGAATTCTGTATGATTGCAAAAAGAGGGGAGCACATAAAGGAGACAAAGAGAGTGCAGATGGCTGGAATCTGGAAAAACACACAAAGGGCTGGAGGAACGCAGCAGGTCTGGCCAAGGTGAAGATTTTCAACCCGAAATGTTGACTGTCCATTTCCCTCCATTGATGCTAACTAACCCTCTAGTGCTTTTGTATTTTTGCAGAGGGTATGCAGGGCTGGGAGGTTGGAGGGGAGGGGGTGCAATTGACTGGATATGGAAAGACAAGGGTGTGGAGGTGTTTTCAATAGGTGGCCCCACCAACAAAGGTCTGCAGTCAGTAGTTCTGCATGAAGAACTGTAAGGCAAAATTCTTAAGGAAAATGATCTTCAGTATGATAGCCCTAACAGAAATGCACCATTTGATATAGCCACAATTATAGCTGCAAAATTAATGTTTCAGATCAAAGGCTTTCTGTTAGAATTGGAAAGAATCAAAAGGAACTCAATGAACAGCAGAGAGGGTTGGGGAGGGAGGTACCTCTGGTAGGGTAAAAATGGGGTATCTATAGAAATAACACAAGGGGAACCTGAGGGGGAACTTCTTCACTTAGAGGGTGGTGCAAGATGTCAGTGGAAGTGGTGGGTGTGGGTCCAACTGCAACATTTAAGAGTAGTTTGGTTATTTTGGATAAGGGTATGGAGGGCTATGGTCCAGGTACGGGTTGATGGTTCTAGGCAGAATAACAGTTCAGCATGAACCAGATGGGCCGAAGGGCCTGTTTCTGTGCTGTAGAGCTCTTTGCCTCTATTCTTCTACGCTCCAGTGAACATCATGCTCATCAACCAAATGTCTCCTCATACATTGGTCTTGCCTTCTTAATCCAGTAAACATCTGAAGAACTCCCGGAATTCCAAGTACATCCTCCCTCAGATAAAAAAGCCAAAATTCACAGAAAACTCCAGATGGGATTCTATTAAGATCCTGTAAAGCTGCCCACGTGATATCCCTGCTGCCAAAATGCCATCTGTGCTGCATTGCTTCATATGTATGAGGACACACAAGTCTTGTGGATCTTCCCTTTTCCCAGTTTAGCAGCATTTGGATAATAATCTGTCTCTCTGTTTTAGCATCAAAACTTTAGAACCAAGGTTTAATTATACTTCACACTTTCAATCTAGAGTTACTGATAGTGATCAGAACTAGAAGCCAGTGGTGCTGCGAGTAACTGAAGCCATTGACATTCAGTTGGTGTGAATTCACTCAGCAGAGATGAAGAACTGAACAGGACCCTTTATCGAGTTGTTCACTTACTGAATGAGCCAAGAGTTTGCTTGATTAATGTTTATGGTTGTTGTGTATGTGGCTGAGTTACACAACAAAGCTATAAATAAAAATGCTGGAGACGGGAGCTAAGTTAACAGGGTTCTTTACCAACAGAAACTGAACTGAACACACACGTACAGATCAGTACGCGCCTAATAACGCATGCTCAATATGCGCCTAATAGCGCATTCAATGACGTGTTACTACAACATAAAGTAGTCAGTTGTTATAATGTAGGCTATAAGGTACACTTCTCGGTATACTACGGTATACGGTGGGTAATAAAACGGACGAGTTCACAGTGCTAGCCAGGCGTCAGAGAACATTTCGGGAGTGCAGTGTTATGTGTCTTACTGGAACGGGGCTGCACGAGGACATACCCGATCAAATCTTTTCCATGTACAGCTTCCAGACCGTTTGGGCTGACCGGACGTGCACTGAGAACAGTAAGCATAAAGGAGTTGGGTGCTTACTGTTCTGGTTAACAACGGATGGTGTAATCCGGGTCATATTACGATGGAGGAATGTGTTTGTAGACCGGATATTGAACTTTTTGCTGTTGGAACCTGGCCATATTCCACCGAGATACAACACTGGGCGTCACGGGAGGTTGTTCCTGCCTGTGGCCATCGAACTTTGCAGCTCCTCCCGTGGAGGGTCAGACACCCTGAGCCAATAGGCTGGTCCTGGACTTATTTCCATCTGGCATAGTTTGCATTTTGTTGTTTGATTGTTTGTGGTTTTTGTATTGCTATATTTATGCTCTATTCTTGGTTGGTGCAGCTGTAACAAAACTCAATTTCCCTCGGGATCAATAAAGTATATCTATCTATCTATCTCCCCTTTTATTTTAATAGTGTATCAACTTTTTTTTTACTGGGGCACTATTCTAAACAAATATGTTTACCCCTAACATACAAACGCCTACCATTTGTTTACTTAGTAACCTAATAATATCAAATTATAACAAAGTAACGTAATAATATCAAATTATAACAAGCCTTTTTTTTTACTTTTGGTCTAAGACCCATTCATAACTCAAGTCTCTGGGGATGGGGGGGGGGCGGGGACACTGCCCACTGTTCTTTACTTCTCTAGGTGATGATTATGTACCAGCGGTAACAGAAGAAATAAGTGAAGCTGTAGTAAAATCAGTCAAATTTCGCAAGAGGTGTGATGCATTTTTCGTAGCTTTGGTTTCCAAAAGAAGTGGTTGGTAATCTGCTGTCTCTGCTAGTTATTCAAAAGTCGGGGCAATCCAATGACTCACAGAAAGATCAGTACTTTACCAGTAATCTTTCGCCGTTTGAAGAAGCAGTTGATCGAAATCCTGTTGTTTATTCCATTGTTCTTAAGCTGCTGTTAAAGTACAGTTTTGCTGATATTAAGGATTACAAAAAAAAACAAATCTTGGTCAAGAAAATGAGACTGAACTTGATGCACTGTTTCTGAATTGTTTGGAGGATTTTATGTATGATAAGTCCCAGCTGTGCACAGTGCAAGGAAATATTGCATACCTACCTGGCTCAAGAGGGAGGATTCCTTCAGATGCACATTCAGCACAAGTGTGAAAATACAGCAATAGAAACCTTACAGTTTGTTGCCAGAATTCACGTCTGTTTTGATGCTGTTTCCCAACTTCTTTGTGCAAAACAAGGCACATTGGCTGAGGATTCAAAATATGTATGTGCAAAAGAAACCTCCCTCAAAGGGTTAAATGTATGATTCCCAGTGGAGGAAATGATTGGTTCAAGATTTACCTTGTGCGAAAGCTGTTCTGTTTGAATGGAATTGATTTTGTCCAAGAGCTTTTAAGGGATGACCAATTTTCATGGATCTTTCCCAAGGAAATTGTTCTGGAGAAGACAGAGATGCTGGTCTTTTCGCAGATTTAAGCTTATTGAGAGTTCGCAGATCTTCCATTATCTGTTCATCTATTAACAAGTAATTTAACTGTGCAGGTGCAGGTTTTTGTCTTTTGTCTGTAATTGGAACAGGGTCATTAGGTCTCCTCCTTAGTTTCCTAGTCATTATTGGTTTAACCTCCATATTATAATGTAGGCTATATGGTACGACAGTCATTCTCTCTTATATCCATTTTGCGGCTGTTCCGAATGATATCGTATCTGTGAAGTAGGATGCTGTGCACAATCCTGATTTGATAGAGACAGACGTGAAGAAGCACGGAGAAACATCTGAAGAAACTTCTGGAATGCCTGCTTCACTGCCGCTGCTACTGTGCGATCGAGAATCTCCGGAGGGGAAGGCCCCAAATCCTGGGCTTTGCCTATTGCCTGTTGCCGGGGCCGGGGTCGAAGTGCTCGGCAGAGATGGTGCTCGGTGCTCGGTGTCAGAGAGCTGGTCGGAGGCTCAGAGTTTTCCAACGGACTTGGAGTCGGACTGTGGTTGGATGCTTCCAGGATGCTGCATCGGCAAGTTTGCAGCGCTGGAGGTTTACCGTCTGCTTGAGATGATGGGACTTTCGAGAGACTTTGAGACTTTTACCGTGCCCATTGTCTGTTCTTATCAAATTACGGTATTGCTTTGGACTGTTGTAAATATATGTTATAATTATGTGGTTTTTGTCAGTTTTTCAGTCTTGGTTTGTCATGTGTTTCTGTGATATCATTCTTGAAAAATATTGTATCATTTCTTAATGCATGCATTACTAAATGACAAGAAAAGAGGACTGCGTGTCCTCATAATCTAAAAAAAAAATCATCATTGCAATATTGGAGCTAAACGTTACTTTTCAGTGTAAAGGGTGATAGAGGAAAGTCACCACAGTCAGCAAAGTTAACTGAATAGAAGTGCAATAGAACACAGTTAACATGGGTCGCTCTTACTCTTGCTCATGCTGATGGATTAGTCCTGGCCCATGCTTTTGAACAGGCACTTTGCTCATGTTATTGATAGAAGGATGCCTTGTTGCAGCGGATATGAAGGGTAATTGCCAATGTAAGAGCAACCGATTTACTGTGTTTCCATTACCATCAATTTCATCTACTATCGGCATGGGTTATAATGATCCCCAAATCTCAAAAACAAATAAAGGAAGAAAAATACTGAACATCACAAAAGTAAATTCTTAATTGCTCAATGCATTTTTCTTGTTGGTCCTCTCCGTGTCTTGTGGCGCATTGGGTGGCAACTTTTTGCTCTTTCCTTAGCATGTGTCAGTTTTTTACGAGGCCGAGTTGCTAGCTCGACACTCAACCCAGCACGGATGGAAAGCGCGCAAGGAGCCAGCTGGATTCAAACCTAGGACCACTCACCTCGAAGTCCGGTGCTGATACCACGACACCTCCAGCCTGCCCCATGCATTTTTGTACAACAATTTTAAATCCTTTTTTCCCATCTTTATGCTTCTGTCCTCAGAGTGCTGGCTCACTCCAAAGGCAACAGCAGATTGAGTTACAGGCGCTGAGCACGGGTCTGTGGTGCAGAAGGGAAAGAGATGAAGAAGGGAGTGATAGTGATAGGGGACTCAGTCATAAGGGGAACAGACAGAAGATTCTGTGGACATGAACGGGACACCCGGATGGTATGTTGCCTTCCAGTTGCCAGGGTCAGGGACGCCTCAGATCATGTCCACAACATTTTGGAGAAGGAGGGGGAGCAGCCAGATGTCTTGGTACATATCGGTACCAATGCCATAGGACAGAAAAGCAAAGGGGTCCTGAAAAGAAAATTTAGAGAGCTAGGTAGAAAGCTGAGAAGCAGGACCCCCCCGGTAGTAATTTCTCAATTGCTGCCTGTGCCACGTGCCAGTGAGGGTAGAAACAGGATGATTTGGCAGATAACAGGAATTCTGCAGATGCTGGAAATTCAAGCAACGCACATCAAAGTTGCTGGTGAACGCAGCAGGCCAGGCAGCATCTGTAGGAAGAGGTGCAGTCGACGTTTCAGGCCGAGACCCTTCATCAGGACTAACTGAAGGAAGAGTGAGTAAGGGATTTGAAAGTTGGAGGGGGAGGGGGAGATCCAAAATGATAGGAGAAGACAGGAGGAGGAGGGATAGAGCCAAGAGCTGGACAGGTGATAGGCAAAAGGGGATACGAGAGGATCATGGGACAGGAGGTCCGGGAAGAAAGACAAGGGGGGGGGTACCCAGAGGATGGGCAAGAGGTATATTCAGAGGGACAGAGGGAGAAAAAGGAGAGTGAGAGAAAGAATGTGTGCATAAAAAAAAGTAACAGATGAGGTACGAGGGGGAGGTGGGGCCTTAGCGGAAGTTAGAGAAGTCGATGTTCATGCCATCAGGTTGGAGGCTACCCAGACGGAATATAAGGTGTTGTTCCTCCAACCTGAGTGTGGCTTCATCTTTACAGTAGAGGAGGCCGTGGATAGACATGTCAGAATGGGAATGGGATGTGGAATTAAAATGTGTGGCCACTGGGAGATCCTGCTTTCTCTGGCGGACAGAGCGTAGATGTTCAGCAAAGCGGTCTCCCAGTCTGCGTTGGGTCTCGCCAATATATAAAAGGCCACATCGGGAGCACCGGACGCAGTATATCACCCCAGTCGACTCACAGGTGAAGTGTCGCCTCACCTGGAAGGACTGTCTGGGGCCCTGAATGGTAGTAAGGGAGGAAGTGTAAGGGCATGTGTAGCACTTGTTCCACTTACACGGATAAGTGCCAGGAGGGAGATCAGTGGGGAGGGATGGGGGGGACGAATGGACAAGGGAGTTGCGTAGGGAGCGATCCCTGCGGAATGCAGGGGGGGGGAGGGAAAGATGTGCTTAGTGGTGGGATCCCGTTGGAGGTGGCGGAAGTTACGGAGAATAATATGTTGGACCCGGAGGCTGGTGGGGTGGTAGGTGAGGACCAGGGGAACCCTATTCCTAGTGGGGTGGTGGGAGGATGGAGTGAGAGCAGATGTACGTGAAATGGGGCAGATATGTTTAAGAGCAGAGTTGATAGTGGAGGAAGGGAAGCCCCTTTCTTTAAAAAAGGAAGACATCTCCCTCGTCCTAGAATAAAAAGCCTCATCCTGAGAGCAGATGCGGCGGAGACGGAGGAATTGCAAGAAGGGGATGGCGTTTTTGCAAGAGACAGGGTGAGAAGAGGGATAGTCCAGATAGCTGTGAGAGTCAGTAGGCTTATAGTAGACATCAGTGGATAAGCTGTCTCCAGAGACAGAGACAGAAAGATCTAGAAAGGGGAGGGAGGTGTCGGAAATGGACCAGGTAAACTTGAGAGCAGGGTGAAAGTTGGAGGCAAAGTTACTAAAGTCAATGAGTCCTGCATGCGTGCAGGAAGCAGTGCCAATGCAGTCGTCGATGTAGCGAAGGAAAAGTGGGGGACAGATACCAGAATAGGCACGGAACATAGATTGTTCCACAAACCCAACAAAAAGGCAGGCATAGCTAGGACCCATACGGGTGCCCATAGCTACACCTTTAGTTTGGAGGAAGTGGGAGGAGCCAAAGGAGAAATTATTAAGAGTAAGGACTAATTCCGCTAGACGGAGCAGAGTGGTGGTAGAGGGGAACTGATTAGGTCTGGAATCCAAAAAGAAGCGTAGAGCTTTGAGACCTTCCTGATGGGGGTTGGAAGTATATAGGGACTGGACATCCATGGTGAAAATAAAGCAGTGGGGGCCAGGGAACTTAAAATCATCGAAAAGTTTAAGAGCATGAGAAGTGTCACGAACATAGGTCGGAAGGGATTGAACAAGGGGTGATAAAACCGTGTCGAGGTATGCAGAAACGAGTTCGGTGGGGCAGGAGCAAGCTCCTCCCCCTCCCCCTCCAACTTTCAAATCCCTTACTCACTCTTCCTTCAGTTAGTCCTGACGAAGGGTCTCGGCCTGAAACGTCGACTGCACCTCTTCCTACAGATGCTGCCCGGCCTGCTGCGTTCACCAGCAACTTTGATGTGTGTTGATTTGGCAGATAGATGCGTGGGTGAGAAGTTGATGCAGGTGGCAGGGCTTCAGGTTCTTGGATTATTGGGATCTCTTCTGGGGGAGGTATGACCTGTTCAAACACGACGGGTTGCACCTGAACCCAAGGGGGACCAATAGTCTT
Source organism: Mobula hypostoma (assembly GCF_963921235.1). Classification (NCBI taxonomy): domain Eukaryota; kingdom Metazoa; phylum Chordata; class Chondrichthyes; order Myliobatiformes; family Myliobatidae; genus Mobula; species Mobula hypostoma. The sequence goes on along the minus strand of NC_086111.1, from coordinate 58,267,424 downwards.
GCAGGCAGGCAGCTGTTGGGGAGGGTTTAAACTAACTTGGCAGGGGTGTGGGAACTAGAGTAAAGGGACTCAGGAAAGGACAGATGGTAAAAAAATAAAGACAGCGTGCAGTCAGACTGTCGGGAAGGGCAGACAGATGATGGGATTTAGTTGCAGCCAACAGGCTGGGTATCAGAACATCAGGGATGCAGAATCAGAAGGATAGCAAATACGGTACTCAAGGTGTTGTATCTAAATGAGTGTAGTATAAGAAATAAGGTGGATGATCTTGTTGCACTATTACAGATTGCCAGGTATGATGTTGTGGTCATCAATGAATAGTGGCTGACAAATGGTTGTAGTTGGGAGCTGAATGTCCAAGGTTACACGTTATATCAGAAGGATAGGAAGGTAGGCAGAGGGGGTAGTGTGGCTCTACTGGTAAAAAATGGCATCAAATCAGTAGAAAGATGTGACATAGGATCAGAAGATGTTGAATCCTTGTGGGTTGAGTTAAGAAACTGCAAGGGTAAAAGGATGTTTTTTGCAGTTATATACAGGTCTCCCAACAGTGGCTGGGAGATGGACCACAGATTACAACAGGAAATAGAAAAGGCGAGTCAAAAGGTCAATGGTAGTCATGGGAGATTTTAACATGCAGGTCAATTGGGAAAATCAGGTTGGTAATGGATCTCAAGAGAGTGAGTTTTTTGTATGCCTAAGAGATGGCTTTTTAGAGCAGTTTGTCATTGAGCCAACTAGGGGATCAGCTATACTGGATTGGGTGTTATGTAATGAACCAGAGGCGATAAGGTAAAAGAACTCCTCCGAACCAGTGATCACAATATGACTGAGTTCAACTTGAAATTTGATAAGGAGAAAATGAAGTCTGATGTAGCAGTCTTTCAGTGGAGTAAGGGAAATTACGGTGGTATGAGAGAGGAGTTGGCCAAAGTAAATTGGAAAGAGCTGATGGCAGGGGTGTCAGCAGAGCGGCAGAGGCGTGCATTTCTGGGAAAAATGAGGAAGGTGCAGGACATGTGTATACCAAATGTGAAGAAATACTCAAATGGCAAAATAGTATAACTGTGGCTGACAAGGGTAGTCAAAGCTAATGTAAAAACAAAAGAGAGGGCATACAACAAAGCAAAAATTAGTGGGAAGATAGTGGATTGGGATGTTTTTAAAAATCTACAGGAACCAACTAAAAAAATCATTAGAAGGGGTAAGATGAAATATGAAAGCAAGCTAGAAAATAATATCAAAGTGGATAGTGAAAGCTTTTTCAAGTATGTAAAAAATAAAAGAGGGATGAGAGTGGATATAGCACCACTAGAAAATGAGGCAGGAGAAATAATAACAGGGGACAAGGAGATGGCAGATGAACTAAATGAGTATTTGGCATCAGCCTTCACTGTGGAAGACACTAGCAGTGTGCCAGATGTTGTAGTGTGTGAAGGAAGAGAAGTGGATGCAGTTACTGTTAGAAGAGAGAAGGTGCTCAAAAAGCTGAAAGACCTAAAGGTACATAAGTCACCTGGATCAGATTAACTGCACCCTAGGGTTCTGAAAGAGGTAGCGTTAGAGATTGTGGTGGCATTAGAAATTATCTTTCAAAAATCTTTGGACTCTGGCATGGCGCCAGAGGACTGGAAAATTGTAAATGTCACTCCACTCTTTAAGAAAGGGGGAAGGCAGCAGAAAGGAAATTATAGACCAGTTAGCCTGACCTCAGTGGTTGGGAAGATGTTAGAGTCAGTTGTTAAGGATGAGGTGATGGAGTACTTGGTGACACAGGACAAGATAGTACAAAGTCAGCATGGTTTCTTCAGGGAAAATCCTACCTGACGAGCCTGTTGGAATTCTTTGAGTAGATTCCAAGTTGGATAGATACAGGGGATGCAGTGGATGTTGGACTTTCAGAAGGCCTTTGACAAGGTGCCACACATGAGGCTGCTTACCAAGTTAAGAACCCATGGCATTATAGGAAAGTTACTAACATGGCTAGAGCATTGGCTGATTGGTAGGAGACAGCGAGTGGGAATAAAAGGATCCTTTTCTGGTTGGCTGCCTGTGACTAGTGGTGTTCTGCAGGGGTTGGTGTTGGGACTGCTTCTTTTTATGTTGTAAATAAATGATTTAGATGATGGAATAGATGCCTTTGTTGCCAAGTTTGCAGATGATACGAAGATTGGTGGAGGGGCAGATAGTGTTGAGGAAACAGGTAGGGTGTGGAAGGATTTAGACAGATTAGGAGAATGAGAAAGAATGTGGCAAATAAAATACAAGGTTGGAAAATGCATGGTCACGCACTTTGGTAGTAGAAATAAATGTGCAGACTATTTTCTAAGCAGGGTGAAAACCCAAAAATCTGAGCTGTAAAGGGACTTGGGGGTCCTTGTGCAGAACATCCTAATGGTTAACTTGCAGGTCGAGTTGGTGGTGAGGAAGGCAAATGCCTTCTTAGCATTCATTTCAAGAGGTCTAGAATACAAGAGCAAGGATGCGATGCTGAGGCTTTATAAGGCACTGGTGAGGTCTCACCTTGAGTATTTTGAACAGTTTTGGGCTCCTCATCTTAGAAAAGATGTGCTGGCATTGGAGAGGGTCCAGAGGAGGTTCATGAGGATGATTCCAGGAATGAAAGGGTTATCATACAAGGAACATTTGATGGCTCTGGGTCTGTACTCACTGGAATTCAGAAGGATGGGTGGGGGGGTGGGATCTCATTGAAACCTTTTGAATGTTGAAAGGCTAGACAGAGTAGATGTCGAAAGGATGTTTCCAATGGTGAGAGAATCCAGGACAAGAGGGCACAGCCTCAGGGTAGAGGGGCGCCCTTTCAAAACAGAGATGTGGAGAAATTTCTTTAGCCAAAGGGTGGTGAAATTGTTGCCACATGCAACGGTGGAGGCCAGGTCGTTGAGTGTATTTAAGGCAGAGATTGATAGGTTCTTGATAGGACATGGCATCATAGGTTATAGGGAGAAGGCCAGGAACTGAGGTTGAGGAGGAGGAAAAAAAGGATCAGCCATGATTGAATGGTGGAACAGACTTAATGGGCTAGATGGCCTAATTCTGCTCCTGTGTCTTGTGGTCTTATTATCCCTCCAAGCAGCTCTCTTTATATGTGAACTTACTCTACCAAATTCAGTTGGTTATGTTCACTGAAGAATCCTGTTCTCCAACTCTCTATATCCCTTAAACCATTTAGCATTAAAAACCTGTCCTTGAATCTGGCTTCTTCTTATTAATACCATCAGGGAGAAGGAATAGGAGCCTGCAGTCCCACCCTCAATGTTTTACGAACAGCTTCCTCCCCTCTATTATCAGATTTCTGAATAGTCCATCAGCCCATGAGCACTACCTCGCTATTCCTCTTTTGAACTCTTTTTAAAATTGTAACTTATATTAATTTGTTTTACTTACACTGTGTAGCTGCCGCTCCAGAGATTTCAGAGGTATGTGTTTTTACACAGAGAGTGGTGGGTGCATGGAATACACCTCTGGGAGTGGTGGTAAGGGCAGATAAATTAGGAATATTTAAGAGACTCTTTGATAGACACCCGGATGAAATAGGGAATTCCATATTTTCACCACTTTCCAACGATCATACAGACGGGTACCAGATACTCAGGGATGATGATTGCAACTGGGAGACTCATGTACAGAAATAAATCTCTCTCTTCCAAATTGCTGTGAAGCTGCGATGAGCTAACTTGTGTCCAGCCAGGGATTTGAACTTCGAAAAATTTACAAAAAATGCTGGTGAATGCAGCAGGCCAGGCAGCATCTAGAGGAAGAGGTACAGTCGACGTCTCGGCCCGAAATGTCGACTGTACCTCTTCCTCTAGATGCTGCCTGGCCTGCTGCGTTCACCAGCATTTTTTGTGTGTGTTGCTTGAATTTCCAGCATCTGCAGATCTCCTTGTGTTTGCATTGGAAAAATTTAAACTGATTTAATACCACACAGGAAAATGCACTTGAATTTAGAATGAAGTAGAATTAAGTGCTGTGGATCTAAGAGTAATTGATGAATCTAATTAAGAATTCAGGAGGCATTGGATTAGCAAGAGAATGCTGCATTTTGTACTGCTTGACAAGTAAACTTCTGAGGGGAAGCTCATCCATACAGATGGAGGAAAGGAACAGAAAGATATGCAGAAAAGGTGTGACGAATAACAGTGGGATGAGCCTCACATGGATAATAAAAAACAGCAAAGACCAGGTGGACACACACAAAAAGCTGGAGAAACTCAGCAGACTGGCAGCATCTACGGAAATGAAAAAACAGTTGATGTTTCAGGCCGAGACCCTTCTTCAGGACTGAAAAGGAAATGGGAAGACACCAGAATAAAAAGGTGGGAGGAGGGGAAGGAGGATAGTTAGAAGGTGACAGGTAATGTCAAGTGAGTAGGAAAGGTAAAAAGATTGAGATGAACGAATTTATCAGGAGAGGAAAGTGGACCATAGGAGAAGGGAAGGAGGAGAGGACCCAGGGGTGGGGGGGGGGGTGTGATAGGCAGGTGAGAAGAGGTATGAGGCCAGAGTGGGAAATAGAAGAAGAGGGAAAGGGAAGATTTTTTTTACCGGAAGGAGAAATCAATATTCATCCCATCAGTTTGCAGGCTACCCCGATGGAATATAAGGTGTTGCTCCTCACACCCTGAGGGTGGTCTTGTTGTGGCACAAGAGGAGGCCATAGACTGAAATGTGGGAATGAGAATGGGAATATTTGGCCACCAGGAAGTTCAGCTTTTGGCAGATAGATCGGAGGTGCTCGACGAAGCGGCCCACTAATTAATGATGGGTCTCACCAATGTAGAGGAGGCCGCATCAGGAGCACTGGCCACAATAGACAAGCCCAGCAGATTCGCAGGTGAAGTGTGGCCTCACCTGGAAGGACTGTGTGAGGCCCTAAATGGAGGTGAATGACCAGATGAACTACAAGTGAAGAACTAAAGTAGTGATGTAATTTTGTATAACCTAACCCAATTATAAATTTCATTCAATACTATTTTAGAAAGCCTTAATGTCAAACACAAATGTATTTGATTATAAACTTTAGAATTCTCAAATGCCTCAAAATATTTTACAGATAACTACAGATGTTGTTTAGGAATTCTTTGCCCTCAAGACATTTGTACATATTATGCATATTCACCTTATTTTATTTACCTGCTGAGTTGTTTTGAAGCAATTCCAATAATTTTATTGTACAATGTATAAATGAAACAATAAAACTGTTATTTAGATGACTTACAGAGCTTTGACACAATTTAATGGTTTATTCAGAGTAGTTCTATCACATAGTTATTAAATTTTTTATGATTTTTTTTGTTGTGGAAATCTTCAGACAAACCCAGAAGCCTGGACCTTTTTTAAAATATTAAAACACTAGATGCTGATTTTCATCCTGATCCGCATACTGTACACTTTAGCTTGGGTGTCTGCAAACTGTGTAATTCCAATTACTGTTTCAACTTTTAATTTGGCTGCATGCGTCAACATATGCTTTACAATATATCTTATTTTACTTGCCTGGTATGGAAGCACCAATACCCTCAAAGGAAAATCCTGCAGAAAGTAATGGCCCGGTCCATCATAGGTAAAGCTCGATCCACCATTGAGCAAAGTCACAAGAAGGCAGCATCCATCATCAACGACCCACACCACCAGTTCAGGAGCAGTTACTACCCCTCAACCATCAGGCACTTGAACCAGTGGGGATAACCTCACTCATCCCATCACTGAACTGTTCCCACAGCCTATGGACTGGTCTCACTTTCAAGGACTCTTCATCTCATGTTCTCTATGTTTGCTACTTACTTTATTTATATATCTTTCCTCTTTTGTATTTGCAGAGTTTGTTGCCTTTTGCACGTGGCCAAGTGGTTAAGGCATTGGACTAGCAACCTGAAGGTCGTAAGTTTGAGCCCCAGCCGAGGGAACGTGTTGTGTCCTTGAGCAAGGCACTTAATCACACATTGTTCTGCGGCGACACTGGTGCCAAGCTGTATGGGTCCTAATGCCCTTCCCTTGGACACCATCGGTGTCGTGGAGAGGGGAGACTTGCAGCATGGGCAACTGCTGGTCTTCCATACAACCTTGCCCAGGCCTGCGCCCTGAAGAGTGAAGACTTTCCAGGTGCAGATCCATGGTCTCGCAAGACTAATGGATGCCTTTACTTTGCCCTTTGCACACTTGGTTTTGTTCATCCTGTTGGATGCGGTCTTTCATTGACTCTATTGTGTTTCCTGGACTTAATGTGTATGCCCACAAGAAAAGAAATCCCAGGTTGTTTGTATATGGTGACATATATATCCTTTGACAATAAATTTACTTTGAACTTTGAATTTTGAATTTAGTATTGCCCAGTGCCCTGTTTTATTTTTATGAACACAGAACTCTGCCCTATAAATCCATACGATATCTTTTAACATTATTTGGTTTTAATGGCACAGTTCTTTCAAAGGTATGAATGTAATAAGGAAAATTTCTAATAAAAACATTTAATTTATTGCCAAGTTTAATATTATTTCACCATATAGTAAGAATTATTTAAATTGAGATTGTTAGAAAGAAATGTATTTTCTCAGCATTACCCTGACTGGACAAAATAATTAACTTTAGAAAGAGGATTTGTGAGGAAAGAGGCCTGAACATAATTTTGTAAGGTATCATGTGACTGTGGGGGGGGGGTTAGGGTTCACATTTCTTCCAGTTCAATGCATGCCTGGGGTTTTTTTTGTTGCTTTCCTCATTTGGTTTTGGATATTTCTCTCAATCTCTTGGTATGTGTTTTGTCAGGGTTAGTGATCAAAACTCTAATTTACAATGGCAGCTTTTAAAGAAGCATTAGTTGAGGGAAGCTTTTAGTATTCACTGATAAGATGAGTGTTGATGTGTTGCTGAATAGCTCATTCTTACATGTCTTTATGTTTCCTTAAAAACGTGCAAAAATATATTCTTGAATCAACACCAGGCAATTTGAAAAGAAGACTACAAAATATAAAAAGCAGGAAATGCTTGGATTGTGTAACAAATTAACACAGTGAATAAACCATGAGGTTTAATTACCTTTTCATTATACTTTTAGCATCAACATTAACATGTTTGTGTTCTAATATCTTTCCCCAACTGCAGACGCTAAGTAAGGTATTTTTGTTCAGTTCATGTCTGGGTTAAACCAAGGGACGAAGGAAACCATACAAATGAGTCAACAACTGCTCTAAATCAGCCCTCAACTCAGAGAAAATCTTAAAGCAGTTTCTTACTGAAATTATATAGACATAGTCAACACAAAAATATAACCATTTTAAGGTTTATTAATTCTAAGGTTGGCGTGGTTCAGTCCCAACTGGCAGATCTTTTTAATTACAGGGTAATGAATTAAATTAGTGATTTTATATTGATAATTATAGAAAAATTGCCAATGAACGCCTTCTATGCACGCTTTGAAAGGGAGAACACAACTACAGCTGTGAAGATTCCTGCTGCACCTGATGACCCTGTGATCTCTGTCTCAGAGGCTGATGTTAGGCTGGCTTCAAAGAGGGTGAACCTTCACAAGGCGGAAAGTCCCGATGGAGTACCTGGTAAGGCTCTGAAAACCTGTACCAACCAACTAGCGGGAGTATTCAAGAACATTTTCAACCTCTCACTGCTACGGGCGGAAGTTCCCACTTGTTTCAAAAAGGCAACAGTTATACCAATGCCTAAGAAGAATAATGTGGGCTGCCTTAATGACTACCGCCTGGTAGCACTCACATCGACAGTGATGAAATGCTTTGAGAGGTTGGTCATGACTAGACTGAATTCCTGCCTCAGCAAGGACCTGGATCCATTGCAATTTCCCTTTCGTCACAATAGGTCACAATAGGCCATAATAGGTGGAGAGCATTCTGACAGGCTGCATCACTGTCTGGTACGGAGGGGCTACTGCACAGGATCGAAAGAAGCTGCAGAAGGCTGTAAATCTAGTCAGCTCCATCTTGGGTACTAGTCTCAGAAAGGCAGCGTCCAATATTAAGGACCTCCAGCACCCAGGGCATGCCCTTTTCTCACTGTTATCATCAGGTAGGAGATACAGAAGCCTGAAGGCACACACTCAGTGATTCAGGAACAGTTTCTTCCCATCCACCATCTGATTCCTAAATGGACATTGAATCGTTGGACACTACCTCACTTTTTTTTGATATACAGTATTTCTGTTTTTGTACTTTTTTAATTTATTCAATATACGCAATTGATTTGTTTATTTATGATTATTTTTAAGTTTATTATTATTTTTTCTCTCTCCTAGATTATGTAATGCATTGAACTGCTGCTGCTAAGTTAACAAATTTCACGTCACATGCCAGTGATAATAAACCTGATTCTGAACTAATTTTATTTAATGTGCTTGATTTCATCATCATCATTATGTGCCATGAGGTATGATATAGACTATCAAGGTCTCATGTCCATGAACGTTCTTGTCAAATTTTTCGACAGAAGTGATTTGCCATTGCCTTTTGGGCAGTGTCTTTACAAGATGGGTGACCCCAGCCATTATCAACACATTAAGTCTTCAAGATACAGTTTTGCTTCCATTTTCAAACTTCAGGTTAACATGAAGGAGTCTCTGCCTGACTACATTCTGCAAGCATTCTCAGTCATTGCTGCCCTACAATCAGGAATGCCTGTCTCCTCATCCTGCACCTTGGTAAGTGATGTACATACAGAGACTGAAGAAGACTATGAAGAGTTGGATGGCAGAGGTGATGAGCAATTGTCTGGAAATGCTTCAAGTCGATGGACTGGAACCTGTTCAAGGATTCACCAGTTGACTTAAATGAATATGCTTCTGTCGTCGGAGGGACACATGAGGACACGTGTGCATGAGTGAGTGCCACAAAAACATTCAGAATCTTTCCCAGTCAGAAAGACTGGATGAACCAGGAGATTCATAATTTGCTGAGGGCTAGATCTGGGCTGCTTAGGGCCCAAGTACAACCTCTGGAAGGCCATTGTGAGTACAGAGAAGCAATTTTGGACTAATCTGGAATCACAGATGGACAACCAACAGCTGTGACAGAACCTGCACAATATAACTTCCTATAAGGTGAGATCAGATGACGTAAGTGTCATGACCTGAATGAGCTTACTGTCATTTGTGCACACTTTGATAGAGAGAACTATGACACACCCACATGTGCCCCCATATCTCTGGATGACCCTGAACTTTCAGTCTCTGAGGCTGATGTCCAAGCCTCCTTCAAGAGATTAAATCCACAATAGACAGTGTTCCTAGCCAAGTATTAGAGATCTTTCTGGATCAAGTGGCTAGGGTATTTACCAAAATATTTAACTTCCCAATTCTGCGATCTGAGGTTCCCATTAGCTTCAAAAAGGCATCTATTGCACCGGTGCCCAAGAAGAGCATGTTGACCTGCCTCGATGACTATCATTCGAGGGCACTTGTATCAACTATAATGAATTACTATGAGAGGCTGGTCATGGTGCAAGTCAACTCTTGGCTCAGAGATGATTTGAATCCACTCCTGTTATGAGATGCACCCAACCACTTCAGCTTCGGAGATCTCAACCCTCTAACTCTCCAGAGTACGGATAGTGGGTGCAACCTCTTTAAGAGCTCACAATGGTCCCATTAATTGATCATCGTGTTTTGGCTACCAAGAATTGAGTATTTAAGGAACACCTGAACATTGGCTCCGTTGTGAGCTCACCAGTGATCTTGGCTAGCATTTGTTTGGTGCTCAGTTTCTCAATCCTGTTTGAGACGGAGTCTCAATCCCAGCCTCAGATACCCCAGCATTTGAGTCCAAGCCATTCTCGTCAAGGACTCTCGTCACACTCCAATTTGCCTGCCAAAACAAAAGGTCAACAGCAGAGTGATTTATATGGCTCTTCACTGCCCTGGACCATCCGAAAAACAGGAACTTGTACAGACATCCCACCCTGCAAAAACTCATTTCAGGGAGGTAGCACCCCTGCCCCCTGCCACCCTATATACCACCCCCCACCGGTCGACCTCCAAGGGTGTATGTAATACTTTGTTTAGTGATTTTGTCTAATCTGTAAACCAAGCTGGGTATATGCAGAAAATGTGACATTATCATGTTTATTCTATTACAACTTTAAGCAAGTCTACAGGGAGTTTGACCTCATCACGTAGGATATCAATAGAGTAGTTCCTTAGCAGCCAGCCAGCTGGTTTAAATAATGTTAGCTATGCTAATAAACGAATGACACCTGTTAAACTCACCTCACCATGTCTTTTACATTTTAACCCACCATGGGCAATGGAAGAGTCACTGTTGCAAACAGTGCAGCGAGCAACACTGTCATTATTTTTGAGCTTGACTGTAAAGCCCGCCCACAGAGAAAACTGATAGGTCTACTTAGCACAAAGAGAGACCAATCAGGATGCTCGCTCTCCCTCTTCCTCTCAAAAAAATTGATTTCCGGGATACTGTATATAATTTCTGGGCGTCAGGGAGCCGCTATCAGTACGTGGGAGACTCCTGGAACTTCCGGGAGAGGTGGGATGTCTGCTTATAAGGCAGGCTCCCGTTCATTGACTAAAACTCGGTGTTCAACACAATGATCTCATCCAAACTCATCATCAAGCTTCAAGACCCTGCAACAGGACGCTCAGTTTCCTCACCAGCAGATCTCAGCTAAGTGCAGCTCCAAATCCTTTAAGTTGACTGATGACACTAGCTGGATTCCCAGCTTCTACAAAGCCTTTTGTGTTTATGATAGTTCTGTTTTTGGATGATTCTCAGGTGGCGATGAGTCATCTTACCAGAGCAATACAGGTCACCTGGTTGAATGGTGCCACAGCAACCTCTTGATTAACGTCAGCAGTACTAAAGAGCTAGTTGTTCACTTCATGAAGTGGAAGGTAAACATGAGCCAGTCTTCATTGGGGGAGGATCAGTGATGAAGAAAGTTAGCAACTTTAATTTCCTGGATGTTAACATATTAGATGACCTATTTGGGCCCAGCACATAGATGCAATCATAAGGAAAGCTTGCCAGTGACCTTTCTTTCTTAAGAGGTTAAAGTGGTTCAGTTTGTCATTGAACGCTCTATCATTTTCTGCACTGTTGAAAGTATCCTGATTTTCATTATGGTCTGGTATGGTAATCTAAATGTTCAGGAACATAAGAAGCTGCAGAGAATAGTCAATACTTTACAGACACATCCCTCCCCACCATTGATAGTATCTGCAGGAAGTGCTCTCTCAAGAAGACAATAGATATATTAAAGATCTCTGCCATCTAGGGTATGCCATCTTTTTACAGTTACCATTGGGCAGAAGCTACAGAAGCCTGAAGTTCCACACAACCAGATTCAAAAATAATTACTTTCCTTCAACCATTTGCTTCTTGAATCATCTTGGGAGAAACCTAACCTCCACAGTTTAGCAACACTATGACACTTTGACTGCTTTACACTAAAATAGACATTTCTTTTTGCTCTAGTTGTGTTTTCATAGTCATACAAGGCCTTCATCTCAAAGTTGCCCAGTGAGGAAGTCCCATTTGCCTGTATCCTCAACACCTCTCCTACCCATATATTTATCTAGGTGGCTTTTAAACATAGTTAATATGTCTGCCTCAACCACTATTTCCAGCAGTTCATTCCAAATACACAGCATCCTTTGCATGAAGAAGCTGGCCATGATGTCCCTTTTAAATCTTTCACCTCCGATCTTAAACCTATGCCCTTTTGTTTTCAGTAACGCTTCCCTAGGAAAAATCTGTGTATAGCATCTCCTTATTTGCCCTCCAAAAATGCATTACCTTGCAGTTGTTGGGATTAAATTCCGTTCGCCACTGCTCAGTCAAGCCTTCTATCTGATCAATATTCTACTTTACTTGCTATCGGCAACACCAGTTTTCTCATCACCTGCAAACAGGAGGTGGCCATTCACACCAGCTGCCCATGCCAGCTTCCACAACCTTGATCAAAATAAATCTAAACCTATACCTTGAAAAGCACATCATCAGTGCAATCTTGAGCCTCTGATGTCCCTTTTAACTCTCTTGCCTCTGACCTTAAACCTATGCCCTCTTTGCAGACACTACCCAACCTGTAAACTGCCTTTTCCCAAAGCTCCCTTCTGGGAAACAATATACTGTAGGGCTATTAAAGCTAAAACTTCATGCCATTTTAAGTGTTCTTTCCCACAGGCATTCTATTTAAATTGTACCCCTCTATCTATTGGTCCAGACACTGCACTGTAATCACTGTGAACCAATTTTTAAATGCTATTTGCATTGTAGATATGTGCAGGTATTTATGATGTTATGTACACTTTATTCCATATCTGTACTTTAACCTCTAACTTTATTTTTATATATTTTTTTCTTTATCATTGTTGAGTGTTCTTTTTTGTTGGATGTCACGCCAACACAGCACAGCAAATCCCTCATACATGTAAGTGTATATAGTGAATAAAGATGTCCCTTTGTTTTCAGTAAATAACTAATTATGTCAACTGTAGTAAGTAAAAGTAACAAGTCATCACCTTGTTAAGTCATCGGTTAGATGGTGGAGAATTGAGTCCATGTCTGTGAGAAGGTTACAATTTTGGAGGAGTTACTACCAGGAAAGCTACCAGCATGGATAGAGCATTGGCTGATTGGCAGGAGTCAAAGAGTGGGAATAAGGGGGCCTTCTCTGGTTGGCTGATGGTGACTAGTGGTGTTCCACAGGAGTCTGTGTTGGGACCGTTCCTTTTTACGTTATATGTCAATGATTTGGATGATGGAACTGATGGCCTTGTGGATCATACAAAGATATGTCGAGGGGTAGGTAGTGTTGAGGAAGCAGGGAGGGTGCAAAAGGACTGAGACAGATTAAGGGAAATGGATAAAGAAGTGGCAGATGGAATTCAGTGCTGGGATATGTATGGTCATGCACTTTGGTAGAAGATATAAAAGTGTAGTCTGTTTTCCCTCTAAATGGAGAAAAAAAAATCAAAAATCCAAGGTGCAAAAGGACTTGGGAGTCCTCATGCAGGATTCACTAAAGGTTAATTTGCTGGTTGAATCCGTGCTGAGGCAGGCAAATAAATAGATAGATAGATAGATACTTTATTGATCCCAAAGGAAATTTCAGTGTCCCAGTGGCATTACAAGTGCACAGATATAAATATTAGAAGAGAAGTATAGAGAATTCTGAGTATTATGAACAAAGCGGGTGAGCTTAGAGTGTGGATCAATAATTGGAACTATGATGTTGTGGCCATTTCAGAGACTTGGATGACTCAAGGGCAGGAATGGTTACTTTGAGTGCCAGACTTTAGGTGTTTCAGAAAGGATAGGGAGGGAGGCAAAAGAGGTGGGGGAGTGGCACTGCTGATCAGAGAGAGTGTCACGGCTGTAGAAAAGGAGAAAGTCATGGAGGGATTGTCTACAGAGTCTCTGTGGGTGGAAGTTAGGAACAGGAAGGGGCCAATAACTCTACCGGGTTTTTTTTTATAGACCATCCAATAGTAACAGGGACATCGAGCAGCAGATAGAGAGTCAGATTCTGGAAAGGTGTAATAATAACAGGGTTTTCGTGGTGAGAGATTTTAATTTCCCAAATATCGATTGGCATGTCCCTAGAGCAAGGTGTTTAGATGGGGTGGAATTTGTTCGGTGTGTTCAAGAAAGTTTCTTAACACAATATGTAGATAAGCCCACAGGAGGAGAAGCTGTACTTGATCTGGTATTAGGAAATGAACCTGGTCAGGTGTCAGGTCTCTCAGTGGGAGAGCATTTTGGAGATAGTGATCACAATTCTATCTCCTTTACCATAGCATTGAAGAGGGATAGGAACAGACAAGTTAGGAAAGTGGTTAATTGGAGTAAGGGGAAATATGAGGATATCAGGCAAGATCTTGGAAGCATAAATTGGGAACAGATGTTCTCAGGGAAATGTATGGAAGAAATGTGGCAAATGTTCAGGGGATATTTGCGTGGAGTTCTGTATAGGTACCTTCCAATGAGACAGGGAAAGGATGGTAGGGTACAGGAACCATGGTGTACAAAGGCTGTTGTAAATCTAGTCAAGAAGAAAAGAAGAGCTTACAAAAGGTTCAAAAAACTAGGTAATAATGGAGATCTAGAAGATTATAAGGCTAGCAGGAAGGAGCTTAAGAAAGAAATTAGGAGAGCCAGAAGGGGCCATGAGAAGGCCTTGGCGGACAGGATTAAGGAAAACCCCAAGGCATTCTACAAGTATGTAAGAGCAAGAGGATAAGACGTGAGAGAATAGGACCAATCAAATGTGACAGATAGCAGAGGTACTTACTGAGTATTTTGTTTCAGCATTCACCATGGAAAAGGATCTTGGCAGTTGTAGGGATGACTTACAATGGACTGAAAAGCTTGAGCATGTAGATATTAAGAAAGAGGATGTGCTGGAGATTTTGGAAAGCATCAAGTTGGATAAGTCACTGGGACCAGACGAGATGCACCCCAGGCTACTGTGGGAGGTGAGGGAGGAGATTGCTGAGCCTCTGGCAATGATCTTTGCATCATCAATGGGGATGGGAGAAGTTCGGGAGGATTGGAGAATTGCGGATGTTGTTCCATTATTCAAGAAAGGGAGTAGAAATAGCCCAAGAAATTATAGACTGGTGAATCTTACTTCAGTGGTTGGTAAGTTGATAGAAAAGATCCTGAGAGGCAAGATTTATGAACATTTGGAGAGGTATAAAATGATTAGGAATAGTCAGCATGGCTTTGTGAAAGGCAGGTCATGCCTTACGAGCCTGACTGAATTTTTGAGGATGTGACTAAACACATTGATGAAGATAGAGGGGAATAGATGTAGTGTATATGTATTTCAGCAAGGCATTTGACAAGGTACCCTATGCAAGGCTTACTGAGAAAGTAAGGAGGCATGTGATCCAAGGGGACCTTGCTTTGTGGATCCAGAACTGGCTTGCCCACAGAAGGCAAGGAGTGGTTGTAGACGGGTCATATTCTGCATGGAGGTTGGTCATCAGTGGTGTGCCTCAGGGATCTGTTCTGGGACCCCTACTCTTCATGATTTTTATAAATGACCTGGATGAGGAAGTGGGGGGATGGGTTAGTAAATTTGCTGATGACACAAAGGTGGGAGGCGTTGTGGATAATGTGGACGGCTGTCAGAGATTACAGCGGGACATTGATAGGATGCGAAACTGGGCTGAGAAGTGGCAGATGGAGTTCAACCCAGATAAGTGTGAGATGGTTCATTTTGGTAGGTCAAGTATAATGACAGAATATAGTATTAATGGTAAGACTCTTGGCAGTGTGGAGGATCAAAGGGATCTTGGGGTCCAAGTCCATAGGACACTCAAAGCTGCTGTGCAAGTTGACTCTGTGGTTAAGAAAGCATACGGTGCATTGGCCTTCATCAATCGTGGAATTGAGTTTAAGAGCTGAGAGGTAATGTTGCAGCTATATAGGACCCTGGTCAGACCCCACTTGTAATACTGTGCTCAGTTCTGATTACCTCACTATAGGAAGGATGTGGAAACTATAGAAAGGGTGCAGAGGAGAGTTACAAGGATGTTGCCTGGATTGGGAAGCATGTCTTATGAGAATAGGTTGAATGAACTCGGCCTTTTCTCCTTGGAGCGATGGAGGATGAGAGGTGACCTGATAGAGGTGTATAAGATGATGAGAGGCATTGATCGTGTGAATAGTCAGAGGCTTTTTCCCAGGGCTGAAATGGCTAGCACGAGAGGGCACAGTTTTAAGGTGCTTGGAAGTAGATACAGAGGAGATGTCAGGGGTAAGTTTTTTACGCAGAGAGTGGTGAGTGCGTGGAATGGGCTGCCGGTGACGGTGGTGGAGGCGGATATGATAGGGTCTTTTAAGAGACTCTTGGACAGGTACATGGAGCTCAGAAAAATAGAAGGCTATGGGTAACCCTAGGTAAATTCTATAGCAAGGACATGTTCGGCACAGCTTTGTGGGCCGAAGAGTCTGTATCGTGCTGTAGGTTTTCTATGTTTCTCTGAATAAAAAAGTAAGTTACCACAAACAGTTTAACAGGAGGGGTCATCACTTCTCTGGCCATATAATGACTCATTACAGAGTTTTGCTGAACACCTATGCTCTGTCCGCCAGAGAAAGCAGGATCTCCCAGTGGCCACACATTTTAATTCCACATCCCATTCCCATTCTGACATGTCTATCCACGGCCTCCTCTACTGTAAAGATGAAGCCACACTCAGGTTGGAGGAACAACACCTTATATTCCGTCTGGGTAGCCTCCAACCTGATGGCATGAACATTGACTTCTCTAACTTCTGCTAATGCCCCACCTCCCCCCGTACCCCATCCGTTATTTATTTATATACACACATTCTTTCTTTCACTCTCCTTTTTCTCCCTCTGTCCCTCTGACTATACCCCTTGCCCATCCTCTGGGTTTTCTCCCCACCTCCCCCTTTCTTTCTCCCTAGGCCTCCCGTCCCATGATCCTCTCATATCCCTTTGGCCAATCACCTGTCCAGCTCTTGGCTCCATCCCTCCCCCTCCTGTCTTCTCCTATCATTTTGGATCTCCCCCTCCCCCTCCCACTTTCAAATCTCTTAGTAGCTCTTCCTTCAGTTAGTCCTGACGAAGGGTCTCGGCCTGAAACATCGACTGTACCTCTTCCTAGAGATGCTGCCTGGCCTGCTGCGTTCACCAGCAACTTTGATGTGTGTTGCTTCATTACAGAGCCTAATGGCCAAGGGTAAGAATGACCTCATATCGCGCTCTTTGGAGCAACGCAGTTGTCTTCGTCTATTACTAAAAGTGCTCCTCTGTTCAGCCTAGGTGGAATGCAGAGGGTGAGAATCATTGTCCAGAATTTCCAGTATTTTCCATAGGATCCTTTGTTCTACCAGAGCCTCCAGTGTGTCCAGTTTGACTCGTATATCAGAACCAGTCTTTCTAATTATTTTATTGAACCTGTTGGCATCACCCGTGCTGATGCCATTGCCCCAGCACACCACCACATGGAAGATTGTACTGGCGACAAGAGACTGGCAGAACATGTGAAGGCGAGGCCTGCATACTCCAAAGGACCTCAGTCTCCTCAGGAAGTAGAGGCGACTCTGGCCCTTCTTGTACACAGCCTCTGTGTTGGTGCTTTACTCAAGTCTGTCATCCAGGTAGTTGTAGGTCCTTACCACATCCATGTTCTCACCATCAGTCATAACAGGGAGCAGTGCAGGCTTAGCCTTCCTAAAGTCCATCACCATCTCCTTTGTCTCACTGATGTTGAGCTGCAGATGATTCAGCTTGCACCATTTGACAAAGTCCTCTACCAAGGCCCTGTATTCATTTTCCTGTCCTCCCTTTATACACCCAACTATTGCTGAGTCATCAGAGAGTTTCTGCAGATGACCATGATTCAGAATTGTATCTAAAGTTATACAACTTTAACATTCATTTCGAGAGGACTAGAACATAAAAGCAAGCATGTAATGTTGAGGCTTTTTAAGGCTCTGGTAAGGCCTCACTAGGAGTATTGTGAGAAGTTTTGTGCGTTTAAGCTAAGTAATGATGTGCCAACATTGGGGAGTATTCAGAGGAGGAATCACGAGAATGATTCTGGGAAAGAAAGGGTTACATATGATGGCACTGGGCCTTGACTCACTGGAATTCAGAAGAACGAGGGGAATCTCATTGAAACCTATCGATTGTTGAATGGCCTCGATAGAGAGGATGTGGAGATGATGTTTCCTATGATGGGAGAGTCTAGGACCAGAAGACACAGCCTCAGAGTAGAAGAACATCCATTTAAAACAGAGATGAGGAGGAATTTCTTTCACAAGAGAGTGTTGAATCTGTGGAATTTGTTGCCACAGGCAGCTGTGGAGGACAAATCATTGGGTATATTTAAGGCAGAGGTTACTAGGATCTTGCTTACCCAGGGCATGAAGGGATATGGGGAGAAGGCAGGAGACTTGGGGCTGAGAAGGAAATGGATCAGCCATGAAGGATCAGAATCAGAATCCGTTTTAATATCACCGCCATAGGTCATGAAATTTGTTAACTTTACAGCAGCAGTACAGTGCAATACATGATAAATATAGAAAAAAAACTGAATTACTGCAATTATATTTGTTGTTGTTCAGTCGCTAAGTTGAGTCCGACTCTTCGTGACCTCAAGGACCATGGGGTCCATAGAGTTTTCATGGCAAGATACGGATGAAAATTGCCAGGACTTTCTTCTGCGCAGATACTGCTGTTGCCGAGGTTGGGACCCGGCTGGGTTTGAACTCAGAACCATCTGCCTTGAGGTCCAGTGCTGATGTCACTACACCACCAGCCCATTGTAGTTATATATATGTATATTAAATGGTTAAGTTAAAATAAGTAGTGTGAAAACAGATATAAAAAAGTAGTGAGGTAGAATTCATGGGTAGAGCAGACTTGATGACCCAGATGGCCTAATACTGCTCCTATATCTTATGGTCTTATGGGTTCAGAGAATTATTAAAATGCTACGATGGTAAAATGTAATGACTAGAGAAGATGAGGATGTTCTTTGTATCTAACGGAACGTTAAGGGGAGAGTCAGTAAGAAGTGTTGAAATTCACAATGCTGTCAATGGAGAAAATAAAAGACATTTTTTCCAGAGGCAGAATCATTGTAACGTGGTGAAACTGAATTTATAGTAATTAGCAAAAGATTCAGATGAAAGTTACTTGTGCGGGATTGTAAAAGATTGTGTAGAATATATAGTTAATTCCATGCTTTTCTTGCGAATGCTGCTTATATGATGCCATGTTGCTGCGATACTGGTGTAAGCACATTTTTATTACACTTGTGCATCTGATAATAAAATTCAACTTTGATTTCAACATTGACTTTTATGTGCAGATTAAGGTACTGTAGCTAAATCATACAAGTACTTAAATCACTCTAGTCTTCTAAGGACTTCAGCAAACTGCCTATGAACCTTGAAACCTTATTATTGCATTGATATTATTTTTTATAATTTCATTGCTTTAGGTAGTTTGATAATATATGAAAAATGTGGCAAATCTAGAAATATAGAAAATTGGAACAGGAAAAGCCATTCAAAACTTTGAGTCTGTACCAGAATTCAATGGTTAAATACGATATTCCCACTCCCCATACGCTGGGAGGGGGAGGAGAAGATGGCAATGCGATGCAGCGTGCACGGCTGCTCCGAAATGATATCGTATGTGTTAACTAGGGGCCGTGCACAATCCTGATTTGATGGAGACAGACGTGAGAAGCATGGAGGAACATCTGGAGAAACTTCTGAAATGCCTGCTTCGCTGCCGCTGCTACTGTGCGATCGAGAATCTCCGGAGGGGAAGGCCCCAAATCCTCGGCTTTGCCTATTGCCTGTTGCCGGGGCCGAGGTCAGAGTGCTCGGCAGAGATGGTGCTCGGTGCTCGGTGTCGGAGGGCTGGTCAGAGGCTCGAAGTTTTTGGACGGACTCAAGAGTCGGCTGTGGTCGGGTGCTTCCAGGGTGCTGCATCGGCAAGTTTGCGGCGCTGGAAGCTCATAGCAGGAAGAAATTTTTCTCTTCCTTCTACCGTTTGCGTGAGATGATGGGACTTTTGAGAGACTTTGATACTTTTTTTTACCGTGCCCATGCTCTGTTCTTCATCAAATTATGGTATTGCTTTGCACTGTTGTAACTATATGCTATAATTATGTGGTTTTTGTCAGTTTTTCAGTCGGTTTGTCTTGTGTTTCTGTGATATCATTCTGGAGAAACATTGTACCATTCCTAAATGCATGCATTACTAAATGACAATAAAAGAGGACTGCGTGTCCTCATAATCTAATCTAATAATCTTTGATGCTTTTTGTGATTAGAAATTGATCTTTGTCCTTCTTAAATATATTCAGTAACTTGGCTTCCACTGTCCTTTGTGGTAACAATTTCCACAGGTTCACCAGACTCTGGTGAAGAAATTTCTCCTCAGCTCAGTCTTCCATCTTTTATTCCTTAACCTGAGACTCTGACTCTTTGTTCTAGATAACTGATCTGGGGAAGAAAGTTGCCTGCAACCAGTCTGTCAGACCCTGGCAGAATTTTGTAAATTTCAGTTAGATCCCTTGTTATTCTTCCAGACTTGTTAAGACACACCTCCCAGTATGATAAATTAGACTCTTGACCTCACAATCTACTTCATTTATGGCCTTGCACTTTATTGTTTGCCTGCTTTGCACTTTCTTTCTTCCTGTCAGGGAGTATGCTGGAATTATGTGAATTTAGTAGATATTTCATTCAAACAAGAACCAGGCTTCAGTTCTGTAAATGTAAATAAGTTGAGGAAGCTTGCAATTAGCCTTCAGTTTTTTTTTTGTAAGCAGTAAATTGAAGTTAAAATTGCTCCATGGATTAAGAGATTGGATATGCAAGAGTCATATGTTAAGACACTGGGGTTGTGTTAATTGGCTTTCATCAAACCAGGCAACAGGGCTAAGTTATTTGCACCATTGTGACTGAGTGCAAGTTGGCAGATCAGACGAATGTTTGCACTTACAATATCAAACATGGTCACCAGTCTACATGAAACATTGTAGTAGGAAAGCAGCATCCATCATCAAAGATCCTCATCACTCAGGCCATGCTTTTCTGTCGCTGCTGTCATCAGGTGGAAGGTACAAGAGCTTCAGGACCCGCACCACCAGGTTCAAGATCAGTTACTACCCCTCATCAGGGCCTTGAACAAAAGGGAATAATTATACTCACTTGCCCATTCATTGATATGTTCCCACAACCAATTATCTCATTTTAAGTACTCATTATCTTGTTATTTCATGTTTTCATTATTTATTGCTATGTATATTTGCATTTGCACAGTTTGTTGTCTGCTACACTCTACTTAATCTTTCATTGATTCTGTCATAGTTATAATTTTATAGGTTTGCAGAGTATGCCTGCAGGAAAATGAATTTCAGGGTTGAATGTGGTAGATATATGCACTCTGACAATAAAAATTACTTTGAAATTTGAACTTTTTATAGGCAATCAATGGATTTTGTGTACTTACATATTTGTGTAATCAGAAACAGTTCTGACAACATTAATTTTGTATGTCTGGCTCTCTGTTGTCAAAAGCTTTAGAATATTTGTGTTAATTAATTTCTTTCAAAGGTGTTTGGACCTTCAGAGGTGTCTTATCAATTGCAATGTTCTTCCACTATGTATCTCAAAGGAATTGTAGCCATTGAAATTGTATTGAATCACTTATAGTCACCTTTGATCTTAAGGGTATAGAAATGTGATGTACCTTTAGGTTTGTGAACATCTATCAAGAGTATCTCCAGAATGAGGTCTGCTTGTTGTGTTGAATAAAGACTTATGTATTATCAGCTTCTGTACTTCTCTGCTGATTCATTTGTAGTCATAACAGTAGCTGTAACACTACTCTGCATTGTGTTATTGTTTTTCCTTGTACTACCTCAATGCACTGATATGATGAAATGATCTGTATGAATGGTATGCAGAACAATATCTTTCACTGTGCCTCACTCAGTACAAGTGACAATAATAAACTAATTTAAAATTTTACTCACCTTTTGCTATGACATCCAACATCCTAACTGCCTGTTTATTTTCAGTGACTGGACTACAAGAACACTCCAGTATCTTTGCACATCAACACTTTGCAATCTCATTAAATGATATGGCAACACACATCAAAGTTGCTGGTGAATGCAGCAGGCCAGGCAGCATCTCTAGGAAGAGGTACAGTCGACGTTTCAGGCCAAGACCCTTCGTCAGGAAATGATATGGCTCCCTTTTATAACTCAAGTAAGTAACTTCACCTTATACTACTTCTTCTGTGTTTTTTGCTCACTTAATTGGTTGAGGTTACCCTCAAGCTTCCTCACAATTAGCCCCAACCATTTCAATGTCATCAGCGGGGTTCAAAACTTTACACTCCATTCCCTCATCCAAGTCATTGGTATATGTTGTGAATAGCTGAGTCTGATCCATGTAGGTCTACTAATTACTGCATACCACTCTGAAAAAGACCAGCTTCTTTCTAAACTCTGCTTCCTGTCTGTCAACAAATTTCTTATTCCATACCAATACATTACTCACAACACGATACACTTTGATATACTTGCTAACCTTTCATGTGAGTCTTTACTGAAGACTTTTTAAAAATTCACGAACAGCACATCCATTGGTTTCCCATATCTGTTCTACCAGTTATATCCTTGACAAACTCCAGGAGGTTTGTCAGACACAATTTCCCTTTCAGAAATGCATATTGAATTTGTCTAATCCCATTGATATTTTTGAAGTGTCTACTTATCTCAACATTTGTAACAGCCAATCACATTTTACCTATTAGGCTAACTAATCTGTGGTTTTCTGTGTTCTCTCTGCCTGTTTTTTTGGAATAAAGGGGTTACACTTACCATTCTGTAAACCTGTAATCTATAACTTTCTGCAAAATAACAAATATATCTACTTTCTCAACTGCTACAGTACTTCTTCAACTTCCTTTGGTACTATGGGAAGTATCAGGCCTTGTGCAATCATCAGATTTAGTGCCATTAATTTATTCAGCTCTCTTTCCCTACTAATACTAATTTCCTTTGAATGTTTGTTTTCCTGAAATTTACTGTGTGCTCTTTACTGAAGCCAGAACTGAAGTAATTGTTTGGTTGCTGTATGACAGCTATGAATTTTTAAGTTTCTGATTTCAAGAGTCCTCTATTTGACCTCAGTTGTGTTTTTTTTATGTGTATGTTTGGAAGATTTTACAATCCACTCTTTTGTTTCTGCCCGTTCACTGTCATATTCTACTTTTGCTCTCTTAATCAATTTGTCCATCTTTGCTGAAGTATAAACTGCTCCCATTCCACAGAATGCTCCCTGTATCTGTAAATGGTGTGGGAACACCCATGATTTTGAATGGAAAAGCTACAAAAACTAGTAGGCATGACCCAATACATCACAGGTAAAGCTCTCCCAACCATTGAACACATTTGCAAGATGCACTCTCATAGGAAAGCAGCACACATCATCAGAGATCCCCACCACCCAGATCAGGCTCTCTTCTCACTGCTGCCATCAGGTAGAAGGTGCAAGGCCTCACGACTCAGCACCACCTGTTATAGTTGCTATTCTATAGATTTTCTGAGTATGGCCACAAAAAAATGGACCTCAGGGTTCCATATGGTGACATATATGTACTTTGATAATCAAATTTACTTTGTACTTTGAAATTATATACGACTCCTCTCTGGATCTATTACTATCTTTTTGCATTAGGCTGCTTTACCTTTTGTTAATTTACACCAAAGAGGAATGTATAACTACTTGCAGTTGTTCTATCATAGAATATCATATAGTCCGTCAGCCATTGACTATCCACCAATAGACTATGAAACAACAGTTTCACAGGGCACTAGTCCTCTGTCCACGATGGCTACCTTGAACTTTTGGGTTTAAATTAAACTGAAGTAGTTATTTAAACTATCCTTCTCACTCCCACACCGACTTGTCTGTCCTTGGCCTTCTCTATCGCTGCAGAGAGGCCAAGGGCAAATTGGAAGAACAACTCCTCATGTTACATTTGATCATCATACAATATATGAAAAATAAATTTCCTAGTTTCAGGTAAACCACAACCTTTAGTTTATTTTCCCACTCACACACTCACCAGGCCAACCAATTTTCTTCTTGCAATGTTTATTTGTCCCAGGCCTTCACCTCCCCCCCCCCCCATCAAATATATCTATCTACTCATCGTCTCCTCCCCATGTGGTTCCATCCATCACTTTCCAGCCTTTGTCCAACGTCTCCCTTGTTCTGCTACAGACTGGCAATCATTCGTCTTTCCTTTCATTCTGATACAGAGTATTAACCTGAAAGGGTTATATACAGCTTTTTACCTCCATTAGTGCTGCTGGACTGTCCAACATTCTGGCTCTTGTTCCAGATTCCAGCATCTGAAGTCTCTTCTGATCTATCAAGGCCAACTCATTCCTCACACCTTCACAGTTTCCTTTACTGAGATTTAGGACCCTAGTTATGGTCACTCTGCCCAAATGGACCTCTGCTATAAGAGTATTGTCTAAAGCTTTCTCCCAGCACAATATCCAGTCTAACAATAACCTTTTCTATGAGTGGTTAAATATTTTGGACACACCAGGAATTCTTCCTCCATTGTAGTAATACTGATTTAATTTGATCAATTTATACATAGAAGAAAATCATGCAAAATTAATATTCTTGCTACAAACTATCATGAACTTTGAGCAGCAGCCATTGTTTGTTTAAGTGTTCATCAAAGGGAAGACCTGTAAAACACAAAGACGTGCTACAACGCTGCACAGGATGAACTTTGACAAAGATGTCAGTTTTTTTTTCCAGAAATATAATCAATATGGTATATGTATATAGGTAGCTGTTGATCTCAGGGTGCAAGACTGGGTGGGAGGACTTGAAGAACCGGCTGTTGCCCATGCAACGGGTTCCCCTCTCCACGTCACTGATGTAGTCCAAGGGAAGGGCGAGCGCCGATACAGCTTGGCACCAGCGTCGTTGCAGAGGTTGCCAGACTGAAGTTGTACAACATCAAACTGCCTTAGGGACTCCAGCTCCGGATTTCTTCCTCAGGGTTTACTCTCGAAGCCTTTCCCATGGGTGGGTATGGCCGCAAGGCAGCGGAGGTTTAAAATCAGAGTTTTCCTTCTCCTAGGCGGGCTGCCGTCCAAGGCTGACGAGCCCCACCTGCCTGCGTAGTATATACGGTAAATATAATCAATATGTAATTTTTCTCATCTGTGTACCAGGCAATACAATGCCACTAATATTCCATCTTTAAACACCTGAATAATTTGAGAGGTTGTTATGCAGGGACCAGCCCTTCAGTGTCCGGAGGCAGCAGGGACAATAGACCTTCACCACAGATCTTCTGCGTGGCTGCACCAGGCTTTGATAGGGCTCTCAGCATGTTCTGTACATTTGTCTGCACATTTAAAAGTGCCGGTGGGTTACAGTTGCTTGTAGACTTTTCCTTGAACTGGAAGACCAATAGATAGAAGGAGAAGTTGTTCAGCCGATGCACAATATTGATCTGCTAATGATATTGTTAATCTGTGTATTAACAATTTAAAGAGTTAATTTCATATTCAAAATGGGCCTGGTAACTTTCACCCGGAACACACTCAAACATCAGATGTCAACAACGTGAATCATCCCAAATTAACTAAACAGTGCAGTTTAAGCATTCCTTTTGGTGTAATTCTTCTTCTTGGCAATAATCTCTCCACTTGATAGATAAAAGAAGTGCAAATTTGCTTGCCCTATTTATTCGAGTCCAAAGAGTTCTGTGTCCTTGCTGCAAGTATCACTTTCAGCACTTCCAATGCAAATATTTGGGGGAATTTATACGTAATGGGGAAGACATAGATTCAGCTAATGGAAGATGTCCTTTAGTTCTCTTCTCCAGCAGAATTTTTCTGGGAGTTCCCAATTAATGTTTAATTACTTGCAGGCTTTAAAGGAGTAACAAAAGAGAAAGCATTTGTTACAGTTTGAAGAACAGATACAAAGTGAATCAGTATTAACGGTGGAGATCAAGTTTATATTCAGGGAGTCTTGATCGTATTAAATACCATGTAAGTATGAAACTGATAACGCAGCGTATGAGATTTGCATCAAGTGGGCTGAAGTTTAATACTTCAGTGCCTTTGCATCAAAGGCAAATTAATCTACACCGGGTCAGCAGAATACTTTGAGTTGCAGTATTTCATAAAGAAAAAAAAACAATGCATCAGCTGAGCTAACAGTACAGAAATATTTAATATTTCCATTTCACCATGTTGTTCTGAAGAGCTTGACTTGTTTCAAGCAGAGGTCAATATTGTACTGAGGGAAGCATGGAAGAAAGTCTACAGACTGTTGTGATGTGAAGAAAGTGACTGGAGAAACACTGAAGCTAATGTGTATTTTATTCAGCAAGAACGAGCAACAGGCATCATATTGAGACACAAATGGGAGAAGAAGCTTCCATTTTTATATGCTAAGGATCAGAGGCAACAGAAGGACAATTTTAAATTTACAATGTATCGACAATGCTTCCTTCAAATTAGACATAGTTTCAAACACATCCTTCCTTGCACCCACACTACAGACACCCAAAATGAATGATAATTCCCACTGACTCCCGTGCTTGGGCTCCCATATGATGACTAGGCTGGCAGGTAGCTCAGGGTGGCGTAGACAGTGCCCCGCTAGTTGCGGTCTTCTCACCTCGATTTTAGTGGTGAGCATCTGTAGGTCGTTATAGAGCTCAACGTTTGTCATGTGCTGTTGCCAACTCACATCAAGAGCACGGGAGGATGAACCCTGGGCGCCCTCCCAAGACTATGGTCAACACGCTCCTAGAAGACGGTGGCGCAGCTAATGTAGATGAACTGAACACAGGGAGAGGGAGAAGTGAGAGTCCATCATCATGCCCGACGCCGGCCCCCTAGGCCTGAGTCGACGTAGTAGTAGTCCCATTGATTCCAGGCCACGTTAGTGCATGTGCAGGCTTCTGTGGTCAAATGGAATGTCATTGTTCAGAGCTGTGTTTTAAATTCAATCTACAATCCACATTCAGGTCTGAAGACGGACTGTCATTAAAATTACTTTTTGCTATATATCATAACTCCAGAATATGCCGTAATGGAGACACCAGGCAACACTGTGATAATGACCAGGAAGGTGATTCCTGTGGTTTGAGGAGTAGGGGTTAGCCCTTGTTCTACTTCATAATGGCATTTCTGTCTAATGGCACATCTTGCGTCCTGTTCTGGGGAGTTAGCCATATGATAAAGGTCCACATCACCAGAATTAATCAACCTGATTCAGAGAGGTATTCAAGGATTTTGGGGTATAATGGAGTTCAAGATTCATGAAATCAGCAGTATTTCAGTACTAGATAATACTTTACAAAGAACTGCTAAAGGTAACAACATTTCAACTCACTCAATATCTGTGTTTCCATAGTTCATTAGATATTATTTCAGGAATGCATCAATGTTCGTGTTGAGGAGAGCAGAGGATGGTTAAACCAATGTTAGCTGAGGTAAGGTCTTCCTTAGCATTCTAGCAACACGGATGAAAGTATTATGTCCTAACATCATTGATGTTTCACCTGTCACTAATGGTATTATTATCTCTGTTTGATAACCCTGCTTCACCTACCAATCTGCCAAAATACAAGGTAGTTTATATGCATGCTGTGAAAAATGTTACAGCCATTTCAAGTGCAGGGAAGATGAGTTTTAATTCAAAACAGCAGCACATTTCATGGGAAACAATTATATACTCAGTGCATTATTCACTACTTAATCGGTTTGTACATAAAGTGGTAAGTTTAGCAAATCTGAAATGCATGTTAATTTTTTATTTCTTTTTCTTATTGGAGGCTGTTCGCTTTGATGGTCTGAAAAATGTGTTGGTATTTCACGAATGTGGAACATATTTTATTGCCAGCAAGCAGAGAAGAATTTTTGTTTGAAGTCAAGACAAAATTTTAATTTCCAAGTGTCTTTCTTGGGTACTAAAAGTGCATTAGACTGATCTGAGACAGAATTTGTCTCTGTTGTTCTGACGGGATTTTAAGTGTTAGTTCAAAGAAGAATGACAATCTCCAAGGAGCTAGAGAGAGGATAAAGAGCATTATATGAAGAGGCTGCAAATAGTAGTCAGATGGACTATGAGCTGGAGTTGGATGGGCTAGTTCCAAGAGTTGGGTTGGCTAGGAATGGGTGAAAGGGCTTTTAGCACAAATAAAATGCATGTCTAAAGGAAGATGTCTGGCACTACTAAGACATGATTTTATAATGTCCTCATAAGAGACTTTTACCTGTGATAAACGAAGTAATGTTCCAATCCTCCAATATCTCATGTTCAAATTAAATTTTATTATCAAAGTACATATATGTCGCTACATACAACTCTGAGATTCATTTTCTTGTGGGCATACTCAGTAAATCTGTAGAATAATAACCATAGAGTCAATGAAAGAGCCCAACAAGGGCGTTCAACCAGAGTACAGAAGACAACACACTGAGCCAATACAAAAAGAAGACACGCAAATAAATAAATAAATAAACAATAAATATTGCGGACATGAGATGAAGAGTCCTTGAAAGTGAGTCTATTGGTTGTGGAAATGTTTCAATCATTCGAGCAAGTGAAGTCTATAATCTGCTCTTTGGTCTTGCTGACATTGAGTAAGAGGTTGTTGTTGTGACACCACTCAGCCAGATTTCAATCTCAATCCTATATGCTGATTCATCACCAATTTTGATTCAGCCTGTGACAGTGGTGTCATCAGTAAACCTGAACATAGCATTGGAGCTGTGCTGTTATGTGAGAGCAGTAACACAGCAGTTCTGTTATACAGACAGCTTACTAGTACTGAGTACAATTGTTCCCAGCCAAACTGTTAGTAAAAATGTTAAGTTTGGGCTCATAAAAAGCACTGGTCTACAAAAACTGCCTCTTGTGACAAGCAAAAATAAAGAGCACAAAGAAAGAGACTAGCTCAGTATTTTCTAATATTTCAGATGATTATTATATACCAGGACGGATGGTGTGTTATCTTTTTGTGAAGTACCTCAATCTAATTCAATGATGCAGGGAATACCCCAAAACATTGAAACAGAGAGATGGTGAGTTTTCATCTTAAGATCCTTAGGCAGCCTCTTTTTAGTTTCAAACATATTCCTGTGTACAGTTTCCATATGAAATATGCACTTACACTAGAAAATCTCATCAACGTATTCTATTTATGAAGCAACCACTTATCTGATTGAGCTGTTTCTCTTGAACTTTATCTTTAAGTTCTGTCAAGTAACTTCTCATGCCTACTGTTAGTGTGTATTCTGTTTGTTAGAGTATATAGTGAATATTTACTTCACCAGCAACTAATCTGCAGATATGAACATGGATTGTAGATTGAATTTAAAATGCAATCCTGAACAATTGTTTTCCTGGAGCTGTAGAATGAAGTTGATTACAATCCAAACAATACTGATTAACGCAACACACATAAAAGTTGTTGGTGAACGCAGCAGGTCAGGCAGCATCTCTCACCTCTTCCTAGAGATGCTGCCTGGTCTGCTGCGTTCACCAGCAACTTTGATGTGTGTTGCTTGAATTTCCAGCATCTGCAGAATTCCTGTTGTTTGCGTTTTTAAATACTGATTAACATTCATTTGGATCTCTGGAGTGTGGGTGCGAATAAGGAGTGGTGCAAAAACAAATGAAGCATTGTAGATACATTAGAAGTATAGAATTGTCCTGTTGTTACCTTTCATCTTTAGCATATAAAAATGTCATGTTATAATGAGTTGGGGTTCCCTTCCTCCAAGAGTGTCTCATTTCATCCAACAAACGTCGCTAAACCAAGGCTAATTTACAAACAGGCATTTAAAAATCCTGCAACCACGTTCAGGGGGAATTATGATCCAACTTGTCTTATCTTGATCATCTCTAAATTCTATAAAACAATGACACTGTTCTATTTATATAATACAATAAAGAAAAAATTGGCACTGAACAAAGTGGGGTAAGGAAAATAGAAACCAAACAAGATGGAACAGAAAATATAACAACAAAACTTACTCCTGGGCATGGGGTCTAGTGGGAGAGAGAGAGAGAATGGGGAAATATTTAGGAAGGAATTTTGCATAGTAGATTAAAAGCAGATGAAAGCATATGGTGATGTGACCATTGTGTGAGACTTGTAGGCAAAGTGGTGGGGGGGGTGAAGTAATGGATATCATTGAAATGGAATGCAGCAATCAGATATAGCATTGATGCAAGTTTCTGAGGTAGGGCAAAGGAAAAGAGCTGAGGGATTTACGTCTATGAATATTTATAGAGTGACTGGGAAACAATAGAGATTTTAAGGACAGGAGCTTGAATTGTTGGCTAAGTGAGCTATATTGCAAAATGCATATAAATTGGGTCTGTACAGGGTGGAAGGTGTAAAACCAATGGGAAGAGAATGTTAAAATAAGCTAAATACAGTATTGTGGTAGCATGAGTCAGGATAGGAATGGTCCTGTGTTAACTAGTGCTTGAAAGAATGAGTGTAGCTAGGGAGTACTGAATCAGATTTTAAATGGACTTGGGAGATATTAAGTCTTCCCATGAATATACTTAATGTGAGGTGGGATGGGATTAAAAGCCCTCATGTGTTTATGGAATTGTAAAAATATGCAATATTAACTTAGTTTGGAATTAATGTTAATGCTGTGCTGTATATGTTGTACTCAATCCAAGCAAACATGAAAGTAAGTTAAATAAGCAAGAGTCAGTCGCAGACGATGCAATTTAAGCATTCACTAAACCATACGCAGACAGAATACCAGAGAATGATTAACGTGGCAGGAAAGCATATTTTTAAAGTTGTAATGGGTGGAGTGGTATAGTTGCATAGTGGTTTACGTGACGCTGTCACAGCGTCAGTGATCAGCAGGACATGGTTCAATTCCCACCGCTGTCTGAAAGGACTTTGTACATTTACCTGTGTCCACATAGGTTTCCCCTGGGTGGTCCGATTTCCTCCCACATTCCAAAGACGTATGTTAGGGTTAGTACGTTGTACGTATGCTATGCTGGTGCCAGAAACATGATGACAATTGCAAACTGTCCCCTCAGTATATATTCAGACTGTGTTGCTTGTTGATGCAAATGATGCATTTCACTGTACGTTTCGATGTTTTGATGTACAGTGAAAAATAAAGCTAATCCTATCTTTGATAGGTATTACTTATTTTACATCATCATGCAGTCAGGGTGATGAAATTATTCCTAGAGAGCTGCTGGAAATGGAATTTCAGAATTCAGACCCAGCGAAGTGATGGAACTGCAAAATATCTTAAAATCAGGATGGTGTGCTCCCGAGAGCAGGCAGAAGGTAATGGTGTTCTCATCAACCAAACTAAAAGGAATATTGTTTTTCTTTTTGTTTCAAAGGTACACAAGTATTCGTAAAATTTTAGTTGCAGTATAATATGTACTATAATGCAATGCAAATGGTGTTCAGAAGGATCAGTGCAACAGGGCTTAGTTGTGTTAAATATAATACATGGGAAAGGTTACTTATTCCAAACTGAACTCTATTCATATTATTAACCAAGAAATATTACAATACATTTAAAATGTCAAACTCATTATGCAACTCAAACCACTTTTGTTAAGTTCAGTATATGACATAGCAGTATGCCTGATTCTATTAACAGACAAAACAGAATGTATATTTAGATTACTGGAGCAATTTCTTTTATATTTATTTCTGGTACAAGGAGTCCAATATGGTATTATATGGATTCCAGCGCCTCACCTACAATGGTAGAAGAATCCTAATGCGTAACCTCTACTACTTTTTTCCAAAAAATGCATTTTTCTCCTAAAATTTTCAGAGATACGATTTGAAAAGTCACCTTTCATAATGTATAGTACAATTGTGGTTATGTACAGAGAATAGTAATTTATCCTCTTGCAGATGGGACTCACTCTATATTATTACATAGATGATTAAAAATGTCTTTATTTCTGGTACAATAATTCCACATGCTATTTTTACAGTGGTTCCTGCTTCTCTGTGTATAGTGTGAGGAAGGCTATGAGTGACCTGTCCCATGCCTGTACCAAGCTTCAATACGTCTCTCAACATGCACCCTTGACCTTGGAATGTGCCAGTCTGCAATATTAGCTCACCGACAGCTCCTGGCAATGGCAGACGTCAATTTTCGGGCAGAACAAAGGGCACCTTTCACTGAGTTGTTAACCTTCCAGAAATAGTTGACGTTTGTCTGGGAATAGACCATAGACCATGGAGTTTGTATTACAAAACTGACGGGGGTGAATTTTGACATGAGCCATTGTATGTCTTTCCAGGCTTGCTTTGTAAACGTACAATCCAGAAAGTGAAGGTTGGTGGTCTTTTTTCTTGTTGCAGCTGTCTCAGGGGCCTTTCCAGTGGAGCTGAGAATTCAGCTGCACACAAAAGATTCAATGCACAGAGCCCTGCACACTAGCACCAAGCAATGCGTTGGTGCTTACTTGAAAGAGCTGGCAACGAAGCATTTTTTTTACTGTTGCTTGCTTGGTTGGGTGGACATCCTTGATTCGGACAGCACATGCTAAGCCAAAGTCATTACATGCAGTGCATAATTTATTTGCAACTAAGTCACCAGTTAGATTTTTAAACATCTGTTGGATATACACTGCTTATATGAATGGAACAAACCATTCCTTCAGATGGAAAGAAATACCTGCTGTTCAAATCCAATCCCATCTGCAACTTAAATCAATGAATGTATTTGCTTCAACATCAGAAAAACAGCATGACTTAAAATCAACGGAACACAAACTGATCTTATTTTCTGTCTTTCAACCATTTTCTGTCATTATTTCAGATTTCTACCATTTTGAGTGCTTTCGACCTCAGCAGACGATCTTCCTTGGGTCACTGTCTACAACGAGAAGGCAAAGCCATTCACCAGACTGTGCTGAGCTCTTTTTTTTCATTCTGAGTGAAGTCAGTACTAACGGAATGTCACAATGACAGCTTAAATAACTGTGGTGAAGCTGAAACCAGACATATTAGCTCTTATCAAAACAGAGAAACAAAACAATCACACTCTGGAAAAAAAGCAGGGAGCCAAATGGTAAATAGAGTTGGCTCCAAAGTGACTACAGAGTTAAATAGAGAACCAAAGGTAACTTGGTTGGAACAGATATAGTTCTGCTTCTCATCATGGATGAAAACAGCGTTAATTGGCTGAATGTAACTTCCAATCCCAATACGTAATTAAAGTCAACAGTTGACTTTCTGTTTCAGTCTGTGGCTGAGAAAATGTAAAATTCACCCATTACAACTATAAGCCTAATATTTTTAATTACAATTATTATTATATGCATTAAACCTGAACAGATCCACACATATGCACAGGTAAAGATGAAGTGACATTTTAATCACACAAGCATATATTACCTGGCTCTCCTCTTATCTTCTTATCATCTGCAAATTTGGTGACAAAAACATCATCCAATCATTGACATATAACCTGAAAAGAAAAGGTCCCAATGCCAAACCCTGTGAAATACCACTAGTCACTGGCAGCCAACCAAAAAAAGTCCCCTTTATTCCCACACTTTGTCTTCTGCCAGCCAATCTTCCATCCATCCAATCTTCTCTCTTGTAATACCATGGGCTCTTATCTTGTAAGCAGCCTCATGTGAGGCACCTTGTCAAAGGCCTTCTCAAAATCCAAGTATGCACATCCATTGAATCACCTTTGCCTATCCTGCTTGTTATTTCCTCAATAATTTCCAACAGATTTGTCAGGCAAGATTTCCCCTTGAGGAAATCATGCTGACTTTGGTTTGTCTTATCATGTGCCTCCAAGTATCTTGAAATTTCCTCCTTAATAATGGACTCCAACATCTTCCCAACCACTGACATCAGGCTTACTGCCCTAAACTTTTCTTTCTTCTGCCTCCCTCCCTTCTTAAAGAGTGGAGTGACGTTTACAATTTTCCAGTCCTCTGGAACCTATCCATCTCTTTCTTGAAAGCATCCAGAGACTTGGCCTCCACAGCCTTCTGGAACAGAGCATTCTATATATCCAACACTCTCTGGGTGAAAAAGTTTTTCCTCAACTCCGTTCTAAATGGCTAACCCCTAATTCTTAAACTGTGGCCTCTGGTTCTGGACTCACCCATCAGCAGGAAAATGCTTCCTGCCTCCAGTGTGTCCAATCCCTTAATAATCTTATATGTTTCAATAAGATTCCCTCTCAGCCTTCTAAATTCCAGTGTATACAAGCCCAGTCGCTCCAATATTTCGACATATGACAGTCCCACCATCCCGGGAATTAACCTTGTGAACCTACGCTGCACTCCCTCAATAACAAGAATGTCCTTCCTCAAATTTGGAGACCAAGACTGCACACAGTACTCCAGGTGTGGTCTCACCAGGGCCCTGTACAGCTGCAGAAGGACCTCTTTGCTCTTATACTCAATTCCCCTTGTTATGAAGGCCAGCATGCCATTAGCTTCCTTCACTGCATGCTGTACTTGCATGCTTGCTTTCAGTGACTGATGTACAAGAACACCTAGATCTCGTTGTGCTTCCCCTTTCCTAACTTGACTCCATTTAGATAATAATCTGCCTTCCCGTTCTTACCACCAAAGTGGATAACCTCACATTTATCCACATTAAACTGATTCTGCCATGCATCTGCCCACTCACCCAGCCTGTCCAAGTCACCCTGCATTCTCATAACATCCTCCCCACATTTCACACTGCCACCCAGCTTTGTGTCATCCGCAAATTTGCTAATGTTACTTTTAATTCCCTCATCTAAATCATTAATATATATTGTAAACAGCTGCGGTCCCCACTGGTCACCGCCTGCCATTCTGAAAGGGACCCATTAATCGCTACTCTTTGTTTTCTGTCAGCCAGCCAATTTTCTATCCATGTCAGTACTCTGCCCCCAATACCATGTGCCCTAATTTTGCCCACTAATCTCCTATGTGGGACTTTATCAAAGGCTTTCTGAAAGTCCAGGTACACTACATCCACTGGGTCTCCCTTGTCCATTTTCATAGTTATATCCTCAAAAAATTCCAGAAGATTAGTCAAGCACGATTTCCCCTTCGTAAATCCATGCTGACTCAGACCGATCCTGTTACTACTATCCAGATGTGTCGTAATTTCATCTTTTATAATTGACTCCAGCATCTTTCCCACCACCGATGTCAGGCTAACCGGTCTATAATTCCCTGTTTTCTCTCTTCCTCCCTTCTTGAAGAGAGGGACAACATTAGCCACCCTCCAATCCACAGGAACTGATCCTGAATCTATAGAACATTGGAAAATGATTACCAATGCGTCCACGATTTCTAAAGCCACCTGCTTAAGTACCCTGGGATGCAGACCATCAGGTCCCGGGGACTTATCAGCCTTCAGACCCAACAGTCTATCCAACACCATTTCCTGCCTAATATAAATTTCCTTTAATTCATCCATTACCCTAGGTCCTTTGGCCACTATTACATCTGGGAGATTGTTTGTGTCTTCCCTAGTGAAGACAGATCCAAAGTACCTGTTCAGCTCGTCTGCCATTTCCTTGTTCCCCATAATAAATTCACCCGCTTCTGTCTTCAAGGGCCCAATTTTGGTCTTAAATATTTTTTTTCCTTTTCACATACCTAAAGAAGCTTTTACTATCCTCCTTTATATTCTTGGCTAGTTTACCTTCATACCTCATTTCAAGCACCTTCTCCTTAGTGCTAGCAACTACACTCATTTCCGCCCCCAAGGACTTGATTCCCCGGAGAGAAGGAGGCTGAGGAGTGACTTTACAGAGGTTTAACAGATCATGAGGGGCATCGATAAAGTGGACAGTCACAGTCTTTTCCCCAGGGGTAGAGTGCTGTAAACTAGAATCATAGGCTTAAGGTGGAAAGGAAAGTTTAAAAGGGACTTGAGGGCATGTTTTCCACACAGAGGGTGGTGCACATATAGAGTTGCTGCCAGTAGAAGTGATAGAGGCAGGTACAACTGCAGCATTTGAAAGGCATTTGGACAAGCACATGGATAGGAAATGTTTAGAGAGATATGGGCCAAACACACCAAATGATACTAACCATATAACCATATAACAATTACAGCACGGAAACAGGCCATCTCGGCCCTTCTAGTCCGTGCTGAACTCTTACTCTATCCTAGTCCCACTGACCTGCATTCAGCCCATAACCCTCCATTCCTTTCCTGTCCATATATCTATCCAATTTAACTTTAAACGACAACATCGAACCTGCCTGAACCACTTCTGCTGGAAGCTTATTCCACACAGCTACCACTCTCTGAGTAAAGAAGTTCCCTCTCATGTTACCCCTAAACTTTTGCCCTTTAACTCTCAACTCAGGGAGGCACCTTAATTAACATAGACAAGTTGGGCCAAAGGACCTATTTACATGCTGTATAATCCTATGACTCTGTGTGCAGTCTTAAGACATAGTACTGTTTCCAAACAAGTATTTAAAATATTATATATCTATATAGATATATATGAAGCAGCTTTAAGCATTCCACTGTTTTAAATGAGAGTTATTGTTGTTAAGCATGTCTGCCTTGGATTAAAGACTGCAAGCAGAATGGTTCAATCTGAGGTGGAGGCACGGGAGAGGGGATCAAGTCCGTGCCAAGTGTACACAGTTTGTGGCATGGCTAACTACTTATTAATTGGGAGAGTGGAGGACTTGAAAGAAGTGATGAAAGGTAGATCTGAGTCTTGTCAGTGTCAATGTACAACATGATTGCATTTCTCTGGATAGTGTTACTGGTAGATGACAAAGAGAATGGAGCCAAGAATAGTTCCTTTGTAGATTCCTGTGGTAGTTTGAAGTG
Source organism: Mobula hypostoma (assembly GCF_963921235.1). Taxonomy (NCBI): domain Eukaryota; kingdom Metazoa; phylum Chordata; class Chondrichthyes; order Myliobatiformes; family Myliobatidae; genus Mobula; species Mobula hypostoma. Next base: position 58,231,002 of record NC_086111.1, on the reverse strand, counting down.
AAACCCTTATTTGAGAAACTTTTGAGTTTGATTGGATAATTGAAAGTGCAACTGAATATGACCATTTCCATTGAGAAGGATATGGTACCTGGGTGGTTTACCTTGGTTAGTACAATTAATTATCTAATTTCAGATAATCCTGATGCCTGCTGCTCATAAGCTCACTAGTTCACCTAGTTTTCTTCTCCTTTTGTCCTTCTCTCCTATTTCTGCCTCCCTTCTTGGTTCCACCTGCCCATCATACCCTTCCCCTCTGGTTCCATTTGCCCCTTACCAGCTTCTATCTCACTGCCCTTTGAACTTCTATTTTTGGCCAATATTTCATGTTCCCTCTCATAGCCACAAGCAACTGGCGATGTTGGAAATCTTGATCAACACCCAAAAAATTCTGGAGGATCTCAGCAGGTCAGGCAGCAGCTATGGAGGAACAATAACAGTGGATGCTTTGGGCCCAGATAGCAACAGTTAATTTCTCTCCATAGATGCTGCCTGATCTGCTGAGTTTCTCCAGCACTTTGTGTGGTGATCTGTTCTCTCTCGTGCTTGTTGCATGACCTGTAAGAGGGACTTACACCTTTTTTGTCTCCACAGATGTTGTTTGACCAACTGAGCTCTTCCAGCATTCTGTTAGTTGCTCTGGAGAAGGATAGTGCCCCATTCTGTCAAATGCTGCAGAAACGAAAAGCAGTACGAGCATTGCTAAATGTACCCGGCACTTTTGGGCTTTGATTAGGGCTGCTTTGGTATTGTGGTTGGTTGACGTGGAAATCTGAATGCAAACATTGAGATGTAGAAAAGAAAGTGACTTGTCCTTGTTTTTACATATGAAATTACTAGTGCTATTTTTGCCTGTTCCTTAGTTTCATGTTATGTCCAAAGTTGGCCCTTGAATCTTATCAGATATTTGCAATGCTCTTTGGACATTATTGTGTATCTAACATTTCAGTAATATTTGATTAATATTGAAAATATATTGTTTGATTAAGCATTGGTTCTTGCTTACATAATCCATTATGGGTTATATATAAAAGAATGTGAATGGCATACGTCATTATGCCACCACGTCATATGTGCACACCTCACTGAAAGGAAAGGAAAGTAAAAAGTAAATAGACATGTTTCCCGGCCTCTGTGATTTTCTTTTGATTAGTTTTGGAGTTACAAAACAAAGCAATTACAACAAGTAACTTTTAAAATGAACCTGAGACAACTACCTACCTCTTGGGGCACAGCATGTTTTTCTTTGCTTCAGAAGGGGGAGAATGATGGTCAAGTTAATAAAAAAGCACAGAACATGTTTCTCCGCAAGGAGAGAGAGACAGTTGAGTTAAAAAAAAGGCAGAAAATGGATGAAATGCATGGGTTCATAAACAGTGCATACTGGGCATTAATAATATATATAAAGAAGCGGAAGTGGCTGGCTACATCGGAAAGGTAGACACGTTCAATTGCTCAAAGGGAGACTGCCTCATATATACTGAGCTAGTTAAATGAATTGAGCAATATTTTAAAGCCAGTGGAATAGCTGATAAGAAACAACTGCCATTTTTGCTGAGTACAATATGTGGAAAAGCATACAGTTTGCTTTGAAGTTTAATTGCTCCAACCAAAGCAGCTGAAACAAGCTTTGCTGATATCATGAAAGTAATGCAGGAACATTTAGAACCAAAACCATTGTTGATTGCCGAACACTTTAGTTTTCATAAACTGAATCAAAAGGAAGAGAAATCCATTTCAGCTGATGTGGCTGAATTGATGAGATTGTCCGAGCATTGTCAGTTTAGCAATGAGTTTACTGATGCACTGAGAGATCATTTTGTTTGTGGAATCTCCCAAGAAAGCATTCAAAAATGACTCCTAACTGAAGCAAACTCACATTTAGAAGAGCAGTTGAAATCGCAGTGGAAATAGTAGTCAAAGGCGCAACTGAGTTGCAGTCAGGAATGAAAGTGAGTATGAACAAAATTGCAATGTCCAAACAGAATCCTGCCTGGCCGGACAAATTATGTTACCATTGTGGTAGGGGCCAGTGACCAGACCAATACAGGTTTAAAGGCTAAAGATTAATCAATGGCCCAATTAACTGGAATTCACTGTATCTGTGGAAGCCCTTGGGATTCTCCTTCACCTTGTCTGCCAGAGTAACCTTGTGCCTTCTTTTAGTCTCTTAATTTCCTTCTTAAGTATTCACTTGCATTTCTTATACACCTCAAGTGGCTCATTTGTTCCTTTCTGTCTGTACCTGCTGTGCACCTCTTCCTTCTTTTTAACTAAGGTCTCACTATCTCTTGAAAAACTAAGGTTCCCTAAATCTGTTAGTCTTGTTAGCAGGAATATACAAATCCTGTACTTCCAATATTTCACCTTTGACGGTCTCCCACTTACCAGGCATTCCTTTGCCAGAAAACAATCTATCCCAATCCATACCAGCCAGATCTTTTCTAATGCCATCAAAATTGGTCTTTCTCCAATTCAGAATCTCAACCAAGGACCAGTCCTATCCTTCTCCATAATTATCTTGAAACGAATGGAATTATGATCACTGGATCTTTCTCAATTGGTCTTTGAGAAAGCTTGCTATTTATTTTGTAATTTGACCATGCCTTGTTTCTATGAGAATTTTGCAAAGAGAGATGCTGGAGATGAAATGATATTTTGAAAAGACAGGAATTTGTTTGAGTAGACTGCGAATTCAGTGAATGTGAAAGGAAAGACATAGCATTTGAGTGGAAGGAATCAATTTCAATGGCATTTAGCATGGCCAAGAGCAGTGGGATTAGGGTCACTGCCCATCCTTAGCTGAATCTTAATGCCCAGAAATAAAATGATACAGTCCAAGGTGAATGCTGAATTCCTGTGGAGTAACTGTCAAGCTTTGTTGGGCCAAATGTTCTTTCTTGTCAAAAAACTTTCTATTGTTCTAATGCACTGAGATCTGAATTCCTTGCATTCACAATAGCATTCAGCACCCTCTCCTGCTGTGAGGGACTCGTTAGTGGCATTTGTGTGGGATGATGTGGCTTCCTGTTGAATCAGCTGGTGGCTTGTTCAGCTGCCAGAAACTTCAATTCTGACTGGGCACTTTTACCTTCACCCACCATAAAACAGATGGGAAATTTAGCAATTGGGAGGGTTCCAGGTCAAGCAAGAGTAATTGAGTGGCAAGACAATGATTTGCAGAACTGTTGAGATCCATAGGGATTGGAATTGGCCATTCGAGACTCCATGTCTTGTGGATTGGTTGAATGGTCAGTAGAGGACAATGGGAGGTGTCATGGAATTCGGTGGGTATGAGAGTGTGGGACCATTGGACAATGAGTGCCAGAGATTAGGGGCAATCAGGTGATCATGGGGGTTTGTGATACTGTATAGGAGGGTTGGACAACTGGCCCAACTGAATTAGATTGTTGGAGCTACTAGACAATATTTTAAAGGCATCAGTTGGTCTTGCGAGACCATGAAAGTCTTCACTCTCCAAGGCACAGGCCTGGGCAAGGTTGTATGGGAGACCAGCAGTTGCCCATGCTGCAAATCTCCCCTCTCCACGACACCGATGTTGTCCAAGGGAAGAGCAAGGGCTGATACAGCTTGGCACCAGTGTCATCGCAGAGCACTGTGTGGTTAAGTGCTTTGCTCAAGGACACAACACGTTGCCTCGGCTGGGGCTCGAACTCATATCCTTCAGGTCGCTAGTTGAATGCCTTAACCACTCGGCCACGTGCCCACATGTGTACACTAGACAATATAAACAATAGGATATTGGAGAATATGTGTTATTACATTACTGGGGGATTTAGGGATAAGAGAAAAGAAGGTTTGGCTTATCAAAGGAGTGAAGGATTGAGGACAGGGATGTAAGAGGCTCAGAGACAGGTCAGAATACACAATGATATTGACAGGTGGTTGGTAATGATCAGCTCAATGAGAAGGAGGTGCCCAAATGTATTAGGTAAATGATGGGTTTCCAATCTGCTCAGAATTGTTTTGGGACCGATCAACAAAGGCCATATTTTGTTGGCAATGTTTGAAGAAGAGCATCATGCAGAAAATGACATCATAACAAATGTTTAATGTTCGAATTGCATCTGAGGGCACAAGCTCAACCCTTGGTAGGGACAAATTTCATCTATGTTCTGAAATATTCTTGTCACAGCTATTAGTAAGCATCTCATCACCATCATTATGCCAAGTCAGAAATAAACAGCACTAAGTGAACAAATTACTTGGCCTTGTACCTCTAAAGCTGGTGTTTTGGGCCAGGATCAGAGCACCCGCACAACACAGCACTGGGAAAGCTGCCGAGGCCAACTGTAAGTAGCAGTTTCCATTCTGACAACGCTAAATATTACACAAAACACAGAATTTCTTTTAAAATAAAATACCTCCCCTCCTACCACCTTTTATTGGGTTTCCTCTATCATGTCCTGTTTAAGTCTAGAGAAAGTAAGAAGTTGGACATTGGATACATCCTTTAAATTTGAAGAAATCTGGCGACCCTTTATTCAATATTTTCATATGATCTGATTTTTGTACTGATTCTCTTCCAGCTATTTTTTCAGAACCTTGGATTTGATCAGAGAGTCTCTCTTCTCTTGGTTTTTCTCTCAGGATGGACTGCCCAGTCCTTTTTTTCTGTTTAGAATAGTAGGTTTTTTTTCTTTTTTTATTATATAAAAATTTCTCATAGTCCTTCCTTTCTTCATAAATTGATAACAGGAGAATGAATTACATTTTTTTCTGTATTATATACTCTATATCAAATTTATACTTTGTAGATCAACACTATGTGTGATTCTGATATTGTTTACTTCATCTACTGTATGTACTGTTACTGACATGTATACCAGAGATATTCTCCTCTTGTTTGTATACACACTTTTTAAAAAAAATCAATAAAAAGATTGAAAAAAGAAAAGAAAGAAATACCTCCAGTTTATCATTTAGACCATCAGACCATAAAACATCAGAGCAGGATTAGGCCATCTGGCCCATTGAGTCTGCTCCGCCATTCAATCATGGCTGATCCTTTTTTTTCTCCTCCTCAACTCCAGTTTCAAGCCTTCTCCACATAACCTTTGATGCAGACATCCCACCTCTCCTGGAAGTTACGGGAGTCTCCCACATATTGATAGCGGCTTCCTGATGCTTGCAAATTATATACAATATCCCGGAAATCGCTTTTTTGAGATCAAGCGAATGGTGGGGTGGGGAGAGAGAGAGAGTGACAGATGTAGCGAGAGAGTGACAGAGACAGCATCCTGTTTGGCCTCTCTTTGTGCTAAGTAGACCTATCGGTTTTCTCTGTGGGTGGGCTTTACAGTTAACCTCTCTCTCTCTCTTTCATTGTCCATCAGTTCAGTTTAGTGTCCTGCAGCGCCAAGGCAGAGTGTTCCAAAAAAAGAAAATATAAAACGTATTTCACTGCAGACTACACTAAAGTGTACCCCTGCCTAATCGGGGTCAAAAATAATGGCAGTGTTTCTCGCTGCACTGTTTGCAACAGTGACTTTTCTATTGCCCATGGTGGGTTAAGACTGTAAAAGACATGTTGAGGTGAGTTTAACAGGTGTCATTCGTTTATTAACATAGCTAACGTTATTTAAACTAGCTGGCTAGCTGCTAAGGAGCTACTCTATTGATGTCCTACATGATGAGGCCAAGCTCCCTGTAAATAATATAATATAATATAAGTACATATTTTAATGTCACATTTTCTGCGTAAGACAATATAATAAAGATACACCTTATGCTTTTATTTCGTTTACGCACCACAGCATATTAGAGAGGCTACCTCCCTGAAATGAGTTTTTGCAGGGTGGGATGTCTGTTGATGCCATGTCCAATCAAGAATCTATCAATCTCTGCCTTAAATACACCCAACAACCTGGCCTCCACAGTTGCATGTGTAGCCCCCTGGTAAGCCTCAGGCTCACTCAGCTTGCTTTTGTCTAGGGGGAGCAGCATTCGGTCCTGCCAAAACGGGTGATGTACCCCACCCTGCCAAATAACAGACAGTATACCATATGCGATTTACAGAACACAATTTATAGATCTTACTGGAACTATGTAATTAATAGAGATACAATACAAAAGGAAAGTAAAAGGCGCCAGACTTATCAAAGTTCAACCACTTCGTGCACAACCGCTGGAGCTCAATTGACGGGGTTCTCTTTCCACCATGCGACCTCCTCTGACCTCCTCGACCCGCCACCTGGGACCAACCACGGTCATCGACCAGACGCTCCACACGAGTCTGTCCTCGTCTCCTCTCCTCACCGAAGACCCTGGGCCTCGGACTCCCGCAGGGGGTCCGTTCCGTCACCCAGCTTACAGCATCGCGTCTCCTCTCTGTGTCCTCACCGCGCCTTCTGCCCCAAAGCCCGCGAAAACAATAGCTTACAGACACACAAGAAAGAATAACATCTATCCCAATTGGTTAGCAAATGAATACAATTCTCTCTATCAGTAATTATACATAAAGAAGCCATTTTATTCTAATATAACAAAGAAGCCATTTTTATTAGCCTTAGCAGTAACATAAAAGAAGAAACCCCTTACTCATGTGGCAACAAATTCCACAAACTCACCACCCTTCGGCAAAAAAAAATTCTCCACATCTCTGTTTTGAAAGAGCGCCCCTTTATCCTGAGGCTATGCCCTCTTGTCCTAGACTTTCCCACCATGGGAAACATCCTTTCCACATCTACTCTGTCTAGGTCTTTCAACATTCAAAAGGTTTCAATGAGATTCCCCCTCATCCTTCTGAATTCCAGTGAGTACAGACACAGAGCTCTCAAATGTTCCTCGTATGATAACCCTTTCATTCCTGGAATCATCCTTGTGAACCTCCTCTGGACCCTCTTCAATGGCAGCACATCTATTCTAAGATGAGGGGCCCAAAACTATTCACAATACTCAAGGTGAGGCCTCACCTCAGTATCTTATAAAGCCTCAGCATCACATCCTTGCTCTTGTATTCTAGACCTCTTGAAATGAAGGCTAGCATGGCATTTGTCTTCTTCACTAACAACTCGACCTGCCAGGTAAACATTAGGGTGTTCTGCGCAAGTACTCCCAAGTCCCTTTGCATCTCAGATTTCCTGGATTTTCTCCCTATTTCGAAAACAGTCCACACATTTATTTCTACTACCAAAGTGCATGACCATGCATTTTCGAACATTGTATTCCATTTGCCACTTTCTTGCCCATTCTCCTAATCTATCAAAGTCCTTGTGCATCCTATCTGGTTCCTCAACATTACTTGCCCTTCCACCAATCTTCGTATCATCTGCAAACTTGGCAACAAAGCCATCTATTCCATCATCTAAATCATTTATATAGAACTTAAAAAGAAGTGGTCCCAACACCAACCCCTACGGAACACCACTAGTCTCTGGCAGCCATCCAGAAAAGGATCCTTTTATTCCTACTCACTGCCTCCTACCTATCAGCCAATGAAGGCTCTAACCATGTTAGTAACTTTCCTGTAATACCATGGGTTCTTAACTTGGTAAGCAGCAAAGTCCTTCTGAAAGTCCAAATATACAAAGGAAAGGAAACCATGCAGGCTTTGTATTACCTTGGCCTGTGTCACCAAGTACTCCATCACCTTATCAATAACAACTGACTCTAACATCTTCCCAAGCACTGAGGTCTAAAATTTCCTTTCTGCTGCCTTCCTCCTTTCTTAAAGAGTGGAGTGATACTTGCAATTTTCCTGACCTTAGACACCATGCCAGAGTCCAATGATTTTTGAAAGATCATTTCTAATGCCACCACAGTTTCTAACACTACCTCTTTCAGAACCCTAGGGTGCAGTTCATCTGGTCCGGGTGACTTCTGTACCTCTAAGTCTTTCAGCACCTTCTCTCTTGTAATAGTAACTGCACCCACTTCTCTTCCTTCACACACTACAACATCAGGCATACTGCTACTGTCTTCCACATTTAGAGAAAGTGGTCATCCTTGGTGGGGTTAATTCTTCCCTTGACAAAGATCGCTTCCGGTATAAAGTATAAATAAAGATACTTTGGCCTTTTAAACCAATGATGACCCCACAACTCCTGTGTATTCACTGACTTTTGATTTGAAACAAAGGGAAAAAGTCAAGACAGGAAAGTGATGAAATCAAGCAGAGGTTCACATTCTTTAGGATCTTGGCGCTTATATCAATCTACCATTCAACTGAAGCAATGTTTTGAAGAAAGATTTAATAACTTAAATTAGAATTTCACTACTGTGTGCCTTTTAAAACAATTTATAAGATTTGTTGAGACTTCAGTAGTACAGAATTATGAGAAAAGCAGTTTTTTAAAAATTTTGTTTTGGAAGTAGTCTGCAGTCATAAATGCGAGTCCTGTGGTCCTCCTCAACGTAAGAATACAGGAGCTGGTGTAAAGGGTCCCACAAGCTGTCGCTGTTAGGTACAGACAGTATGTCAAAGGAAGGTCAGGTCAGTTCTGGGGCTATGGTTACCAGAGGTCAGTCTCCAGTCTCATTTTCCTCATTGGTGCTGCCAGTGGTGGCAGATAGTCCACACTGGGAAGCCACCTTCTTCTTCTTCCTCCTCTTCTGATTCCTTCGGCTAACAGAACTTTGAAGTAAGGCCTTTAGGTCAGGATCTTTAATGTCCAATTCAGATTTGTAAAGTTCAGTTTCAAATGTTCCACTGGTGATTCTCATTGGGTCATTTGGCATGAGCAGAACTGTGAACTTAAACTGAGCCACAAACTCTCCTTCCTTCTCATATAGTACACTGAATGGCTGCAGAAAAAAAGCAGTTTTTGAATCAATAGACAATAGACAATAAACAATAGGTGCAGGAGTAGGCCATTTGGCCCTTCAAGCCAGCACCGCCATTCACTATGATCATGGCTGATCATCCACAATCAGTATCCAGTTCCTGCCTTATCCCCATAACCTTTGATTCCGCTATCTTTAAGAGCTCTATCCATCTCTTTCTTGAAAGCATCCAGAGACTTGTCCTCCACAGCCTTCTGGGGCAGAGCATTCTATATATCCACCACTCTCTGGGTGAAAAAGTTTTTCCTCAACTCCGTTCTGAATGGCCTACCCCTTATTCTTAAATTGTGGCCTTTGGTTCTGGACTCACCCATCAGCAGGATCATGCTTCCTGCCTCCAGTGCGTCCAATCCCTTAACAATCTTATATGTTTCAATAAGATCCCCTCTCAGCCTTCTAAATTCCAGAGTATACAAGCCCAGTCGCTCCAATCCTTCGACATATGACAGTCCCGCCATCCCAGGAATTAACCTTGTGAACCTACGCTGCACTCCCTCAATAGCAAACCAGTAAAATATTATACAGTTTTCAATAGGAATGCTTAAAATGTATTATTAGCAATGTACATTTTTACCAGAGATTTCAGTTATTCTCAACATATCTCACTTGTATGATAGCATATTAAATTGGCAGCTATAGAGTTTGAGTATAAAGTGGCCTCAGTCTGTGCTTTCAATATTTATTTTCATATAGATAGTGACATAGTTAACAAAGAGCTCTGTTCCTGAATAATTTAATATTATAGACCCAATGAAATTTTGGAAAAATGGTCTGTAATTTCATTTTACAGGTTTCATAAAATATGCCAATGTTAAGATGATTTTTATCAAAAATACCAGCCTCCAGTCATGCAGTTGAAGAGCATCTGAGACTAATTTAAAAGTTTGTTTCTAATCTTGTTGAACTACAATTCAGTACTCTGAGAAGTGGTTAACTTGCTGACCATCTGCTATATTGTTGCTGACTGTTCTGTAGGGACCCTGCATACCAAAAGAATCTCAGCACATAATTGGTCCCTAAGAATCAGGATAGAATAACATTTTCAAATATTTTATTTAGACCAACAGATGGACTAAAGTGTACACTATTTGAAATGATGGTAAGAAATTTATTTCAAACTAAATATTGCAACTTTATAGAACTATAATTTATCTGCCTGTTGTAACAGCTATGTTTTGTTTCATTACAATATATCCAAACTTAACCTATTTCTGTTCTTGTCTATTGTCACCTGCAGTTTGGATTTTTTTACTTAATACTTAAAATATTTTTACACTACTTCTGCTTAAGGGAATTATTAATGTCAGAATTATTTTTTAGTTCATCTGTTTGGAATTCAAAATCCAAGCACTCCAAAAGAAACTTGATTTATGAAAAAAGTGTTTCCTTCACTTCCTGTTTCTGGAAGCATGCATATAATATTTATAAGCCATGGCAAATATTACTGGATTAGAATATTAAAACACCCATTACATCATGTCATCCATGAGCTACAGAAATGTCTTAATGTGAGAGAAAGCAGTTTACTGTGGGTTGCAGCTCAAAAGTCTTGCAGAAGATAATGAGTTGGGGTGAGAAAGATTAAAAGAGTGTGACAGCAGGCCAGCACATTAGGTAAGCAACTGTGATTGATGAGAAACTCCTTTGGTTTCAGGTTGAACAAATAGCCCTTGCTGTTGGTCAGTTGATATTGAAGATTTGGTCCCACCCTGTTAAAACACGTCAAGGTTTCCATGCTGTGCACAGCATAAGCTGCTGGAACGGGTAAGTTTTGCTTTTAAACTGATGTTTCTTTTCAAAGAGTTTTATGAACTGTCCAGATAAACGCAAAGGAATGAAGACTGAAATCAGTAGTGTTACGTTTAAGGAAAGTGAATGGCATTGCCTGGTGAAAAATTTAAACTATAACTTAAGGCTGTAATTTAGAGAAGCTGTCTTTTTGATCAGCTCATGCACTTTAATTTTCTTTAGGGCACAAGATTTAAAAGGGAAAAGGCTGTTTATTTAACTATCGTGGAACTACTTTAGCATTTTCTGTGGGACATTTTGTTTGTGAAATGCATTGTGCTTTGATTGCACAAGAGGAAGACTTAGAATTTCCAAGCAGCCCTGTCTGTAAAAAATAATCTGTTCCAGCCTTAGTCTCAAAGTTGTACAAACTTAAATCACGGAGTCTGGTTTCTAAATCAGCAAAGAGCTAGACTTCCTAAATAATTGGAAATATTCGTAAATGCAGCCTTACATTGTGTCTTCCCCAGTTTGGAGAGTGATTTTTTTCTTTGTCTTATTTGTGTTCAAACAGCACCTCTGGGAGAACCAGCACCCAGTGTGTGTTAACGAGAAAGCCATTGTAATCTTTATGGCAGCATCTACTTTCACAGATACTACGGTGTAGACAAAGTGACCATGCAGAAAACACTGCTTCCGATCAAACCTGAGTCCCATTGGACTGATAACCGCTATGCTCCTTTGAAATTCTAAACTGTTTCCTCACACATCACAGGAGGTAAAACTCCACCATAGTCACGGAAAGTTTGACTGCTCAGATTACACTCTACTCAGTGCAGAGGTTCCAAGCTCTTCCAAGGCTGCATTTTGAAAACCCACAGCCCTGTATTGCATTGGAAATAAAGAAATAACTTGCTTCTCTAGCTGGGGAATGATAGAGCAACTGGAACTCGATTGGACACAAAGGACAAGTTGTATGAAATGCCGTTTGAATTGTATGATGTCAGGTGATTTTAATCACTCAGTTTAGATGTGCGGTATTATTACAACCTTTGGCCAACTTGCTACAAGTTTCTCTTCATTTTATGGGCATGGACTACTTACAGTCTCTAAGGGATTATAAGGTACTTTATTTTTTATGAAGCGTTCTGCTTTAAAAAATAATAGAAGTTCGAAAGCTATTGTTAACTGTTGGACTGAAGCAATCCAGTTGCACGGAGGCACTGCCAGAAAACCATCTCATTAAATGATAGATTTCCCCAGTGCTGAGTTATTTGCTTAGCTGTATGTGTGTAATGAACTTAACTGAGAATATCAATTTGAGAGAAGCAATGCAGGAGGTAAATTTTGTTGTTCAACAGAAAGATCAGATAATCTTAAAATTATAGGCTTTTGTTGAAAATTGTGGAGAGATTGCATTGATTTTGTTAAAGTTTGGGAATTGAACCATGAGTGAAGGCATCTTTTATAAAAGATCTCATATGCTACAACCATTCATAATAGATTTGAGTCGGTAAAATGGGTCAGCATGGACAGAATTCACCACGTCCCAGTGAAGACGTGTTTACTTTTCCTACCTTCACAGTTTACTGCCGGTGTAACTTTCCGGATCACATGCATTTCTGAGCTGTGAGAGTATTAGCGGAAAGCCACCAGGTTAGGACGGACCCATTTTACTTTGGCTGGGGAATGGTCAGTACAACAGCAGCTACAGCACCCAAACCAAGCAAAGCCTGTAAGAAGCTAGCAGTACCAAATCAGAAAACGAGGACTGTAGTTCCAATTCCATTAGGAAGGTGTCTCACCATTTTGAACTTGAGGACTGAACCAATCCCATTTGTTCAGAGCCCCATTTCAAGTGTTTCTCACTAAAGATTGGCATTAATCTTCACATTACCTGAAGCAATCATTATGGTGGTATGCCCTGTGAATACTGTGAAGGGCATTCAGAATATTCACAGTAAACTTTTGTGAAAAATGATCAACGCTATGACTGATGCATTAATGAACCACATCATTGCTTAAAGCATGAATCCACAAGAAACAGCAGTTCACTTCTGAGATATATTTCAAAATCTAACAGAAATACACAGCCATGAGGCAATCCTAATTAATGTTTGAATACTAGGAAGTAAGTGTATGAAATAAATGTATTTGGGATTCTATTACACATGCATTGAGGTGTGGTCTGCAATTTTAAATGACTCTCTTGAATGTGCTATAGAGTTCTGCTGAATTTTCTGAGTTGCTGGTAACCAAATTTTCCATGTAAATGAACCTTGCTTCAGCATGAAATTCACCCCAACAATATTAGCAATAGTGCAGTGAACATTTTTCTTGCGTAATTTTTAATTTATTTCACCCAGAATAGGACAGTAATAATTCAGAACTCATTTTTATTGCAATGTTGAAAATGCTAGACATACTTAGCAGGGTAGGTATGTCCAGAAACCAATGGTTTCTCCAGAAAGTTTTCCATTTAAAGAGCCAGTCACTCTCAAAATGCATTCATTTCCAGGCTGATGAAAGCATAGTCTCACTGACTATCTGATCCATGCTCATAACTAAGATGTAGCCTCCTTTTCAGTCTCAGTTGTTTTTCTTTCAATTAAAACTTACTCCCAATGTTTATTTGTGCAAGCCCATCATTCTGCTTGGCGGGTGGACTGGAAATGACTGGGGAGAGGGCATGCAACAGAAGGGGCAGAAGGATTGATCATGCAACACTTAGAACTTGGGTCCCAAAAAGCCCTGAAAAGATAACTCATTTTCCTGAAGTGTGTGCTGTAAGCTTCACTGCGACATCCTTCTCTAAGGTCTCTGTAACCTCAAATAAATCCCTCTATGTGCTCTCACAGACAAAATCGAGGTCATGGTAACCTTCAGATTCGTAGCTTCAGGAGCATTCCAGGTCACAGCATTTTGCAGTTTAATGTTTACTGCTGCTTTAGGAAGGTTAAATATTCAGACTTTGTACTCAAGGACTGAAGCCCTCATCTATTTTTACCCCAGTCCAGATGTTGAGGTGGGCCAGCATGGTTTGATGACACTGCAGGCTTCCCCAAAGTGCTGGTCCTCAATGACTGGGCAGACAGAGAAGGTTTATTCCATTAAGAGATCTCCTCACAACCTGCTGGCAGGGACTCTTTGCTGTTGTCCCAGACAGCCTTCACGTTCCTTGGGCACCAAGGTCACCTCTTCTTTACAGAAAGCATCAGTACTGCAGAGGACTTCAGTAGAATGTGCTGAACCAGGAACTAACATTTCACAAGGAAACTTTAATAAGGCTTCTAATGATGATGGTATTTGAAGATTGTGACCACGCTGATGCTTTGGACATAATGTTGCTCCATGCTGCCTTAATACTGTTAAAATTGGTGCAGAAGAATTTTTAGGCATTGAGACACAAAATAATATCAAACAACATGATTATTCTGAATTACTATTAATCATTATAAGATTAAAGAGAGATTGTTGATATTTTGGGTCAGGACTTGGGCAATTCCTCCAGCAACTTGTATCCTGCTCCAGATTCCATCTGATTTTCAGAAGTCAATAGACAGTAGACAATAGGTGCAGGAGTAGGCCATTCAGCCCTTCGAGCCAGCAGCGCCATTCACTGTGGTCATGGCTGATCATCCACAATCAGTACCCTTTTCCTGCCTTATCCCCTTAAGCCGAATCTGATGGTAGGATTTATCTTAAAATTCTGAACAAAAGTAAAGTTTGTAGATTAGATTGACATTAGAATGAATAAATTACTTTCTTTTTGAAATTATGGTATGTCAAAATTCTGTTTCGTGTGCATTTTCAAATAACTGTTGATAGTAAAGTTGACAGCTTGGCTCAGTTGCAGTCACGTGATGATTGCTAAAATGGAAATTAGCAGTTATAATTATGCTATAATCATTGATGTTGGTTGTAGATTGTGTATTTGGAAGTTTTTCATTACTTTGTAAGCATTTATGATGATGGATAATTGAGGAATTTGGAACAATATTGGTTAATTTTCAGATCAAAAAGCAGGTTGCTGGAGGAACTCAGTGATATCTGTGGAGGCAAAGTGATAATCAGTGTTTTGGGTCAAGACCCTGCATAAGAACTCGTGCAGTTCCTCTAGCAGCTTGCATTTTTCTCCAGGTTCTGTCAGATTTTCAGATGACATCACTTTGCAAAATCATAAATATTGGATATCTAGAAATATCACAGGCTTGTCAACATTGGAACGGAGTGAAGAAAGGGTAATATTCAGATCGAGTGATTTTTGCCGCAGCCTGGTGTATATTTTCAGCATTTTCTGCTTTGCTGGTAGATCTGATTCAAGTGGTTTACTGTAGAAAAAATCTGAAACTTTTGAACTTTAATTTATTCCCAATCATTGTCCACAAAAATAAAATCTGTAGTAAATAACATTTGCACATATTACAGTATTACTTTACACATATTAAAAATATTTGAAGAATACTTACCATAAATTAAAGTTAAAAATGTCTTTGAATCAGACATCAAAGAAGAGCTCTGACCCATGTCTAGTCATTGTATAAAAAGAGACATTTGCAACAACTTAACTTGAATAATTTGGAAGCAATCCCTAGGTCTGTGGCTGAAAATAAAATTATAGTTATTTAAGCTTCAATTTTTGTTTGTTCAAACAGACTGTATCTTTTAGAATAGCAGTGGTATTTTACAAGAAGGTCTATGCATCTTTTAGATGTCAAAATTAGTTAATAAATTGCTTATTGAAAGCTGCAGAGAAAAAGAAATAACTTTAATTATACAGTGTTGTACCATATGGAATAGGCTGCTAATAAGAGCAATTTTGTTGTTATGCAACAAGTAGACGTGATCTTGTAAGATATAAATGAAATGTTGATTAATGTGCAGTTGAGAGATACCATGAGGCTCCTACTTTGAGGCATTCCCTGAGGTTCTGTTAATACACTTCAATAGTTTCAGTTGCATAAACAAGAGTTAGGTGTTATCCCAAGTATTAAGGCTTTTTTTTCTATTTCACATAGAAAGTTTTAGTTTGCCAAGTTTCAGTCTTTTCTTCTCTTAATCCGAGGTTTAAGAAGAGAAGGTGAAAAATTAATTTACCATCGGAACTGGAGCAGGACTTACCATAAATATTAACTGGAAATCTTTGCCTGAAAGCTTAAAACAAAGCTGCTCCTGTTCATTTCTATCATCTGTGAGATCTCTGCAAGACAATGGCTACACAGAGAAAGGAAAGTTTTGAATTATTGGATCTCAGGATTTGGTTCTGCCTGCTGATTTCCTACAGTAGTTGTTTCGCCCAGAAGGACTGCACTGGCGTGACTTGCCCTTTGCTAGAATTCTGTATTGAGGAGGTGTTGGAGCCTGGTGCTTGTTGTGCCACGTGCATGCAATATGGTTGTGCATGCGAGGGTTACCAGTATTACGACTGCATTCATGCTGGGTTCAGGGATGGCAAGGTACCTGAAGGATCTTCGTATTTTGTTGATTTCGGGAGCACAGAGTGTGCGTGTCCCAGTGGAGGAGGCAAGATCGGCTGTTATTTTATCCCTTGCCCTGAGCTTCCACAGAACTGCATTGAAGTCGTGGAGTCAGATGAAGGTTGCCAACAGTGTGCCAAGGTAGGGTGCCTTCATGATGGTCAGAAATACACAGCAGGGCATACGTTCCATATGCCACCATGTAAAGTATGCCACTGTGACAACTCTGGTGGTGACCTCTTGTGCTACACTCTACCTAACTGTGATGCCTCCCAGGAACAGAAATCTGCCTATCCAATAATCAACGAGAATGAAGAGCCAGCACAACATTATGATGACCAGTATAGCTATGACCAAGAGCCTTTGGGTAATGAGCACTTTCATAAGAAAGGCCCTAAACAGTCTAAAGAATACCGATCATTTAACAGAAGGCAAGAAAGATACAACATTAGAAGCTCAGGCATGGATGATGAAGTTGAATACAACAATCTGGTGCCTACGATGTCCCATGATCCATTATATACCACAAAGGAGCCTTATGTCAGTACTGCAGCTCCAACAGAAACAACTATTCAATCTACTGTGTCTAAAAAGGAAGTGAAAGATGCCTGGAGAATTGAACAGCTTCAAAGAGTGAAAATCACAAAGAAGAAAGTGACTGATGAGAAGATAGAAAACAATAAAAAGAAGGAGGAACAAACAGGGCCTGTGTTTCCTACAGTTAAATTCAGTCTCACAAAACAACCCCCTATTGCCATTAAGGAAGATGATAATTCTGTGCCAAACAAACAGCCGCAAACTTTGTTCCATTTTCGATTTGATGAAGAGGAGAACAGCATTAAGGTACCCACAGTTCTGAATGAAGGTAAGATTGTAGAAGACATCTTATTTAATACGGAAATGTATTTGATGTTAAAGTAATTTTTCTAGAAAGTGCTCTGGTCTCAGCTGACTAGTCTGACTTGGAATTCGAGTTTTGACTGATATTAGCACTCCATTTGAGTTGCATTGTACGCATTGGAGTATGACAGGGGCCATTGCTAAGACGGAGGTAAATGATTTCAAATGTGAGAAAGTGTGCAGGGCTGGAAATCCAAAGCAATGTACACAAAACTCCTTTCCAGTCCTGATGAAGGGTCTCGGCCCAAAACATCGACTGTTTACTCTTTTCCACAAATGCTGCCTGGCCTGCTGAGTTCCACCTGCACTTTGTGTGTGTTTCAGTAAATAATTTTTTTCTTTAGTTTTTCAAGGCTGTTGTCTTGGGTATGATAGATTAATATTTTTTAGAAAGTGAGACAGAACTCTGTTCCTCAAATGGTGCGAGGATGATAATTCAAATATACTTTGTAGTCTTTGTGCTACAATTGAATTATTTTTCCAGGTAACAGCAAGGAAATGTCACGTGTCATTTAGTTTACTATCATTTAATGGGCCATTAAATCGGAGCTAAAAACAGCCCCTTGTTGAAGTATGTGGCATGGCTCCAATCCAGAATAAGCTGTGTATTGAGGATGTCCCAAAGCAGCAGCCTGACCCTTTCCTATAGATCTGGGAAACTCTACAATATCATTTCTCATGTTTCTTTTCCTTTTTGGAGCACAAGAACTAGAAAATAGGATGTATGAAATGTTATCTAACAAAACATCCATTAAATTGTAGCTTGTGAGTGATAGAAGTGCATGACCTTAACACTGATAAATTTAATATGAAAACGATCAGTGGTTTGCAGACTGTATATATAGTCTTGTTACATAGCTGTTCATCATTTGGATGAGTAATATTTAGCTTTATCTCATTAAAATGATTAAATATTTCCTGTTATTTCTTATACCTGGTGAAAGATATCTAAAATGGTTACAAAAAATAATGTGCTACATTTTACAATCACACACACACAAAATGCTGGAGGAACTCAGCAGGTCAGGCAGCATCTATGGAGAGGGATATACAGTACAGTTGACTTTTCAGGTCGAGACCCTTCACCGGGACATGCTGAGTTACTCCAGCATCTTGTATGTGTTACTCTGGATTTCCAGCATCTGCAGAATCTCTTGGGTTTGTGCTTCATTCTAGTTCATGCATTTAAAGTCTGGGTCACTCAATCAACTTTCCAATTGCTTGTGTTCATTCCTGACTTTGAAACGTGCTGTCTACACCGAGTTAGCAATCCTAATGGCATAGTATTTATTTTTCCCTTTGGACCTCAGTCCAAGAGGACCCTGCACTCAGCAACTCTGTGATTTGAATCCAAATGACCGAACAGCCACTTACTTTGAAAGACTCACGTGAATAACAAACAAAGAAGTAAGAACCAAATTTCTTAATTAAAGTAATAATTTAATTTTGCAGATAATGAAATGGAGTTTGAACACCCACGTCAGATCAAAGCAGAAATTGGAATATCTAAACAATCTTATTAAAAATGAAAACAGGAATTTTCAGGTTACTTTATATAGAAATAATTAAATGAGGAAATCACAATCCTTTTCAATAAAAATAATGCTTTCATGCCAGAGATTTACTTGGAGTAAATTTTGGCCCTGTATGGCGTTTGAAAGAATATCCCACCTCCTATAGCAGAGTCCAATATTTTCATAGTTCGAATAGCTTACAAGTACCTGAACTTCCCACCACAACACAAATTTATTTATTTAGAAATACAATGTTGATTGTGCAGGCAGGGTTGTGCAAACCCTTGAGTTACACTGCAAGACGGAGGCATTGTTTGTGTT
This sequence comes from Mobula hypostoma, assembly GCF_963921235.1. Classification (NCBI taxonomy): domain Eukaryota; kingdom Metazoa; phylum Chordata; class Chondrichthyes; order Myliobatiformes; family Myliobatidae; genus Mobula; species Mobula hypostoma. Next base: position 58,212,260 of record NC_086111.1, on the reverse strand, counting down.
TATCAAATATTAGTTTTTACCTGAACATAATTTTGCATCTCAGGCACCCTCACCAGTTTGTAGCAACACACAAACAATGCTGGAGGAACTCAGCAGGTAAGGCAGCATCTGTGGAGAAAGGTATGGTCAACGTTTCGGGCCAAGTCCCTTCAGCAGGACTGGAGAAAAGAAAGATGAGTAGATTTAAAAGGTGGGGGGAGGGGAGAGAGAAACGCAAGGTGATAGGTGAAACTGGGAGAGGGAGGGATGAAGTAAAGAGCTCTCTCCCCTTATCTCCTTGCCTGTCCAACACCTCCATCCTGTGCTCCTCCTCCCTTTTTCTTCCATGGCCTTCTGTCCTTCCTATTAGATTCATCCCTCTCTAGCCCTGTATCTCTTTCACCAATCGACTTCCCAGCTCTTTACAACAAGAATGTGATAATAAAATGGGCAAGTTTCATTTTAATTACAAGGAGTGCCAATTTCAGTGAAATACTTTATTATCTATCTGATGAATTATATATTTAGTGAAGATGCTAATACTGAAATGAACTTTAAAAAATATTCTTTACATAGTGCACAAAAATCTTTGATTGCAGGCAGAAAAATATTGCAATAATTTGTGGATTTGGTATGTGTTCATTATGCTGTATATGGTTCAGTTAACATTGATTGTGCACATACATGCAAAATTCACTTTGAAATCTAATAAAAATGTTTCCATCTGGAAGGAAATGGAAGGCATAATATCAGTTACCAGCTTGTACAGACTATTCGTCCTAGTGATCCATCGCTCACCAGTGAGGCTTCCCTGCCCAGAACAAGTGAAGGTGTAAATCCTCCAACAGGTCAGTACTCAGATTAATTATGACAGCCTCAAGCGGCAAACCTAAATTACCAAATAAAACTAACTACATGTGGCTTGGCCAGCCTCTTGAAGTTTGCGGGTCTATTAGAGTAAGGAGGTGTATTGTCCTTTCAGATTCCGCAGCTCACTTAAATGTTAGATGAAAGCTCAAATGAGAAATGTGCTGTCCCTTGATGTTGTGTGAAGAGATGTTTTTTTTTCATATTTAACCAATTATTTTAAATGCCACAATAGAGTGCACTGAAAGGGCATTTTGCAATATAGTAACCATTGAAAGACTTTTTGATTGCCTCTGACAAAGAAATCAATACAGCTGCTGATTTTACTGTGCTTCACGTTTCTTGTTATTTCAGTCATTTCCTGAGTCTTATGTAATTTAATCTTGCCACGTCTCCATCAGGTCTATTAAACACAGGAACAAGTAGAATGGGCAAAAATACTCAGTATTCTGCCAAAGAATTAACAATTGAATAAAAATGTATTTGAGGTTTGCTGACTTGTGTGTGGGGACAAAATGACCATGAAAGTCTTGCTCACTGCTCACACAACAGAGCAGAAAATCTTTAGAACTCCTTTGATCTCAATACTTTGGTCTTTTTGATTGAGAGAAAAGAAATGAAATGTTCACTTGTGCTTATTGGCATAATTGTTTTGTAAGGGGTTATTTTCTGATGTGCTTACTTTGAAAAGGAGCTCTGAGGGGAACTCTCCACAATGGTCTAGCATCCTGTGACATGCCGTGTTTTTCTTCAGTCCAAAGCTTATCAACCCTATGATTTTAATCATGCTGGCACTGTGCCTGTATCAAAGGAAAGTCCAGCATTTATGTGCTGTCTTTCAGGACCTCAGAACATCATAGAATACTTTAGAGATAAGGTCGTGTTTTGAAGTGTGGTGCTTTTCTGTACATTACAATACCACTGTTGTAATGTTTACACAAAATTACATTCCACTTGGCTGCAGCATGCCCTCAGATGCTCTGAAATCCAGAGAGGCATTGCATAAAAGCAAGTTCTTTATTCTTTCTTCCTTCTTTGCTTCTGATCTGGGAAGCACAGGAGATTACAATAAAACCAGTTTAGAGCTGCCCGCTTAGAGCGCTGATGAAGGAAATTGTGTGCAGTTGTGTTTCAGTCCTTTGAGTGAATTTAGTGGGCTCTGTTTATATGTGGTAACGTTTTTGAAAATAACGCAGATGAGCAGATGTCATTCTTTGTGGGTGAGACAATTTTGCTTCAGCTATTCTTTTTCCATCTTGTTTCTCATACTGTTAGTCGAGCATCGATAAAGGATCCAAAAGACGCCTGCCAAAAACCCTTCGTTTGTGAAATCCCTTGCAGCAGTAGTAAATTCACCCTTTTGACCCAGAGCTGCATGAGAATGTTGTTCTTATTTGTGAATGTGCATTCTTTGGTTCAACCAGTCATCATGTGAACTCTCTATTTCACTCATGTGGGAGGAGTATCACTGATGACTTCTTTGTTAATTACTGGTGTAGTAATGTGAACAAAGTCACTGGAGAGACACAGCTGGTAGATATAAAGTAGTCTTTTATTTGAGAGGTGCATACTGTATACAAGCTGACAGCTTTTTGGAGTCCCTCTAGAGAAGAGAGAGCGAGAGAGGCTGTATGGGGGAGGGGGGAGAGAGAAAGAGACACCCCAACCCTACATTACAGCATTTTATATGTTAAAGAACAAAGGTATCAGGACAATTTCTGTAGTTCTGAATTCATCCCGTCAGCACACCCAAAATAAGGTCAAATACTATTGTATTCATGCAATGGGATGTTGATTGCATTCATGCCTGTGCAGACATCTCAGTCAAATGTCTTCTGGTCTACAGTTTGCTCTAAGTGCTGTCGTCTGAGTTCTATTCATGCAGTGGAGTGTCGATTGCATTCATGCATATGCAGACATACATCAGTTTAAGTGGCTGTTTCTGGGTCTGCAATTTACTGATCTGAGCTGCATTTTAAATTTAATCTACAATATATATTCTGGTCTGAAAATTGGTTGCTGCAGTTGATATTTGCTATTTACCCTTAAACCAGAATATGCCCTAACACTGGCTTTTACTTTTATAATAGATTCAGCCTTCAGAACTGGCATTTTGTTCCTTATATTTGCTGTCCCTGCAGCCATCTCTAGCTTTGCTGAAAAATTAGTATATAAATAATTTCTCAAAGGGAATATAAATTTTAATACCACAGCTTTAATGTTAACATAAGTATATCATTGGAAAAATGCTGAGGAGGAGTGAGAGCTGTTTCCAAATTATCAGAGGAAAAGTCTCGGCCTTACGCCAATTTGAATATTTCATTTGTACTCTTAGAATATTTTCAGCTTGGCAATGCTGTAAATATTAACTGACTTTCTGATAAGTTAACTACATAGGTTTGTGGGGCCTATTTCTGGCCACAGCTTCTGTTTGGCATCTAATATACAAAATGCTCTGGAGGGCATTTGGATGTGATGAAAAAATCTTTGGAGACAGTAATGTGACAGTGGATTTCCAGTCGCCTTATTTGAAACAAATATAGAAATGCTGGAAGAATTCTGCCAGTCAGAAAGCATCTGTGGAAAGAAAAACTGGTTAATGTTACAAGTTGGGGGCCCTTCTTCAGAACCGGGGTCACTTCTCCACAAAGAATCCCTGCTCCGCTCTCTTTGGGATATTTCACACAGTCTCTTTCACACTGTTCACCTTCATTGGTTTAAGTTTCCCTCTTTGCTTTTAATGAGGTTCTGACCAAAGCTTGCTTTCATTGGCCCCCAGTTCTGAAGAAGGGCCTCTGACCAGTGTTTAACTGGCTTCTCTTTCCACAGATGCTGCTTGACTGGCTGAGTTCTTCCAGCATTTTTTTGCTTACTTCAGATTCACACATCTGTAGTTTTATGTTTTCCAGCCTCATTCAAAGTATTTCCTGACTTGATAAATTAGGGTTTCCTCAAATCATTTCTGATATTACAAAAGTTTGTACTTCGGTAATAAATTTATTTTGAGTTTTTGAACTTTCTACATGATTCCAGGTGTGAAATAAAGCAGATTTGCAGCTGGTACATTCAGCAGTGTGCCAAACTGTCCGAAAGAGGAATGTCATTATCTCAGCAGAGTGATGTAGTCCATTTACATCATTGCGTGTTTGGTCTCCTCTTTCTAAGGGATTGTCTATCAAATATCCATTTAATGGTGAAGCAATGGGCAGGGAATGATGCTCAGTAAGAAATTATTTTGCTTTCTCAATTCAGTTTCTACAGAATCCCTGCTGGTGGCAAAATAATGCGTCCTATTTTCTGATTGCTAATAAGCACTTGAATTCATTTGCTTAGCAAATGGATGGATGTATATGTTCTATTTGTTTATGATTTGTGAATCAAAGCAGTCTCACCCGTGTTTTGTTGTGCTTGCTGATAATTTCTGAGCTGGTTAATAACAATTGGGGAAATTGGGCCAGGGGACTTCTGGGAGTGATTCAGCTTAGCTCAGCATCAGACCAACATGTAATGATGTCATCTAGTAGGTACACAGAGCTATTTCTGTGTTTACTGACAGAAATTGGCTGCTAAAGATGTGACCTTTAGCCTGCAATTTCACTCGCATCCAGAAGGTCAGGAAAGAGAAGTTAATTAAAGGGACCCTGAGACATCAATGTTTTGTCCGTAGCCTCTGCCAGGCTCCTCAGTCTGAACTTCACTTTTGTCCTCAAGTGTTGCTGACAGAGATCACTGCATTTCTATAATGTACAGCTCTGTGCAAGGTGCTGTGGTCACAGGCCTCCAAATCAGCTTGTGTCTACTCTTAACACTGGGGGGGCGGGGGGCTTATTGGGAAAGGCTGTTGAACTCATCAGAGATACAAGAGACATAATATTCCTAATGCTGATCTCCTTGAAAGAATTTTATGCAACTCTGAAAGTTATGGCACCAGATAAATACAGGGTTTTAGGTAATGTTCCCTCTAAGGTGTGTGCGTGTGCACACGTCACATCTTTTGCTACTAGCACACAAAGGAATTTGAACAATGCACAAAAGGTTGTTACCCTCTACCTCGCTGGTAAGTATATTTCACGATTGTACACAATCACATTTCCTTTTCCAGTTCCTGATGAGGACAGTTTTGACAACGTGGAGTTTGCAATGATTTGTCGCAAATTTTAGAATCGGCTTATTTATACTGTTTTTTTTGTTGAAGAAATTATTGATTCACTATGTCGAATTCCAAAGAAGCAAAAGGTGTGAAGTGCAAAGGAACTGCTAGTTCATCTGAAGTGGAATGGCTTATTCTCCTTAGAAAAGCTTCAGATTTACTTCCACTTAAAAATTCAAGGCGCACATGTTGTTGTCAATGGGTAAAAGATTGCACAGCACAAGATTTTTGTGTACATTGGTCAGTAGAAATTGGAGAGAACATTGGTAATAGGACACGACAGATACAAGATTATAGGACCAGATGTTTATTGGCCCTCAGTAGCAAATACAACAGAGGAAATACTAATCAAGATTTAAGAAGAACGCATCAAAGGGAGCATATAGAGTGAGAAAATGAAATTGGAAGTTGTAAGACCATAAGACATAGGAGCAGAATTAGGCTGTTTGGCCCATCGAGTCTGCTCTGCCATTCCATGGTTGAGATATTATCCCTCTCAACCCCATTCTCATAATTTGTAATATGTGTCCATTAAATGCATTCACTACTTTATTTCAGACTGCCAATTCAATACAGGTTATGCTAAAACCTGCCTAGAGTAACAAGTTAGGGATAATTGCTAATCTCAAAGAATAAGAGCCTTCAAGTTGACGTGATCATATTGTGGTCATGTTTTTTTTTAAAAAAGCTTTCTATTAATTTTTCCAAGATTATAAACAAAATAACAATGTTGATACGAAGAGAATGAAATAATCTTATTGTTAATAAACATATACAGAAAAAAATTCAGATAACACAGGGATAGTAGACTTCCAAACTCACGATGTAATTAATCATAGAAAAAAAGAAATAAAAAGAGAAAAAAACCCAAAGAAACCCCCCCCCAAAAAAACAAAAAAAAGAACTAAATACTAAACCCAAAAAAGCAAATGGAACAAAACAAGGCTTGACCAATATCTTAAATCGAACAGGTTCAGTAATGTCGTCAACTCCGCTCCTCTATTCATATATTTTAAGTTAATACGAAGGATTCAGAAAGGTCAAACTATGTCATATGAAAGTGTTGAATAAATGGTTTCCAAGTCTCTTCAAATTTAACCAAAGGATCAAAAATATCACTTCTAATTTTTTCTAAATTTAAACATAATAAAGTTTGGGAAAACCATTGGAATGTAGTAGGAGGATTGGTCTCCTTCCAGTTCAATAAAATAGATCTTCTGGCCATTAAAGTAACAAATGCAATCATCCGACAGGCTGAAGAAGATAAAGGTCTATGTTCTACCACTGACAATCCAAAAATTGCCGTAATAGGATGGGGTTGTAAATCAAAACACAGAACTGTTGAGATCTTATCAAAAATATCTTTCCAATATTTTTCCAAAAGAGGACAGGACCAAAACATATGAGTTAGAGAAGCCACCTCAGAGTACCATCTGTCACAAATAGGGTTTATATGGGAATAAAAACGGGCTAATTTATTTCTAGACATATGGGCTCTATGCACTACCTTAAATTATATTAATGTATGTTTAGCACATAGTAGAGGAAGTACTGACCTAATGAAAGATTTTATCCCATTTCTCTATAGGTAGGCAAAGTTAAAGTTCCCTTTTCCATTCATTTTTAATTTTATCAGATATATCTGGCTGTAATTTCATAATTATATCATAGATAGATGCTATTAATCCCTTCTGAAGAGGATTTAAACCTAAAATTTTATCGATAATATCAGTAGGGCATGAGGTCAGAAAGGTAGGCAACATAGTATTTAAAAAATTTCTTATTTGTAAATATCTAAAAAAATGGGATCTAGGCAAATCAGATTTCTTAGATAACTGTTCAAAGGACATGAAACAGTTATCCAGAAATAAGTCACGAAAACATGTTATACCTTTCGTTTTCCACATCAAAAAGGCTTGGTCCATAACCGAGGGTTGGAAAAAAAATTAGACATAATAGGTCTTGATAATTTACGAAATTGAAACCATATTCACAACGTATATTTAACTATTGGATTAACCATTTGTTTATTCAATTTAGATAGTACAAAAGGAAGTGAAGTTCCTAAAATGGAAGCTAAAGAGAACCCTTGTACAGAGTAGCCTTCAAGGTTTACCCAATATGGGCTTGGAATTATATTCCAATCTTATGTCCAAAATATTAAATATCGAATATTAATTGCCCACTACTAAAACCTTAGGTTAGGCAGTGCTAAACCACTATCTTTCTTGGACTTCTGTAAGTATTTTTTTTACTTAATCTGGGATTTTTGTTCTGCCATATATAAGAGGAAATTTTGGAATCAATAGTGTCAAAAAAGGATTTAGGAATAAAAATTGGTATTGTTTGAAATAAATATAAAAATTTGAGTAAAATAATCATTTTAATAGCATTAATTCGGCTAATCAGTGATAGAGACAGTGGGGAGCACTTAGTAATCAGTTGCTTAACCTGATTAATTAACGGTAAAAGGTTGAACTTGAATAGATCCTTATGTCTCTTAGTAATTTTAACTCCCAAATAAGTAAAATAGTCAGGAGTCACTCTGAATGGAGAACATCTATAACTAGGAATCTGCATATTTAGTGGAAAAAGTTCACTCTTACCTGGATTCAGTTTATAACCAGTAAAACTACTAAACTGAGCGAGCAAAGTTAATACTGCCGGAATAGATTTCCCCAGGTTAGAAATATACAATAGTAAATCATCTGCATATAGTGATAGTTTATGAGTCTCATTTCCATGGGTAATGCCAAATATATTCGGGGGGGTCACGAATAGCAATAGCTAGCGGTTCCAAGGCAATATCGAATAGTAGTGGACTAAGAGGGCAGCCCTGTCTAGTACCATGGAATAGATGAAAAAGGGGAGATCTTTGATTATTAGTAAATGCCGGAGCCAAAGGAGTAAGATATATCAGTTTAATCCAAGATATAAATATTGGACTAAAATTAAATTTCTCAAGGGTATTAAATAAATATGTCCATTCTGCTCTGTCAAAGGCTTTCTCAGTGTCCAATCAAATAACACATTCTGGAATTCTGGGTGAAGGAGTATAAACAATATTCATTAATCTCCTAATATTAAAAAAGAGTGATGGTTTTTAATAAATCTAGTCTGATCAGCAGAAATAATTTGAGGTAATACATTCTCCAATCTCATTGCCACTATTTTAGAAAAAAATCTTAGAATCCACATTCAACAAAGAAATAGGCCTATAAGATGCACATTCAGTAGGATCCTTATCTTTTTTAAGAATTAGGGTAATAGAAGCTCGATAAAAAGATTGTGGTAATTTACCTATAGATACTGCATCCCTAAAAATTCTACATAGTCAAGGAGTCAGTGTAGTAGAGAAAAATTTAAAAAATTCTACTGTATATCCGTCTGGGCCAGGTGCTTTACCTGAGTTCATCGAAAAAATAGCATTTTTTGTTTCCTCTACCGTAATAGGTACGTCTAGTTTTAAACGTTCATTAGATGATAATTTTGGAATATTCAATTTATTTAAAAATTCATGCATTATAGTGGAGTCATCAGGAAATTCTGATTGATACAAGGAGGTATAGAATTCTTGAAAGGATTTATTTATCTCATCATGGTCAACCGTCAAAGTGCCATCTTATTTACAAATCTTAACAATCTGTCGCTTAACCGAGGCCGATTTCAATTAATTAGCCAATAGTTTCCCAGTCTTATCACCATGTATATAGAATTGACTCTTAGTTTTGGTTAAATGACTTTCAATCGAAGATGATAATAATAGATTATGTTCCATTTGAAGTTCAACTCTCTGTTTGTAAAGCTCCTGATTAGGGGCTATAGAATACTTCTTGTCAATTTCTTTAATCTTGTTAACCAGTTTAAGTATTTCATTATTAGTTCGCTTTTTTAATCCAGCAGTATATGAAATAATTTGTCCACGAATATATGCTTTAAAAGTATCCCATAGTGTCCCACTGGAAATATTCTCTGTAGAATTTGCTAAATTAATCTGTTCCTCAATAAACTTGACAAAATCTGAATCTTGAAGCAAAGTGGTATTAAATCGCCATTGTCTAGAACTAGTAGATGTATCCCTTGTATTAATAGATAGTTTCAACGGCGCATGATCAGAAACAGCAATGGAATCATATTTACAACCAGTAACAAGTGGAATTAATCAAGAATCAATAAGAAAATAATCAATTCTTGAATAGTGATGATATACATGTGGAAAAAATGAGAATTCTTTCTCATTTGGATGCAAGAATCTCCAATTTCTAAGATTCCAGAGTCAGTCATAAAAGAGTTAATAAGGGTAGCCGATTTATTCGGAAATACTTGACTGGACATGGATCTATCCATCAAAGGATTTAAACAACAGTTGAAATCTCCACCCATAATCAAAATATCATTTAAATTAGGAAGAGATGTAAAGAGATTGTTTAAAAAAATCAGGACAGTCAACATTTGGGGCATAAACATTAAGCATGACAACTTTTTTGTTAAATAACAAACCAGTAATTAATAAAAATCTGCCAATTCAGGTCTGAAACTGTCTCATGGTGCAAAAATGAAATTGACGAATCTATAAAAATAGAAAATCCTTTAACTTTGGCCTGTGAATTCGAGTGGTGCTGTTAAGCTTTCCAGAACCTAAAAAAAATGCTAATTATTCTCTTTCCAGGCATGAGTTTCTTGTACAAAGATAAATGTGAGCATTCATCCTATGGAATACTTTATATTTTTTCTTCCGTTTAATTGGGTTGTTTAAGCCATTTGTATTCCAAGAAACCAAATTAATAATCTTATCCATCGTACTGAACTCGAGCATAAGGTATGTAAAGGGTTAAGCAGAGTACAAACTTGTGACCCCAGAAGAGGTAAAAAGGTCCAAAGAGGAACTGGAAGTTACGAAATTTCTGACATTTTGGTAGTTTCAGGTCAGCCCGTTTAAAAAGTAAAAGCAAATTAAAAAAAAAGAACAAAAATACCACCCTCCTCCCGCAAAAACCCGGAAAAAAGCCAGAAAGTGGCTAAAGCTAAATCTACAGCTAACTCTAACCCCATCTTTCCAGAAGGCGACCCAAAAGAAATATGTTTATCATAAGAAAAACCTCCCATATTCAAAAAAGTGAAAAAAAAGTTACTATAAAGGTAAGGAAAAGAATACAGCAATTACAAACATAAAATAGTTACTTACTCACATATCAAAAAAAAGATCAAGTGCCTGCTAATATTATTGGTTTTTCATATATAAATGATTGGAAGTAATGCGAAAAAAAGAAGAATTCTAGGAAGAAGAAAACAATCCACCATCTTAAAATATAATACTTCTCCAGTTACATTTCAAAAAAAATGAAAACAAGTATTAAACTTGTAACTATATAACACTCAAAAAGAAAAAATATTAAAAGTGAGATATACAAAATTACTAACAAAAAAGCATACTATCATTTAAAAATATAAAGCGTACCTACACTGCGAGATCAAGGCAGAAAACCCTCAGAATATAAAGTTCTAATTTTACAAACTAAATATTTTCTTTTTTTAAAAAAAGAAAGGAAATGAAAAATAGATCAAAGGCGAGAGAAAAAAAAATAACGCATTAGTTAGTCCTCAACAGAGGGAGACAGATTGTCAAGAAAACTTAAAGCTTCGGTTGGAGTTTTGAACAAGCTATGAGAATTGTACGGCATAACAACTCTCAAACAGGCTGGGAACAGTAACGCTATTTTATAGCCCTGACAATAAAATTCTGACATCTGTGGTTTAAAAGTCATCCATTTTTTCAATACTTCTTGGCTGTAATCTTTGACAATTCAAAATTTAAAACTTTGAAACTTAATCATGCTTTTCTGCTGAGCAGCTGGAATCACTTGTTCCTTATCATGAACATAATGAAACCGAACAATGACTGGCCTCAGTCTGGCCAGTTTCGCCGGTTTAAAACATAAAGAACGCTGTGCGCGGTCTAACAGTGGGGGTTCCTCCAATATACCTGGACCAAACACATCCGCTAACAATTTAGAAAACTATTTAGTAGGATCTCCTGTCTCAACATCTTCAGGAAAACCGATTATTCACAAATTCTGTCGTTGAGAGCGATTTTCAAGGTCAATAGTCTTAGCTTGATAACGCTTCAACTGTTGAGTTACCGAAGTTAAGTTTTTTTTCCCAAGAGCTTCAATTTTTCGATCCCTTTTGCGGCCATCTTCGTCTAGTTCCGCGATTCTAATTTGTTGTTAATCGATTTCACGTCCGAACGATTTAAGATCATCTTGAGTCATTTTCACCACATCTTCAATTACGGCAAGTCTTCCATTAACTGTATCGTCTAGAAGTTTCTTCTTTGCTTCAGCAGTTGGTGGGGCTTCCTTTGATGCTTCAGGATCACCATCTTTTTTTCCGTTCCCGCCGGAGCCTTTTCCGTTTTTAACTTCTCGTGCTCTTGTAAGCATTTTCAGAAAGTAAAAGTCAAAGTTCAATGATATATTTGTAGTATAAATCCTTTAGTGTAGGTATAGGTAAAGTATGTAAGAGTGGTTACATGTAAAAAAGATTAAGGGTGTGGAGCGACGCCAAAATGCAGCTCACTCCATGAGCCTCCCGCTGGAAAGTCGTGATCATGTTTTACATTGACTTCAAGAGCAACAGAGCTCAATGATGTTCAACGTTCATCCAGCGGACAATAGGAAGCCTTTGAGAAATAGTTCAGATCTCTCAGTGATGTATATTCTATTGAGAAATGGAAGAGAATGGAAACAGTCCTCTATCCGTGGCCAACTAATGAGTTAGAAGATCAAAGTGGAGTAAAAGAATTATATAATATTGTCAAGCAGAACTAGAATATAAATGTAAAGTGCAAAACCCCGTAGGAAGAAATTCCACTCCCTTCCATATGAAAGGGACAAGTTCAGCAAATGTAAATGTTGCTGCAGTAGGTAATTCTGCTCCTCAGTTTGAGTGACTCTGATGGCATTGAGCTGCACCTTCTCCCTGTGCGTTTCCTCCAGGTACTCGTGCTTCCTTCATTCCACAGATGTGCTGGTCGGTAGTTTAATTCGCCGCTGTAAATGAACATATCGTGTAGGTGGGTAGTAGGAGGCTTGGCTCGGAGTGCATGAGAACATGAGTGAAAATGTGATGCAGGGAAATGGGATTGATGGCAATGCTCCAAGGTACAGTGAAGACTGAATGAACTGAATAACCTCCTATGTCAAGAAAATGAGGGGGTGGGAAAAACAAGAAGTATGGCTCCTTCAGGAGTAATGGCAAGAAAAGTACTAAAAGAAAATTGGAAAATGGTTGCAGTATTTGAACAAAATTTCTAGCAATGTAGAAGACACAAAGTACACAAAGAGGGGTGACATAATTAAAACCTATCGAATGATGAAATGCCTTGGTAGAGTGAATGTGGAGAGGATTTTTCCTATGGTAGGAGTATCTAGGACCAAAGGACACAGCCTCAGAATAGAGGGGTGTCTTTTAGAATGGAGATGAGGAGGAATTTCTTTAGCCAGAAAGTGGTGAATCTGTGGAATTTGTTGTCACCGCAGCTGTGGAGGTCAAGTCCTTTTGAATATTTAAGGCAGAGGTTGATAGATTCTTGATTGGTCATGAAGGGATACAGAGAGAAGGCAGGAGTTTGGGGGCTGAGAGGAAAATTGGATCGGTCATGATGAAATGGCAGAGCAGACTCGATGGCCAAAGTGGCATAATCCTGCTTTTATGTTTTATGGTCTTGCACCAAAGGACAAAGGAATCAAATGATTTTATTGAGAGTAAGGAAGTTAAAGAAATAAAATTAATTAAACAAAATGTACTGGATAAATTAAGGAGAATAAAACCAGTAGATAGTCATAGTCATACTTTATTGATCTGGGGGGAAATTGGTTTTCGTTACAGTTGCACCATAAATAATAAATAGTAATAGAACCATAAATAGTTAAATAGTAATATGTAAATTATGTCAGTAAATTATGAAATAAGTCCAGGACCAGCCTATTGGCTCAGGGTGTCTGACCCTCCAAGGGAGGAGTTGTAAAGTTTGATGGCCACAGGCAGGAATGACTTCCTATGATGCTCCATGCAGCATCACGGTGGAACGAGTCTCTGGCTGAATGTACTCCTGTGCCCACCCAGTACATTATGTAGTGGATGGGAGACATTGTCCAAGATGGCATGCAACTTGGACAGCATCCTCTTTTCAGACACCACCGTGAGAGAGTCCAGTTCCACCCCCACAACATCACTGGCCTTACAAATGAGTATGTTGATTCTGTTGGTGTCTGCTACCCTCAGCCTGTTGCCCCAGCACACAACAGCAAACATGATAACACTGGCCACCACAGACTTGTAGAACATCCTCAGCATCGTCCGGCAGATGTTAAAGGACCTCAGTCTCCTCATGAAATAGAGACGGCTCTGACCCTTCTTGTAGACAGCCTCAGTGTTCTTTGACCAGTCCAGTTTATTGTCAAATCGTATCCCCAGATATTTGTAATCCTCCACCATGTCCACACTGACCCCCTGGATGGAAACAGGGGTCACCGGTACCTTAGCTCTCCTCAGGTCTACCTCCGGCTCCTTAGTCTTTTTTACATTAAGCTGCAGATAATTCTGCTCACACCATGTGACAAAGTTTCCTACCGTAGCCCTGTACTCTGCCTCATCTTCCTTGCTGATGCATCCAACTATGGCAGAGTCATCAGAAAACTTCTGAAGATGACAAGACTCTGTGCAGTAGTTGAAGTCCGAGGTGTAAATGGTGAAGAGAAAGGGAGACAAGACAGTCCCCTGTGGAGCCCCAGTGCTGCTGATCACTCTGTCAGACACACAGTGTTGCAAGCACACGTACTGTGGTCTGCCAGTCAGGTAATCAAGAATCCATCATACCAGGAAAGCATTCACCTGCATCGCTGTCAGCGTCTCCTCCAGCAGAACAGGGTGGATGGTGTTAAACACACTGGAGAAGTCAAAAAACATGACCCTCACAGTGCTTGCTGGCTTGTCCAGGTGGGCGTAGACACGGTTCAGCAGGTAGACGATGGCATCCTCAACTCCTAGTCGGGGCTGGTAGGCGAGCTGGAGGGGATCTAAGTGTGGTCTGATCATAGGCTGGAGCAGCTCCTGAACAAGTCTCTCCAGGGTCTTCGTGATGTGGGAGGTCAATGCCACTGGTCTGTAGTCATTGAGGCCGCTGGGGCACGGCGTCTTCGGCACAGGGACGAGGCAGGACGTTTTCCACAGTACAGGAACCCTCCGGAGCCTCAGGCTCAGGTTGAGTACATGGCGAAGTATGCTCTGATCTGTACTACGTGGCTGCTAAGAATGCGGGTAGATCCATGATACCTACAATGATTGAAAGATCATGGCACAGAGAGAGACTATTCAGCTCTTCATCTCTCTAACAAAGCAACCTTCTGCTTTCATTCACTGCCCTCTTCCACGTGATGTTGCAAATTCTTCTGTGCCATTTATTCAGCTCTCACTTGAAGGCTGCAATTGAGCCTGCTTCCACCAAACGTACAAGAGGTGCATTCCAATCACGTTACTTAACATGCCACTTTTCCTTATTTCGTTATTTCTTCTCTTCCCCTTTGATTTGTATCTGTCACCTTAAATCCTTGACCTCTCCACTGAAAGTAACAGTATCCTGCTATGTATTCTCTCTAGACCTTGTGTTATTTTAAATACTATACTTCTGTTAATTCTCTCCTCATCCTTTTCATTTATGATGAAAACTCTCCAGCCGCTTTATTTCCTTGTAACTGTAATCTCTCATTCCAGGAATCATTCCTGTAATCCCTCTATAGCATTCACATCCTTCTTAGAATGCAGCAACCAGAATTGAACACATTCCTCTCGCTGAGATTGACTGATGCTTTAGACACATTCTTGCTTTTATACTCTGTGCCTCTATTGATAAAGCCAGGGACGATGTGGGCCTTACTATGAGGCTTCTCAACTTCTTAGTAAGGCAGATGGACTCCACTTTTTGCCGATTTCACCGATTAAAGCATTGAGGAAGATTGAAGTCATCGAGACCAGAACGGAAGGCAAGTGAGTGTTCAGCATCCTCTCGCTCGCTGTGACCGGAGGAAGGTGGCTGAGTGTGACGGCCTCTCTCCCTCTTGTCTGTTGCTCTTGGAGGAAGGTCGCAGTGTTCAAATGGTCCCTCTCTCCATCTTGTTTGACGCAGCCAGAGGATGGTGCTGGAGTCCTGGGTTTTGGGCAAGGTTTAATCAATGTGGCTTGTGGATTGGACTCTGTAGTTCACGTTATAATGTGTTTCTGGTTTCTGGTCACTCCTTTTTTTTTTGCTGCTATTTTGTGCGATTTTTGTCCAGGGTAGACTAGGTCTGCGCCGTGAAGATGACAAATGACACAGCACCGGTTTGGGCGGAACTGAGCTGGGCAGAATATGCCTGAACTCTTTCAATGACTTTGTAGTTAGATGTTTTAAATTCCGTGTTTTAAAACTCATTTTTCTTTTGCTGTCTGCGCGATTTGTTCTTTTTTTTTTCGTTGTTTGGGTGTTGATGATTTCCTTTGAACGGGTTTCATAGATTTCTTTGTTTCGTGGTTGTCTGGGAGAAGATGAATCTCAGGGTTGTATACTGCATACATACTTTGATAATAAATTTAATTTCAACCTGTTCTACCATTTTCAGTGACTTTTTTTTCATGTACACCACTATGTCCCTCTACTCCTGCACCCATTTCAGAATGGCATCCATTAATCTACAAACTGCCCCCCCTCCCCCCATCCTTCCTCACAAAATGTTTTCTCTGGATTAACCTTCATCTGCTCATTCCTCCCTCCTGCTTATCTATGTACTACTAAAACTCTCATGCTCTGTCTGTCTGTCTGTTTGTGACCTCCAATTAGCGCAAATGGTGCATTACAGTGGCACTTTTTGTGGCTAAATCGAATTAAAATGTGCCAACTTACAGAATGCAGGCAAAGTTCAGGGTTATATATTCATATAAAATTGCTCATTCGCCAAAAATCAACAGGCTGGCTTTCACCGTGACCCGATCGGCCATCATGGAAATCGGGACGCGACAGTCCGACGCATGCACACGGCCAGCCTCAGCAGCGACACCTACCGGAGCAAAAGGGCAGGGCAGCTCTATTTCGAGGGATCACATTCTGCTCATCACCATCAGCATGTGCTCGATTGGGACAGATCTAACTGCCACCCATCAATAAGTGATAATTAAATCTTATCGTAATGACGTACTTTGAGACACCCATAAAACCCTTTGCAGCAGTCAAAGGGCAGTGGTGACTATATCACATCCATTTAGGAGAGCACCAACCACATCATCAAGAACAATCAGCATCTTTTAGTGTTAGTGTTTTGTATCTTCTATCCAGCATTAGGGTAAAAAAAAATGGTCAGCCTAATTATGCTGCGTGGAAAGGGAAGGGGGACATTATGGTCAAGAGATGATGCCAAACGTCGTCGGGAAGTGGCAAGGAGAGGGAGAGAACAAGAATCAGATGAGGCCAGGGCCGCACGACTCCAGGATCAAAGAGTCAGGACGAAAAAAGATGAGAGAAGAAGAGACAGAGGAGGAGAGGCATGCATGTCTCCAGGATCAGAGACAAACAACAAACAGCAGAAGAAATGAAGAGACGGGGGATGAAAGGGCTGCACATCTCCAGAATGGCAGTGAGAGGCACAAGGGTGGCAGATAAACCAGAAATGATGCCATCAAAAGTGTCCTTCGTTAAATGAGGAGCAGCTATGTTTGCTTTGCTACGTGTTGTTGATCTTTAATAAACTGAGGTTTTCTACTTCAGTTTCCAAAGCAAAGTGATACCAATAGCATTCAGGAAAACTTAATGTTCATTCTGGTCACATCTGATTGCACTACCCTTCTCTCAAAGAGTGCCCTAACAGGTCACCCCATTGTCTAGTACCCTACTACAATCTGGCAATTTTCTTGATTCTGGAACGGACCAGCCAAATTGAATGGTAGGAAATGTAGCGCCTCGCTTCACAAATGGTGTAAGAAGTAACAAAAAGGCAAAAAGAGAAAATAATGGGACATCACTTGTGTTAAAAATTAAGAGATAGAATAGGCAAGGGTTCATGAAAGGGACTCGCATTTGACAAATCTGATAATGTGAGATACATGACAGATAATGGAAAAGAGTGAATATATTATCTCGTTCTGCATAAAACATTAAACTGATAGAAGATTGAGCCTGCTTCCACCATG
Source organism: Mobula hypostoma (assembly GCF_963921235.1). Classification (NCBI taxonomy): domain Eukaryota; kingdom Metazoa; phylum Chordata; class Chondrichthyes; order Myliobatiformes; family Myliobatidae; genus Mobula; species Mobula hypostoma. Next base: position 58,195,045 of record NC_086111.1, on the reverse strand, counting down.
TGTGCAAGAAGTACATTGCAGATTCAACCACATGCTATTTATGTGCTGCTTCTCCTCATTTCAGTATTAATTCTCTTCCCCTTTGAGTTGCGTTATCACGTGAACAAAGTCACCAGACAGACGCAGTTGGTAGATAGGAAAAGTAGTCTTTTTATTCGACACACACACTCACAAATAAGCTGACAGCCTTTTGGAGGAGAGGGAGGGTGAGGGAGACAAAAAAAAAGAAAAGAATCATTATCCTGTTATCTATCACCTCCAGACCCTCAGTTACTTTACATCACCTATGATCTGGTGGGATCATGTGAACTGTTATTGAAGGGGGTGAAAGATTCCCTGTTCCATTCCTGTCTGGAGTCTAGGAGACAGTTGAATTGTGAACATAAAATGTAGACAATTAAGGGGTTATGAGCAAAGAACTTGTCAGCGGTCTCTATTTCCTGAGGAGACTGAGGTCCTTTAACATCTGTTGGACGATGCTGAGGATGTTCTATGAGTCTGTGGTGGCCAGTGCGGTCATGTTTGCTGTTGTGTGCTGGGGCAGCAGGCTGAGGGTAGCAGACACCAACAGAATCAACAAACTCATCTGTAAGGCCAGTGATGTTGTGGGGATGGAGCTGGACTCTCTGACAGTGGTGTCTGAAAAGAGGATGCTGTCCAAATTGCATGCCATCTTGGACAATGTCTTCCCATCCACTACATAATGGACTGGTTGGGCACAGGAGTACATTCAGCCAGAGACTCATTCCACCGAGATGCAACACAGAGCGTTATAGGAAGTCATTCCTGCCTGTGGCCATCAAACTTTACCACTCCTCCCTTGGAGGGTCAGACACCCTGAGCCAATAGGCTGGTCCTGGACTTATTTCCTGGCATAATTTACATATTTCTATTTAACTATTTATGGTTTTATTACTATTTAATTATTTATGGTGCAACTGTAATGAAAACCAATTTCCCCCGCGGTCAATAAAGTATGACTATGACTATCAACTGTGAAAATGATGACATCTGAGCAAAAGGAATTTGTATCAAGAGTACAAGTACGAAAGGTGGCATCATCAGAGCATATGTAAAGGAGATGAGGAAACTGAGATGGTGGAATAGGTTCCATTCTGGAACTAAGTTGTATTTACAGTCTACACATTTAAGTGAGCCGTGCTTAAAATGACAAAACCTAAAACTGAAATGAATTGTGTTTGAATAAGCTAAAGCAATCTTCAACACACCAATAGACACTTATCCAATTGTCAGGAGCAACTGAATGATATTCTGATTTCAGCGGGCACCCTACATCTTCCTCCCAGTTGGTGATTACAGCGAAGGAGAAATGTTATATTAGACAAGGCACATGATTGGTTCAAGCTGATTTTGAAGTTAAGTGGTTCATTGCATTACAAAGAGATTGTTCAAATTTAACCTAATCTTGTGCTGCACATGTGCCAAATCAAACCTTTGCATTTCCTCTCCATGCCTGAAATGGTAACAGTACTGAAAAGTGAGACAACCACTTGGCAGGCCAGGTACGGAATTTGTCCAAAATAAATTTTAAAAAGGCAATTTATATAAGCAGTGAATGGGGTTGAAATAATTAAATGTGAAACCAAATGAGATTTGAGTGTGTTGGCAGCTTTGGCACATAATGGTTCACTCATTGTGCAGCTTCAATCAATCAATAAAGCCAGTGTATGGAGAAATTCATCCCCTGGCAAAAGCCTTAACCATGCTTTACAGAGCATTACTGTCTCCAGAAATCATCCCATTCAATCTAACAGACTGAATTTTAGAGGCAATGTGTTGATCCTATTGTATAATGCGTTTTAGCTCCGTCAACTAGGGATGAACTTTAGAAGGATAGAATCTTGCACTATTCTGCTAAAGCAATAAAGGCCTGATTTTATGGAGATCCAGGCCTTGTAATATGGATTTCCTGGACATTATACATGGAAAAAGCAAGAGGAACCTAAGAAGTTGGGTCTAATGCCTGCTTTCAATATCATGCAATTTCTATGAACAGCAGAGCTAAAGGAAGGCATGAGGTTGCTCCGGCAAACATTGGTGCAGGAGGATCCCAAGGGGTTCTACAGATATATTAAGAGGAGAAGGATAGCAAGGGTCAAAATTGGTCCTCTTGAAAATCAAAGTGATCATCTATGCATGGAGCTGAAAAAAGATGGGGGAGATGGACACAGAGTCAGTGGAACTGAGGCAAAAGAGAAGTGAAGTCATGGACCGTATCTGGATTACAGGAGAGGAGGTGCTTGCTGTGTTGAGCAAATTGGGGTGGATAAGTAGTCGGGGCCTGATAAGGTATCCCCTCAGACCTTTTGAGAGGTTAGTGCAGAAATAACAGGGGGCTCTAGCAGAAGAATTTAAAATGTCTTTAGCCACGTTTGAGATGCCAGAGAACTGGAGGATAGCTAATATTGTTCTGTTATTCAACAAAGACTCTATGAATAAGCCAGGAGATTATAGGCCAGTGAGCCTGACGTCAGTAGTGGGTAAGTTATTGGAAGGTATTCTAAGTGATAGTGTATTTAAGTAGAGAGTGTCTGATTAGGGATAGTCATCATGACTTTGTGTGGTAGGTCATGCTAACCAATATTGTAGTTTTTCAATGATAGTAATACAGTCGTAGAGCACTACGGCATGAAAGCAGGTTCTTCGACCCATCGAGTCCCAAACTGTTGTTCAGTCTAATAGAATCAACCCACACCTGGTCCATAGCTCTCCATACTCCTCTTATTCATGTATTTATCCAAAGTTCTCTTTAATATTGCAATCAAACCCACATCCACCACTTCGGCTAGTAGCTCATTCCATATTCACACCACCCTCAGAGTGAAGAAGCTCCCATTCAAGTTCCTCTTAAATATTTCATCTTTTACCCTTAACCTATGACCTCCAGTTCTAATTTCACCCAACCTTGTGATTAAGTTTTCAGAAAGGGAGCTGATCTTATTTCTTTATAACTTTGTTACTGAGGAACATGCAAATGGCCAGTCCATCAGAATTGTTCCAAGATCCACTAGAAGATTCCAGCAATCTGTTGCTCTACAATTGGACTCAATGCAGATTCCAATGGTGGAGCACAACTGGGAAATCACCAGTGGAACTTGGCCAGAAAAGTGTAGGCTCTGGCACGGAACTCCCGGTTCTTGGAGGCAGTTACTTGGGCAAAGGCTGGCAGCTCCCAACTAACACTGTACCATTTAAAATCTTACATATTATGTGCACACATCTTTTTCTGGCTCTAACTTTCATAGTAATTTCACTTAATTGATTAAAGCAGTAAATTCAGTTCCAAATAGCACATTTAAATTAAAAGTCTACATTCTTTCCACAATGATTTAATGAAAATCTGTAATTTCTACAATTTACCTTAACTCTTTCAGAAGGTCTGGCAAATGACGCACAAAGTCATTTGCTAGACATTCTGATCTGTGAGTCGGATTACTTGTCTTATTTTGTAAGTTTTTTTTAACTACCTCTAATTTTCACCTCTTTTTGCCATATATCGCCTCTGTTTACTTTTGAAGTAATCAAAATATTACTCTAATAGGGAACACGGAAATGTTTAAAATATGCAACCACTAAGTGAGAAGATCTTTTTGAAAAATCTGGATTTTTGTGTTTAGGAAATTGGTGATAAGCATAAGTTGGACCTAGTGTAAACTTCCCTTGTGTCTTTCACCAAAGTGCATTCACTGTGTCAGAATGGCTGAAGTTATCAGGCCATTTTTCCTGTCTGGGGGGAAAATCATTCTTTTGTATATTATTCCAGAAAACACAATAAAGAATAAGCGATTCATAACAGGAAAAATAACTACTTACTTGCCCATTACACCACTGGCATTGAGGGCAACAATGGTTCACCATCTCTGGCGGTGTTCAAGGCTTCCTTCATCAGTTTAGTAGCTTCCTCTTGGTTTTCACTACTGTCAGTCATGCAAGTGCAGGGTGGACACTCAGGAATAGTGTCAAACTCAGACATAGAAGGATTCTTCATTGCTGTTTCCATAATAGTTCTGTTTTACCAGTCAGGGTTGTTAGTCCTGAGCTGAACCCCCGAACCTGGAGGACTGTTGGACCATTTTTAGTCTGGCTTCTACCCTTTGACCTTTTTGGCAGGGGGACTGACAAAATGGTCAAAGGGTAGAGGCCAGACTAGGAGCCAAAGCATAAAGACCTGACTCCAGCCACCATAGCTTTCCAGGTCATTGAGATATGCAAGTCTCCAAACCACAACAAGGTTGTGGTCCTCTTGGAGGAGGGGAAAAATAAGCAAACAATAAATATGACTTTTTTTTTTAGAAATATAGCATAGTAACAAGCCCCATGAGCCTGCACCAACTAATTACATTCATGTGATCAATTAACACCTATATGTGTCTGGAATGTGGGAGGAAACCAGAGCACCTGGAGGAAACCCACGTGGACATGAGGAGAACATACAAACTCCTTGCGACAGTGGCAGAATTGAACATGGGTTGCTGACACTGTAAACATCTAACCACCACGCTACCGTGCCAATTGTATTAAATATACTGTGGCCACCCACTTTCTACACAATTGAACCGGCTCACAAAATAGCCCGCGTGCGGGGAGAGACTTTTGTAATGCACCTCTGATATCATTTCCACCCGGAGAGGGCTGGAAGGGACCTTCTTAAAAGCCAGTGCCGCGAAGTTTGAGTAAACGAGTCTCGAGTGCAGCTTACAGACTGCGTGTCGTTATTTCTAGCTCTGTGTGTAGCACGTCGCTACATTGGTGACCCTGACGGTCCAAACGGGATTTGGACCAAAGATAATCGACTCTTCATCTGTTCACGCAGTTTTGCTAAAACTACTAACTTTCTGGACGCTGCAACCACGCGTGTGGTTTGACCAAGCAGAAGCCCAGTTTCAGACTTGGCAGATATCTTCTGATTCCACACGTTTCTATTACGTGATGAGCTCCCTTGACCAGGAGACAGACGCCCAGGCTGAGGATTTCATACAGTCACACCCGGAAGAAGACAAATATGCAGCATTCAAAGCGCTGCTCATAGGGACCTTTGGCCTCTCACGGTGTGAGCAAGGTGCCCGCTTGCTGCGCCTGGACGGTTTGGGAGACAGGCTGCCGTCAGCATTAATGAACGAGATGCTGGCCCTGGCTGAAGGACACAAGCCCTGCCTCATGTTTGAGCAGGCGTTCCTAGAACAACTGCCCGAGGACATACATCTGCTGCTGGCTGACGCAGATTTCAGTGACCCCTGGAAGGTGGCGGCCCGGGCAGGCATGCTGTGGAAAGCCAAGAGGGAGAGTGGGGCGTCCATTAACAGATTACCAAGCCATGCGACCAACAGCAGGCCGGACCAGGCCCGGCAACGGAGCGCACACAACCCAGAGGCAGGAGTGAGGAGGCCAATGAACAGTGGTGTTTTCACCACCAGCGGTGGGGCACAGAAGCCTGCCGTTGTCGCCCACCCTGCAAGTTCCTCGGAAAAGGCCAGGGCCAGCCGCCACTAATGGCTATGGCGGCTGGCCACTAGGACAGCCTCCTGTATGTCTGGGACAAACAGTCGGGGCGCCGCTTCTTGGTCGACGCCGGAGCAGAAATCAGTGTCTTACCCCCGACGGGGTATGACACTCGCAACAGGGAGCCAGGACCCACTCTGAGGGCCGCAAACGGCAGCTTGATTCGGACCTACGGCACCTGCACAGTGCAGCTACAGTTCAGCGCCAGCCGGTTCACGTGGGACTTCATACTGGCCACCGTGGCCCAACCACTCCTGGGGCAGACTTCTTGTGTGCCCACAGCCTGCTGGTCGACTTGCAAGGAAAAGGACTGGTCTATGCCAAGAACTTTCCAGACTGAAACCAAGTTGCCGGCCCCACACCTAGACTCCATCACGCTGTCTGACAACGAATTCACCAGAATCCTGGTGGATTTCCCATCAGTACTGACACCGCAGTTCACGGCAGCCATGCCCAGACACGGAGTACAGCACCACATTCCGACCCAGGGACCACCCCTCCATGCCCACGCATGAAGGCTCCACCCAGACGAGCTCTGCCTGCTGAAGGAGGAGTTCAAGAGGATGGAGGAATTGGGGATCGTACGGCGGTCTGACAGCCCTTGCACATGCTGCCCAAAGCAACTGGGGGCTGGAGACCATGCGGTGACTACCGCAGACTGAACGAGGCTACAACTCCAGACTGGTACCCCGTGCCACACATACAGGACTTTGCAGCAAACCTGCATGGGACAAGCATCTTTTACAAAGTAGATCTCGTCCGGGGGTACCATCAAATCCCGGTACACCCTGAAGACATCCCCAGAACAGCACTCATCACCCCGTTTGGCCTGTTCGAATTCCTCCGAATGCCGTTCGGCCTGAAGAATACCACACAGACGTCCCAGCGACTAATGGATGTGGTGGGACATGACCTGGACTTTGCATCTATCTATCTGGACGACATCCTCATAGCCAGCAGTAGTTGTCAGGAGCATCTATCCCACCTCCACCAGCTCTACTCCCGCCTGAGTGATTTCGGCCTCACGATCAACCCAGCCAAATGTCAGTTCGGATTTGACACCATCGACTTCCTGGGCCACAGGATTACCAAAGATGGGGCAACACCTCTGCCCGCTAAGGTAGATGCGATCCGCCACTTCGCTCGGCCCAACACAGTCAAAGGCCTGCAGGAGTTCGTTGGTATGGTGAACTTCTACCACCGCTTCCTCCCCTCAGCAGCCCGTATCATGCGCCCTTTGTTCACCCTGATGTCGGGTAAAGACAAGGACATTACTTGGGACGAAGAGGCCGTGACCACTTTCGTTAAAGCCAAGGAAGCCTTGGCAGACGCTGCAATGCTGGTGCACCCCAGAACGGACGTTCCAACCGCCCTCACAGTGGACGCATCCAACACAGCAGTTGGTGGGGTGCTGGAGCAACTCATCGAGGGACGCTGGCAACCCCTGGCATTCTTCAGCAGGCACCTACGGCCACCCGAACTCAAGTACAGTGCCTTCGACTGGGAGCTGTTGGCACTATATCTGGCAATCCGGCATTTCAGGTACTTAGAAGGCAGGCTGTTCACTGCTTTCACGGACCACAAACCATTGAACCTTCACGTTCATGAAGGTGTGCGATCCCTGGTCTGCCCGCCAGCAGCGACATCCGTCCTACATCTCCGAGTACACGATGGACATCCAGCATGTCTCGGGAAAGGATGTCATGGCGGACACACTCTCCAGATCATCTATCCAGGCCCTGTCCCAGGGGGTGGACTACGCTGCACTGGCGGAGGTGCAGCAGGCAGACGACGAGACGCCCAGCTACAGGACCGCAGTCTCGGGTTTGCAGCTGCAGGACTTCCTCGTAGGCCCAGGTGAGAGGACCCTCCTGTGTGACGTGGCTACTGTCCAACCTCGCCCCATCGTCCCGGCAGCCTGGCGGCTGCGAGTTTTCAACTCCATACACAGCTTGGCACACCCATCTATCAGGACAACCGTCCGGATGGTCTCCAGCAAGTTCACATGGCACGGACTTCGCAAACAGGTCAGTGAATGGGCCAAAACGTGCATGCAGTGCCAAACAGCCAAGGTGCAGTGGCATACCAAGGCCCCGCTGCAGCAGTTCGAACCCACCCGCCGGAGGTTCAACCACATCCATGTGGATATCGTGGGGCCCCTGCCAGTGTCACGAGGAGCGTGGTACCTCCTAACTATGATAGACCGGTTCACCAGGTGGCCAGAGGCAGTCCCGCTCAACGACACCACCGCCGATTCCTGCGCCCGAGCACTGATTGCAACCTGGGTAGCTCGCTTTGGGGTACCGGCCCACATTACCTCCGACAGGGGCGCCCAGTTCACCTCCAGCCTGTGGGCGGCTGTGCCAGCCTGTTGGGAACACAGCTACACCACACAACTGCCTACCACCCACAGTCGAACGGACTAGTGGAACGCTTCCACCATCACTTGAAGTCCGCTCTCATGGCCTGCCTGAAAGGGCCTAACTGGGTGGACGAGCTTCCCTGGGTCCTGCTTGGAATCTGCACAGCATCCAAAGAGGATCTGCACACCTCGTTGGCCGAGCTGGTGTACGGCACACCCCTGGTCATCCCAGGAGAGTTCATACCAGCCTCAAGGGGGCAAGAGGAAGAACCCGCAGCAGTCCAGGACAGACTGGGTGAAAGGCTCGGCAACCTGGCCCCTGTATCGACTTCACAGCACAGACAGATCCTGACCTGCGTACCCAGAGACCTGCAGAACTGTAAGTTTGTACTTGTACGAAGGGGAACACACCGGGCACCGCTACAGCGGCCGTACAAGGGGCCATTCAAGGTGATCGGTAACAACGGGTCCACGTACGTTCTGGACATTGGGGGAAAAGGGGAGGTTTTCGCGGTGGACCGACTCAAACCGGCCCATGTGGACTTGGCGCAGCTGGTCGAGGTTCAGGCACCGTGGCGCAGAGGCTGACCACCCAGACAGGGGCAGACCACCCAAACAGAGACTGATCCAGACTGTGGACATCGGGGGTGTATCGCCAGTTCTGGGGGGGGAGTGGTTATGTGGCGACCCACTTTCTACACATGCAAACCAACTCACAAAATAGCCTGCGTGCGGGGAGAGACTTTTGTAATGCACCTCTGACGTCATTTCCACCTGGAGAGGGCTGGAAGGGAACTGTTTAAAAGCCAGTGCCGCGAAGTTTGAATAAACGAGTCTCGAGTGCGACTTACAGACTGCGCGTCGTTATTTCTAGCTCTCTGTGTAGCACATCGCTACAAAACTTTAATTTTAGTTCATCTAAACTCTGAAGTTTTCCTAGTCAAGAAGTAGATTGAAGGTCAACTGAATCATCAAAAGATGACAATTCCCTCATAAATAGTCTTAACAAGTATGTTAAGGTCAGCAAAAGGTTTTGACTCACTTTGATAGAAAGCCTGAAAATTGTGACTTCAGTGTTTGAAGTTCATTCTTCTAGCAAATGGTTCATGCCTAAGGCATTGTGTATCTTTTACCTTGGGTCACTACTATGAAACTTTGCTAAGCTACTATCATAATGGTGATCAATATACCATTGCCTTTTTATGTACAATGACAATAGCCAGTCGAATTGATTTGATTGCATTCTGAAACAGGAGATAGTTTCTTTGGTGGTCTATCATTTCCAGCAGTAAAGTAACTAATTAACTAAAAGAAATCATGAATTGCCAATGAAATAGACCATAAAGCCTTAAGACATAGAGGCAGAATTAGGTCATTTGGCCCATCGATTCTGCTCCACCATTCCATCATGGCTGATTAATTATCCCTCCCAGCCCTATTCTCCTGCTTTATCACCATTACTAATTAAGAACTTACCAACCTTTGCTTTAAATGTACCTAATGAGTTGGCCTTCACACCCACCTGTGGCAATGAGTTTCACAGATTCACTGCCCTCTGGCCAGAGAAATTCCTTCTCATCTCTGTGCTGAAGGAGCATCTTTCTATTCTGAGTCTGTGCCCGCTGGTCCTAGACTCACCCACTACTGGAAACATCCTCTTCAAGTCCGCTCTGTCTAGGCCTTGCAATATTTGATAGGGTTCAGTGAGATTCACCCTGCACCTCCCCCCCACCATCCTTCTAAACTCCAGCAAGTACAGGCCCAGTGCCATCAAATGCATTAACCCTGTCATTTGGGGGATCATTCTTGTGAACCTCCTCTGGACCCTCTGCAATGCCAACACATCTAAGATAAGGGGCTCAAAATTGCTAACAGTACTTCCCAAGTGTGGTCTGACCAATGCCTTGTAAAGCCTCAGCCTTTCATTCTTGCTTTTATATTCTAGTCCTCTCAAAGTGAATGCAAACATTGCATTTGCCTTCCGTACCACCAACTCAATCTTCAAATTAACCTTCAGGGAATCCTGCATGAGGAATCTCAAACTCCTTTACACTTCTGATTTCTGAATTTTCTCTCTGTTTAGAAAATAGTCTATATCTTTATTCCTCTACCAACGTGAATGACCAGTTACACTATACTCTGTATGCCACTTCTTTGCCCATTCTTCTAATATGCAGCCAGCTGATGAACATCCTTAACTGGTGTACACTGTTAGGCCTGATTATGAGGTACCACGTGTGTGAGCTGTGTAATGTCATCCAAAGAACACATCAATTTTTCATCAAGTAAATCCATTGCTATTTGCAAGTTTGCAAATAATACTTCAACAAATTGTCAAGGTGGAAGATTTTTTTCCAGTCTTTGCAGCTGGTATTGCCAATCCTTGGGGAATACCAAAATAATTACAAGTACTGTTGCACATTTGAAATTGGATTGTTAGTCAGGGAAAGGATACTGCATATTCTAAATCATACTTAATATTCCTTGTAGTGTATCTCCACATCAGCCCTATTCCCATAAGCTCAAAGCCTGGTTCTAATAAGAGTCACATGTAGAGAATCATTTCTCTTCATTGTACTACAAAATGTTATCATGATTGGCTGTTCTGTACAACAAAATCGAACTCAGGCATGCAGCTTAGTAAATGATATGTACGGAGCAGTGTATTGTGGCTCCGTGTGTGTGGCTGGGTTACATGGTTGCTCACAAGGGATGTTTCTGATTTCCTTTGATATGAATGATGTATTATGTACTCGTGGCTTGAATATGTTTGCACAACCACAGAAGGTCTGTTTCAAAAGGAAATTGAACATCCCTATGTAGTCATGACTTGCACATCAAAGAGTGCACGTCATGAGCAAGGACATAGCTTTACAATGTCAGGGAGTGTATGGATGGACATCTGTCAGAAGGTCAGAGGGCAGACTACCAATGGGGCAATGCAAATATACAGAAACGGAAAGCACAGCGCCAAGATAATTCTCAAAGTGTTCATGGGATAGTAAAGCTGCCTGCCTAAAGACAGGTATTTGTTCTTATTAATGTCCAACCAATAACTATTATTTGCAGTGGAAAAAAAATTGTGCAGCACTGCAAAATATTTTGAAAACTGTTCGAGAATGATAAATCAAGAAGATTGTGTAGGAGTTTTCCAACTCTGCATTCAAGAAATTCTCTATGAGCAAAATGCCTTGCAGTTCGCGTGGGATCTTCAGGCATTCTAGCTTGTCCGAAAAAACTGCTCTTCAACAGCAGCCTCTGCAAGGAATGAAGATCCTGCAGTACCGTGATATTTCCATTTATTTTCTCAGGATTTCTTTTTCCCAGTTTAAAATTTAGCTATTTGAATGGTTGTCCCATGCATCTGTTAAAGTTCCAGATTTACAACTCAACACCATGCTTAATTCACCAAGTGGCACACGAATAGTGTACGTTTCCTGTACTTGGAGGGTTATAGCATATAATCTATGAATAGTAATAGATAAACTATGAAGGGTAATATCGAGCACAATGGATTAAAATTATATTGCACTTTTATTTTGAAACCCACATCATTTTAACGGCTTGGCTCAGTGACTTAAGTTTTCAATTTGTGCAGAATTGACAACTTGCAGTGATGTAATTGTGTAGAGGTTTGGGATTCAAGTATAAATGGGGAGGCACAGTAGCATAGTGGTTAGTACAATGCCTTACAGTTCAGGCGACCTGGGTTCAATTCCCGCCACCGCCTGTAAGGAGTTTGTATGTTTTCCTCTTGACTGTGTGGGTTTCCTCCGGGTGCTCCAGTTTCCTCCTGCAGTCCAAAGATGCAGGTTAATAGGTCATTGTAAATTGTCCCAAGGGATTGCCAGGCAACACAGCTTGAAGGCCTGAAAGGGCCTACTCCACACTGTCTCTCAAATATCAGCACTGTAGATCATCACCGACCCTGCTGCAGGGTCTGTGCTTTACCTTATGTGTTTGGAGTCCTCAATGCAGCACATTTTCCAATAGGTAATTTGCCAGCTGAATATGCACATGAACTATTAAAGACTCTTTTTAAAGTATATAGGTGGTTGTAAGGGAGAAAGTTAAGTATAATATACCTTTCAGGCAGCAGCTATGGAAAGGAGTACAGCTGACGTTTTGGGCTGAGACCCTTCGGAGGACTGGAGGGAAAAAGCCTAGGAGTAGATTTAAAAGGTGTGGGGAGGGGAGAGAGAAACGCCAGGTGATGGATGAAACCATGAGGGGGAGGGTTGAAGTAAAGAGCTGGGAAATTGATTGGTGAAAGAGATACAGGGCGGGAGAAGGGGAAGCTCTTTACTTTATCCCTCCCCCTTCAGGATTCACCTATCACCTTGTCTTTCTCTCTCCCCTCTCCACACCTTTTAAATCTACTCGTCGGCTTTCTTTCTCCAGTCCTGCTGAAGTGTCTCGGCCCGAATCGTCGACTGTACTCTTTTCCATGGATGCTGCCTGGCCTGCTGAGTTCCCCCATCATTTTGTGTCTATTGCTTAGATTTCCAGCATCTGCAGATTTTGGATATAATATGCATTTGCTGTTTTGATCAGTTGTTTTAATTAACCTTTTTAACTATTTTAATTTTGTAAACATCTGTGATTTGTTTTTTGAGTGTCAGAGACTCCCAGAAGCTACTGAAACCTGGGAATTTTCAACCCAAGAGGGCTGTGGAGGTTCGATTCCAAGACTGAGACAAAACTGTGACAGTGAACTGAGTCACTGGAAACACTGAAGCTGTTAGATGTGAAACTCAGCGGTCATTCCCTTGGCACCCTCTTCACTAGAGTCTCGTCAAGTCGCTGTATATCAGGTTTTGTATTCTTAAAAACAGAGATAACAGCGAGTTCAAGTTTATTGTTGTGGGCATACATACACAGGGTGCAAATGCTCTAAAATTAGCTTTTCAAGTTCAAATTTATTGTCGTCTGACTGCACGACCAAACGAAACAATGGTACTTCAGAACACAGTTCACCCATATATCATACGTAGCACATAAAACAAAATATTACCACAAGTTAATAGGCATCCGTTAGTCTCATGAGACCATGGATTTGCGCCTTGGAAAGTTTCCAGGGCGCAGGCCTGGGCTAGGTTGTATGGAAGACTAGCAGTTGCCGCGCTGCAAGTCTCCCCTCTCCACGCCACCGAGGTTGTCCAAGGGAAGGGCATTAGGACCCATACAGCTTGGCACCGGTGTCATCGCAGAGCAATGTGTGGTTAAGTGCCTTGCTCAAGGACACAACACGTTGCCTCAGCCAAGGCTCGAACTAGTGACCTCCAAATCACTAGACGAACGCATGTGCACGTGTAGTGTGCGGCACAGGTAAACAGTAAACAGCACGGTAAACAGTAAACAGCTCGCTGTCCTAGTGACGAAACCACAGTGGTGGCAGAGTATTCACTGGCCTTGCAGCCTGAGGGAAGAAGCTGCTAACCTGTCTGGCAGTCCTAGTTCTGATGCTCCTGTACCTCTTTCCAGATGGTAGTGGGTCAAAGAGACTGTGGGATGAGTGGAAGGGATCCTCAAAAATGCTTTGGACCCTTTGTATACAATGATCTTGGTAAATGTCACAACTGGTGGTGGGGGGGACGACCCTGGTGATCTTCTCAGTTGTGTTTACTATCCTCTGTAGGGTCTTGTGGTCCAATGCCTTGCAGCTTCTGTATCTCACAGTGATGCAGGCGGGGCACTCCAGATGGTGCTCCTGTCGAATGTTGTTAGAATGGAGGGAGGGAACCGTACACCTCCCAATCTCCTCAGAAAGTGTAAATACTGCTGTGCCTTCTGGACTAATGAGGTGTTGAGGGTCCAGGTTGGATTGGCCGTTGTGTGCACACCAAAGAACTTTGTGCTCTTCACCCTCTCCCGATGTGCAATGGAAAGTTGTTAACCTGTGCCTTCCTGAAGTCCACAATCTTCTCTTTTGTCTTGCCCATGTTGTGACTCTGGTTATTGTTGTCGCATCATTTGACAAGCCTCTCTACCTCCTCTCTGTATGTCGAACCATCACTGCCGGCCTTTGTTGTGTCATCCGTGAATCTGATGATGCCGTTGGCTGAATCTGGCAGTGCAGTTTGAGTCAGTAGCGTGAATAGCAAAGGACTGAGCACGTTACCCTTGGTGGGGGGGGGGGGCATTGGTACTCAGCATGCTGGAGCTTGAGATGTTGCTGCCAATTTGGACTACCGGTGGTCTTTCTGTCAAGAAGCCCAAGATTCAGTTACAGGGAGGGGTGATGAGTCCCAGTGAGGACAGTTTACTCACCAGCCTCTGAGGGATGATCATGTTAAACGCCGAGCTGAAGTTGATGAACAACATCCTGGTGAAGCATTGTTAGGTGGGACAGGCCACAGTCTAGAGCTGAGACTGTGGCATTATCCGTGGACCAGTTTGAGCGATCACCTCTTGTGGATCTTCTTGATGGTGGGTTGGGAGAAGCTGTGATGAAGATGGCTGGGTTTACCACTCTCTGTACTTGGGCTTCTTCTGTTCCTGTGCATTGCAGTCTCCAGGTTCCATATCAGGTTGTGATACAGCCTGTCAGAATGCTTTCCACCGTACATCTGAGGAAGGTTGTCAGAGATTTCAGTAGAATATAAGTGGGTGCAAACAATGACATTGCTTACTTCGATATTTTGAATTTGAAAATGGTCCCATTGAATTACCTATTTACAGTGAGAGCACATTGTGATGGGAAAGACACATCCGAGTGTCAAAACACCTTTCCTGGATCAAAGCAATGTACGTCAGTTGCTTAGTAGCTTATGAGGCAGAGAACCCAAACACGCAAAATTAGTGTTGTGAGGCTTGACTCTCTGCTTACACAAATATCCTAATTATTGATAGAAACAGCGAATATGTATATGTGTTTAGTAACAAAATGAATCAACTGGTGTCAGAGGACTGGTTTGATTTAGCACAATGGACAAAACCCCATTGTCTTATATTTGGCTATGCATAAAGAACACCAGTTGGCAAACCATTTTGCCTGAGCAGCTTTCTTCTGTGGGCCAGTTTTCTGTACATCCCACTGTTAGCTTACTACACCTTTCTTTTAATTTCAGACTGATCATTGCTTCTAGCTATATTTGAACCAGTTCCTGAAGATTGGTTTTTATTTGAATGATTGCCAGTTATATCCACATAATTCCATTACTCCTGAATCCTTAGCAAATAGATTATTAGATGCTGAAAGAATCAATGAATATAGCATTAGTGCAAGAAATTTGCTTTAGATTAGAAGATTAGCCACGTTGGAGCAAGCACGAAGGGCCAGATAGCCTCCTGCTACTTTCTGTATTTTGTTCATAATTTATCGATCTCTAACAGCTGTTAAGATACGGTTGGGCTAACATTCCGACATGTAAAGGAGATTGGCTAACTGATAAGCAAAATGAGAATCAGGATAAATGGTTCATTTTCAGACTGGCAATCAGTAACTAGCAGTACATCACAGGGATCACTGCTGGGGCCTCAACTCATTGCAATCTATATTAATGATTAGGATCATGGGAGCTAGAATACAATGCCAAATGTTACTAATATTGGAGTAATAGGTGGGCTAGAAAGAGCCTAGGTTGAGTGAAGTGGGTAAAACATGGGTGGATGGAGTGTGAAGTGTGAATTTGTGAGGTTATCCACTTTGGAAGGAAGAATAAAAAAAATTTATTTACATGGAGAGACATTACAAGATACTGCAGTGCAAAAAGATCTGGTGTCCTTGTGTATAAAACCTAAAGAATAAATATGCAGTCAGAGTGGGAAATTGGAAAGTCTAATGGAATGTCAACCTTTGTCACAAAGTTAAAAGGACATTTTGAAACAAATTTATAGGCAAATAATCTGTGGTGGCCCATAGCAGATTGGTGGCCCATAAATCTGCATCAAAACTTCCCTACTGACAAAGTATATAAGTAGGGGAGCATTGATACAAATTAATGAGCTAGCATCTAGAATACCGCGTATGATTTTTGTGTCTATATTTAACGCAAGATATCCTTTGTTGAGAGGGCATGTCCCATTTGAAGAGTATCTGGAACCAGAGGGCCTAATTTTAGAATGTGATTGGCCATTTAAGATGATGATGAAGAGGAATTCTTTGATGAGAGCTCAAGTCATTGAAATTTTCTGCTCTGGGAGTGGAGGAGGCAAAGTCACTGGTTATATGCAAGAGGGAGCTTCACAAATATTTGGAAATTCAGGGAGGTAAGGAGTACAGAAATAAATAGATTGGAAATATATTCATTCAAATTTTAGAAGAATGAAAGAATGAAAAAAAAGACTCTTGTGGGGGCGGGCTTTGGGAATTGGTAAACTGAACACTGAGAGAATATTTCACCCGGTGGAGTTATCTGAAACTAGAGGACGTAGTTTCAGAAAAAGGCTACAAGTGTGGGTCATCCACGCTGGAGAAGCAGATTTGATGGACCAAATGGCCTGGCCTGCTTCAGATTCTGTTGTTTTAAGCTTGAGGATAGTCTTACTAGCTAACAAGTTAATTCAGAAGTCATTGTATTGTCAGTAATTAGAGATTGGTTATCTCATCAATAGTAGTTGAATTAGAAGTATTGTTACTGATTACTGGTTGTAGACATAAAACGAATGTCATGCAGATTTGGTATTGAAACAGATTTTATGCATTGTATGAATAAACCTTTTCACCACTAATCAGTTAGCACCTTTCTTAAAGGTTTAATGTTCGGGTGAGTGTGAGGAATTTCACTGCGTACTAATTCCAAAAGGAATATAGGGAACTCTGTTATCCACCACTATACCTGGCCCTTTTTGATCTCACAAAATGCTTTGACCCCATCAATGAAGAGAAACTATACAGCATTCTCCTCAAATTTGGATGCTGGAGAAATTCGTCTCCATTTTGCGTTTGCTATTTGACAAAAGGGAAGCAGTGATCGAACCCAACAGTCATTTGCAGTTCCAACAATGCAACATCATCATTACTGAAAAAAATGTCACAGCACAGATGAGAAATTACTCAATCTTCCACTCCAGAGGTAAATCCAGCCTAGCTTCAGGGAGCATGTGGTTATGCGCATTTAGGGACAGAGGTCAAAATTATCTTTGAATTGTTTGTCTAAGCATACATGTAGATGGCCTTGTATCTCTACCAACCTCCCCCACCCCCTCACGCCGTTCAATGCCTTTCTTGAAAAATAAATATACTTGACGTAACACTGGTAAACATGGGTTGCTGTGTGTCTCTCAAAAGCATCTGCTCAACAAAGGCAGATATGGATGATGAATTTTAAATTGCTTTTGGTTCACCAGCACAAACTTTGGCCGTCCAAAGGAAAAACTATTTAATGTATAAGTGCTCAAACCTTGCACAAAGGTCCCAGGCGGCAGTGATCCTGCCCTCAGGCAAGTACTTTGAGCAAATATCACAAAGCACTGGAGATGATTCTTCAGATTCACTGTCAGAATGAGCAAACTAACCTCTGCATCTGGCAATAGGACAAAATGCCAGCACTGTGACCTAAATTACACACTGTCACGCCACCTTGTTTGCATGCCCAGTGCCAGGCTCCTGGAGCAGAGACCTGGAGCTGAGTTCCATCTTGGCAAGGAAGTACAAGGTGGAGAGAAGAAAAGAATGTTCTCATTGCTTCTTTGGAAAAAAAAGTACATCACCACTGTAGCAGCTATTCTGAAAAACCAGTGCTGCTGCAGACGACCCCCATGGATTGTTATCTTGTATGATGTGCCCTCTGATCAGTCGAATGATAGTATTCCACAAAGTCAACGGAATTTATTTGATCCTTTATCAGCAATTAACAAACAAGCAATCTTGAAGCAATGCAGTGAAGTGCAATTAAGAACAAAGCAGAAGTACACAACACATTCCCTTCACTCATGTGACTAACTATCATAATAAATGCGCCTCAAAAAGGTGGTGTCCATCATGAAGGACACCCACCACCCAAGATATGCCCTCTTCTCATTGTTACCATCAGAAACAAGGTACAGAGGCCTGAAGGCACACACACAGCGATTCAGGAACAGCTTATGTCCCTCTGCCATCTGATTTCTGAATGGACATTGAAACCATAAACACTACCTCACTACGTTTTTAATTTCTGTTTTTGCACTAATTTAATTTATATATACTTACTGTAAATCAGTTTTTTCCCTATATTATCCTGTATTGCATTGTATTGCTGCTGCAAAGTTAAAAAACTTCACAACATATGTCAGTGATGTTAAACTTGATTCTGATTCTCTTACCAATACCAATAACACAGAATACACTACAGATAGAAAACAGATGCATGGCTCCTACAACCACAAACTGGTGTTAATGGAAAAATGGAGAAGGTACACATGAAATGGCATGTTATCCTTGAGTTTATTCTTCACAAGCACAGAAAAGTCTGGCATAAATGTTAAAGTGAGCGAACGACTCCTAAACCATCCAGAACGATTCAGTTCCATGTCATGTTGAAAGTCCTCTAATCCACTTTTGACAGAATTTATGGACCCAAGTTTTCCTCGTCAGTCACCTCCAACCACAAAAACTGCACTGGATGCAATTCATTTTCAACCCTGAGCAAGTACCTAAAATTTTAACTGCTACTGACGACATAATTTACCTCAATCGAGAATGAGATAATTGATGTTTTTACGCTATGGGAGTTGAGTGATTTATTGCCGGAAAGTGGTGCACAATGAGCGTGCCCGAGGCACCATGTAATTTTTCTTTGCATCTATTACCTAACTGCTTATAATTAATTTCCAAAAGTAATATAATATTGCACTGAACGAGAATACAATGTGGATAGATTTGCTATGCCACCAGTATACTGCTGAAGTGCAAAGTTCTATTTTTAATGTTGGCAGGGAAATGGCATTTGGTGCAACATTTGAGTAGCAATGTAGATAAGTAAATGGACCTGTTAGGAGTGTGCTAATGATGTGTTGGTAAAATCAAATCTCAAAACGTAGGACAATTTTTTTTGTGCTAAAAACGTTTAACACCTAGAACCTTAGTTCAAAGCTTGCTCACCAAATCCAAATCTTCCTCCTCTACCCATTCACTTAATCACCGCTCCCATCCCTTTACTTGCACTGGTTTTCCCAAAAATGTTGCTTAATTGATGATAAATCTTGAATATTTTTTCCTTTTATGTAAGGGTAATCTTTGAGTGATTGAGCAGTTTTACCAATATGTTAATTATTATGAACAGGAAAAATAATGCCTAATGCCACGTGATTAATATATATCTTGAGATAAATGGAGTTAATATATTTTCTAACGTAAAGATTCATTATGAAGAGTAGTGATGATTCAACAAATTATTTTTAGTGAATGATGGTTCAAGTGCTTCAAAAATTTGCTTCAGCAATTGTTAAGTGGATTTGTAATGAGCCATTAGAAGTAACCAAGTTATCATGGACTTTAATGGGAGTAAAGCTGTAGCGATAACTTTTCACTGCTTCAGAAAAGGTACGTATGTCCCAAGAAGTGAAAGCATGGCATTAGTAATGGTGTAAGTCACTTACGTCATCATTTCCTCCTTCCCTGCCACCATACAAAACGGGTTGATGACTACAGTCACAGATCTCTGGGAACCCCAGGGCCATATGTTCAAGGGTCTGTATAAATACAAGCTGTTGTTGAGTGTGTCAGGTCCAAAGGAGCAACAATTGATAGGTCTGGTTGAGCCAATTGCTATTGACCTATTCCTGTTTTACATAGATCACAGAAAGGAGACTTGGGGATGGATGTATGTTTGCTGCAGGCTCTTATTAAATATTGAGGCTGAGATTAAAACCATATGCTTGAGCTGCAGAACCAAATTTAAACTGAATGCTTTCTCTGGGTTTCTATCAATCCCTGTAGGCCTCATTTTAGACATGTCTTTCACAGTTTATGGCACTGATTTACATGGGTATAAAGCTCTGAGATTTTCAAATTCTCAAACTGTTCTGTATCACTGAAGAAAATTCATTCAATAATAACTAAAAAGATGAAATTCTTCATAAATAGCATTTCAATAAAAGGTCTCAGATGGGTTGCATTGACACTGCTTACCATATGAACAGGGAATTCTGTATAATTCTGTTCAAAGAGGAAGTACTGAATTAAGAACAATTTTCAACTGGCTTCATTCCAAACCAGGGAACAGACCACTTTTGAAAATTTCTGCTATTATATCCCAGTTGGCTGCTGAGGAAAGTTTTCTTACATCAGATGTAAAATTTATTCTGATGGCTGCGTGAACTTTGCAGATTTTAACCATGAACTAGCTTATCAGATTAGTTGGACGAGGTAGACACAGTAATACGCCAACCATTCTTATAAATAGTGTGCGTTCATTTAATTATTTTATAAACTTATTTTACAAGTCACTCTATCATGACATGTCAATTTGTTGTAGTGACACTTTTCCTCAGTTGCAGTTAAGACAACAAATAATAATCATTGTGAGGTCAGTATCAGGGATAATAGCTAGATCAGATTAGGTGGCAGAACAAACTGAATTTGGAAAGATGACAATCAGAGGGTAAAGATTAAGAAATGAAGAGCAATGTTGCAAATGTAGTTTATTACTCATAAATATGAAATTGTTCCTTTGATAAATTAACATACAATGGAATGTAACAAGCAATATTTACAGTCACAAGTGCATTTATACGTTCATCCATACATATGCAGATGTTTAAAATTAGGTTTGAAATGGGATGAAATCTTATAAATGTGCATTTAGGATTTATCTGCAGTGAGTTGATAATGATGAATCAATATAAAATAGTGGGGCTGGTATGTTCAGATTCAGATGGCTGCCTCTTGATGAGATACAAATACAATCGTTTGGTGTTTTAACTGGATGGGACAGATGCCTGTCTAGAGGCAAACTAACAGAATGAAACCTTGTAGGATTGGTATCAGGATAGAGACACTGATAGACAAGGCACTTAGTGAGTGCTTCATTCTGTGCTGTACTGTTGTCATCTGATTAAGATCTCTATGTTTGTCAAAGTGATATTTTGCCTCAATGTCACAAGCTGTTGCTCCAACTTGTAAGTATTTTTGTCTTATTATGTTAAAAGGAGGAATAGATTCAAAGTTCACAGTAAATTTATTATCTAAGTACATATATCTCGTCATATACAACACTGAGATGAACTTTCTCCCCGGTATACTCAAGAAATCCAATGACCATAATAGAATCAATGAAAGACTGCACCAACTGGGTGCAAAAGACAACAGACTGTGCAAATACAAAAAGAAAGAAATAATATTAATAAATAAATGAGCAATACATATCTAGAACATGAGTCAATGAAAGACTGCACCAACTGGGTGCAAAAGACAACAGACTGTGCAAATACAAAAAGAAAGAAATAATATTAATAAATAAATGAGCAATACATATCTAGAACATGAGATGCAAAGTTCTTGAAAGTAATTCCATAGGTTGTGGGAACATTTCGGTGATGGGGCAAGTGAAATTAAAAGAAGTTATCCCCTTTGGTTCAAGAGCCTAATGGTTGAGGAGTGATAACTGTTCCTGAACCTGGTGATAGAGTCCTGAGGTGCCCGTACCTTCTTCCTGATGGTGGCAACGAGAAGAGATCATGACTTGGGTGGTGGGGTTCCCAGATGATGGATGCTGCTTTCCTGCGACAACTCTCGCTCAATGGTGGAGAGGGTTTTAGCCATTATCAGCTGGGCAGTATCCACCTCTTCTGGTAGGATTTTCCATTCAAGGGCATGGCTGTTTCCGTACCTGTGCTGGAGGGAGCGGAACAACAGCAGTCTCAGCAGTAAGGAGAAGTACAAGTGGGTGGTCAGAATAAAAGGGCTGAGAGGGGAAGGTTGCCCGGTCAAACCTTCATCCATCCTCACTTTATTAATGTGGACAGCAGCTTCCGAATCTACGACCATTACAATCTAGAAGCTTAAAGGCAGTAGAAGTATGGGAACACTACCACTTGGAAGTTGCCTTCCAAACAACACACACACACATCCTGACTTGGAATTATATCACTGTTCTTTCACTGTGGCTGGGTGAAAGTCTTAGATCTCTATGGAATACAATTGTGGGCTTGTCCACACCACAGGATGTGGGATAAGCTCAGGGTCAGGCTGCAGAGGTTCAAGAAGGTAGCTTACCACCACCTTCTTGTAGTCAATGAAATGCTGGCACAGCTTACAAAACCCACAAATGTGGGATGAATAAAGAAAGTACCACTTCAACATGTTGACCCTTCACAGGAGTGGTTGTCATGTTCCTGCTGGTTGCTGGCTTTCATGGCCATAGTGCGCCGTTGAATGTTTAGTCCACCACTGAGTTAATGCTATTGTCTGGGTGTGGGAAGATGGTGGGTAGTTGAGCTTGTGGCTGCTGTCTTTATGGATATGCTGGAACTGCTGAAGTCAAAGGACTACATTGTGAAAGTCATGAAAATTGAGATGCCAACTGCAGAAAAATTATCACTTTGCCAAGAGCAGTGTGAAGCGGTGTCCATTGCTGAAAAGTTTTGGAACAGCTCAGCGCTCAATAAGTGTCTTAAACTTGAGGCTGCATTATTTGCGAAGGGGCTGGTGAGATTTGAAGCTGGGCTGGCGACAAAGTTCTGTGTATTATTTATATCATGAAAACAAGCAAGAGGAGCAAGGATATTTGGAATGAGCCACCAAAGGAATTTGAAGAGGTGGGCACAACTACAATCTATAAAAGCAGTTGGAGAGGTTCATGGATAGGAAAGGTTAAGAAGGATTTGGGCTAAATGTAGGAAGATGGGACAAGCTCAGGAAGAAACCTTGTTTGGGCCAAAGAGTCTGTTTCTGTTTGGTATTACTGTGGCTATGGACCAGGGAATTAGTCCCTGTGAAATACTGAAATGGGAGGAGAGAAGAATACTTTCTTTAAAGTTGGTAGAAATTAAGGAGAATGATCTGATGAACGTGAAGACTGTTAGGATAGGAGTGAAGGACACCCTTCTGTTTAGAAGAGAGATGGGGAGGGATTTCTTCAGCCAAAGCAACATTTAAAGTAGAGATTGATAGGTTCTTGATTAGTTAGGGTGTCAAAGCTTATGGGAGAAGACAAGATAATGAGGTTGAGAGGGAACATAAATCAGCCATGACGGAATGGCGGAGCAGACTCAATGGACTGAATGGCCTAATTCGTCTCCTATGTCATATGGTCTTACGACCAGGGGAGCTCTAAGCGTGTTCTGTGTTAGAGAATGAGAAGTATCTTGGGCCACGGTGGCAAAGCAGTTATCATACGCCCTTGTAGCTCGCGGTGTCAGAGTTCAGAGTTCAATTCTGGCATCCTGTGTGAGGAAGTTTGTATGTTCTTCCCATATGTGCGCGTGTTTCCTCCGAGTGCTCTGGTTTTCTCCCACAGTCCAAAGACATACTGGTCAGTAGGTGAACTGGTCATTGTAAATTGTCCTGTAATTAGGCTCGTGTTAATAGGTGGCTTGTTTGGCCAGAAGGGTCTGTATCGCACTGTATCTCTAAATAAAACTAAACCAAAAAAGCTGCCCTTGTGATAGATGAAAGCAATTGATACAGGGGAGAGAATCGGGTTGGGGAGGGTGGAAGGTATTATTCAGGTACTTGAAGAAACTGAAAGTTGTACTCACCTTTGCTAACCTCTTTGATTCATTCAAATATTTGCTTCAAAATATTCAGGATCAGTGACCTGATAGTCCCAGAACTACTGCACCTGGCCATCTCTCTTTGGGGCTGGTGTATGTCTGCCCTGGCAATCTTCCTGCCACTCAATCTAAGAGAATACGTCTCTGCTCACCTTTAGCTATTCCACTAATAACAATAACATCCTTTAGTTTCCTTACATGAAAAAAAATGTGCAAGCGGAAGGAAGGGGTGAAGGACTTGAGAGCATTGAGGAGTCCTGGGATCAGTTGATGGACAGCGCTTTCATTGACTTTCTAATTTTAAAAAGAAACACAAAACAAAATATGATACCACATCACAGAGGCAGATACTAGTGGAGGAGACAAAAGACTTTGTCGTAAAAACAAGAGATTCTGCAGATACTGGAAATCCAGAGGAACAAAAACAAAATGCTGAGGAATTCAGCTGCTTAGACAACATCTGTGGAGGGGAATGAACAGTCAATGATTCAGGCCGCGACCCTTCATGAGGACTGGAAAGGAAGAGGGAAGAAGCCACAACAAGACGATAGAGGGAGGGGAAGGAGTACAAGCTGGAAAGTAATAGGTGAAACCAGGTGAGTGGGAAGCGTGAAGTGAGAAGCTGGAGACAAGTTCCCAGGAAGGAATTGTCACTAGGTTTGATTTAATAACTGTTTTAAAAGAAAGCAGAGTGATGGAAAAACCAAAAGATTTAGGGATCAGATTCCAAGTCTTAGTGCCATGCCTATGAAAGAGACAGATACCAATATCTTCTTTCAGGATTAGTCTAGAGCAGGATTTCCCAATGTTTCTTATGCTATTCACCCCTACACCATCAACTTTTTTGTCTGTAGTGTCAGTGGAAGTCTTTTAGAACTTGCAAGATTGTTAATGCTTTAAGTGATCTGGAATTCTGAAAGTGCAACTGGAAATTAATTAGGACAGAATTCCTTCTGGAGGAATCACAGAGGGATGTAGGGCTGTAAGGGAAGAAGAGTCGTGTGTGTGCAGAGCAATAGGAGGCAGTGATTACAGGTGACGCTGACTATGAGAATGACATGGTACTTGTTGAAGGGTTGCATTGGTAATTCCCAGGGCAGGACTATGAAGTGATTAGGAAGCATGTATAATGAAATAGGCAGGGAGTGAGATCAGAGAACTTGATGAACTACGATGAAGCTTGAAATTTATGGTGATGGTGAATTCACCCATTAGAGAGACTGAGGAATGAAAACAATGAAGATGTCACAGTGAATCTGTTTGAACGGGTGGTAATGTGGAGGTATTAGAGAAAGAGTGTGGAACAAAGTAAAGTGGTCAAAGGAGGAAGAGGTAGAGAGGTATGAAGGCATGAGAAAGGTGATGTAATGATGAGAGCTACTCTGGGGGCAAGTAGTGGAAGGTCTATCCCAAATGCAGAGCCCTCTGTTTGGGGGAACACTCCTTAGCTGATCCTAACCCTCCAGGGTGGCTTTTGAGAACCTGGAGATTTGTTTCCAATTCATTACCGAAGAAAGTCTTACTGCAGCAATCTTACAGAACAATCAGCCGGATGGGATTGCAACTTTGATTTAAACAGTGTATTTCTGTTTTCAATAGGCCTCAGGCGATTGCTGTAAATTATAGTCAGAAAGTAACTGTGTTTCCTGTTGCTCGCGTAATGGTTTGGCAAGCCCTTTGGTCCAACGTTAATGAATCCCAGTGGTTAAATATAATTTATTCACGTCTGTTTCTAAGTTGCACTTTGTTTGGAGTCAGTTTTTTTTTTGGAGAATTGTTTGTTTTTCCTCAGCATTTCTCACTTTTGATTACGGCATGCAGATCTTGTCTAACTTGGTAGGATATCATTTTAGTTTGGGCTGACATCCTGGTCTAGTACTGAGCCATCATCTACTCAGCCAGTTCCATCTTGGGTACAGCTTTCCCCATTATCAAGGACATTAACAAGAAGAGATTGCTTTGGAAGGTAATGTTTATCATTAAAGACCCCTACCATCTGGGCTATGCTCTCTTCTCATGCTATCATCAGAGAAGGAGTATAAAGACACACACCTCAAAACTCAACAAGCAGCTTCCCCACTGCCATCAGGTTCTTAAACTGATATGAAAACCCCAAATTCTGCCTTGACTATATTACCCCCAACTTGCACTAATAGGTTTTTTTGTCATATAAGTTATGTATAATTCTTGTTAATATAAGTTAATGTAATTTATTTTATCATGTTTGTAACATACTGTGCTGGTGCTGCAAAGTAATAATTTTTATGGCTTTTATATCATTGGGTATGCATCCTTTGCAATAAACTTAAACTTGGGGGAGTGCATTGTCAGTTGCTAGCTTTATCTGCTGTGGACATGTAGCACAATTTTGAAGAAGGGCAAGGATGCAAGGATGGTATTATATCCTGGTGAATAATTATATTTTTATTAGTGGTGCTGAAACAGATAATCTACTCATAACAATATTGCTGTTTGTGACGGCTTGCTATGAACACATCTGTTCATAGCAAACCATGTTTCTTACTTAATTGGGTGCGAAGCACTTTGGGATGTTCTGAAAGAGACATGAAAGGCTCTTTGCAAATGCTAGTCTTCATTCAAACTATGCATATGTAAAAGTACTTTGGAGTGAACATTAAAACATTTTAAATAGTCATTAACTGCTCTCTCTCTCTCTTGGAATCTAACATGATGTTGTACTGCCTTGAAATTTATTTCAACTGAAACATTATCCAACACGCACTGTATTTGTGAGGTAAATTTAGATATTGTTATGTAATTTCTGTGGACGTTAATAGTAAAGGCCACGATATCAAATTCCTGTGTGCGTCAATTCATATACATACATTTATTGCTTTCCCTCTTTCAAAACATTATAAAGTTTAATTGCTGTAATTTGTGTTTTCCTGCACCACAGGCAATTCTCTGTAATAACAGTTACCAGTGACGCCATCAAGCTTTGTGGCTTTGAGCAGGAAGGGCAAATTTTAAATACCGGGTGCAACCAAATTTCACTTGGAAGCAGAACACTGTGCATCTTCTCTCATTATTAGTGGAATACAATAAAATTTTGGGGAATAATTAGTTGGGTTGCCAACAGCACTGAAAGCATGAGGGGCATTCAAAAGTTTGATTTGGACAATCACTTTTTTTTCTGGTCAAAACTTGTCATAGGATTTGGGGTGTGTTCAGAGCTACCACACATCATATGTAGCAAATATCTGCAGAAGTGCTGAAAGTGGAGAAAGAGTCCAAGCCTAAACGGGCAAAAATTTCCTGGAATTCTGACATCTTCCAGAGTTCTGTCAATACAGACAGTGCTACAGCAGGTAAATTCAGTTGGTGACTCTGAGAAAAAGGGTGAATTCAGATCTATGCTCCCACTGTGGGTAAAGTTGGAATGGGTTAGATAGAGGCACAGACATTGCTCACTTTAATTTTCCTCATCCTCTGCCCCATCAACTGTGCCTTATTGTCTACGGTTCCTTCAAACAGCTGAGAAAAGACCAATCATGATAGGCAGGCTATTAGATTTATTATCCAGTAGTATCTGAAGGGAAACATTTTAGTTACATTCCTGGATATCAGGATCCCAAGGCATGAATTGGACCGGTAACTGATAGCTTGCTTAATTGTGTGGAGGTATGTCTACCTCCCTCAGATATAGTGCACTTCTTCTTCTAGTGTTGCGAGTCAGTCCCTTCAACTGCATATGGCAAAAGCTTTGCTGTAAACATGACGGATTCTGTGGATGCTGGAAATCTAGAGGTACAAACACAAAATGCTGTAGGAACTCAGCAGGTCAGACAGCATCTTTCGAGGGGAATAAGCTGCCGATGATACAGGCCAAGACCCTTCATCAGGATTGGAAAGGAAGGGGGAAGAAGCCGGAACAAAAAGGTAGAGGGGTGGGAGGAGTACAAGCTGACACCTGATAAGTGAAGCCAGGTGAGGGGGAAGGTAGGTAGGTGAAGTGAGGAGCTGGAGTCAAGTTGCTGGGGGTGAAGTATTTTTCAGAAGGGTTGATTTACTAACTGTTGCAGAAGAAAGAATTGTGGTGAGACCCTTCAGCTGCATATGAGTATTGACTAGTGGTCACCATGATGAAAATTTTCCTGTACGGGAGCATAAATCTGAAGGGGCAGGAATTCAACTGTGATAGAGTTGTATGTTACTTGGATGTTGCCACCTATCGTTTGCTAGGCAACAGAATATGTAGGCCTCCTCGTGCATGGATCGTGATGAAGATCAATTTAACCAACATAAGGGGCTTCCATACTTTTAGATAGGGAGCTGGGAAAATTTGTGGGGAACCGACTTATGTTTTCCAGTGACTTACTTATGTTTTCCTTCATACATTATGGAGGAACCCCAAGGGTAAGTGGTGTGGCACAGACCATCCTAATCCACAACCTGCACATTTGTTTGCTTTATAAATCATCCTCCAAACATCTGCTTCCACTTGGTTGAGTTGCAGCCAAGTGAGTATATGGTTCCAACACTCCATAATTCAGCAACATTTCCTGCTGGTCTCTTTGTTCAGTTGAGCACTTTCCAGCTGCCCTTCCCTGTGAATTCAGCTATAATAACAATACCAGCACCCTGTTCAAATAGAGTAACCATGCATCTCCAGATTCTGACAATGTTTTGTGGACATAGATCTATTTCCTAACGCAAGCAATGGCTCAGAGTTTCCTGAGTAGTGTCCATCTTTCACAAACCCCAAATGTTAACTTTGCTGAAAGCAGACATTGATTTCACTGGTTCAGAAGGTCCCAGGTCTCGGACAGGGGCAGGCCCCTGAATGACATGGTGGATTGACATGGATGGGAAAGAACATGCCCAACCCAGGAAACTCCTCTAGTGGAGTGAACATCACCAGTAGCCTGTCCTGGCGCAGCCATGGCCAAGAAAGCCCGCCGTTCCCTCTGTTTCCTCAGGGATGTTGGCATGGCCCCTTCTATTCTTGCCAGTACAAAATAGAGTGGAAAAACTTGTCTTGCACACTGTTCATGCAGATCAATTCATTACGACAGTGCATCGAGGCAGTATAAGATAAAACAAGAGCAGAATGCAGAATAAAGGGTCGCAATTACAGAATAAGTGCAAAAAGTGCTGGTAGGTAATCAGGCGCAGGGTCATAACCAAGTAGATTGTGAGGTCAAGAGTCCATCTTATTGACTGCGGAGCTAGTCAATAGTCTAATAATCGTGCAAAACAGAGTGAATGTCTGTGAACAAAGTTGTTACGCAGCTAGGAGACAGAATAGAACAGAAACATACAGTCTTACGTGTGAGGTAAAATAGAAAAAGGAGAAATTACCTGTTGAATTAAAGTTTAATTTGAAATGTTCAACAATGTGGTTTCCCCATAGGCATGAGTTTCTCCAAAGTACAGGAAAGCATATTGTGAGCATCAAATACGAAATTTTACATTGGAGGATGTGCAGTAAATGGCTACTTCATTTGGAAGGACTTTTAGCCAAGGCATGGAGGGCTACTAAGTTTGCCAACTTTCTCACTCCCAAATAAGGGACAAAAGTAGCAGTCAAATACGGGACACTTGTGTTTACCTCGAGAAAGACTACCATCACCATGAAGCCTTGCGCGGGCACCAGTGAGCACATACGTGACAT
Source organism: Mobula hypostoma (assembly GCF_963921235.1). Taxonomy (NCBI): domain Eukaryota; kingdom Metazoa; phylum Chordata; class Chondrichthyes; order Myliobatiformes; family Myliobatidae; genus Mobula; species Mobula hypostoma. Next base: position 58,165,889 of record NC_086111.1, on the reverse strand, counting down.
GCACATGCGTGTACGTGCTGATTTTTTTCTACAAAATGGTTTTGGCTTAATCTTCCTGATCCTGATCCACTGTACATACATTATTTCTACTTTATATAGGCTGTGTATTTATCATATAATTCCTGCTTTTACTATATGTTAGTGTTATTTTAGGTTTTATGTGTTATTGGTATGATTTGGTAAGTTATTTTTTGGGTCTAGGAACGCTCAAAAATTTTTCCCATATAAATTAATGGTAATTGCTTCTGCGCTTTACGTCATTTCGGCTTACGAATGGTTTCATAGGAACGCTCTACCTTAGCGGGGGAGATATGGGACAAACCAATTTAGCCCAATATACGGGATGTCCCGGCTAATATGGGACAGTTGGAGTGCATCCAGCTTCAGCTTCTAACAGACCGTGTTAAGGATTTGGAGCTAGAAATGGATGAACTCCGGATCATTTGGGAGGCTGAGGAGTTGATAAACTGTTCATGCAGGGAGGTAGTTACACCCAAAGTGTAGGGCACAGTAATTGGATGACTCTCAGGAGGGTGAAAGGAGATAGGCTACCAGTACAGAGTACCCCTCTGGCCATTCCCCTCAACAACAGGTATATCACTCAGGATACATTGTGGGGGGGACATCCTAGCAGAGGAAAACCACAGTGGTCAGGTCTTTGCTACTGAGTCTGGTTCTGTGAATCAGAAGGGGAGGGGTTGAAGAGGTGATCTGTAGTGATAGTGGATTTGTTAGTAAGGGAAACAAAGGATGTTCTGTGTACTAGACCAAAATTCCAGTTTGGTTTGTTACCTCCTGGTTGCCAGGGTCAGGGACATCCTGTATTGAGCCCGCAGTGGATGGTGGAGGGGGGGCAGTTGGAGGTTATGGTCCATGTTGGTACCAATGACATGGGTAGGATGGGTGACGAGACCTTGCAAAGTGAGTTCAGGGAGTTAGGTGCTAAGTTAAAGGAAAGGATTTCCGGGGCTGTAATCTCAGGATTGCTACCCATGCTACGTGCTAGTGAGGCCAGAGGTAGGAAGATCATACGGTTTAACACATGGCTAAGGAGTTGGTGTAGGAGGGAAAGCATAAGTTTTTCAGATCATTGGGCTCTCTTCTAGGGAAGCTGGGACCCGTACAGAAGAGAAGGTTTGCACACCTGAACTGGAGGGGGACGAATATCCTAGCAGGAGGGTTTGCTAGTGCTGCACGGGGTTGGAGGGGGTGTTAAACTAGAGATACAAGGGAGTGAGAACCAGAGCGCCAGAATAGATAGTGGAGTGGTTGTGGAGAAAGATGTTAACTTACACACAAAGTCACGAATCGAAAGATTGGGCATGGTGGGATTAATGTTTGAGCTGTGTATGCTTCAATGCACGTATTGTAGAAAAGGCAGATGAGCTTAGGGTATGGATCAACATATGGAATAATAATATTGTAGCCCTTACTGAGACCTGGTTGCAGGAGGGACAGGACTGGCAGCTCAGTGGTCTGGGGTTTTATTGTTTTAGATGTGACAGAGCGCAAGGGATTCAAGGGGAAGGGTGGCATTACTAGTCAGGGATATGTTACAGCTGTGCTCAGTCAGGACAAACAGGAGAGCTCACCTAGTGAAGATTTATGGTAGAGCTGAGGAGTAAGAAAGGTATGACCACGTTAATGGGATTATATTCTGAGCACGCAACAGTCCACGGGATATGGAGGAGCAAATTTGTAGAGATCATAGACTGTTGCAAGAAATACCAGATTGTGACAGTAGGGGATTTTAACTTTCCATGTATTGACTGGGACCCCGTACTGTAAAAGGGCTGGATAGGAAATAGTTTGTCAAAGGTGTTTAGGAAAGTTTCCTTAGTGAGTACATAAAAGTCCCAACTAGAGAGAGTGTGATACTAGATTTCCTACTAGGGAAATGAGACGGGGCAGGTGACAAATGTTTGTGTAGTGAAACATTTTGCAACTAGTGATCATAATGTTAGATAGATCTGGTCCTCAGGCTGAGATTCTAAATTGGAGAAAGGCCAATTTTGATGGTATCAGAAAGGATCTAGCAAGTGTGGAGTGGGACAATTGCTTGGCAAAGGTGTCTTTGGTAAGTGGGGGGCCTTTAAAATGAAATTTTGAGATTACAGAATTTGTATGTTCCTATTAGAGTAAAAGGCAAGGATAACAGGCTTATAGAACCTTGGTTTTTGAGAGATGTTGAGGCCCTGGTTAAGAAAAGGCCGGCACATACCAGATATAGACAAGCAGGAACAAATTATGTACAATTTGCAGATGACACCAAGATTGACCGTGAAGTGAATAGTGAGGAAGACTATCAAAGTTTGAAGCTGGATCTGGACCAGCTGGAAAAGTGGGCTGAAAAATGACAGATGTAATTTAATGCAGTAAAGTGTGAGGTGTTGCACTTTGGCAGGTCTTACATGGTAAGTGGTGGGGCACTGAGGAATGTGGTAGAACAGAGGGATCTGGGAATGCAAATCCATAATTCCTTGAAAGAGACATCACAGGTACAGTAGATAGGGTTGTAAAGAAAGTTTTTGGCAATTGATGGTCAAGTTTGCAGCTGATATAAAGTTAGGTTGAGGACAGATAATGTTGAAGAAGTACTGAGTCTGTAGAACTTGGACAGATTAGGAGAATGGTTAGAGAAGTGGCAGGTGGAATAAAGGCATAGATTATTTTCTAAACAGGGGAGCAAATTTAGAAATTGGAGATGTAAAAGAACTTGAGAGTCTTTGTGCAGGATTCCCTGAAGGTTAACTTGAAGGTTGAGTTGGCCAAAAGGAAGGCAAATGCAATGTTAGAATTCATCTTGTGAGAACGAGAATATAAAAGCAAATATATAACGCTGAAGGTTTATGTGGCATTGGTTCAACTGCTCTTGGAATATGGTGATCAGTTTTGAGCCCCTTATTTAAGAAAGGATGTGTTGGCATTGGAGAGGGTTCATAGAAGATTCCAGGAATGAAAAGGTATGAGGTTTTATAGCTGACATTTAGAAGAATGAGGGTGGGGAAGGGAATCTCATTGAAACTGATATTGAAAGGTCTAGATAGAGTGGACATGCAGAGAACGGTTTCTAAAGTGGGAGAGTTCTGGAAGAAGAGTTGGGACCAGTGAACAACACGACTAAGGGCAATTTCCTCCAGATGGTTCACAAAACTACTTCTTCTACCTTTCTTTTTCAAATGCGGTTCTGCTGCTGTTGGAGCTTTGGTGGTGTATTTTCGGGCCAATTGAGCAATCTAGTGCTTTGCTGTCTCCAAGGGGGTTCAGTGAGGTTTTGAGTGAAGCGTGCAGCCTCAAGGCCAAGAATCCTAAAGATTGGGTGCCAAGCCACAATTGACCCCATTTATCACCGATCTTGCCAATTGAAACGTCAAGGAAGATTGAAATCATCAAGGCGAGACAGATGGAGAGTGGATATTCAACGCCATCTACCAGCCTCTCGCACATTGCTGCCGGAGGAAGGTGTCTGTGTGTGACCATCTGTCTCTCCCTCTTACTCGATATTACTAGAGGATTGTGCTGGAATCCTGGGTCTCTAGCAAGGTTTAATTGAAGCAATTTGTAGATTGGACTCCGTAATTCACGTTTCAGCTCACTCCTTTTTTTTGTTGCTATTTTGGTCATTTTTGATCGGGGCAACCTGCAGATATCAAACGACACAGTGCTAGGTTGAACTGAACTGAGCTGGATTGAATATGTCTGGACTGTTTTGATTTTGTGTTTTATATTCTGTGTTTTTTTGCTCTTTTTTGCTCTTTGCACGATTTGTTTTTTCTTGTGTGTTGGGGAGGTTGGTTTGATGACTTTCTTTGAATGGGTTCCATGGTTTTCTTGCTTTTGTGGTTGTCTCTGGGAAGATGAACCTCAGTGTTGTATACTGCATACATAGTTTGATAATAGATGTACTTTGAATCTTTGAGTCTAGGACGAGAGGGCACACCCTCAGAGTACAAGGGCACCCCTTTAGAACAGAGATGAGGATGAATTTCTTTATCCAGAGGGTGGTAATCTGTGGAATTCAGCCACAGATGACTGTGGGGTCAAAGTCATTGGGTATATTGAAAGTAGGGGTCAATAAGTTTTTGATTGATAAGGGTGTCAAAGGTTATGGGAGAAGGCAGTCGATTGGTTATTGAGGGGGTAATAAATCAGCCATGATAGAATGGCAGAGCAGACTCGATGGGCCGAATGACCTAATTTTGCTTCTATTTTATATGGTCTGGGGGGTGGAGGGTTATGAGAATGATCCTGGGAATGAAAGAGTTAACTTACGAGGAGCATTTTTGATGGCTCTGGCCATGTATTCGCTGGAGTTTAGAAGAATGAGGGGCATCTTATTGCAATCTACTGAATATTGAAAGGCCTTAGAATGGCTGCGGAGAAGCTGTTTTCATTGGTTGAGAGTCTGGAACCAGAGGGCACAGCCTCACAAGAAGGATGTCCCTTTAGAAGAGAGATGAGGAAGAATTTCTTTAGCCAGAGGTTTGTAAATGAAGGGGTTAACCAATGAGGAATATTTATGGTGGTTTTGTGCCTGTACTCACTCGAGTTTAGAATGAGAGGGGATGTGGGGGAACTCATTGAAACCTACCTAATATTGAAAGGCCAAAACAGTGGATGTTTAGACGATGTTTCCAATTGTGGGAGAGTCTAGGACCAGAGGGCTTTGCCTCAGAATAGAAGGACATCCTTTAGAACAGAGAGGGAGGAATTAGTGGGTGGGTGGTGAATCTGTGGAATTCATTGCTACACCCGGCTGTGGAAGTCAAGTCATTAGATATATTTAAAGTGAAGGTTGATAGGTTCTTAATTAATAATGGTGAGAAGGCAGCAGAATGGGGTTGAGAGGGATAATTAATCAGCCATGATAGAATGGCAGAACAGAATTGATAGGCCAAATGGCCTAATTCTGCCCTTATGGGTCTATTTAAAGCAGTTTCTTCATTAGTAAAGATTTTGAAGGTATAGGGAGAAGACAGGAGAATGGGATGACAGCAGATTCAATGGGCTGAATGGCCTAATTCTGGCTCTGTGACTCTACTTCCAGTGGATTTGGAGGGATTTGCAGAGAGAAGATTAGTGGCATTATCTCGAACCTTGTAGGTAGTGCACGTCTAAAAAGGATACAGGAGTAGTGGGATACCAGCACTGAAAGCTCTCCACCCACATGAGAAAGAAGCTGTGTTAATTACAGGTGAACTGAATGAAGCCTGTTGGACTGGATGTATTTCATCAAGAGAAGGTGATAAAAATCATTTAAGTTCATTTTAAAAGAGTTGAAGATCACTTTAGAAGTATTTAAATATTCAACTGCTTCTTCCTCAAGTCACAGTGCAAACAGCTGAACATGTTCTTCTGTCTTTCCTATTAAAGGAACGGTCTTGGAGAAAAAAGCCAACCACTCCAGTGATGACTTAGTTACTTCTCGATCCACAACCACTGCCACTCTAGGATCTACAGCTCCTCCTACAACATCCCTAACTCCATCATGGGATCCCCCCACCTCTATTCCTGCCTTAGAGGAACCCGTTCATGAAGAAATTAAACGTAAGTTATTTCAGTTTCTTCTTGGTAAAGTGCAATGAAATAGACAAATGGTATTGATTCAGTAACTTAAGCTGCTCTCCAGCACTCCATGGCCAATGAACAATTAAGTTATTTGGAAATGTAGTCACGATTTGGTAATGTATGAACTGTGTTGGCAATTTGAGTACAAGCTCCCACAAAGAGATTTTGAAGATTTCCACCTCATATTGTTTTTAATATTTGATAGGCCATTGGGAACATCTCTACTGCCAATCACTAAAATAGACCCATGAGATCTTTTGTGTCTGCTTCACAGGCCAGAAAGCCTTTCTTTAATATTTTATCAGTAGCAGTGTGGGGCTTCCTTGGATTACAAAGGATTTTTCGATTGGGACGACAGCATAACCTTTGAAAATGCCACTGAATTAGGTGTGGGTGATTCCGTGAGTATAAGGACCCAGTGGAAAAAAAGATACTGCAAATGGGAGAAACATCTGCTCTTCATACTTACGTGTTTCCAAGGTTAAAAGTACTTGAGTCATGTGATAAGAAAGTACAGAATGAGATTATTCAGTTCATTGTGCTGGTACGAGCTGTTTAATTATCTCCAGTCCAAAGTTTTTTTTCAATTAAAAAGGATGCTCTTCATTTTTGAGAGTTAATCCTATTCTGTTTTGAAAGTTTTACCATCACCTTTTTGGGTGATGCTTTTAGTTTCACAATCACTGCAAAAAATTATTGCCAGATGTTGCTAACAGCTTTTATCAATGACCTCTTACCAATCCTTTGGCTGCTCCTTATATTTCTTACTCAAAAGCTTTCAAAATTCAAAATAATTCCATTAAAACTCTCTCTTCTGAGAACAGTCCTATTTTCTCCAACACTTAACAAATCTGAAGCCTTTAATTTCAGTAAATCTCCTCTATACATTTTTTTAACCTTGATGTATTTCCCAGCATAGTTTGCAGAGCTGCTTACAATACTTTGGAGACTAACAAGCTTTTCATGAAAGGATAGTTGTATTCCATACAACTAATTATACGACTCCGTCATGTCTTCATAACTGTCTTCTCAACTTGTCCAGTAATTTATTTATGTTAACTCTCACTGCTTCTGTGCCTGCATCTCCATTAAAATTCTACTATTTATAATAATAACCCTTCTCAATTTCAAAATCAAAATTAATCCATACACACTTATCAGTCTTGAACTTAATATGCTTTTTTTGTAAGTCTTGACTATTTCTGAGTTTTCTCCTACTAGTAATCTTTGAAATTGTGTACTATATATCCAAGTCCAGGACATTCACATCTACTAAAGAGAGCAGTGGTAACATCCCTGAAGCCTTACAGGTGTGACTGCAAATCCTCATTCATTTTTAACATAACAATTTGTCACTGTTCTCAACTTTCTGTCCTTTACCCTACTTTGTATTGGCAAACATTATACCATTAAATCCATGCACTTTAAAGAAAGAGTTGTAATCAGGGGATATTTGTGACAACAGAAATGGTTTACAATTATGTTGTTGAAATGACAGAACTCAGAGGAGTTGTAGCCATTGTATTGTACAGAACTAAAAGAACATTCATCCAGTACAGGAGATGCAGTGTTGTAGTCATAAAGTGCTTAGTGAAGAAAGTCAAGATAGTGATGACACAAGAAGAGGCAGCTCTCTGTTTGAATGACCTCCAAGACCCATTTGGGACTATATTGTCTGTTAGGGCACTACTGGCTTCTTAGCACCTTGCCATGCTGCACTGAGGTGCAAGGATGGTTCAAGGTGATATCATTTTCCCGGACAGGTACATGAAGCTCTTTCATTGTCACCAGTAGAATGGCAGTAGGCAATCGATGGACAATAGCAGAACTGCCAGAAACAGGGCACTTGGAGACAACTGCCTCTTTGACATGATGTAACCTCAGGTTTCTAAGAGTTACTGTAGGAATCCATCATCCTAACTTGGGAGTTCCTTGTAGGTTGTAGAGTTGATCTGGTAACATCATTTTGCATAGAGTTAGTTAATGCAACATAGAGGAATGTTCTGACTATTGTGAATGGAGGCTTCACACGAATGATCACCAGGAATTTCAAATGCCAAATTCTTTTCTGGTATGATTGAAGTGTTTAAATTGGGTGACAGCAGCGACACTATTCGGCACATGTGAAGGCAACCAAAGAAACTTTCTTATTTCTGGAGAACAATTCTGCACGAAGTTTTGTGGCGTATTGAGGCAACCTGCTTGTTGATGAAGGAAAACTTCAGATTTCCCTTACAGCAATAAAGTCTTCCCACTGCAAAGTGAACCTCTTTCTGCATTTGTGAAAGGTCACATCCTGCCTCAGTGGAGTTTTGCCAGGTTGGAAGAAGTCTGTAACTTGTATCTAGCCGTGAATTTTGAATGTGTAGATTTTAGATATTTTGTTTTGGCTGTTTACGGTGCCTTGAGCACCTGTTTACTTTTATTAGGAGATTACATTCGCTCTTTTCATGACTTTTAGGTGGGTGTTATGTTTTGTAACTACAAAGCATTAAATTAATTCAAAAGAAATGCGGGTCTAACTTCAGGTTTACTGTAAGCAAAGTGCACATGTATGATGTGGTAGCATGATGATATATGCAATTCATTTATTTATATATATATATATATATATATATATATATATATATAACCTGTAATGAATTATTTAAATGAACAAGAATGCTTAACAACATATTTACAAATTACTCAACTATTACTGAAATACCACAATAGTGGGCATTTTGAACACAGCTTTTTGTAGGAGGTCTCCTGCACTGAAGGAATAAACCTCTGTTGGAGAAATACCAAAATAGTGGTATCATTCAATAAGATAGTTTTTAATTCTTCATCTGTAACAGAACAGGTTGGCAATGCTAATTCTCCTGCTAATCTTACCCTTTGCCCAGTTAGTCACTCCTCCTCGTTCTGTCTCTGGTCTAGTTTCCTCAGTAGTTCACACACTTTGCACTCCCATTCTGCAGTTCTTGGGAGTTCACCATTTACACAGCCCAACAGTAAAACAATTGCTAGCTTGACTAATCAAAACAATGCCTTCAGTTAACATGTTCTGCTTGCCTACAACTCGTAAAAACAGGGATTCTAGACAAAAGCATTCCAACAGTTTCATTTATTTTCACTCACACTGGTGTAAAGGTTTGTTGACAGCGGGCTCAAAAGAACCGAGGGCCATTTAGGGGTATCCTAAAATAGTGCCTGGGTTAGTGGGAGCAGGTGCATTACACTTTACGCAGACAGATTTAAAACCCTCAGTTTGGCTTTGCTGAGGGCTGTGGAGGTTGGGTTTGACTGTTGGTGAATAGTTATACTGGAAAGTTAACATCAAAGTGTGTTGTGGAGAAAGCCTCTGTGTATTTGTAAAATTTGGTACATGTTTGTTTTAATTTGTCTAGTTGTAAATATTTTTTTTCTTTTTGGGCATCTTTTGCTTCTTTTCACCTGGAACTGTATAAAATCCCATTGCATGAATGCGCTGTTGTGGCTTACCATCTTTTTTTTCAACTGTTGATCCTCGTTGGGCATGTTTACCCACACCTGATAGGGAGGTGTGACCGCATCCATTCTCCTGTGAAGTTAGCAAAAAGACCAAGGTTTGTTGTATAGCTTCTCTTCAATTCTGTGGCTGTTGCTCTGTTATCTTCCATTATGGAGTACTCCCAAGCAACTTGTCAACATTTGCATTGTTTATGGGGCTTAGTAGACTGCAGGTGTATCATGACTGGCCACTATTCTCATGACTGTGAATGAAATTGTTCTCTTAGGAGTTATAGTGATCAGAAAGTTCAGCATGCAACTTTTTATTACAATCTGTTCATGACAAATATGGTACCTTGCCAATTTTAATGTTGAAAGGCTAGGCAGAGTAGATGTTGAAAGGATGTTTCTCATGGTGGGAGTTAGGACAAGAGGGCACAGCCTCAGGATAGAGGGGCACCCTTTCAAAACAGAGATGCGGAGAAATTTCTTTAGCCAAAGGGTGGTGAATTTGTGGAATTTGTTGCCACATGCAGCTGTGGAGACCAGGTCGTTGGGTGTATTTAAGACAGAGATTTATAGGTTCTTGATTGGACATGGCACCAAAGGTTATTGGGAGAAGGCTGGGAACTGGGGTTGAGGAGGGGAAAAGAAAGTATCAGCCATGATTGAATGGTGGAGCAGACTCGATGGGCCAGATGGCCTAATTCTGCTCCTATGTCTTATGGACCCCTACCATTAACCAAGGGGTTGTAGATGCCAGGTTGGGAACCCCCAGTCTAGTGACAATCTAGTAGTTTAATTACTTTAGAACCAGATGGCTTACAGATATGCAAATGTAAATGAATGATTAGTGAAACAATATGAAAATTGCAGAAGTATAAAACAAAAACCTACACTGTCATGGAAATCTATAGTACCTTTGATGTACACTTACTTGTATAGGTTAATATACAAAAATATGCATTATTCATGTATTCCAAATAGTTTATTCAATGCAACACTTCTAGCACTTAGTTTCTACATGTTATTGATTAATATCTTCTAATTTTCAAATAAATTAATGCACATAATTTTTTATTTCTGTCACCTAGTTGGTAATTAACACGCGCATAATAGCATAGTGCCAAGTGTTATTAGCTTGTCTGTACCATTTGTCCTCACCTGAAGCTGACGAGAAAGATAATCAGTAGTTGTCCGCAGCCTAAACCTTCCCCAAAGATTTATGAACAGGGTAGGCAAAAGTGTCAATAACAATAGTGTTTTGGATTGACCTTCATTAGCCCTAAATTTGTCATTTTGCTTCTTGGACAATGTTTCTCCTTTCTTCCAATTGAATAACGTGATATAAAATCCCATCTTTGCCTCTCTGTAGTTGGTGGAAACTCTACCTTTCAGAATCATTTATCTTTAAGGAAGGATGTGGAAGCATTGGAAAGGGTACAGAGGAGATTTACCAGGATGCTGCCTGGTTTAGAAAGTATGCATTATGATCAGAGATTAATGGAGCTAGGGCTTTACTCTTTGGAGAGAAGGAGGATGAGAGGAGACATGATAGAGGTGTACAAGATAATAAGAGGAATAGATAGAGTGGATAGACAGTGCCTCTTCCCCAGGGCACCACTGCTCAATACAAGAGGGCATGGCTTTAAGGTAAGGGGTGGGAAGTTCAAGGGGGATATTAGAGGAAGGGTTTTTACTCAGAGAGTGGTTGGTGTGTGGAATGCACTGCCTGAGTCAGTGGTGGAGGCAGATACACTAGTGAAGTTTAAGAGACTACTAGACAGGTATATGGAGGAATCTAAGGTGGGGGCTTATATGGGAGGCAGGGTTTGAGGGTCGGCACAACATTGTGGGCCGAAGGGCCTGTACTGTGCTGTACTATTCTATGTTCTATGTTTAATAAGGCAGCACGGTATCATAGTGATTAGCATAATAATTTAACAGCACCAGTGATCACTGATTGGGGTTCAGTCCCCTCTGTTGACTGTAAGGAGTTTGTACATTTTCCCTGTCACCGTGTGGGTTTCCTCTGACAGCTTCGGTTTCTTCCCACATTCCAAAGATGTACAGTTAGGGTTAATAAGTTGTGGCCATACTATACTGGCAGTGGAAACATGACATAGTTGTGGGGTGCTCCCAGCACAGCTCTCGCTGATACGATTTGATGAAAATGACACATTTCACTGTGTGTTTTGAAATTTTGATGTATATGTGACAAGTAAAGCTGATCTTTAAATCTTTACTATGAATCATGTTGAACCGGTTGGTGTAAAATCGTTGTTCTGCTCACAGCAGTGATTTTTATTCACGTGTCAGTTGATCTCCAGCAGGGGTTCCCAACCCGGGGTCCTCAGACCCCTCGGTTAATGGTAAGGCTCCAGGGCATAAGAAAGGTTGGTTAACCCCTGACTTCACAGATGTCTGCATAGAGATGAAATGTCAACTCTATAGTATGGATAGATGTATACATGATGGTAGGCTGCATACAGCCGTTTCTGATTCCTGATGTTTCAAAGTAAACTGAGGTGTTGAATAACAGTTGATTCATTCCAAATGCTGCATTTTGTCTCATTTTCCGTTGACAATATTTGCATGTATGTACGCTCTGTTGGAGGTATTGAAAAGTGGTCATGAGATGACTGCTCCTATCTCTACAGATCAGTTTTTGTCTTTTAGCACTTTGGATAGCGGTACAAATTGAATCACAGTTCAATCATTTTGGGACATATGTGTAACAGATTCTGTTTTTTGACTCCAGTCTCTGGTGATTGTATTGATTTTTTTTTTAGCATTTTAAGGGGGAAGGATAAAGAGAAAATTAGAAGCATACTTACATCTATATGTGGAAAACTGTACCTATGGATTTGGATCTGCTAGTAGGACAACTCATCTCCCTTAAAGGCAATAGCATCGTTTTAAAAAAAACACGCAATTTGAACATTTGATATTAATAAAGCATTTGTCATTTTCCTCAAAGACAAATCTTGATGCAAAATACTGAATTTAAGCAACAATCTTTTGTTTCCCAGGTTTTTTCTTTGACACAATGATGAATAGGTTTCATTGTTGGTACAAAAAAGGTTCAGCTTGAGAAGTACAGGGTGAATGCATTTCTGACATTTCCGTTCCAAGACATATTAACTCTTGCATGGCAGAAGTACTGCAGTACCATATGTACAATACTATAATGATATCCCAATTTACAACAGCCCTCTGGAATTTCATTTACATTTTATGGAAACATTTTTCTTCTCTCCTGGGATGCCAATTTTATTTGCCCTCTTGACATAAAAGGAGAAAGTCCTGGAGGTACCCAGCAGGTCAGGCAGCATCCTCAGAGAAGGTAACTGACCGCAATTCAGGGCGATGACCTTTCTTGGGCTTCTCTTTATCAACGTTGGAAATGAGCTTTCTTGTACATTACTACATTACAGGAAGCTGCCCTGAAGCTGGCGTGGACCTCACTGTTACAGAGAACTGAACAGAGTTCACATCCATGCTATCACCTTCAATTTTCCTGTGTCTTATTCGTTCTGAACTCTTTATTGAATTTATGAGGAGCAATGAGTTGGTTTTGTTCAAAATGGTGGGACTCAGAGTGTTTTAAAATGGACTTAACATTTGACACCAAAATATATATTACAGCAACTGAAGATGGGTTTTAAAGGAGTGATTTAAAGGATGAATGAAGAGGCTTAGGAAGGGAATTCTAGAGAGAAGCTGTTGAAGACAGTCATCAATGATGTAATGGTTAAATTAGGGGATCATTTAAAAGCTACAATTGAAAGGGTACAGCTATCCCAGTATATGTATTACAGGACCAGAAGGTATTATAGAGGGAAGGAGAGATTTGACTGTGGAAGGAGTTTGAACAAGGATGGCGATCTTACCTCTGAGGCTGTTCAACCGGGAGGCGCTGTGCCCAGCTTGCATTGGAATGATGGGCAAAATGGACTTTGTATGGATTAGGAAGCAGAGGCTGAAATTTGGCTGGTCAAATTTATGCACAGTAGAATGGGAGATGGTGATCTGTAAGGATCAAAAAGCTATAAATGAGGGTTTCAGCAGCAGTGACCAGAAATGAGTAAAGTTAAGAGATATAACGAGATCAACGGGATAATAATGTTAAAAAGTCAGCATGACCATAATGGGCAGGACACTTGTAATAGAGTCGTGGAAAAGTACAGCTCAGAAACAGACCCTTCAGCCCATCTAGTCCACACTGAACAATTTAAACTTGGGGTATAATTTTGAGATAGAATCAAACGTGACTTTGTGGGGATTTTGGAGATATCATGTTCCCATGGCATTGTGTTCTCATGCATCCCCATGGCAGAGGTCACAAGGAGGGCTTCTGTCAAACAACCAAAGACGGGTTCCTGCAATAAATAATGTCACTTGTAAAAGCTGCATAATGCAAAAATGCAAGTGAATTGACATTCAGCCAATTTACTTGTTTGAATAGTTTGGAGCATCTTGTACGTTGATGGAGCTACTTCCATCATAATCTGACTTAAGTGCTGTAAATGGCAGTACAGTTAGATAAGCAGACATTGCATCACAGAATGCTTACTTTGAGCCAACCACATTGTTGATGTGACTGATCCAATGAAGTTTCTGTTCAATGAAGATCTCAAGTACTGATATGATGAGGCTTATCACCACTGTCAGCATTGATGAACATAGAATATGACTGAACCCTCCATTAAGATTAAAGTACACGTTAACCCAATTTTGACATCACAAATTGGTGATATTCAGCCTCTTATTTAAGCAAATAATCTAATTCATTATCAAATATGCTTGGTAATTGCTTTTTACAAATGAAAAAGTAAATCCTGATCTGATGAAGGGTTTTGACCTGAAATGTCGACTATTTATTCAATTCCATAGAAGCTGCCTGACCTGCTGAGCTCTTCCTGCATTTTGTGTGTGTTGCTCTGGATTTCAGGCACCTGCAGAATCCCCTGTGTCCTTATTCATACACTGTAAATAATATATTTTAAATCTTCTCATCCGAACATGCTTGAAGTCCTAGAGGAACTTGTATGTTTTCCTCAATGAACCAGAACTGTATATTTCTTACCTATCTTAGAACATAGATATTTGAGCTCTTCACAGTAAAGCCAAGGTTTAGGAATTTTACTTCCTGGTTGTTTTACAAACTTGCCAAGTTTTCTTTCACATTGCTGCCAAACATCTGTTTATTGAAATGACGGTTCAACAAATTAGATCTGGACAACAGTCCATGAGGCCTTATCCGACTCAACAAAATACAGCCAGTAATTACCATTAATCTGGACGAGGTGTTTGTTCGTTGTTCCAAATGGTGCTTCATATATTGACAACACATTGTTTTGAAGAAGGAGTCATAAAGATTTGCAAAATCAGCCCATAGTTTTCTGGAACGTTTTGCTTTTGCTCTGGACTAAATACTGAGAAATGCATGTTATACAAGAACATTTGTGTATAATTAAATTACTATGGTTTTATTTTGGTACATTATTAAGAAATTAATGACAGAGATTCTTAGCAAGGTTTAGAATTTGATACAGTTAGTATGCAAGTTTAACATGAGAAGCAGAATAAATAAATTTGATTGAAAAAACTCCAGTTATTTTACCTATCCATGTCTCTTGTTATACTTAAGAGATATTTTCTCAGCAATCTGATATAAAGTAGCTAAACTTAAGTACTGTACAATATGGCAACTAAAACCTTAATAAATCTGTCATTAAAATATTTGTAAAGTTTTAAAGTCACTTGAAGTTTGGGAGGCTTACATGCATCTGTATTCATTCCGTTTTAGCAGGGCTGGAGGGGTAAGCAGAAATATGGGCTGCCACTCAGCAGGGAATTGAATATAATGATAATTACATATTATGTGGAACAAGGTCTCTCTTTGGCTCTTGTTTAGGATTGAGGTTAAGATGGTGAAGCAATGACACAGCACAGCTAAGTTATAATTTTTAAAGGCAGGCAGTCAATACTGAAGGGGAACCAGAAGGGCGACAAACTCATCTGAAATATTAATGCAAGAACTAAGGGACAAATATGTGTGAACTACTTGCCCTTGTCTTCCCATGTAATTAGTGTGCATTCATCATGTCATGCCTTGGATTTGTTTATTCGAAAGAGCAATCACTCACTCTGGTTTAAAATGCAACGTGCATGTCACACTTAAAGCAATACCCCGTTTTGTTACAAAAAGATAGCAATTCATGACACTGCTACTGATTAAAAATTTCTCTGATGCTGACAGGCACATAACACATTCTTGCAGAACTCAGACCTGCAGTATTCACATGATACTGTGTTAATCAGGTGCTCTCAAAGACTTGTTAATTTCATCATTGTAGAGCCTGTCAAACAGCTGATAAAAGAAAATTAAATTTAACTCTGGGACTGGGGTCAAATAATAACTTTGAATCCATTAAACTTTGTAGAAAAGCAATATTTTGTACCACATATAGTCTAAAGTAAGGACATTAACCTGTTGAGGGTACTTTAAACTCCCATACATAGAATGCAAATCATGCCAGATTCTAGAATTTCATTAATAAACGCTTGTTAACAATGTAGAAGGAAAAATGTAGAGGTATTTATGACTTTTTATTATTTTGTTCAACTTTTTTTATTACTAGCTTCAATAACGTCGATTTCCATAATGAAAGCTTAGGTTTCCTTTGTCTCAGGCCAGTCCTTCCCTCTTCTCCCACCAGTGACAGCAGGAGCAGGCAAGAGCAATTTTTTGTTGAAAATTGACAGAAGACAGTTCAAAATAAAGTTATTATCAAAGTACTCTTACGTTAGCATATATTATCTTGAGATTCATTTAATTGCAGGCATTTACATGGAAAAAAGAAATAGATTAAATTAGATTATGAGGACACTCAGTCCTCATTTATTGTCATTTAGAAATGCATGCATTAAGAAATGATACAATGTTCCTCCAGAGTGCTATCACACAAAAACAGGACAAACCAATCCATCTGAAAACTTCGAGCCTCCGACCAGCCCCTCCGATACAGCCTCCCGAGCGCCATCCTCTGCCGAGCGTCTTTGACCTCATCCCGGCCACCAAAACAAGCAAAGCCGAGGACTCAGAGGCCTACTCCTCCGGAGATTCCGGACCACACAGTAGCTGCAGTAGCGAAGCGGGCATTTCAGAAGTTTCTCCAGATGTTCCTCCACGCTCTCACGTCCGTCTCCATCAAATCAGAATTGTGCACGGTACCCTACTTAACAAATACAGATATGATTTCAGAGCGGCCGCGCGCGCTGTGTCGCGCCACCATTTTCTCCTCCTCCTGGAGTTTATGAAAAACTATACATAAAGACTGACCAATGTGCAAAAGAAGGCAAACTGCAAATAAAAATACTAAGAACTTGAGTTGTTAAGATCGGTGAAAGTGAGTCTGTAGGCTGTAGAATCAGTGCAGAGTCGTGGTGAGTGAAGTTATCCATGCCAGTTCAGGAGGCTCATGGTTGTTGGGTAATAACTGTTCCTGAGCTCGGTGATGTGGCACCTAAGGATTCTGCACTTCCTGCCAATTGGAAGTAGTGAGAAGAGGGCGTGGCCTGGATGGACAGGGTCTTTGATTGCTGCTTTCTTGTGACAGCGCTCCATGTAAATACATTCAATGGTAAATGTATTCCTCAACGCCTCCTCCTTCCCCGCCACCAGCTCTGACATGGACCATCCCTTTATTCCTCATGACTTCAACTGAACTCATGAGAAAATGACTGCACATTTAAGCCAATAATCTTATACTTGTGTAATGCCAGAGAATGGAGACAAATCTCACATACAAAATCTGCCGGGAGTAACCCAGTGGAAGAACTGAGCAGGCCAGGCAGCATCTATAGGAAACGGTAAGCGGTCGAGGTTAAGGGCTTGTTTACTCTTTTCTATACTGTATATGGTGCCTAGCCTGCTGAGTTCCACCAGCATTTTGTGTGTGTTGCTCGGATTTCCAGCATTTGCAGATTTTCTCATGGTTGTGATAGCCTAGTGGAAGTCAGGGTAGTCTTCTGTTCATCAACTCACACTAGTGAGGGTCTGTTAACAAAGCTTAAACGTGAAATTGGATGTAAGAAGAGAAAACTCTGGAAACACTGGTAGCTCAGACAGCATCTGTGGAAAGAGAAACGGGGCTAATATTTCAGGTTAAAGATTCTGTCAGTATTGCTTGCTTCTGTATGGTACTGCACAGGCACTGCTGGACGGCTGTTATAATGTGTAGTCGGTGTGAACGGCGTGGGAGTTAAATTGTAAAGTAAGCTTTTTTTGACTGGATTCCTTAAATCAATTTGATTGAATCTATCTTTAAAAAATATTAATGTCAGAAATACTGCGCAGGTCTGGCGGCAGAAGATTCCACTCTCTTGTTGATCTGGGTAGAGGGAGTACTGGTAGCAAATCTTATTGAATGAAGGAGTTTCCAATATGTGAGGTACACTTTGTTGTCGAGTTGAACTGACCCTGTAACAAATTTGGATGTTTGATAGAGTGATGTGAACTTCTTTGAAAATGAAAATTAACCATAGTTTAATATGTGGGTTTTCAAGTGGTTCCCGCTGAAGGTTAGAGAGCATGTTGGTGACACTGGATTTCCTGCTGTAATCATTTGATACAAAGCAAACAGCACGGCGTTGGATTTTTTTGATAGACTTATTGTCAGCTTGATGGGGATCCCATATGGCCGCGCAATACTCAAGCTTTGGACGGACTAGTGTCTTATATTGAATTGCACTGAATTAAAATATTGAAATACACTGAATTGCCAAGGAGCTGAAACAATTTAGTTTTAAATTGCAGTGAAGGTTGAGGAGGAATGGATAGGACAAAAGGGGAGATTTCATTTCTGAGGAAATCTTCAACCTGAAATGTTAACAGTTTTTCTTTACACTGGTGCTACCAGACCTTCTGAGTATTTCAGCAACTTTCATATTTATTTTACATTTTTCAACGCTTGCAGTTTATTGATTTTAATTTGCTATCAAATTGGATATTCCGAGGCAAAATGAGAGCTGACTTAACAAACTTCTGCGAAAAAAGAGGATAATTAATGATTTTGTACCTGTGTTTTTAAAAAAAAATTTCAAGTCGCATCAGCGTAAATTTTAAGATGTTGTGTTGCTCTGTTACAATGAGCAGTGCCAGGTTTTACGGGAAATGGGAGTTTCCAAAGGTCAGGTCTTTTGCACCATTAAGCTTCAAAATGGAAGATAATTTCCTGATTTTTCTCAAAATTCAAATCAAAAGTGGGAATATTAATGGAAATATTAAGAGGTTTGACAGGGTAAATGTGGAGTTAACGTTTCTGCTGGATATGGTGTCTGTAATCAGGAATCACAATCTCAAAATAAGGAGTTAGCCATTCAGGACAGACGTGAGAATTAACTTCACCCAAGGAGGAGGAGGAGATCTGTGGAAGTCTGTGCAAGATGGTAGTGAAGGTGCATTTGAGATGAGATCAATAGATTTTGAGATATCAAAGAATCAATAAAAAGGATGAGTTTAGGAGAAAGGCACCAGTATAAAACATCAACAGTAAATGGAGGAGTAGGCAGGAGGAGCCAAATGGCTAACTTCTGTTGTTTCTTATATTTTATGTAAAATCTGGAATTGTTAATTTTAAATAATAATTCCAGTATTCTTGAATTCGTCTCTTGGTCACCAACAATGGATAGAGAAACAGTTCAAAAATTTAAAAAAAATCCATATCAGAGTATGACAGAAATTGTATTTTACCACAATATGCTTCTTTTGTTTCAGAATCCTTTACCAGTTATACTGGTATCTCAATATTGCAGCCAAAGGCATTTGATATAATTACTCCATTGTTGCAATGCTGTGCAGAGAAACTTCCTGGCTTTAAAGTAGAAACCAATTGTTTTTGCTGAAATAAATGAGTCACAAATTTCCTTTCATTCAGCTAAGACAAAATTTTCAAATAAGTTATGAAGTCGAACACTTACAGTTCCTGTAGAGTGTAGGAGAATAAAAATCAATATAAGGTCACATACCCAGCGCTTTCTAACTGTTCTTCTACACTAATGATTCTCTGATGAGAAAGGTCTTTCCATCCATATTAATTCTAAACTTTCCATAGGGATTCTGTTTCTCATGAGTAACTTAATCTGAAATTACCTTCTGTTTGTTAATCACTCTTAGGTAAAGGAGAATTTGTTTTTGATCAATTGGAAGCAATTTTGGAATTGAAGTTATTCATACAAATTTTAAAAACCCTATGGAATTCAGTACTGACCCATGTCGGCTCTAACAGGAACTTGTTGTTCTCTGCCCTCTGCTAATTTACTTTGTTTTCGCAAGATTAAACCTGAATCCTGCATTTTTTAATATTGAATTTCTTGTGCTATGATAGGTGTACTTGTAAAATGATGCTCAGATTTTGGAACCAATTAAATGCATCTGATATAATTAGATGACTCTGTAACCTAGTGATTTAATAGCTTTATAGAAAATAAGCTTGGCAGCAATATAATTATGTCTTATTAATAATAGAACTACAGAAGATAAATCACTGATGTGTATGCTTCACATGTATAACCTTTATTAAAACCTTGTAAAACTTAATGTATTGATCATGATGTTCCAAGAGATGTGAAATAAGGACGTGTCAGTGGAAGTAGATAACATGGTGATAAATGGTCTTTCTTGGTTTCATTAGCTGGAGCATTGAATATTAGAGTGGGGACTTTATGGTACAGTTTTAACAAATATTCATTGGGTCACAGTTGGAATATAGTGTGCAGTTTTAGCTGATGTACTATTGGAAGGTGTGATTGCTCTGGAATGGATGCAAAGGCAATTCACTAGAATGCTGTGCGGGTTAGTTTCACTAATGAGAGACTTAATAGACTGGGTTTATTTTTCTTAATGTCAAGCCTGGGGGGTGTGGGGACTTGAGTGAAGGATTATAAAAATGAGGAACATAGGATAAATGGCAGGAAACTTCTCCATAACGAAGGTGGTTAGAAACTAGCTTTTAAGGTAAGGGACAAAAGACTTATAAGGGATCTGAGGAACCTTTTTCTTTTACTTAAAGAGTGGTTGGAACCAGGAATGCGCTATCTGAGCAAGTGGTGGAAGTGAGTGCTATTGCAACATTTAAAAGGTGAATGGATGGACACTAAAATTGTTGAGGCATAAAAGGTAACATAAGAAATGGGAGCATGAGTTGGTCATCTGACCTGTCGAACCTGCTCTGCCATTTAATAAGATCATGGCTGATCTGGCCATGGACTCATCTCCACTTACCTGCCTTTTGCCCATAACCTTTAATTTTCCTACTATGCAAAAAAAAAGATGAAAAGATAGTAAATGGGATTACTGTCAAGGCATAATTGGTCAGCATAAATATGATAGACAAAGGGCAATTTCCTGTGCTTTAAGATTCTATGAATCTAAAAAGCTTAGAATTTTCAGTTGTTGCCAAAGTAATCCTGCTCAGTATGAGAGGAACCACAGATTCGGACATTTGGTGTATGTGCTTGGCTGAGGAGCCAATAGTGTGAAGCTACCATCTGCAGGATTATGACTGAACGCCTCTAAGTCAGAATCCCGCCTAAACGCAGTGATACAATTTTTACTTTGATGACACAAAGGTTGGAGGTGTTGTGGTTAGTGTGGAGGGCTGTCAGAGGTTACAGCAGGACATTGATAGGATGCAAAACTGGGTTGAGAAGTGGCAGATGGAGTTCAACCCAGATAAGTGTGAAGTGGTTCATTTTGGTGGAACAAATTTGACAGCAGAATATAGTATTAATGGTAAGACTCTTGGCAGTGTGGAGGATCAGAGGGTTCTTGGGGTCCAAGTCCATAGGACGCTCAAAGCAGCTGCGCAGGTTGACCCTGTGGTTAAGAAGGCATATGGTGCACTGGCCTTCATCAATCGTGGAATTGAATTTAGGAGCCGAGAGGTAATGTTGCAGCTATATAGGACCCTGGTCAGACCCCACTTGGAGTACTGTGCTCAGTTCTGGTCGCCTCACTACAGGAAGGATGTGGAAGCCATAGAAAGGGTGCAGAGGAGATTTACAAGGATGTTGCCTGGATTGGGGAGCATGCCTTATGAAAACATGTTGAGTGAACTTGGCCTTTTCTCCTTGGAGCCGCGGATGTTGAGAGGTGACCTGATAGAGGTGTATAAGATGATGAGAGGCATTGATCATGTGGATAGTCAGAGGCCTTTTCCCAGGGCTGAAATGGTTGCCACAAGAGGGCACAGGTTTAAGGTGCTGGGAAGCAGGTACAGAGGAGATGTCAGGGGTCAGTTTTTACTCAGAGTGGTGAGTGCGTGAACTGGGCTGTTGGCAACGGTGGTGGAGGCGGATATGATAGGGTCTTTTAAGAGACTTTTGGATAAGCACATGGAGCGTAGAAAAATAGAGGTAAACCTAGTAACTTCTAAGGTAGGGACATGTTTAGCACAACTTTGTGGGCCGAAGGGCCTGTATTGTGCTGTAGGTTTTCTATGTTTCTATGTTACAGATGAATATATTTGAAATTGTAGATCTCAGTTGTCTATGGGATAGCAGGACAGAATCAGTCTGCTTGAATGTTAGGTGCACTGACAATCTGATTGTGTCTGGTCCATGGGACTTAAATAGGAGCAGAATTAGGCCAGTCCACTCATCACCCCTGCTGTGCATTCAATCATGGCAGATTTATTTTCCCTCTCAACCCCATTCTTCTATCTTCTCCACGTTAACTTTGATGCCCTTACTAATTAGGAACTTAGCAAACACTATATATTCCCAATGACTTGGCCTCCACAGTCGACAGTGGCCATAAATTCCACAGATTCATCATCCTTTGCCTCCTAATCTTTGTTACAAAGGGACATCCTTCTAAACTGAGGCTGTGCCCACTGGTCTTCTGGTGCTATGCCAAAACAAACTGTATGAAAAGAAATAACATTAAAACATTGGAGCCATATAAAAGATGTAAGGTTCTTAATGCATCTTATTTCAGTAGAGTGCTATCATCTCTGCATATGGTTGTTATTTTTATATCTGCTGTGTTTCCTTGCAGACATAGCTTTTAATTGCTTGGGGAGTAGAAAAACACAGGTAAAATGTATCTCTGTTGAAATTTTGTTTACGGAAGGAGATATGATCTTCCAATTTTGCACTCGTGCTATTACTTGAAACTATTTTGTTGTGATGTGACAAGAACTTCAAGAGTAAAATCAAACTTGACTTAGAAATTTAATGGATTTATTTGCACTGTGACATCATGCAGATGAAACTGATCTGGTCTGACATTGCAGTGTTCTTCAATAATAATACCACATCCCAGAGCCTGGTCATCATTACTGGATTTGGAGGATCAAATGCCCAAAATGAAAATGATCTGCCTTTCCCTCTATTAATTTTAGAGGTTATGCAATGAGAGCTCCATGAGTCAGATATATTGCTGACCGTTAAGTTCTAAACTCAAAGATCTTAAGCTCCATCTGACATAGATAGCTATGGGTACCCTCACTAAAGAGAGGTTATACTGCTTTCACCTACTCTTCAAAGACTAGTTCACTTTCCTGTTTATACTCCGTAGCGTGGTTAGCTGCCAATACCCACTAGTTGAGTGGTGAGTCCCCCCTGGCTATCAAGGAGGAGATATGTTTAGCTAACAAAATAGTTCAAGCATGGTTCATTTGTTTTTAGTGATATACATTTCAATGTAGATAAAGTTCTTAAAACACATTTAAAACTCAGAAATTTTCTATCTTCTAAAACATTTTCATAAGATCATAGGACATAGGAGCAGAATTAGTCCATTCAGCCCATTGAGTCTGCTGGTCCTGGATCCCACTCAACCCCAAACACCTGCCTTCTCACCATATCCTTTGATGCCCTGACCGATCAGGAAGCGATCAAATTCCACTTTAAATATAAGCATGGACTTTGCCTCCCCGCAGTTCGTGGCAGGGCATTCCACAGATTTACTACTGAGAGAGAGAGAGAGAGAGAGAAGGGAAAAATAACAAACAAATAAATAAATAAGGGATGGTGTTTGAAGGGGAGGTGGCGCATTAACGGAAGTTAGAGAAGTCAGTGTTGATGCCATCAGGTTGGAGGCTATCCAGACCGAATATAAGGTGTTGTTCCTCCAACCTGAGTGTGGCTTCATCTTGGCAATAGAGGAGGCCGTGGATAGACATATCAGAATGGGAATGGGACGTGGAATTAAAATGTGTGGGCACTCTCTGTCCCTCTCACAATAACTCCTTGCCTGCTCTCCATCTTCCTCTGGCGTTCCCCTCCCCCTTTCTTTCTCCCCAGGCCTCCCATCCCATGAGCCTCTACCTTCTCCAGCCTTGTATCCCTTTTGCCAATCAATTTTCCAGCTCTTAGCTCTATCCCTCCCCCTCCTGTCTTCTCCTATCATTTCAGATCTCCCACTCCCCCACCCCACTTTCAAATCTCTTACTATCTCTTCTTTCAGTTAGTCCTGATGAAGGGCCTTGGTCCGAAACGTCAACTGTGCTTCTTCCTATGGATGCTGTCTGACCTCTTAACAAAGCAAGATTTCCCTTTACAGAAACCATGCTGACTTTGACTTATTTCATCATTAGTCTCCAACTACTCTGAAACCTCATCCTTAATAATATACTTCAACACTTTCCCAACCTCTGAGGTTAGGCAAACTGGCCTATAATTTCCTTTCTTTTGCCTTAAAGAGTGGAGTGACATTTGCAATCTTCCAGTCCTCTGGGACCATGCCATAATCAAGTGATTCTTGGAAGATCATGACCAGTGCATCTGTTATCTCTTCAGCAACCTCTCTCAGGACTTTGGGATGTAGTCCATTTTGTCCAAGTGACTTATCCACCCTAAGACCTTTGAGTTTGCCTAGCACTTTTTCCTTTGTAATAGCAATGGCATCCACTCCTGCTCCCTGATGCTAATGGACCTCTGGCACATTGCTAGTGTCTTCCATGGTGAAGACAGATGCAAAGTACCCATTAAGGTCATCTGCCACTTCTTTGTCCCCCACTATCAAGTCACCAGCATCATTTTCCAGTGGTCCAATATCAATTCTTACCTCCCTTTTACTCTTTATATAACTGAAAAAAAACTTTTGGTATCCTGCTTTATATTATTGGCTAGTCTGCCCTCATATTTGATCATGGACAAGGATAGATCTGTTCCTAGGTTTGAGGTTCTGAACTAGAAGAAGGCCAAATTTGAAGAAATGAGAAAGGATCTAAAAAGCGTGGATTGGGACAGGTTGTTCTCTGGCAAAGATGTGATCGGTAGGTGGGAAGCCTTCAAAGGAGAAATTTTGAGAGTGCAGAATTTGTATGTTCCTGTCAGGATTAAAGGCAAAGTGAATAGGAATAAGGAACCTTGGTTCTCAAGGGATATTGCAACTCTATAACGAAGAAGAGGGAGTTGTATGGCATGTATAGGAAGCAGGGAGTAAATAAGGTGCTTGAGGAGTATAAGAAGTGCAAGAAAATACTTAAGAAAGAAATTAGGAGGGCTAAAAGAAGACATGAGGTTGCCGTGGCAATCAAAGTGAAGGATAATCCAAAGAGCTTTTACAGGTATATTAAGAGCAAAAGGATTGTAAGGGATAAAATTGGTCCTCTTGAAGATCAGAGTGGTCGGCTATGTGCGGATCCAAAGGAGATGGGGGAGATCTTAAATAGGTTTTTTGCGTCTGTATTTACTAAGGAAACTGGCATGAAGTCTATGGAATTAAGGGAAACAAGTAGTGAGATCATGGAAACTGTACAGATCGAAAAGGAGGAGGTGCTTGCTGTCTTAAGGAAAATTAAAGTGGATAAATCCCCAGGACCTGACAGAGTGTTCCCTCGGACCTTGAAGGAGACTAGTGTTGAAATGGCGGGGGGCCTGGCAGAAATATTTAAAATGTCGCTGTCTACGGGTGACGTGCCGGAGGATTGGAGAGTGGCTCATGTTGTTCCGTTGTTTAAAAAAGGATCAAAAAGTAATCCGGGAAATTATAGGCCGGTAAGTTTAACGTCGGTAGTAGGTAAGTTATTGGAGGGAGTACTAAGAGACAGAATCTACAAGCCTTTGGATAGACAGGGACTTCATGTTTGACCAATCTATTGGAGTTTTTTGAGGAGGTTACCAGGAAAGTGGATGAAGGGAAGGCAGTGGATATTGTCTACATGGACTTCAGTAAGGCCTTTGACAAGGTCCCGCATGGGAGGTTAATTAGGAAAATTCAGTTGCTAGGTATACATGGAGAGGTGGTAAATTGGATTAGACATTGGCTCAATGGAAGGAGCCAAAGAGTGGTAGTAGAGAATTGCTTCTCCGAGTGGAAGCCTGTGACTAGTGGTGTGCCACAGGGATCAGTGCTGGGTCCATTGTTATTTGTCATCTATATCAATGATCTGGATGATAATGTGGTAAATTGGATCAGCAAATTTGCTCATGATACAAAGGTTGGAGGTGTAGTAGACAGTGAGGAAGGTTTTCAGAGCCTGCAGAGGGACTTGGGCCAGCTGGAAAAATGGACTGAAAAATGGCAGATGGAGTTTAATACAGACAAGTGTGAGGTATTGCACGATGGAAGGACAAACCAAGGTAGAATATACAGGGTTAATGGTGAGGCACTGAGGAGTGCAGTAGGACAAAGGGATCTGGGAATACAGATACAAAATTCCCTAAAAGTGGCGTCATAGGTAGATAGGGTCGTAAAGAGAGCTTTTGGTACATTGGCCTTTATTAATCAAAGTATTGAGTATAAGAGCAGGAACGTTATGATGAGGTTGTATAAGGCATTGGTGAGGCTGAGTCTGGAGTACTGTGTTCAGTTTTGGTCACCAAATTACAGGAAGGATATAAATAAGGTTGAAAGAGTGCAGAGAAGGTTTACAAGGATGTTGCCAGGACTTGAGAAACTCAGTTACAGAGAAAGGTTGAATAGGTTAGGACTTTATTCCCTGGAGCATAGAAGAATGAGGGGAGATTTGATAGAGGTATATAAAATTATGATGGGTATAGATAGAGTGAATGCAAGCAAGCTTTTTCCACTGAGGCAAGGGGAGAAAAAAACCAGAGAACATGGGTTAAGGGTGAAGGGGGAAAAGTTTAAAGGGAACATTGGGGGGGGCTTCACATAGAGAGTGGTGGGAGTATGGAATGAGCTGCCAGATGAGGTGGTAAATGCGGGTTCTTTTTTAACATTTAAGAATAAATTGGACAGATACATGGATGGGAGGTGTATGGAGGGATATGGTCTGTGTGCAGGTCAGTGGGACTAGGCAGAAAATGGTTCGGCACAGCCAAGAAAGGCCAAAAGGCCTGTTTCTGTGCTGTAGTTTCTATGCTATGCTATTTCTATTCTATATTTCATCTTTTCCTTTATAGCTTTTTAAATTGTCTTTTGTTGGACTTTAAGAGCTTCCCAATCATCCAACTTCACTGCCTCCTAAGAGTTCCTTTCTGTTAAGCTCGCTAATAAGATCTGGGTTATTACACAACAGCCTTTCCCCGAATAGGCTCAAGCACAAGCTGCTCTAAAAAGCCATCTTGTAGGCATTCAGCAAATTCCCTCTCTTGTGATCTGACACCAGCCTAATTTTCCCAATCCTCTTTCATGTTGAAGTCTCCCATTACAATTGTGTCTTTACCTTTATTACATGCCTTTTCCAGTTCCCCTCGCAATCTCAACCCCACATCTTGGCTGCTGTTTGGAGGACTACATATGATTCCCATTATGGTTTTTTCACCCTTGCAATTTTTAAACTGTACTTACAAGGATTTAACATTCCCTGACACTATGCCACCTCTTTCTAAAGATGTGATTCTATCCCTTACCAACAGAGCCACACCACCACCTATGCCTTCCTGCCTGTCCTTTAGTTACGAAGTATATCCTTTGATGGTAAGCTGCCAACTATGTTCTTCTTTCAGCCGGGACTCAGTGATGACCACAACATCATATTGACCAGTCCCTAATTGTGCCATGAGTTTGTCCATCTTTTTCCGAATGCTACACACATCCAAATACAGCACCTTCAGTCCTGCATTCTTCACCCTTTAAAATTTTTTTCCTCTATGCTGCAATTTAACTCTTTGCTTTATCTGCATTTGTACCCAATCATTGGCTTGTCCTTCTTTGCGTTCATGTTACACCCATCACCTATTTGTTACCCTGCTAGCTCTTCCTCAGCTCTATCATCCTGGTTCCCATCCCACTGCCATATTAGTTTAAACCACTCCCAACAGCTCTAGTAAATCTGCTCACAAGAATATTGGTCCCCCTCAGATTCAAGTGCAACCCATCCCTTTTGTATAGGTCCCACCTGTCCTAGAAGAGGTCCTAATTATTCAGAAATCTGAATCCTTGACCCGGCTCCAATTCTTCAGCCACACATTTATCTACCACCTCATTCTAATCCTATCCTCACTGCCACATGGCACAGGCAGCAATCATGAGATTAGTACTGTTGAGGTCCTGCTTCTCAGCTTCCTTCCTAACTCCCTATATTCTTTTTTCAGGGTCTCCTCCCTTTTCCTTCCTATGTCTTTGGTACCAATATGTATGACAACTTCTGGCTGCTCACCCTTCCTTTTCAGGATATTGTAGATGCATCAAGAAACATCTCCAACCCTGGCACCTGGAAGGCAAACTACCATCCATGTTTCCTTTTTGCATCCACAGAATCATCTATCTGTCCTCCTGACCGTAGATTTTCTCTGTAACTGCTGTTCCCTACCCTTCTGAGCCACAGGCCAGACTCTGCCCTTCCTTCTCCTGACAGTCACCCATTTAGCTGTCTCCTGAAGCCTTGGGGAACTACCTCCCTGTTAGATCCTGCCTATCACCACCTCACTTTCTCTAACAAGCTGAAGGTCATTGAGCTGCAGCTCCAGTTCCCTAACAAGGTCTCTAGGGAGTCGCATCTCGATGCCCCTCTGCAGATCTGGCTATCGGGGAGGGTGGGACTCTCTTGGAAATTGACATCTGACACCCACAACAGATCACTGGCTCTGTAGATATATCGCCTATTCTCTCTAGAGTTGAATAAGGAATGAACTTGCCTAGCCTTCGCCGAAACCCTGTTTGAGCCAGAGCCATCCTACTCTGCCTCATACTACTCTGACAATGACCACTCCACGAGGCAGTACTTCTCTTTTATAGATACTGGGTTTCCTGTCGTAAGTCTTTGTCAGACGTGCACGGGAACACTCCTGTTGTGTCCGCGCAGTACACCCTACCCTCGTTATATGCGCCTTCAGACTATATGGATTCACAGTTATGCGAGGAACCTATTTCTTCCAACGTCTCGTTATATGCGTCCAAAATTCAGTTATGTGAGGATCACTGCCTTCCTGCCAATACAAGTCACGTGCGCACGCTTCACAATCTCACTGTTGGGACGAGAAACACTGCTTTCCCGCCAATACAAGTCAGGTCCGCGCGCCTCACAATTTCACTCCCGCCACTCTCACATTGGTTTTGGCAAGGTGTGGATGCGCGATCTTAAACTTTTGTCGGTTTTACCTACGGTCCAGTGATTTTTGTGCTTTAAGTATTTAAATATGCCTCCTAAGCGTCCGATGTCATGTCTTGGGCCGTCAGTCGAGCGGCAGAGAACCGCTTTAACACTTGAAAAAAAGTTGAAAATTATAAACAGTGTGGCATCAGCTGAAGGTACCATAGCTCTGGGACGCTACTGCCGGGAACAGAATCTTGCCTTTAAAGTTCTTCTGTTGCTTGACAATGCGCCAGCCCATCCTAAACATTTGGACAGCATTCATCCTAACATAAGTGTGTTTCCCGCCGCCTAACACAACATCGCTGATTCAACCACTCGACCGGTGTGATCCACGTTCAAGGCGTACGTATTTTTTTATGGCGAACTCTCTCTCAGATGCTGCAAGCAACAGACGGTTTTGAAAATCCTGGGAGTTTACCAACGGTGAGGGAATGGTGGAAGCTGGAACACTTGGCACAAATGGCGTTGGACATGGACCCAAGTTTAGAACAGAGTCAGCATTTCAGTCACTCCCTGCCATCAACTCTCCTTCCCTACAAGCAAATTTATGCTGAAAAACAAAATGCTGCCAAACAAACAACCCTCACCACTTTATGCAAATTGCTGTAATCTTCTGCTGCTGGCAGTTCTAAGAGTTCTGTGAGGCCTCCTTCACCCCTTGCTGTGCTTGATATTATCCTGACGACCACAAACATCCACCTTATCCATGTAAAGCTGCCCAACACCACAACAACCACTCATCTCCTGGAGCGAACACACCTGCCACTGTTGGTGAGTACTGTACTCCAGAGGATGTTAACTTTCTATGATTTATTACATTAAATTGATTAAATATAATACAAATGTTGTCTTGTAGTACTGCTTTTGTGTCATATTGGTATAAAAATGTGAATAAATTACAGATAAAACATATTTAGGAAGCCCTCTGGAACGCATCTCTATTTTTTCCATTTAAATAATTATTCACATTATGCGATCTCACATTATGTGTCAACTTTGAGGAACGTATCCCTCGCATATAACGAGGATAGGGTGTACTCCAATCAACAACTCCCATTTAAAAATCTCGCTGCTTTGTCAAGCTCTTTGTCGGACCTGTGCGGGAACGTCTGTTGCATCTGCAAATGATTTCTAAAGTACAAAGGATTTCCAAAACAAAGACACAATTCCTATAAGCTATACAGGCATACCAACGAGTTGCAGACGAATGAATCAACCCTTGCAGAAATCGAAGGCAGTGGAATATTCAGCCCATCCAGTCACCCTGTCTTTCTGTCATTCTTCTTGCTTTTCTGAGACCATTCCTAACAAGATTGACTATTCGGTTACATTTATACTGTTTTTCTGCCACTTGGCTGACTTCAGACATGTGATTTTTTTCAGATACCTTTTCACAATAAAAGTGTAAAAGCCTCTGGAGAATTAATGCTGTGAAGCTCACTCTCTTGAGCACAAAAACCCTTCCAAATATTAATAGATCAGACATTTGATGTGCTAAGTGATAGTATCAATCTGGTCTGCAGACTCCATTGAACTAAATAGCTTAGCTAGCGTTGTCTTGTTTGAAACAGACCAATTAACATAACCCCACTGCCTTATACTGCTGCCAGCCCCATGCTGTAGGCCAGTGTTCTGTGCTTGATGGACAGTGCTGTTTGTTTGTCCTTTTAACTCCAAACTGATTAATGCTTATAATTTACATTAACAACTGAAGACTGGCTCCAGTTTATGACAAGAAGCTGAACAAAGAATATTGGTTGAAAGTTTAACTTACTCAAAAACAACTTTTTGATCTCACCAAGTTTCAGCTGCTATGTTGGAAAGCTGAGCTTGGCAAGAGACCCCCCATGGCCCTGGAGAGTGAATATCCATCACAAGAAAGAGTTGAATATACTGTACACTCATGCAGAGGAGCACAGTTAGATAAGAATGTAAATTCCAAGAAGGAGGTTATTATTAAGACAAATGCTTGAGACATTCGATTTGTATTCCAGCAGTCAGCTGGAAACATGATTTCGAGTTCTAACACATCAGCAGTGTTAAATTTAATACAGTCAATTAAGTAAACTGTGGAATATGGTGAGATGAGGATAAGAAAAACTACTATTTAGTTTCTGGAATTGTAAAGTCTAAGTTGTTGAGATAATTGTTACAATGAATCTTTATTGTCGTCCTGTCCATAAGTGAATGAGCCTGAATTGACTCTTACCAAGTTTCCCTTCCCAGAAGTAATCCGAGATGGCATTAAAGCTCTGATTGCTCCTGGGAAGTAATGTTGCAATGCCCTCATTCCATGAGTGAAAAAGATCAGGATTAACAGAAGGCTAAACGAGCAAAATGGGCAACATGGTTATAGCAAACTGAAACTGCACAGAGGTGACAGAATATGATTAAAAAGCAGCTAGAACTCTCATTTTTTGTCACTGTGAATAATTTAAGTGATTCACACAATTATTTCCCCATCCCTGCTGGAAGTATGTGAACTGTGCTAATATTCTCCTTGGGAAATTTAGGTTTCAATAACACTTCACTTCCAATGCCAAGGACTGAGTCATCACTCGATGAATATTGTTCTGATCTTTATTGTTCATTTCCAAATCTCATCCACAAAACATATATTTTGAGTCAACTGTATTTGGCTACCAGCTCTTATTTTCTCAATTCAAATGTGCATTTGCTTTCTCCTATTTTAGATATAGAATATAGAACATAGGAATCTACAGCACATTACAAGCCCTTTGGCCCACTATGTTGGCACAACCATGTAACCTACTCTAGAAACTGCCTAGAATTTCCCTATCGCATAGCCCTCTATTTTTATAAGCTCCATGTACCTATCTAAGGGTCTCTTAAAAGACCCAATTGTACTGGTCTCTACCACTGTCACTGGCAGTGTATTCTACACACCCACCACTCTCTGTGTGAAAAACTTGCCCCTTATATCCCCTCTGTAATTTCTTCCAAACATCTTAAAACTATGTCCCCTTGTGTTAGCTATTTCAGCCCTGGTGAAAAAGCCTCTGGCTATCCACATGATCAATGCCTCTCATCATCTTACAAACTTCTTTCAGGTCATCTCTCATCCTCTGTCACTCCAAGGAGAAAAAATCAAATTTACTCAACCTATTCTCATAAGGCACACTCTCCAATCCAGGCAACATCCTTGTAAATCTCCTCTGCACTCTCTATAGTATCCACATCCTTCCTGTAGTGAGGTGACCAGTAACATTATCTCACGGCTCTTGAACTCAATCCCATGGTTAGTGAATGCCAACACACCATGCGACTTCTTAACAACCTGCACATCAACTTTGAGCTCCCTGTGGAAGCGGACTCCAAGAACTCTCTCATCCTCCACACTTCCAAGAGTCTTACCATTAATACTATATTCTGTCTGCAAATTGGACCTACCAAAATGAGCCTCCTCACGCTTAACTGAGCTGATCACCATCTGCCACTTCTCAGTCCAGTTCTGCATCCTGTCAATGCCTGCTGTAACCTTTGACAACCCTCCAGACTATCCACAACACCCTCAACCTTTGTGTCATCAGCAAAGTTACTAACCCACCCTTCTACTTCTTATTCCAAGTCATTTATAAAAATCACAAAGAGGAGGGGTCCCAAAACAGATCCCTGTGGAACACCACTGGTCACTGACCTCCTTGCAGAGTACAAACCATCTATAACCAGCCTTTGCAAGCCAATTCTGGATGCACAAAGCAAGGTCTTCTTGGATCCCATGTCTCAATACTTTCTGAATGAGCCCTGCATGGGGAACGTTATCAAATGCCTTACTGAAATCCATATACGCTACATCCACTGCTCTACCTTCATCAATGTGTTTTGATACATGATCAAATAATTCAATCAGGCTTGTAAAGCACAATCTGCCCTTGACAAAGCCATTCTGACTATCCCTAATCAGATTATGTCTCTGCAAATGCTTATAAATCCTGCCTCTCAGGATCTTCTCCAATAACTTGCCCACCACTGAAGTCAGATTCACTGGTCTATCATTTCCTGGGTTATCTCTACTGCCTTTCTTGAACAAGTGAACATTTGCAGCCCTCTAGTACTACTTCTATCCGTATTAATGATGCAAAGATCATCACCAGAGGCTCAGCAATCTCCTCCCTTGCTTCCCACAGTAACCTGGGACATATCTCATCTGGTCCCGGTGACTTATCTAACTTAATGCTTTCTAAAGCTCTAGCATATCCTCTTAATGTCTATATGCTCAAGCGTTTCAGTCCGCTGTAAGTCATCCCCACAATTGCCAATGTCCTTTTTCCCTGGTGAATACTGCAGCAAAGTACTTGTTAAGTACCTCCGCTACTTCCTCCGATTTCACGCACACATTTCCACTATCGCACCTGATTGGTCCTATTTTCACACGGCTCATCCTCTTGCTCTTCACATACTTGTCAAATGCTTTGTGGTTTTCCTTAATCCTGCTCACCAAGGCCTTCTCATGGCCCCTTCTAGCTCTCCTAATTTCATTCTTCAGATCCTTCCTGGCAACCTTGTAATTTTCTATAACTCTATCAGTATCTAGTTTCTTGAACCTTTCGTCAGCTCTTCTGTTCTTCTTAACTAGATTTTCTACATCCTTTGTACACCATGGTTTTTTACCCTACCATCCTTTCCCTGCCTTAATGGAACATACCTATGCAGAATGCCATGCAAATATTCCCTGAATATTTGCCACATGTCTACTGTGCATTTCCCTGAGAACACCTGATCCCAATTTATGCTCCCAAGTTCCTGCCTAAAAGCATCATATTTCCCTCTACCCCAGTTAAATGGTTTCCCAAATTGTCTGCTCCTATCCCCCTCCAGTTCTATGGTAAAGAGATAGAGTTATGATCACTTCCTCCAAAATGCTCTCCGAGAGACTTGACACCTGACGAGGTTCATTTCCCCAATACCAGATCAAGTACAGCCTCTCCTCTAGTTGGCTTATCTACACATTGCAAGAAGAAACCTTCCTGAACACACCTAACAAACTCCACCCCATCTAAACCTTGTTCTAAGGGGATGCCAGTCAATATCAGGAAAGTTAAGATCTCCCATCCCAACAACCCTATTATTGCACTGTTCCAGAATCTGTCTCCCTAACTGCTCCTTGATGTCCCTGTTACTCTTGGGGGGGGGGTGTCTATAAAAAAAACACCTTGTAGAGTTGTTGCCCCTTTCCTGACTTCCACCTACACAGACTCAGTAGATAATCCCTCCAAGATTTCCTCCTTTTCAGCAGCCATGACACTATCCCTGATTAGCAATGCCAAGTCCCCACCCTTTTTGCCACCCTTCCTGTCCTTTTTTGAAAAACTTAAAGTCTGGCACACACAGCAGCCATTCTTGCCCCTGAGACATCTAAGCCTCTGTAATGGCCACAACCTCATAGTTTCACGTATTGATCCACGCTCTAAGTTCATCCGCCTTGTTTATGATACTCCTTTCATTAAAATAGACACACCTCGAACCATCAGGCTGGCATCTTTGCTCTAACATCTGCCTATCCTTCCTCACAGCTCCCTACAAGCTGTCTCTACTTGTTCATCAACCGCGCTATCCTCTGCCTCTTCACTTCATTTCCCACCCCACCTGAAAAACTAGTTTAAACCCACCCCAATATCATTAGCAAACCTCCTCGCCAGGATATTGGCCCCCCCTTCAGATTCAAGTGCAACCCGTCCCTTTTGTACAGGTCACATCTGCCCCAAAATAGGACTCCATGATCTAAAAATCTGAATCCCTGTCCCCTGCTCCAATCCTGCAGCCATGCATGTATCCACCACCTCATTCTATTCCTATGCTCACTAGAGCGTGGCACAGGCAGCAATCCCGAGATTACTACCCATGAGGTCCTGCTTCTCAGCTTCCTTCTTAACTCCCTGTATTATGCTTTCAGGACCTCCTCCCTTTTTTCTACCTATGTTGTTGCTACCAATATGTGCTACGACCTCTGGTTGCTCACTCTCCCATTTCAGGATATTGTGGACATATTAAGAGACATCATAAACCTTGGCACCTGAGTGGCAAACTACCATCCATGTTTGTTTTTCGCACCCACAGAATTGCCTGTCTGTCCCCCTAATTATAGAGTCTCCTACTACTGCTGTATCCTCTTCTGTCCCGTATCCTTCTGAGCCACAGGGCCAGACTCAGTGCCAGAGGTACAAACGTAGGTTGCTTTCCCCAGGTAGGCTGTTCCGCCCCCCCGGCCTCCTAAAAATGGAGTACTTATTGTTAAGGGGGATGGCCACAGGGGTGCTCTCCATTACCTGATGCCCTCCCTTTCCTCTCCTGACAGTCACCCACTTATCTGTCTCCGGTGTGACTATCTGCTTGTAGCTCCTATCGATCACCTCCTCACTTTCCCTAACAAGTCGAAGATCTTCACGCTGCAGCTCCAGTTCCCTAACTCAGTCTCTAAGGAGCTGCAGCTTGATGTCTCCCGGATATCCCACATCTGATTACCCAGAGCAGAAAACTGGCCCTGCAGTCATACCCACTACTCTTAAGTTAGAGGAAAAAGAGATGTGTGATATCCTTTCCTCACCTAGGCCCGTCCCCGCCGAAACCCAGATGAGCCAAAGCCCTACTACTCTGACTCACACTACTCTGATGACTGCTCTGCTAGGCAGCGTCTTCTTTTTATCCCAGAACCCTCTCAGCAGCCTTGCATGATGATAAGCTGCTGCGTCTGTGCACTTCTCCCAATCGAATCTCCTGCTGAAAGAAACGCCTCACTTTTGAAATCTTCTCAGTGGCCTTGTGCGATGACAAGCTACTGTATCTGTGCACTTTTCCCAATCGAATCAGATACGCTTGTCATAATCAAATATTAGCTCAAAAAGATGTATAACATTTTTCACTGGTATTTAAAACCCTCTCCCATACAGAAATCTTGCCTAGAGGGTATAAAGAGGAAATAGAATGCAAATAATAGTGGGTCTGATATGCTGAATGAATCATATCAAGGCAGATACCGTTCTCTTTCTATGATCAGTTATTTAAATCTTCCAAGAGGGGGTGGGTTACTGCATATTGATTTGATCTCACTGCTCGTGATCTCATTTTATAAGCCCTCACTACCCCCCTGACTGTGATTGGCTACTTCAGCACAGACTGGTAATTGAACCCAGGACCCCTCAGGCACGAATTGTTTAGTCACACTCAACTGAACCATGAAACTTAGTGTTTTTACTTTCAAAACTGTAACAGGATGTGGAATTCAATGGAAACAATGAACCGAGTTGCACAATGTAACTGTTGTACATCTGAACGTATATATTTCATTTGTGTTAAAACTGCATGGAGTCTCATTCTCTGGGAAAACACATTGAGAAATGGCATGGTGAGCAAGACATATAATTTTCCAGCTATTGAAAGTTAATTTTATTGGATAGAAAATTAGGAGCTGCGTGTGCACAATAATCCACATATACGAGACACTGCAGTGGGAGTGGACACCGGACATAAATGGACAATTATTGTTCTCATATGAAGCTGAACCTTCACTTTAAATCAGTTACCTTGAACATGAATGTCTTTTCAATGCAAGTAATTAAACTACAGTATGATTTGAGTTAGTGTGACCAATGCCACATGAATAGATATGTTACAGACCACTGTTAGGGAAATATTTGCATCATTTCGCAAGAAACTGAATAAAACTGATTCTGTTGACCCATGGTTTCCTGTCGGAATGTGTACATAATGCAAAAAGAATATAGAGGTATTCAAAAGGTGCAAGGTTATGAGGAGATTTGAAACAGTAGAGGTAGAGAAGATGTTTCTAATTTGGGAGGAAACTGAAAATGGAAACTAAATGTAAAACTGTCAAGATAAATTCAATATCTTTTTTTCACAAAAGGTAGTTACACTGTGGAACCTGCAAGAAGGTGGATAGACTAAGGCGAGAGTTGTAAATAGTTAAAGAAAAGCAAGATAAATAGATGCAGAAGAAGGGAATAGAAGAGATTTCTGGTAACTTAAATGAAATGTCTTTGGAGCAGGCTTGTTTGCAGTATAAATACTAATATACACCAGTTGTATCTGCACTGTAAAATCTTTGTAACCTGTAATTGCTCATTCCATTTTTATGTCCTTCAGTCTAAAGTCAGCAGTAAAGTTGAGAAGGTTTTGAATAATGAAAGACTTTGCTGTTTGTATGTTATTTAGGAACAAGTGAGACAGGTTATTTTCCAAAAGAATTTACTCTAATGATATACACAAAATACTGGAGGAACTCGGTAGGTTAAGCAGCACCTATGGAAATGAACAGTCAGTGTTTCGGGCCAAGACCTTTCCTCAGGATTGAAATGGAAGGAGAAAGACGCCATAATAAAAAGGTGGGCTGGGGGAGGGGAATGAGGCCAGCCGGAAGGTGATAGGTGTACATAATAAAGAACTTCAGTTCTCAGTGTGCAATGCCGGCAGTTCACCTGAAACTGGAAGTGACTTTGGCGAACTGAGAGCGCGAGCTAAAGTGTGGGGCTAGAAGCCATGACTGTTAATAAATGCGTTAGTGTTTAAACCGATGCAAAGATTGTCTTTTATCAAGAACAAACTTAAAATGGTGTTAGAAGTTGTTGTGAGGTCTAAATACAGAGCGTAAATGAATATTGTGACCGACTGTGAAAGAGATGCTAGTTTCAACATGGATAACAAAAAGAGACGCAGCAAGTCGGCCAAGGAGGCAACAGAGTACATTGTGGCCAGAAGTTCGCCAAGAGATTCAGGTGAGGAAAGCCCAAAAATTCATTTACGGATAAACAAAGTCCTCCAACACCCATGCAGTTTACCGGCAACCTAACTGGTAACTGGAAATGCTTCAGCAGTGATTCAGTATATATTCAGCAGCAAGTAGAGCTGGTGGCGTAGAGGAAGAATTGAAAGCATCTATCCTTCTATACATAATTGGTGAATATGCTTTGGACATCTACAACAGCTTTCAAATTGATGACAGCTTTGACATTGGAGACTTTGATAACAATATTTGAGGAGTATTTGGTCCCAAATAAAAACA
This sequence comes from Mobula hypostoma, assembly GCF_963921235.1. Lineage (NCBI taxonomy): Eukaryota > Metazoa > Chordata > Chondrichthyes > Myliobatiformes > Myliobatidae > Mobula > Mobula hypostoma. Next base: position 58,128,290 of record NC_086111.1, on the reverse strand, counting down.
TTACATTTGAAAGGTACAATTTCCTTCCCTGTGAACAGAAACAAGGTATTAGCTTTAACCAATACTTAGCTGAGCTTCGCACACTGAGTAAGACCTGTGAGTTTCTGAGACAAAATAGTTTATGGAATCCCAGATCATGGGCTCAAAGAAAGCTTGTTCTGTGAAAAAGATTTGACTCTAGAAAAGGCTGTGAGTATGCGTAGGGCAGCAGAGACCACACAATCACAAGCTAAGGAGCTGCACAGAGCAGAAACACCACTGCCTGCTGTGAAAACAGAAGGGCAGAGTACAAGATGTTTCCCAAACCAACAGCATAGCAAAGAGGTAGGCTCCAACAGCAAATGTGGGAGATAGGCACATCCCAAAGATGTATCCTGCTTATGGAAAGTCCTGCAATAATTGTGGGAAGAAAAATCATTTGGCAAAGTGCTGCGAAGTTGGGGCTACCAAGAGAAGGGTGCACACAGTTGTTGAGGAAGTGGAAAAAGTCTTTGTAGATTCTTTTCAGACTGGTGGTGCTGGTAAAACAGAGTGGATCATTTCAGAGTCTGTGAGTGAGACAGTTATCCCATTCAAGCTTGACACTGGAGCCCAGGTGAATCTGTTAACCATGGATGATTGCATGACTCTCAAAGTAAAGTTGCCCAGTGATGTTAAAAGTGATAGGCTATACCGGGGAGAACGTTCCAGTAAAAGGAGACTGTATAGTGACCCTCAAACACAAGGGGCAGCACCTAAAGGCACAGCTACTGATTGTTGAGAAGAGACTACAGCCATTATTAGTTCTGACTGCATGTGAAAGGCTCAGCGTGGTGGAAAGAGTTTATGTTGTGGCTTCACAGACCAAAGGTGACCAGGCAACACTCAATAAAGAGTATGCAGATATCTCTGAGAGGTTTGGAAGTTTACCCGATGTAGCCCGAGAAACTTGTAACAGCAACCATTGGGGATCCAGAGAGATCCTTGTGCAAGAGAAGCACAAGAACTCCACCTCCCATAGACATAAGCTACACCAGCATGACAGTCTAGGATGCCAGTGCTGAACAGAGTGATCATGATGAAGAAGTTGCTAGTCTTGTTTCGACATCATATAATTACGTGCCAGACCAAGTGATCCAGTGGGTGGTAAAAGGATAAACCCTTGGCCCACTGGAAATTATGAAAATCGTTAGCCACAACATCGAAGACTTCAGCCAGAGTAAAGCAGAAATCCCGGCAAACTTAAAACCGGACATCTTGTGCATACAAGAAACTCATAGGCTGAACAACCAACCGTATGTGCCAGGAATGCACTTGGCTATTGACACCCCTAGCCAAACTTATGGACGTGCAATCTTTGTTAAAGATAAATCTATAGTAACGAGCACAGTAAACATCCAAGCTGGCTCAATGGAACTTCTGAAAGTTGAAACAAAACACACAATTGTCATCCCTTCCAGCACCCACTTGACCATCATATGCCAGTTTCCAACTGCCTAAAATCAAGGAAAAGCTTTGCTACAGTGGAGGAACTACTGCACGGAACATCCCCCCAAACATACAGGATTGACCTCCGGCAACAAACAGAAGCCAGAACCCACCAAACAATACAGTGCAAGACCCCACAGAAATGTTGCCAGATGGGGCACTACTTGACAGACGGAAGTGGTGCGCTCTCAACAGAGCGAGAGCGGGAGTTTGTAGGACGGGAGACAATATGGTGAAGTGGAGTTTAAAGACCAGTGAATCCTGTGAGTGTGGTGAAAGGATGCGGAACATCGAACATGTTCTGCGTAACTACCCACTCTCACCTGATGCAGCTGACACTGACTTGCTCAACATCAACCAAACAACACTAGAGTGGCTAGCTGTCTGGTGTGACAAGCTATGATGATGATCATGTAATTGTGGTTCAAAATCTGCTTCTTATTGACTTCCAGTTAAGACTAGAAATCAAAAATGTCTTCACGATTCTTGCCGAAGTTGAAGAGGAAAAATAAAAAGGAAAGTGGAGTGACCACGCAATCCTGAAAGTCAGAACAAAAACTTTTGGAGCACTTGCTATCTATGACATGCAGTCAACAGCAGGTGCTCTGTGAACTGAGACAGAATCAGTGGGAACACATGCAAAGACTTACTGATCACATGGATGTAGTTCAGGGCTCCATTATGAGGTATGTGGAGCAAATTATGGTCACAGAACAGGAACAATAACAGGGATGAATAGATAAGATCTTGGCAGAAGCATGTGACAGAAATGAACACTCAGACATCTGTGGAAACAAAAAGCAATCCAAAAGGGATAATTAAGCCACCACAGAGATGGATTGAGAGTAGCTGAGTGAATGGGAATTGTATTTGCTCATCACAATAGCAGTTAATGTAAATATCTTTGTTGGAAAGAGTTATTGTTTCTTGCGGGTTTGTGAGGGCATAATATTGTTTGTTTGCTTTAAACGGGGAAGATAAGCTATTATATGTGCATATAATAAAGAACTTCAGTTCCCAGTGTGCAGTGTGGGTGGTTTACCTGGAAGTGGTAGTGTCGTTGATGAACTGGAAACAAAAGCACTAAAGTGTAGAGCTGGAAGCCATGACTGTTACTAAATGTGTTAGAGTTTAATTTTGTAATTTATCAAGAACAAGCATACCAATAGGTGAAGCCAGGAGGGTGGGAAAGGAGAAGGGTTGGAGTTGACGGAATAAGATAATATAGGAGAGTGGACCATAGGAGATAGGGAAAGAGGAGGGGACCCAGGGGTAGATGATAGGCAGGTGAGAAGAGGTTAAAGGCCAGAGTGGGGAATAGAAGAAAAGGGGAGGGGGAGGGAAAAAAATTTACCGGAAGGACAAATTGATATACATGCTGTCAGATTGGAGGCCCAGACGGAATATAAGGTGTTGCTCTTCCACCCTGAGGGTAGTCTCATCTTGGCACAAGGGGAGGCCATGGACTGGCATGTCGGAATGGGAATTGGAATTAAAATGTTTGGCCACCAAGGAGTCTCGCTTTTGGGGCAAGTAGCAGATGTGCTTCGTGAAGTAGTCCCCAAATTTATGAAGGATCTCACCAATATAGAGGAGGCTGCTTCGGGAATTATTATGTGTCTTCCCCCCCCCCCGCCATTCCCCACTCTGGCTTTTTACTACTTCTCACCTGTCTATCACCTCTCCCTGGGTCCCCTCCTCCTTGCCTTTCTCCTGTGGTCCTCTCCTATCAGATTCCTTCTTCTCCAGCCCTATTACTTTCCCATCCATGGCTTCACCTTTCACCTTCTAGCTAGCCTCTATCCCCTCCCCCTACCTTTTCATTCTGCCATCTTCCCCTTCCATTTCAATACTGATGAAGGGTCTCAGCCTGAAACTTTGATTGTTTATTCATTTCCAAAAATGCTGCCTGACCTGCTGAGTTCTCCAGCATTTTGTGTGTGCTGCTTTGGATTTCCAACATCTGCAGGATTTCTCATGTTTATGCTTTGTTACTCTAATGATGTAATGTTTCTCTGAAACAATGGAATGTCACCTGCAATGGGTTATACAAGTTACAGGAATGGTTTTCTTTTATCTTACTGGATAGTGTCTTCATTTTAGATGTCCATGAGTCTTCACAGACATGTGATTATGACCAAAGCTTGAATCATGGGGGGGAAGGGGGAAGGAATGTAACATTCCTTTTTTAACACTATTTCATAGCCAGGGCCACTCCATTCCCAAATTGCACTGTTTCAGTCCGTACTACATTGTCGCTAGTCACGCCTGTGGGAGTCTCCTTGCCTATCTAATTTACAGCATCCAGCTTTTGTGTAATCATTACTGCCCTAGCATTCAGCAGTTTTAATTACCTTAAAAAAAAACCCCATAATTGCAAAAATTAGCATAGATTAAAATGAAAATGATCATTAATGAAGTTCCAAAGAGGGTTGATTAATGTGAGGATGAGAAAGTTGGGATAGGGGTGGATGATGCTGCTGTTCGCTAGTCCTCATGAGGAATGGGTATGATATCTGCAATCTGTATCTCCAACATTTTCAGTGGGAGAGTTGAACCATATTGACCCAGCTAAGGTTGCCCAATTTTTAAGTAAAGTTGGTGAATTAATTTATTATAGTCACATGTACAGTGAAAAAACTTCCTTGCATCCTATTCACACAAATCAATTAATTATGAGAGTTCATAGCGATGGGACAATGAACTAGCACTTTATTCTCTAGAGCGTATGAGAATGAGGGGAGATTTGATAAAGGTATACAAAATTATGAGGGTTATATATAGAATAAATGCAACCAGGCCTTTTCCATTGAGGTTGGGTGAGACTAGAGCTGGATGTCTCTTGGGTTAAGGGTGAAAGGTAAAAGGGAAGATGAGGGGGAACTTCATCAAGAGGGTGGTATGAGTGTGGAATGAGCAGCCAGTGGAAGTGGTGGATGTGGGTTCGATTGCAATGTTTAAGAGAAGTTTGGATTGGTACATAGATGGGACGAGTATGGAGAGCTGTGGTCCACGTTTAGGTTGATGGGACTAGGCAGAATAACAGTTTGGCATGCACTAGATGGGCTGAAAGGCCTGCTTTTGTTGACTGTGAGTCTGTCTCTACAAGATCAAACAATAATGGAGTGTAGAATAATGTGTTACAGTTACTGAGAAACTGCAGTACAGGCAGACAATAAGATACAAGATCATAATGAAATAGATTATGAGATCAGGAGTCCATCTTATTGCACTAGGAAACTGTCTAATAGTCTTATAACAGCGTGATAGAAGTTGTCTTTGAGCCTTGTGGTATGTGTTTTCAGAATTTTCTATCTCCTGCCTGGTGGGGAGAAAAGAGAGAATGTCTGGCGTGCGTGGGGACTTTGATTATGTTGGCTGGGTTACTGAGGCAGCAACAAGTATAAAGAGAATCCACGGGGGTGGAGGGGGGGTGTGTTGCTGGTTTCTGTGAAATGCTGAGCTGCGTCTACAACTCTCTGCTGTCTTTTGTGGTCACTGGCAGAGCAGTTGTCATACCAAACTGAGATACATCTGAACGGACAAGAGAAAATCTGCGTATGTTGGAAAGCAAAGTAATACACACAAAACAACACACATCAAAGTTGCTGGTGAACGCAGCAGGCCAAGCAGCATCTGTAGGAAGAGGTGCAGTCGACGTTTCAGGCCGAGACCCTTCATCAGGACTAACTGAAGGATGGGTCTCGACCTGAAACGTCGACTGCACCTCTTCCTACAGATGCTGCTTGGCCTGCTGCGTTCACCAGCAACTTTGATGTGTGTTGCTTGAATTTCCAGCATCTGCAGAATTCCTGTTGTTTGCGTTTAAATACACACAAAATGCTGGAGGAACTCAGCAGGCCAGGCAGCATCTATGGATAAGAATAAACGGTCAACATTTCAGGATGAAACCTTTCATCAGGATGTTGAGGTCCTCCTCCTGATGATGAAGAGGCAATGGTGAGCTTACTTCACTGTCTTGTGAGTGTGGTTGGACCAGGGCAGATTATTGGTAATGCTCACTCAGAGGACTTTAAAATTCTCAACCTCAGCATGTTGATAAAGACAGGAGTATGTGCACCAAACTCCCTTCCTGATACTGTAGTATCAGCTCTTTCGTTTTGCTGACATTGAGGGAACTGCTGTTGTCATGACATCATTTCACTAGGTACTCCACCTCTTTCCTTTACCCCAGCTCATCATTATTTGAGATATTAGAGATGCAAGATCATTGTTTGGGAAGGACAAAAAGTCTGACAGAGCAGGGTGAGAAAATTTTATACTGAACAGAGCAACACATTACAGTAACAAGACAATTTTATGAGCATGTACATCAAAGAGAAGAAACTTATGGAAATCTTTGAAGTTCAAAGCACTCAGGGGAGTGAATTAGACTTGCTTTCCTTCACTGAAGCTAAGCATTCCTTTAGCTAGCTGTTTCACAGTCTTTATTATTCATGACTTGTGGATTGATTGAGAAACATGTTTTTTTCTTGAACACTTTATGGATTTGGGGTGAAAGGACAAAGTCTGAGCTCAGTCATAAATGCTAGGTGTGCAATACCGTAGTATCTGTGCTTTGAACTCAGCTTTCAAAATTAATCCTCATTGTCTTCTGCATAATTGAAGATAAATTTATCCCCATAATCAGATCCATATTTGCTCTTCCAAATGTAGCCTGACCAGGCACTTGCACACATTTAAAATAGCTGCTTTTGAATTCTCTAAAGAAAGATATTAGCATATTCAATGCTTTGTTCACTTGTTATGTTTTCATCACTTCTCTTCTCTATTACCTACCTTAGCCAATTTCTTACTTGAGGTTGTTAGTGATGGTGTTTCCTTTCATCTAAACGTGCATCACCTCATATTGCTATCTTCACATTTTCCAGTACTTTCACCTCTTGTTCTGCTAGTCTCTTCAAGGCTTTTATATATTCCTCAAGTAATTTCTGTAGAACAGTTGATTTAATACAAAATATTGCAGAACTAAAGTTGTTGATTTAAATTTATTGAATTAAATAATTACGCTCACCTGTCATCTACTAATAGTTTATGCACCCAAATGCAAGCAAAAATTATTTTAAACCTTAAATTGCAACTGTTGTTTTTAATGGTGCATTAAGTGCTGTAATACCTCTTCATATTTCTGTTATGGTGAATCTATGTAATACTTAATAGTGGGTACAAGGATAAATGATAAATTAGTGCCTGTTATCCAGAGTGGTTCAAAGTGAATTTCATCTCCATTTTCTTTCGTTTTGGTCAAAATACTTCAGATATTTCTAAAGGTCTATTATTTTTTGCTTGCTCTTCATTGTTATCATTATTTTCCAGCTGAAGAAATGCCAGCATCCTGCCGAGATGTAGAAGAACCGTCTGATCTTCCATATTTTTACACTAGAGTAATAATCAAGTGAGGTGCAGGTTGACATCAGCATCAGCTCCGCTCGGGTTTAATTTACTGGCAGGTATAAGCAAGCATATTACCAAAATTAACCTTGAAATATTGTGATGACAGGCTGTGTAACTAATAGGCTTCTATGTGGCCCATCTCAAACCTCAGAAGAAGCTCTTATAAAGGACATGCAGATGTATTATCATGAGTTTGATTTTGTTTAGGTTGATTAGCTGAGTCAATTGAATCTCATCAACCTCTGAAGGAAATAGAGAATTACAATTATTCGAAATGTTTCATTAGTCAGATGGTCCACTGCCATGATAATGGAAGTTTACAGATGCAGTCTATTACTGGCGATCAGCTCTTGACATTATTAACACCAGCCCGTCGACCTAATTCTTACTTTTAATGACAGAGAGCAATCTCCATCCACGGTGTACTGTGAAATTGTATTTGGAGAAACAGTGAAGGAAAGGTTTCACTGGAAATTACTTGCTTTAGTTTGTGTCTTAGTTCCATTTTTAGGACTTAACCAGCAATGTTGCAGATTCCCTCAGGAATCCAAGAGACACATGCCAGAACATATGAAAAACAAGCAAAAATGTTTGAATTGCCCATCTAGCCAAACGGCATTTTATGGAGACAGAAATGAAGATGAAGTGTCAGAATAATGTTTTTTTTCTTCAGAATCTATCAGGAATCTCTCAGTATATACCAGTCACTGACTCTGTTATCTACGTTGATGTAGATGTAGTTGAAGGCCACATGGGTAGATAAGTGATTCTAGTTCTGCTAATGTGAAGATAAATACTCTGGCAAAGAGCATGAGACAGATGTGCAGAAGGATGACCACATTGCTCATCCTGTGGGATTCCTGCTGGGTCATTAAGCTGGGCCAAATATGGAAAAGATTTCATAGCATTAAAACTAATAGTATACATCTGCATTAATGCAGAAACTTTTGTAGTACCTTTCAAGACCTTGCACCATCCCATGTTTTTAAAAATTGGATGTTTCACTTAACAATTTTATATATGGGACTATGTTTGCTTGCTTTCTGTGAGATATTTTCTTTGAATTTTATTAAGAAATGTTACTTATAATATAAAGAAACAGGAAAAGCCCTCCGGTGTCCCTGACGACGACACCTGCAAGAAGTGCATCCAGCTGCAGCTCCTGACAAACCGCGTTAGGGAACTGGAGCAGGAGCTGGATGACCTCCGAATCATTCGGGAGAATGAGGAGATTATAGATGGTAGCTACGGGGAGGTAGTTACGCCAAAGGAGCAGAGGACAGGAAATTGGGTCACTGTCAGGCGAGGGAAGAGGAAAGGGCAGGCATCCCCTGTGGCCATTCCCCTCAATAACAAGTATACCACATTGGGTACTGTTGGGGGGGGGGGGGGTGACTTACCTGGGACAAGCTGCAGTAGCCGGATCTCTGGCACTGAGTCTGGTTCTGCAGTGCAGAAGGGAGGGTGGAAAAAGAGGAGAGCGGTAGTGATAGGGGACTTGATAGAGGTACAGATAGGAGGTTCTGTGCTCGTGGCAGGTGGTTTGTTGCCTCCCGGGTGCCAGGGTCAAGGATGTCTCTGATCGCTTGCATGGCATTCTGAAGTGAGAGGGTGATCAGCCAGATGGCGTGGTGAACATCGGTACCAATGACATAGCAAGGAAGAGTGAGGAGGTCCTGGAGAGTAAGTATAGAGAGCATGGTAGGAAGTTGAAAAGCAGGACCTCGAGGGTGGTAATCTCAGGATTTCTACCTGTGCTACGTGCCAGTGAGGGTAAGAATAGGATGCTCTGGAGGATGAACAAGTGGCTGAGGAACTGGTGTAGGGGCAGGGTTTCAGATTTCAGGATCATTGGGACCTCTTCTGGGGCAGGTGGGACCTGTACAAGAGAGACGGTTTACACTTGAACTACAAGGGGACCAATATCCTTTCAGGGAGGTTTGTTAGTGCTATTGGGGAGGCTTTAAACTAGATTTGCAGGGGGATGGGAACCAGAGTGCCAGAGCTGACAGTGGGGCTGGGGTGAAAATAAATGATGTTAAAAGTTCAAGCAAAGCCGCAAATGGAAAGGTTGTGAGTTGTGGTAAAAATCTTCTGAGGTGTATATACTTCAATGCTAGAAGTATTGTGGGGAAGGCAGACGAGGGCATGGATTGACACATGGAATTATGACATTATAGCAATTAGTGAAACTTGGCTACAGGAGGGGCAGGACTGGCAACTTAATATTCCAGGGTTCCGATGTTTCAGATGTGATCGAGGCAGGGGAATGAAAGGTGGGGGTGTAGCATTGCTTGTCAGGGAAAATGTTACAGCAGTGCTCAGGCAGGACAGATTAGAGGGCTTGTCTACTGAGTCCTTATGGGTGGAGCTAAGAAACAGGAACGGTACGGCCACATTAAGGGGATTGTATTATAGACCACCCAATAGTCAGTGAGAATTGGAGGAGCAAATTTGCAGAGAGATAGCAGGCAACTGCAGGAAACATAAAGTTGTGGTGGTAGGGGATTTAATTTTCCACATATTGATTGGGACTCCCATACTGTTAGGGGTCTAGGTGGGTTAGAGTTTGTAAACTGTGTTCAAGAAAGTTTTCTAAATCAATATATAGAGGTACCAACTAGAGGGGATGCAATATTAGATCTCCAATTAGGAAACGAGTTAGGACAGGTGACGGAAGTGTGTGTAGGAGAGCACTTTGGTTCCAGTGATCATAACACCATTAGTTTCAACTTGATCATGGATAAAGATAGATCTGGTTCTAGGGTTGATGTTCTAAACTGGAAGAAGGCCAAATTTGAAGAAATGAGAAAGGACAGGTTGTTCTCTGGCAAGGATGTGATCGGTAAGTGGGAAGCCTGCAAAGGAGAAAATTTTGAGAGCGCAGGGCTGGTATGTTCCTGTCAGGATTAAAGGCAAAGTGAATGCAAATAAGGAATCTTGGTTCTCAAAGGATATTGCAACTCTGATAAAGAAGAGAGAGTTGTATGACATGTATAGGAAACGGAGTAAATAAGGTGCTTGAGGAGTATTAAAAAGTGCAAGAAAATACTTAAGAAAGTAATCAGGGGGGCTAAAAGAAAACATGAGGTTGCCGTGGCAGTCAAAGTGAAGGATAATCCAAAGAGCTTTTATAGGTATATTAAGAGTAAATGGATTGTAAGGGATAAAATTGGTCCTCTTGAAGATCAGAGTGGTCTGCTATGTGCAGAACCAAAAGAAATGGGGGAGATCTTAAATGGGTTTTTTTGCATCTGTATTTACTAAGGAAACTGGCATGAAGTCTATGGAATTAAGGGAAACAAGTAGTGAGATCATGGAAACTGTACAGATTGAAAAGGAGGAGGTGCTTGCTATCTTGAGGCAAATTAAAGTGGATAAATCCCCAGGACCTGACAGGGTATTCCCTCGGACCTTGAAGGAGACTAGTGTTGAAATTGCAGGGGCCTTGGCAGATATATTTAAAATGTTGGTGTCTACGAGTGAGGTGCCGGAGGTTTGGAGAATGGCTCATGTTGTTCCGTTATTTACAAAAGGATCGAAAGGTAATCTGGGAAATTATTGGCCAGTAAGTTTGACATTGGTAGTGGGTAAGTTATTGGAGGGAGTACTAAGAGACAGAATCCACAAGCATTTGGATAGACAGGGACTTATTAAGGAGAGTCAACATGGCTTTGTGCGTGGTAGGTCATGTTTGACCAATCTATTGGAGTTTTTCGAGGAGGTTACCAGGAAAGTGGATGAAGGGAAGGCAATGAATGTTGTCTACATGGACTTCAGTAAGGCCTTTGACAAGGTCCTGCATGGGAGGTTAGTTAGGAAAATTCAGACGCTGGGTATACATGGAGAGGTGGTAAATTGCTTTAGACATTGGCTCAATGGAAGAAGCCAAAGAGTGGTAGTAGAGGATTGCTTCTCCGAGTGGAGGCCTGTAACTAATGGTGTGCCACAGGGATCAGTGCTGGGTCCATTGTTATTTGTCATCTATAGCAATGATCTGGATGATAATGTGGTAAATTGGATCAGCAAATTTGCTGATGATACAAAGATTGGAGGTATAGTGGACAGTGAGGAAGGTTTTCAAAGCTTGCAGAGGGATTTGGACCGGCTGGAAAAATGGACTGAAAAATGGCAGATGGAGTTTAATACAAACAAGTGTGAGGTATTGCACTTTGGAAGGACAAACCAAGGTAGAACATACAGGGTAAATGGTAAGGTACTGAGGAGTGCAGTAGAACAGAGGGATACAGATACAAAATTCCCTAAAAGTGGCATCACAGGTAGATAGGGTCGTAAAGAGAGCTTTTGGTACATTGGCCTTGATTAATCAAAGTATTGAGTATAAGAGCTGGAATGTTATGATGAGGTTGTATAAGGCATTGGTGAGGCCGAATCTGGAGTATTGTGTTTGGTTTTGGTCACCAAATTACAGGAAGGATATTAGTAAGGTTGAAGGAGTGCAGAAAAGGGACTTGAGAAACTCAGTAACAGAGAAAGGTTGAATAGGTTAGGACATTATTCCTTGGAGCGTAGAAGAATGAGGGGAGATTTGACAGAGGTATATAAAATTATGTTGGGTATAGATAGAGTGAATGCAAGCAGGCTTTTTCCACTGAGGCAAGGGGAGAAAAAAACCAGACGACATGGATTAAGGGTGAAGGGGGAAAAGTTTAAAGGGAACATTGGGGGGGGCTTCTTCACACAGAGTGGTGGGAGTGTGGAATGAGCTGCCAGACGAGGTGGTAAATGCGGGTTCTTTTTTAATATTTAAGAATAAATTGGACAGATACATGGATGGGAGGTGTATGGAGGGATATGGTCCGTGTGCAGGTCAGTGGGACTAGGCAGAAAATGGTTCGGCACAGCCAAGAAGGGCCAAAAGGCCTGTTTCTGTGCTGTAGTTTTTCTATGGTTTTCTGTCATCCTGTTGCAAATAGGAAATCTGTCTCTGCCTGGCATGCTGTATGGTCTTCTGCTGCATTCTGGAAGTTTTTCTGTTCAATCCGCAAAGTTATATTTATGGTTTTGTCCCTGAATCATTTGAAACCCTCTTCACAAAATTTATCATCAAAGTCTTCAATAAATATTGTATCAAATATAAAATTGAGAATGAAATCAGTTATACATGCAAGATAATATAATCATACAATAGAATTTCAAGGGAAGATGATTCGCAAGCAGAAATTGTGGATCTACCATTGAATCTGAAGTTCTCAAACTTCAAAGTAGATCTGGTCCTTCACATATTGCACAGATATGGATATAGCAGCTGCAGAGTTCTGTTGTACCTGCATAGTCCATGGAGATAATTCATGTGGAAACAGCATTTCACAGTACTTTACTCATAAAAGCACGGGTGGGGGTGTGGGGGGGTGGGGCAACTGCTGGCATTGCAGTAGTGCTCATAACCATAGAAACCATAGAAAAACTACAGCACAGAAACAGGCCTTTTGGCCCTTCTTGGCTGTGCCAAACTATTTTCTGCCTAGTCCCACTGACCTGCACACGGACCATATCCCTCCATACACCTCCCATCCGTGTATCTGTCCAATTTATTCTTAAATGTTAAAAAAGAACCCACATTTACCACCTCGTCTGGCAGCTCATTCCATACTCCCACCACTCTCTGTGTGAAGAAGGCCCCCCCCCAATGTTCCCTTTAAACCTTTTCCCCCCTCACCCTTAACCCATGTCCTCTGGTGTTTTTCTCTCCTTGCCTCAGTGGAAAAAGCCTGCTTGCATTCACTCTATCTATACCCATCATAATTTTATAATAATTTTTTAAATTTTAAAGTAAATCAAGTTACACCTCAGCAAACTCTGAGCAAACTTATACGCTGTCTTGGGAAGGATATATTGCCTGTGTATTGAGTGCTCTGCTGATAGACCTAAGTAAATTGGCTTCATAGGTAAAATCATGGTGAAATTAAATATAAATAACAGTGTATGTTTACCAGGATGGCAAGAGGACTACCAGGATGCTGCCTGGACTACACTAGAGGACGTGTGCTACGAGGGCTGATTGGACAAAGTTGAGTCATTTTCTCTGGAGTGCTGGAAGCTGAGGGAACACTTAATAGAAGTTTTTTTAAGATTATAAGAGTAATAGATAGACAGCGGGTGTCTTTACTTCAGGGTTGAAATGTCTTTATATTGGAGGGCATGCATTTAAGCTGAGAAAGTGTTAGTTCAAAGAAGCGTTGTGGGTGTTTGGAATGTATTTTGAGAGGTAGTGGAGGTAATTACGATAGAGAAATTTAAGAGATTTTTAGATTGGCACAGGTTTGTGCAGAGAATGGAATGATACGGACATTATGTAGTGAGAAGGGACTAGTTTAGATAAGTACTTAACTAAAAGTTTAGTTTGGTGCAATATTGTGGGGGAAGGGCCAGCCCTTTCAGGAGTGAAGGTGCTAAACATTTCTACATGCAAGAAGAGGTAGAAACTTCTAGTTCTTTGTTGTCAATTTGCTTTGAATTTTGGACACTTAATAGGGAGGTATTAAGGATGATTGAAGACAAAGATGGGTTGAGGATACCAAAAAGTTTCTTCAGAAGTGTAAGCGAGAGGTGAGAGTGGATATTGACCAACTGGAAAACAATACTGGAGAGGTAGTAATGGGAGACAAGAAAACGGCTGATGAACTGAGTGAGTATTTTGTACCAGTCTTCACTGTGGAAGACACTAGCAGTATGGTGGCAGTTCCAGGTGTCAGGTGTCCAACAAATACATGTAATATTGGATCATTTTTTCCTCAATAAATAAATGAACAAGTATAATTTTTGTATTTAATTGGGTTCTCTTTATCTAGTTTTAGGACTTGTGTGAAGATCTAATCACATTTTAGGTCATATTTATGCAGAAACAGAGAAAATTCTAAAGGATTCACAAACTTTCTAGCACCACTGTATCTTGCTTTTGCTTCATCCTGCTGGCTTCACTGCCTCTCCACATTTCATGGACCAGTCTCCCAGTTCACACTGGGGCCGATGCGGCCTCATTGTGCTTTCTGGTGGCCACATCTGCAGCAACTTTTGAGCAGTTTCTGGGGAAGGAGTGAGCTGTTCCGATGGAATGGGGTCCATCTGAATCATATTGGGACTAGGGTCCAGGGAAATCCCATAACAGGGGCTATGGATAGGGCTTTATACTAAATCGTGAGTTCAACAGCTTGGAATATTATGTATAAAATAAAAGGAGAGTCTAGAATGCAGAATAAGACAAAGTTTAGAATGGGATAAGAATTTAAAATTGAGAAGAAGGACTGAAGGTGTTATATTTTAATGCATGTAGTAAATGAAATAAGATAGATAATCTTCTAGTGCAGTTATAACTTGGTAGGTGTGACATTGTGAGCCCACTACTGTGTTCCACATAGTTTTCTCTCGTTTTGTTTTTCCTTTCCCGTCCCTACCTAGTGTACTCTCTCCTCACGCTGCACTTCTTCACATTTCACAAACCCCTTCTTTTCATCCTGTTCTCCCTGCCTTCCCCTGCGGCCAATCACTGTCTATCTCCCTGGGTTAGCTGCTCCTTGGCTCCATCCATCTCTCTTCCTAGTTTGACCTACACAGTCTGCTGGGCTGTCACCCTCTCAAAGACTTCATCAGCTCTTGGAAATCGTGTGCAAAACAAGCCACATTAATAATGAACAGGCTTACAAAAACAAAAATCATTTCAGCATCATTAATGAAGGGTGCCATGCCTACTTGTGTGAGCAATCCTAAAATGTATATATGACTCGTGCTTCCAGCTTAGTGTTAAAGCTCTGAAACCTGAAAAGAACCTCTAGTGGCTGCCAGGGTGCGGATATAATCTAAACAATTCATTAAAATCATTGCTGTGTTGGAACAGTTGGATAAGTGTGATGTAAGATTTCATTTCAGGGTGCAATGTTTTTGTTCCGCAAGGGGCATGAAGAATAAATTACTGCCTGCTTTGCAATGAATGCAAGTTACTAAATGGAATAAGGAAACATCTGCAAGGAATCTAATGACTAGATATGGTCAGAAAGTTTATTATCTATGTGGGGGAAGTTGTGTCATAGAGTATAAATAGTGCCAGGAGAGTTGTTATGCCATTGATCAAAGCTGCATGAAATTTTATGGTTATGTGGTCACTGTACGTAAATTTTTCCACTATCTTCCTTACATAGCAGTCAAGGCAATGGCCATATTCTGACGTGATTTATTTCCCTGTTACATTCACCTGTAACTTGTTGTGCCTCACACTGAAATCCCTCACCTAAAGTTCTGGCATGAAAACAATGGGCAGAGTGGCCTGTATCTGCATCGTGAATCGATATGATTCTATATGGAACATCCTTCAATATTTTGCCATCAACTAAGCCCCTGTGCACTCTATTCCTCCCCATGTCAGATATAAAAATGAAATATCTCCTTCTTGACTATGATGAGAAGGATACAGAGCTCTGTACCATTAAGCCTAAAGAGGTTAATAGTCTCATTATAGAAAACTGATTCACATGATATTAGTGCAATTGATAGGAGTGCTGAACGGCCTAAAGCAGTGCACTCAAGTGCTGTTAATCCTCACCATTGCTTGTGAATTGTAACATCGGCAGACTGTAACACCAAAGCAGCGAGCTGTCTCCCCTCTCGTTGTGCCAGGACCGATATATATATATATATCTCTCTCCCTTGCTAGTGAGAGGGAGAACCTGTCTGAGACGCCAGTGTTGAGATGGACAGTACCTTTTGATGGACTCTAGATCTCGGTCTCTGGGGGCTTCGTTACTGCTTGCATGGTGGGTGGGGGGTATTGATGGTTTTGCTGGAGCAAGTGCAGGGAGGGGTGATGCTTTTGCTGCTGCCTGTGCGGGGGGGGCGGGGTGCTTTGGGTCGTAATTATTTTCTGTCATTCATTCTTTGGATTCTCCCTCCCCCCCCCTCGCCGTTTTGTGGATGTCTGTGAAGAGTAAGGATTTCAGGTTGTACTCTCCGATATTAAATGCAGCTATTGAACTATTGAACTGTGAGTTTGAATTGCACTTCTACATTAATATTTGATTTTTTTGGGTTACGAGAGTGCTAAGACTAGTGGTCATATCAGCCATGATCTAATTACATGGTGAAGAAGAAACACGGGGGCAGTATGGACTTCCTGACCGCAACCTCATTGGGGCAGCTACCTGCCTCACTTGGTGTTCTCGTTGCCCGCCCACTCATGTGTATGGATATAAAGGCGTGGTGAGGTCATAATGTCACTGCTTTTCCTCTGGTGACTAAATAAGGCAATTCTGTACATCCCGTGTTTACCTCCAGCTAAAATAATGTTCCCTCTAAGGTGTGCGTGTGCACGTGCACACACAGCTTTTGCTACTAATACACAAAAGAATTTAAATTGCGCACAGGAGGTTGTCACCCTCTGCTTCAAAGGTACATTTGATGTCAGAGAAATGTATACAATACACATCCTGAAATGCTTTTTCTTTGCAACCATCCACAAAAACAGAAGTTGCCCCAAAGAATGAATGACAGTTAAATGTTAGAACCTGAAAGATATCCCCCCCCCAACTCCCCTCCCTCCTGCACGTATCGGCAGCAAACAATGATTCCTCCCTCCCCCCCACCGGCAAAAAGAAAGCATCAGCACCCACTACCAAGCACTCATAAGCAGCAAAAACAACAGCAAAGACACAGACTTGCAGTACTCCAAAGACTACGTCTTCACCCGGTATTCGACATACCACAGGCTCACTCTCTCTCCCTAATGTCTCCGTTTCACCACGAGAGGGGAAACATAACAAACAACTCGCTGGTTTATGATGTTAAAAGTCCGTTGTGTTGCTTTTCCAAGCTCTGTGCCCAAAGATCTTGGGTCTCTGGGCACACACCCTTAGATCTTCCATCTCCCATGACACACCGGTCCGTCGGGACACTGACCTTCGATCCGCCCGTCTCCAGAGCCCCAAGATCCTAGGTCTCTAAAGGCAAGCCGAACTCTTAGGCCACACCCTTGGCATGTCGAATAACGAACAGTTGTGAAACGCTGAGAGCGGGTCCTATTCGCGCAAAGAACCGAAGTCAGCGTGCAACTCCATGTCAGGGTCTTCAAAAGAACCCTGAAAGGGGAAAAATAGAGATATTAAAGATGGAAATAGAGCTGCTTCCGAAGATGCAAGCAAAGGAGTCGCTGTTAGGTGCCTTCTTGACTAAGTTCCGCCCTCCACCCTCTTTGGCAGGTTAAGTATATTTCATGATTGTACACAATCACATTTCCTTTTCCGGTTTCTCATCCGGACGGTGTTGACAACGTGGAGTTTGCGATGATTTATCAGCAGACTTTAGGACTGGCTTATTTACACTGTTTTTATTGAATAAATTATTGATTTACTATGTTGAATTCCAAAGAAGCAAAGGGTGTGAAGCGCAAAAGAACTACAGTTCATTTAAAATGGAATGGCTTAATGAAACAGTAGAAACTGCTACACTGAAAGCTCATGAGGTCAGGAACATGCAGCTCCAAGAAATATTTATGTACAATACAGAAACTGGTCTTACCTGTGTGTAGTGTCGCGATGCAAAAGTTGCTGGAGAATTTGCAAGTGAGAAGAAGTGGAGTGATATTTGGAAACTTGACTGTTTAAAGTATTATTTAGCAAGTAAATCACATATGTACGGTGTGCAAAAGCTCTGGTGAGAAAATCTTTCATTACCCGCTACAGGCTTGCGGCGTATGTTTTGTGAGCATGCAGATGAATGAGAGCAAAAACTGTCAAACCGAGAGGAAATCATATTTCTTATTGACAGTTCTTTATTTCTTTTAAACAATGAACAACAAACTGGACTCGGTAGTTTATTATTCTTTAAAGTAGCTTTAAGTTTACTTCCACTTAAAAATTCAGTGCGCACATGTTGTTGTCCCAACACCAATCCCCATAGAACAGTGGTCCCCAACCTCTGGGCTGCAGACCAATACATTGCTGCGAAGAATGCAGCGGTGCAGCAGTAGCTGGAATGCACCCAGCACATCTTTAAGAAAAAAGGCGAAATAAACAAGCTAATTAATTAGGTGCTGCCTGGTACATAAATGTCGGCCCAGATCAGAGGCGACACCTAATTAATTAGCTTATTTATTTTGGCTTTTTTCTTAAAGATGTGCTGGGTGCGTTCTGGCTACAGCTGCACCACTGCGTTCTTCGCGGCAATGTATTGGTCTGCGGCCCAGAGGTTGGGGACCACTGCCATAGAACATAACTAGTCACTGGTAGCCAACTAGAAAAGGCCCCCTTTATTCCCACTCCTGGCCTCCTGTGAGTCAGCTAATCTTATCTCCATGTTAATGTCTTTCCTGTGATACCATGGGCTGTTGTCTTGTTAAGCAGCCTCATGTGTGGCACTGTGTCACAGGCCTTCTGAAAATCCGAGCAAATACCATTCATTGACTCTGTCTTTCCTGCCAGCTGTTTGCTCAAAGAGATGCAACAGATTTGTCAGACAGGATTTCCCCTTAAAGGAAACCATGCTGACTATGGCCTATTTTATAAAGTGTAAGTCAGCATCACAGAGAAACAGAAGTTAACCAGAATCAGGGTCTGAACACAATCTCCTTTTCATCTTCTTCTTCATCTCAAGACTAAGTAAAGCTGTCAAGCTCTATGGGGCCATGAATATTGTCATAAAGGGATTAAATGAGACTGAGAATTCATGGGTTGAATTCCTCAGTTGGTGTCCTGAAGAAGGGTCTCAACCTGAAACATCGACTGTTTATTCCTGCTGAGTTCCTCTAGCATTTTGCTTGTGCTGCTCTCAATTCTTTAATGATGTTCACCCAAAGAAAGATGGTATGAGGTTTGCTGTTTACTTATTTTTCTTGAAGTCGATGAAGGCTGACTGGAATGCGTTGTAAACTGTGTCTCTACAAAACCACTTAACATTTCCAGGTACTTTCTGTCACTTCTTGGCGGAAGCTTTTCAGATGAATCGGGCAAAGGTTTTCTCAGCAAGTTGTGAGATGGCTTATTGGTTGTTCCTCTCTCCCCAGCCATCCTTGCCATTGCACAATGGGATGGTATTTGCATTTCCTGTGGCGGGGAGGGGTGGGGGGGAACCATATAGGCAAGGCAACAGATGAGATTTTCTATGTTTGGGAAATTCAGCTGAAATTCTATCCTTGTCAGGAACTTTTCCAGCAGAAAAACTGGAGCTGTGTCTCAGGAATATGGCAGTTGCCAATCTATCAGCAGGGCTGCAAAATTTAGTCTGATCACAATATTTTTGTGCCACTGTGGTTGAGGAATTCTGAAAACCTACTTCACGTGTCTGAGCATTACAACAGGAGAGAAAGCTCCAGGATCTTCTGTTTGATGTTGCCTGAGGTCAGATTGAAACCCATACCCTTGCTTCCTCTGTGGAACAGTCTCAATTCACAACTAAGCTAGATATCGTGACTGTTCAGCTTAATTAACAAAGGCATTTAAAATGAATTTTGTTGCCTTCTTGTGGAAGGTTAGTTTATGTTTGCACCTTATTGCCAGATATTCTTGGTAATGATATATATAATGGATAATTCAGGCATGAACTAATTTATTAAGTGCATAATACTTACAGAATAAGTTCTGTTGAGTGCTTGGTCAGGAGTAAGTGTTCCATGTACAAGCAGTTCCTGACCCCTACGTAGATGCTGATTAGCTTGGAATTCCTATTGAAATTATGACCTTGTTCAATGATGGGCTGTACGCAAAAGGTGAATCCCCAAAACAGGTTTTAGATCTGAAATGAATACTTTGTAGGTGGTTTTGTATTGCAGGGGTCCCCAACCTTTTTTGCACCGTGGACAGGTTCAATATTGACAACACTCTTGCAGAGTGGCCGACTGGCGGGGGGGCGGTGGGTGTTAATCACAACCAGAATATAGGTGATAAGTCAACTATAAATCACTTATAGGTGGCTAATACACTCAATTTTGTTTCTAAAAGGGTTTATCTAACAAATCTAATATTAAACACACAGCGCCTATTTTCCTCGCATGAATATTGATAAGTCAGTAGCATCATAACATTTTAAGTAACATTTGGATATTAAACACACAGCACATATTTTCCTCATATGAACATATAAAATCATTGCAACACACCAATATCGCTGAATCAGTGGGAGCCCTGGGCTTGTTTTCCTGCAACAAGACGGTCCCATCGAGGGGTGATGGGAGACAGCGATACTCGAAGGGGGTTCCTTATGTCCAGTCTATTCCGCAATTTAGGTTTTGTTTTTGTTGCATTTATTGCAAAAAACCCCGCTTTACAGCGATATGATGTTGGAAATGGAAGCAACGTTTTCAGTGCTTTCGTGGCTATTTCAGGATATTCAGCCTTGAATTTGATCCAGAATGCCGGCAGAGATGTTATGTCAAACATACATTTCAGCCCGCCATCATTTGCAAGCTCGAGGAGTTGATCTTTCTCCCGTGCTGACATGGATGATTCACCGGGGACATTCACAAATGGGTCACGGACCCATTCCTTTGCACGTCTTGGGTCATTTGCATCTTGGGTCATTGATGACCTCGCGTGCGTTCAAGTTCAACAGTGCGTGGCAGGGAATGAGGAAAGGTGCAGGCAGGTTGCAACAATTATCCTTGGGTCAACTCTTTCTTTCTACTGAGAGATAATGTGCCATGGGATCTGAAAAAAAATACAACCTTGGCGGTACAACACACATGAAATGCTGAAGGAACTCAGTGGGTGAAGCAGTATCTGTGTTGAGGAATAAGCAGTTGGCGTTTTGGGCGGAGGCCATGCAGTGTAATCTAGGGTTTGTCAGATTTAACAGGTATGAGATTTCCAATTATTGACTTCAAGTGAAATCAAAGTGTAGGGAGCTTTCTGCTCTCAGCCACTTTGATCTTAGCATCTCAAACAAGCTCATGTAGACAAATACAGGGCTTCAAGATGAGTTGGAGGTATGATGCCAAAAGGGAAGGAGGGAAAATAAAGTGCAGATTCTCTACAGGCTTGGAAGCATCTGCAGGAGGAGCAGAGTTAACAACTCCGGGTGATTATCTGAATGAGTTTCCATCAGAAATATTCTGATGAAATATCATTCATCTGAAATGTCATCTGTTTCTTTGCCCAGAATCCCTCATGACATGTTGGCACTTCCAATATCTTTTGACCTTTTGTTAGATTTCCAGCATCTGCAGTATACTGCTTTTGTGATCAATGGGTAGAATCACGCTGACTGATAGCTGATTGTTCCAGAGGGAACATTTGGACATCAGCCATGTTGGTCTCAGCGTATCTCAGACTTCTGCCTGTGTGCAGCCAAATACAGAAGCTCAAGACGAGCTGGAGGTCAGATGGCAAGTCACGCCTGAGAGAAGTCACAAGTTGTGAGGGAAAGAACTGTTTCATTCAGCTCAAAGGCTGGAAAATAATAAAAAGCAGAAGTAGAAATTGCTGGAAACATTCAGCTGGTCAGGCAGCATCCGTGGAAGGAGAAATATTAAATGTTTCTCGTCATCAGAAACAGTTTGTGAAAAGAGTTTCTGGACCCAAAACCGTAAGTGTTTCTCTTTCCACTGACACTGGCAGACCTCCTGAGTGCTTCTAGCATTTTTCTAGTCGCGTTCAGGCTTCAAAGACCGTCAGGGTTCATGGTTGGAGAAGAGTCAGACTATGAACCATAAGGCCTTATTACACTTAGGAGCTTGCTCCATCTTTCTGAACCAGCTGGATGTGGAGGCTTTTCCGGCCTTCTGCATCTAATGACAGACAGCACAGACTGGGACTGCAAGTCGAGACCAGCCCATGGGCTGAGGTCAGGACAATCTCACCAGTTTTGTAAGTTTTCTGTCTATACTTAACCTCAAACAGAATAAATATAGCCCAGTTCAGAAATACTGTTTTCTTAATGACTAATTTTCTTTGGATGCCACCAACAGTATAAAACTTTGATCTAATAACATATGACAACATATGTGGATGGTAAAATATTTGGCTTTGAAACTTTTGGAAAAATCGTTAATGCCTTTTTTTACTTTGATTTCCACTGTGTCTGTCTCAGTTTCTTGCCAGCTTTCCTTTATGTCTTTAAGTGCTCAAGTGTTACTTCAATGGCTTGAAGTTTGAGGAGAGGTGAAATTTAGGACTGATGAGGTCATGGGCTGTTGGAAAGGTCAAAGGAAAGTAAGGCCATTGTCTCTATGGGTTTTGGATCTGGGCTGAGTGACCAAAATGAATCTGGTCATTTGGGAAAGTGAAAGAACTGGTTTGAGAAGCTGAGATCATTTTCCCATCCCACCCACCCCAGCAGCTGAAAAGGAAACTCCATATTCTTCTGTGTGGAGTTTGCAGATTTTTCTCACAACTGTGTGGGTGCCCTGGCTTCCTCACACAGCCCAAAGATGTGCGATGAGCTTAATTGGCTGGTGCAAGTCGCAGCTACTCTAGGTGATGGGTAGGAGTATGCTGTGAACATATCTAGATCATTTTGACTGATGGTTAGCTGGTAGTGTGTGCAGGCTCGGTTTAAGGTATGGAGCAATAAGAGTGAGTGAGTGTGGAAGCAGCGTATGAATGGTTTAGGTCCTGAGTGAGGGAGGTGAGTCACAGGGGTGTAGTGAATGGGGCAGCATTTAACATTGGTGAATGTTGCCAGCTATAGTACGTGAAGTGATATTGACAACATAGGCAAGCTGATTTTAAGTCTTGCATTACTGCCTTGTCTAGACCATCCACGGTTTTCACACATCTTTCGAACATCTGCTGGAGCTTGTATCCCTCCCGCTTTGCATTTCCTCCATTGATATGTCCAATACTGTGTCGGGGAAACCTGTGCAGTGAGATCCTTGGATAGCTGCTCAGTCATTCTTGGTGTCCAGTTTATTGTCCTCTGATTGTACACTTATACAACCAAACGAAAGATTGTTCCTCCAGACCATGGTGCACACAAGATATATCATACACAGCACATTAAACAAAATATTACCATAAATAATTTAATAATATGTAATTCAAGTTATATGTAGTGCACAGCACAGGCAAACTTTAAACAATAAACTGCTCGCTCTCCTAGTGACGAGACCTTGGTGGTGGCAGGATATTCATTAGTCCCACAGCCTGAGGAGAGAAGCTGGTGGTTCTAGTCCTGATGCTTCTGCACCAGTGCTCAGTGAGATAGAGCTTGAGATGTTGCTTCAACTCAGACTGACTTTGGTCTTTCTGTCCAGAAGTTGCAGAGAGGGGTGTTGAGTCCAATTGAAGACATTCTCTACTCACCAGCTTCTGAGAGATGATTGTGTTAAACACCAAGCTGAAGTTAATGAGCAACTTCCTGGAATCTGAGGCGTTGTTTCTAGGTTGGACAAGATTGGAATGGAGGTCTGAGGCAATGGCTTCATCAGTGGAGTGGTTTGAGTGGTAGGTGAACTGGAAAGGCTCCAATGTAGCTGGAAAATGGGATTTTATATGATCAATTACTAGCTGTTCAAAGCACTGCATGATTGCAGAAGTCAGTGCCACTGGGAGGTTCTCATTTAGGCCAGTTCCTGTTGCTGTCTTGGGCACTGGAATGATTATAGCTGCCTTGTAACCTGCAGGGATAGTGGGCTGTTTCAAAGAGATATTAAATATGTCTGTTAAAACCTCTGTCAGCTGGGCCACATGATCCAACAGCACCTGACTAGGTATGTTGTCTGGCCCCCGCAGATTTGCGTGGGTTTACCCTGGCTTGCATTCTCTTCATCTCTGCTGCGGCCAGACAGGGTGCCTGTTGCCTGTTTCTTGGGGGTGGGAATCCTCAATTGTAACATCATTCATTGCGTCATCCAAAATCAGTGATCAGATCTTCAAAACAGCCTTGGTCAGTGAATGAAAGTAATTGCTTCTGTGGCTATCTTTGTTCATTGCAGGATGTTTCTTTATACTTTATACTTATACTTCATTGTCGCCAAACAATTCATACTAGAATGTACAATCATCACAGTGATATTTGATTCTGCGCTTCCTGCTCCCTGGATTACAAATATTAAACATTAAAAATAGTAAAAATTAGTAAATATTAAAAATTTAAATTATAAATCATAAATAGAAAAATGGAAAGTAAGGTAGTGCAAAAAAACTGAGAGGCAGGTCCGGATATTTGGAGGGTATGGCTCAGATCCGGGTCAGGATCCGTTCAGCAGTCTTATCACAGTTGGAAAGAAGCTGTTCCCAAATCTGGCCGTACGAGTCTTCAACCTCCTGAGCCTTCTCCTGGAGGGAAGAGGGACGATAAGTGTGTTGGCTGGGTGGGTCGTGTCCTTGATTATCCTGGCAGCACTGCTCCGACAACGTGCGGTGTAAAGTGAGTCCAAGGATGGAAGACTGGTTTGTGTGATGTGCTGTGCCGTGTTCATGATCTTCTGCAGCTTCTTTTGGTCTTTTGGACAGGACAACTTCCATACCAGGTTGTGATGCACCCTGGAAGAATGCTTTCTACGGTGCATCTATAAAAATTAGTGGGTGTTTTAGGGGACAGGCCAAATTTCTTTAGTTTTCTCAGGAAATAAAGGTGCTGGTGGGCCTTCTTGGCAGTGAACTGCTTGGTTGGACCAAGTCAGGTCATTTGTGATATTGACCCCGTGGAACTTGAAGCTTCTGACCTGTTGCACTTGCACACCACCGATGTAAATTGGGTCGTGCGGTCCGCTACTCCTTCTGAAGTCAACAACTTGGGACTTGCATTAGAATGTGTACAGTGTGGTAGGCTGAGAGATTTCTAGAACCTCCCAGATTTTAAGAAGAATTTAAAGATTGTTAGTAGCCCATGCTTAGATACTGTAGTTGCCACAGCATATGATGCCCGGGCAGACTATTAGTGTCTATGATGATTTCCTGCACACCAGTTTCCATTGTGTGAAAAGTTGTTTTGTAAGAGGCACTTTGAGAGTGTTTTCAAAACTTGATTGGGTTCATTCTGTCCCTGATTACTTTGATGAGAAGGTTGTCTCCCCTTCGAGTTCTAGTGCCAGCACTTGACAGGCTTTAGATATCTGATGTCTTGGGGACTCGGCCAAGGATGCTGGTAGGTGGTTGTTTTGGCTCAGGAGTTTCCCAGTCACCGATTTATTTAGAGATAGAGCTGGGTAACAAGCCCTTCGGCCCAACTAGTCTGGGTTGCCCAATTACGCCCATGTGACCAATTAACTTTACTAACCTGTGTGACTTTGGAATGTAGGGGGAAACTGGAGGACCCAGCGGAAACCCATGCAGTCAAGGGGAGAACATAGAAACTCCTTACAGAGAGCGGTGGGAATGGGAGCTGGGTCACTGGCACTGTAAAGGGTTACACTGGCTGCTACGCTACCTTGCCACCACATCATCCTCCTTAAGTTTTCTCAGGAATCCTTTCAACTATACTCCACTCGTTCTCTTCTTTTCTAGGCGATGCCTTGCAGGAATAAACGTTTAGAAGCAGGGGCATGAAGAAGAGACACAGCAAATTTTGAACTTCAAAGTTCAAGGTCAAATTTACTATCAGAGTACATACACATCACCACATTCAACCCTGTGATTCGCTTTCCGCGGTAATACTTAGCAAACTTATAGAACAGTAACTGTAAACAGGATCAATCGAGAACAAACTGCGCCAATGCAGATATAAATAACAAATGTGAAATAACAATATAACATAGACATTAAATGAGTGTAGTTATCCTCTTTTGTCGAGGGTCTGATGGTTGAGGGGTAGTAACTGTGCTTGAACCTGGTGGTGTGAGTCCTGATGCACCTGTACCTTCTACCTGACGGCAGCAGTGAGAAAACAGCACGGCCTGAGCGGTGAGGATCTTTAACGATGGAAGCTGCTTTTCTATGGCAAAGTGTCATGTAGATGCACTCAGTGGTTGGGAGGGTTTTACCAGTGATGTACTGGGCTGAATCCACTACCTTTTGTAGGATTTTCTGCTCAAAGGCATTGGTGTTCCCATATCAGGCCACAATGCAGCCAGTCGGCACTCTTTCCACATGCATGTATTGAAGTTTGCCAAGGTGTTTGATGACTCTTCTGAGGAAGTAGAGACGCTGTCGTGCTTTCTTTGCAATTACATTTATACGATGGGTCCAGGACAGGTCCTCTGAGATAGCGACACCCAGGAATTTAAAGTTACTGACCCTCTCCACCTTTGACCCTCCAATGATTACTGGCCCATGGACATCCGGTTTCCTCCTTCTGAAGTCTACAATCAGTTCTTTGGTCTTATTGACATTGAGTGAGTGGCCGCTGTTATTACTACAACCCACAACAGTGGTGCCATCAGCAAACTTGTATATGGTGCTGGAACTGCGCTGAGCCATACAGTCATAGGTGTAAACCAAGTAAAGCAGGGTCTAAGCTCATATCCCTGCAGTGCTCTTGTGCTGATGGAGATTGTAGAGGAGATATTTTTGCCAATCCAAACTGACTGGAGTCTACAAGTGAGGAAATCCAGGATCCAATTGCACCAGGGGGTATTGAGTTTTCTCATTAGTTTTGAGGTGATGATGGTGTTAAATGCCGAGCTGTAATCGATAAAGAACATTCTGATGTATGCATCTTTGCTGTCCAGATGGTCCAGGGTTGTATGAAGAGACAACAAAGTAGTATGTCCTGTAGACTTGCTGCTTCGGTCAGCAAATTGGAGTGGTTCTAAGTTATCACTCATACAGGAGCTGATGTGATTCAACATCAGCCTCTCAAAACACTTCATCACCATGGATGTAAGTGCTACTGGGCGATAGTCATTTGGACACATTACCACACTCTTCTTGGGTACCGATATAATTAAAACCTGCTTGAAGCAGGTGGGTACCACACACTGCCAGAGAGAGGGGTTGAAGATATCCGGACTACACCAGCCAGTTGGTCAGCACAGGTCAGTACTCGGCCAGGTACTCCATCCAAACCGGATGATTTCCTTGGATTCACTCTCTCGAAGGCAGCACGCACGTCATCTTCAGATACTGATACCAAAGGATCATCAGGAGGCACTTGCGATGGTTCCTCCCTATTCTGGTGATCGAAGTGAGCATAGAAGGCATTGAGCTCATCTGGAAGCTATGTTGTCCCCTAAGTCACAAGATTTAGCTTTGTAGGAGGTTATGGCAATCGAGTCCTGCCACTGCTGTCAAACGTCCCTCATTGATTCCAGTCTGGTATGGAATCTCCACTTTGCCTGAGAGATGGCTTTCCAGAGATCGTACCTGCACCACTTGTAGCGTTCTTGATCTCCAGACCTGGATGCCTCTGATCTGGCTCTTAGCAGTTCCAGATTTCATTGTTCATCCAGGGTTGGGGAAAACCCTGAACAATTTTGTGGGGACACACTCATCCACAGCTGTTCTAATAAAGTCTGTAACAACCCTGGTGTACTCATTCAGGTCCTCAGATGAGTTCATGAACACTGCCCTGTCCACTGACTCCAGGCAATCCTGTAACTGTTCCTCTACCCCCTGTGACCAACACTTAGTTATCCTGATCTCTGGAGCCTTGCTCTTTAGGCTCTATCTGTATGCAGGTAGCAGGGGTACAGACAAGTGATCTGACTTGCCAAAATGTGGTCTGGGGAAGGAACGATAGGCATTCCTTATCGTAGTGTAGTAGTGGTCTAGTGTGTTGGCACCTCTGGTGCAACAGGTTACGTGCTGGTATAATTGGGCAGGGTGTTCTTCAAACAGGCTTGGTTAAAGTCGCCAGTTATAATCTGCATGCGTCAGGTTGAGCTGTTTCTTGCCTGCAGACAACATAGTGCAGTTTTGCGAGTGCTTGCTCATAATCGGCCGCTGGCATTACGTAAGCTGTGGTCAGGATCACGGATGAGAAGTGCCGAGGCGAGCAGCCTGCTTTGTTATCACTGCCTTATCATAGTTTTTTCATAGGTGTATGGTGGATTGGTTGCATCATAGCTTAGTCTGGTGGCTTCAATACATAGGATCACCAGAGGCTGCAGAAGGTTGCAGGATCTTTACACAAATGATTTACTGTGTAATTCAAAGTACTTTTACATCTTTGATTTGTAATGCTGCTGCAACATAACAAATTTAATGTCATGTAACACTTTGATTATCAACCTGACTCTGCGTATACCAATGCAAATATTGATCACATGGAATTACGAGAATATGCCTACCTGGGACCAGGAATTGGTGAAGTCGACTTCTTTTGTACCAGAGAGTGACTGAAATTTTTGACTTGAACTGAAAGATGGCAATAAAGCATCTTGAAATTTGCAAGGGATTTTGAGGTACAGCTGTTGCTGATAGGCCAATCCTGGTATGTGGAGAAGATGGTGATGGTCCCAATCTTTAACCATTTCAACCAATGTAGATAATTACCAGTAGATAAGCAGTCTCAGGGTGTTGACCCAGACAATGAAGCAAATACATGTGCCACATAATGGTTCTGTATAACTTGAAGTAGATGGTGTTCCCCTGCAGTTTCTACACGTCTTTTGAGATATAAGAACTTGTGGGTTTGCTGCAGCATTCTTAACAATCAGATGAGCTTTGTGGAGTTCCCACATAATGCTCAGGTTGTGGCTGAATGATCTGTTCATGTTTATTTTCTGTAGGAGTTTGATACAATTCAATTGCTTGTTTGACCACTTCAGGAAGTAATTTAAAATCAGCCATGTTGATGTGAGACTATAGGACTTGGATAAGTACATGAAGGGAAAACATTGCAGGCTGGGAAAGTAGCCAATAAATGGGATTAACTGGATTGGATTCCTTTGCACTGTTACAGCTCTATGGTTCTATAATTATATACTATGAGATTAGATCAGGCAAAGGTGCCAATCTCACTGCACTGTGAAACTCATCAAGTTCCTCTGGGTACACAAGAGCATAATGAGATGCCTCAAGTCAGGAGCTGCTCTATTTCTTCCACAAAGTTATAACCTTGCCTAGTGCAATCTTCATAAATGAACGAATTGATAAGAATTTCTGATATTTATGAGCAATGTTCTTGGTGGAAAAATATCTGATGTTATTGTGTTTTAGAACATGGAATAGTACAGTACGGGAACAGGTCCTTCCACCCACATGTTGTGCTGAACTAGTTAAAAATTAACATCAAAAAAACTCCAAAAACGAATCCCTCCTACCTACACAATGTTCACGTCTCACCATCTTCCCCACATTCATGTGCCTATCTAAATGTCTCTTAAAAGCCTCTAATGTATTTGCTTCTACCACCATACCAGGCAGCACAATCCAGGCATCCACCACTCTGAGTAAAAAAAACTTACCCCTCACATCCCCCTTGAACGTTACCCCCCGCCCCACCTCACCTTCAATGCATACGTTTCTACCTTGTGAGGTGAAAGCAAATTTTTCATGGTGCAGCTAATTATTTAAAAATTCTGTAGAGTTTTACAGAACAATTTGTTTTCATTTTATTTTATAATAGTCATAGTCATACTTTATTGATCCCGGGGGAAATTGGTTTTCGTTACAGTTGCACCATAAATAATAAGTAGTAATAAAACCATAAATAGTTAAATAGTAATATGTAAATTATGCCAGTAAATTATGAAATAAGTCCAGGACCAGCCTATTGGCTCAGGGTGTCTGACCCTCCAAGGGAGGAGTTGTAAAGTTTGATGGCCACAGGCAGGAATGACTTCCTATGACGCTCTGTGCTGCATCTCGGTGGAATGAGGCTCTGGCTGAATGTACTTCTGTGCCCACCCAATACATTATGTAGTGGATGGGAGGCATTGTCCAAGATGGCATGTAACTTGGACAGCATCCTCTTTTCAGACACCACCGTGAGAGAGTCCAGTTCCATCCCCACAACATCACTGGCCTGACGAATGAGTTTGTTGACTCTGTTGGTGTCTGCCACCCTCAGCCTGCTGCCCCAGCACACAACAGCAAACATGATAGCACTGGCCACCACAGACTTGTAGAACATCCTCAGCATCGTCCGACAGATGTTAAAGGACCTCACTCTCCTCAGGAAATAGAGACAGCTCTGACCCTTCTTGTAGACAGCCGCAGTGTTCTTAGACCAGTCCAGTTTATTGTCAATTCGTATCCCCAGGTATTTGTAATCCTCCACCATGTCCACACTAACCCCCTGGATGGAAACAGGGGTCACTGGTACCTTAGCTCTCCTCAGGTCTTTTTCACATTAAGCTGCAGATAATTCTACTCACACCATGTAACAAAGTTTCCTACCGTAGCCCTGTACTCAGCCTCATCTCCTTTGCTGAGGCATCCAACTATGGCAGAGTCAACCGAAAACTTCTGAAGATGACAAGCTCTGTGTAGTAGTTGAAGTCCGAGGTGTAAATGGTGAAGAGAAAAGGAGACAAGACAGTCCCCAGTAGTTTAATATTTTATGTTCTTTGTTCAGATCATAATATGTATCGTCTGTTCTTTCATTTGTGCCCTTGGAATGTTTAAAACACTTGTTTAGAACTTTCTACTTTTCAGTTTGATTAGCAGCAAAGCCAGCTTGATAATGTTACTGTTGTCAGATGGCAGAGATTCCTTCAGTAGGTGCCTGATGGCAAGACTGTTGGGAAAAGTTGAGAGATCTTTGCTGGGAGTTTTCATTGAGGCTAGCGGCAAGTGCCATTAGCTCAGTGCTGGGTGTAGGATCAGGGCCCAAGTAATGTCTGGAAGGTCCTCGGTTACAGTGATTTTCTTTGTTCTATTCACTAAATCATTCACTGGACCAATGTGTCGCTGAACTTCAGAATGGAA
The DNA here is from genome assembly GCF_963921235.1 of Mobula hypostoma. Classification (NCBI taxonomy): domain Eukaryota; kingdom Metazoa; phylum Chordata; class Chondrichthyes; order Myliobatiformes; family Myliobatidae; genus Mobula; species Mobula hypostoma. Next base: position 58,097,715 of record NC_086111.1, on the reverse strand, counting down.
AATGAGCAGAGGCTTTCACTAATGATCGATAATCACAAGCTCTTGTTGGAAAGTTGAAGTGCTTCAATTAATGATGATGCATAGCGGGAATAAGTCATGTTGCCTCCCTGCCCTGGGTTACACATGAAACATGACATTTGGGAATAAGTTACAAAGGTTCTGGCACTTGGAAATCTGAAATCATCAAAACACAACGGTACCAGGAGACAATGAGAGAAAGGGAATGAAAATGTTAGCCGAAATAACTTCTAATTTCCACTTCAGATTCCATCATTCATGTCCTTGGGCCAACATTTAAACACAATCAACATCACCAAAACAGTTTTTCTGCTTATTATCAGATTTCTTGTGGTTGGAGCTTGCTGTACAGATTAGTTACATTATCTTTGAGAATGCTGGATATACTTCAAAATCAGCTTCACTGGCTGCGTCTCAGATTGGGATCATGAAAGGCAAATCTTCCTTTCAGTTCCAATTTTCCTGTTGTTATGCATCATTAAAAGTGTATTCAGATGTAAATAAAATAATTGATAAATGACACTGCATCAGTGAAGCGTAGATATGGAGGTCTTTTGAGGACAAAATTTCATAACTGATATTTTCCACTTGTTGAAATGTGCTAGTTTTAGAAATTATAACAAAATATAGCATCAATGGATGACCATTAAATGCTTAATATAATCTTATAATTAAATGTTGAATTACATATTGGTAAATGTGTCAAAAGTCATAAGGATACAAAAATGAATCTATTGATCCTGCATTTTCATTGAAGAACCATTCTTCAAGGCAGCCTGGATCAGAGAAATGCTTGCAATGCCCAGAGAAGGCCACAGAACATGGTCTCATTTCACCTTCCACACTAGTGAACAATTACCTTGTGTTTCTAGCAGGCTCTAAAACAAAGAGACGAAAGGCAGCCAAAAAATCCCACATGTTTACGTAACCTCCAGAATGCTGCAAAAATTCAGGCCCCAGGCACCAGGTTTAACTTGTACTACTGGACTGACAATGTCCAGTGATTTTAATTATCTTTTAAAAGCAAATCAAACCTGTATATAGATGGTTCAGGAATTCAAAACAAGTTTCAACCTTAACTAATGGAATGGGAAACTTGTTTAGGAACTGTGAGATATGTTGGATAAAATGCAAGTTCAGAAATCTGGGTTCCCCATGAAGAGGAATCCAACTGCTAGGATCAATGTTGTGATCCTGTTGAGCCTTGCCATAAATGATAAACTATTCACCTTCAGTGGAGAGGAGCTGCTAATTACTTGCTTTGATCGGTAGTTTTGTTATGCACTACCCTGCATTTTGCTCTAGTATATTCAATATGTTAACTTTTTTTTGTGATTCCTTGCCAGAATTGATCTGTAATTGATTGCCTTTGGAAAGTCGAGGTTTTAAGTAATCTTTATTATGTATAATATGTAAACAACAGCTATGAATATATAACCAGCAAAAAAAATCTTGTTTCTTCCAATAAAAGTTGGTACAATGACTATCAGATTTATACTTTGGAATGGCTTGCACTGTTGAAATGTTGAGTCCAATGTCTTTAGCCAAAAATAAACTAGGGTCAATTTCTTTCCAAATTTGTGTTGCTACAGCAGAATATCAAACTTCCAGCCACTAGAAAACTTAATAAAACACTGTTGATACAAACTCCGAGAATTTTCAGAGACGATTTCTGCTTAGCTGCAACTAGTAACCAGAAGCAGTTCAACACTTCAACTGTTTTTTTGGAAGAATTCAGTACGAGGAGATGCATCTCATGTAACCAGTAAGAGTCTTTTGTACTCCTGTTCCCCCTTTGTGGGCCCTAATTAGCAGTCACAAGTGGTATAGTTGCAAATGTTGTTTTCAGTTTCATGATTGTATCGTGGCGTTTCCACACAAGGACCAAGGTGCAGTAGATGGAAGCGGTGACAGAAAATGCAGCTTTTCCCTAAGAAGTAGCAGAATGCAGGAGTGCTGCCATTGACTCTCTCGATCGTCATCATTGTTCAGTATTAGGATTTCAAGTGCCTAAATTACAGGAGATATGGATTATTCCACTGCTATAAATATTATTTGGGCTTTGTGTTTCCTTTTCTGTGCTTCAGGTACTGTGACTTGTGAAGATATTCGTGCATATTTTAACAGCTTTATAAGACTGCATAAATGTGATAATGATAAATGTGGGGAACTTTGTTGAATACTCACTAGCAAGGAACTCCCATTTTGAGTTTTGGGTGGAAATCTTAGTTGCCTATACCACATGAATTTGGCACTTCGTTGCTTGGCTGCAGATGGAGAAATGCTTTGCTTTAGCTGAGTGAGGAAGAAACGTTGCTTCTGAAAGTTTGTCTTCTGACAACCGGTTGCAGGAGGTGGATTCATAACAAGTCCAGAGAAACCACCCTGTTTCCCTTGGGCATATGTAGAGTGGGTATTAGATCTGTTCCAATTATGTTGCCTTCTTGTTTCTCTCCTGAACAGGATATAATAATGTTTTTAATGGATTGTGCGGAACATCGAGGGTTTTTAAATAATTATCTTTTCTATGTGCTTTTTTAAAAACAGAAACAAACTTGGCAAAAACAGATTATAAGTCTGGGCCCAAATAAATTAACAAAATTATCTACAAGGCAGAAGAGGAACGGCTGTAATGATATTCAGACTAGTAAGCAAATAAAATGTTAAAAGTAACTGTATTTAGATACAAGTTGGAAGTTATTTGGCTCCAGCTGTATTGATGTGCAATTGTTCCTCTAGGCTCCAAATGCTGTCACGTTAGGATGCTGGTTTTACTGAACATTAAGGCTTCATTTCAATTCCTCATCTTCTCTCAGCGGTCCCTCCATTCTGAGGCAAGAATGGATGGGAGTGGATAGGGTTAAATACTGAAAACTGAAACTCTGCCACCAAGCAGCTATGTTCTAAGGAACAGTAATATCAACAACAGTGAGTCACTTTTTTTACAGGCCCCCCCCCCTCCCGGCTGTGACCTCCCATGGTCGAACATAAGGGCTTGCGTACTGCCAAACTACTGCATTTTTCTAGGTATCTGGGAACATTTTATTCAATTGAAAGCATTGTATTAGTATCATTGGAAACTTCTCTTCCTCGGAGCAAATTTTTCAGTACCTCTACTTTGCCAACTATTGAAACTACACGAAAAAGATTTTCAATAGTACTTTAATGAAGTCTTTGTTGTCCAAGTGGAGAGTCAGGAAGTAGAAGCCAGGGTGCTTTCTCACAGGAAAAGGAGCAAAAGGAAATTAGAGATAAGTTAATTCACACTCTCGTGACACACCTACGACATTCAGAATCGGAACGAGGTTTCTTATCACTGATGTATGTCATGAAATTTGTGTTTTTTATGTGGCAGCAGTACAATGCAATGCATAAAATATACTAGAAATGATGATAAGAAATGTAGATTAAACGTTAAGTAAATCGTGCAAAAAGAGAGCAAAAGCAGTGAGGCGGTGTCGGTATGTTCATTGTCTGTTCAGAAATCTCGATGCAGAGGGAAAAAAGCTGTTCCTAAAACATTGAGTGTCTTCAGGCTCCTGTACCTACCCTCTGATGCTAGTATCGAGAAGAGGGCATGTCAAGGGTGGTGGGGTTCCTTAATCCTGACTGCTGCCTTTTGCGAGGCATTGCATTTTGAAGATGTCCTTGATGATGGAGAGGTTGGTGCCCATGATGGAGCTGCGTGAGTATGCAAGGCTCTGCGTTTTTTATCCACGATCCTGTGCAGTGGCCCCTTCATACTAAACAACAATGCAACCAGTTAGAATGCTCTTCATCTGTAGAAATTTGCTAGAATTTTTGACGAATCCTCAAACTTCTAATGACATACGCTAGAAGTCATGCCTTCTTCATAATTGCATCAATATGTTGGGACCAGGATGGATCCTTGCAGGAACTTGACACTGCTCACACATTCCACTGCTGATCTCTTGATGAAGATTCGCGTGTGTTCCCTTGACTTCCCTTCCCTGAGGTCCACAATCAATTCATTGGTCTTAATCATGTTGTGTGCAAGGTTGTTGTTGTGACACCACTCAACCAGCTAATTTGTCTTGGTAAGTCAGCAAGTCCCTGGATACAGCATCTCAACCAAAGAACAGCATGACCTAAAAAGCAATTTAAAACAATGTAATAATGAAATCTATTGCTTTGTAATTGATAGAAAAGTATGTGATTTAAAAAGATGAATCAAAAATCCACTTCTCCCTTTAGCTTCTGCAGATGTGATTGAAAACTGCTGCAATGCTGGACAAGAATGGGCTGCAGATAATGGCCAGTGCTTTGATATTTCTGTGAAGGGTCTTCACACTCTCCCCTGCAGGTAAGTGTGTTCCTGCACTGCACAAATTATATTAAATGAATGCCTCACTCTGCTTTCTTTGAAGGATATGAGAGAGGAAGAATATTTCAACAGCATAGAAGTATTACCTACATGGAACTATCCACTCATAAATATTATTATTTATTCATAAATGTAGCAGTATGTATGTGCATTCTTTTATGGGGTTTGCATTTACAAACAATCCTGATTGATTAAGTCATCAGAATGTCACCTACATGATTCCAGAGAAAGTCATAGGATGGCATTTATCATTCAGCCCTTCTTCACCAATGCCTGGCTTGTGAGATAAGGAGAACTATTTAAGATAGCACTCAAGTAACAACTGACTATTCTATTGAAAACTAAAACACTGCAAATACTGGAGTACTTAAAGCACAGAAAAAAAGTGCTTGAAATACTCAAGTCAAGTCACTTTTTATTGTCATTTCGACCATAACTGCTGGTACAGTACACAGTAAAAATGAGACAACGTTTTTCAGGACCATGGTGCTACATGAACAATACAAAAACTACACTGAACTATGTAAAACAACAGAAAACTACACTAGACTACAGACCTACCCAGGACTGCATAAAGTTCACAAAACAGTGCAGGCATTACAATAAATAATAAACAAGACAATAGGCACAGTAGAGGGCAGTATATTGGTGTCAGTCCAGGCTCTGGGTATTGAGGAGTCTGATGGCTTACATAGTCTGGTCGTGAGAGCCCAAATGCTTCAGTGCCTTTAGCCAGATGGCAGGAGGGAGAAGAGTTTATGTGAGGGGTGCATGGGGTCCTTAATCATGCTGTTTGCTTTACGGATGCAGCGTGTGGTGTAAATGTCTGTAATGGTGGGAAGAGAGACTCTGATGATCTGCTCAGCTTACCTCACTATCCGCTGCAGGGTCTTGCGATCTGAGGTGGTGCAATTTCCGAACCAGGCAGTGATGCAGCTGCTCAGGATGCTCTCGATACATCCTCTGTAGAATGTGGTGAGGATGGGGGGGTGGGAGATGGACTTTTCTCAGCCTTCGCAGAAAGTAGAGATGCTGCTGGGCTTTCTTGGCTATGGAGCTGGTGTTGAGGGACCAGGTGAGATTCTCTGCCAGGTGAACACCAAGAAATTTGGTGCTCTCAACGATCTCTACGGAGGAGTTGTTGATGTTCAGCAGAGAGTGGTCATTCCCTGTCCTCCTGAAGTTAACAACCATCTCTTTTGTTTTGTTCACATTCAGAGACAGGTTGTTGGCTCTGCACCAGTCCGTTAGCCGCTGCACCTCCTCTCTGTACGCTGACTCATCGTTCTTGCTCATGAGACCCACCACGGTCGTGTCATCGGCGAACTTGATGATGTGGTTCGAGCTGTGTGTTGCAGCACAGTCGTGGGTCAGCAGAGTGAACAGCAGTGGACTGAGCACACAGCCCTGGGGGGGCCACCATGCTCAGTGTGATGGTGTTGGAGATGTTGCTTCCAATCCGGGCTGTCTGAGGTCTCCTAGTCAGGAAGTCTAGGATCCAATTGCAGAGGCAGGTGTTCAGGCCCAGTAGGCTCAGTTTTCCGATCAGTTTCTGAGGAATGATTGTGTTGAATGCTGAACTGAAGTCTATGGACAGCATTCGAAAGTACGTGTCTTTCTTGTCCAGGTGGAGGGTGATGGCAATGGTGTCGTCTGTTGAACGGTTGGGACGGTTCGCGAACTGCAGGGGGTCCAGTGAGGGGGGCAGCAGGGTCTTGATGTGCCTCATGACGAGCTTCTCGAAACACTTCATGATGATGGATGTGAGTGCAACGGGATAGCAGTCGTTGAGGTAGGACACTGAAGACTTCTTCAGCATGGGGACGATGGTGACGGCCTTGAAGCACGTAGGAACAATGGCACTGCTCAGGGAGATGTTGGAGATGTCAGTGAGAATCTCAGCTAGCTGGTCTGCACATCCTCCAAATACTCTGCCTGGAATATTGTCTGGTCCAGCAGCCTTCCGTGGGTTGACCCTGCACTGGGTTCTCCTCACATCGGCCACGGTAAGACACAGCACCTGGTCATTTGGAGGAGGGGTGGTCTTCCTCGCCGCCACATCATTTTCCGCCTCAAAACGAGCGTAGAAGTTATTCAATACATCTGGGAGGGAAGCATCACCAGCACAGGCAGGTGGTGTTGTCTTGTAGTTGGTGATGTCCTGAATGCCCTTCCACATGCGCCGCGTGTCGCCGCTGTCCTGGAAGTGGCTGTGGATTCGCTGGGCGTGTGTACGCTGTGCGTCTCTGATGACCCAGGACAGTTTGGCCCTTGCTGTTGTTAGGGCTGCCTTGTCACCTGCTCTGGAGGTGGAGTCACGGGTCCTCAGCAGTGCACGCACCTCCGCAGTCATCCATGGCTTCTGGTTTTTTTTTATTTCAAAATATACTTTATTCAAAAATAAATATATACAATAAACCATTCAATAACTTTTCATCCTTTACATACATTTCCATTATACTCGCTACATATCCGTATTTATAACCACCCACGTGGCACTCCAGTAGTTCAGCTTAGCATATCATTGTTGAGGGGTATACTCCCCGCCCACCGACCCCTCCCACTCCCACGGGTGGAGAAACCTATACTGTGGTCCTTCCCCACCGGGCCCTTGCGGTGGCTGCACCAAGTTTTAGTGCGTCCCTCAGTACGTACTCCTGCAGCTGAGAATGTGCCAGTTGGCAGCATTCTCCCATGGACACTCCATGTGCTGGAAGATCATCAAATTTCGGGCCGACCAAAGAGCGTCTTTCACCGAGTTGATGATCTGCCAGCAGCACCGGATGTTGGTCTCCGTGTGCATCCCCGGGAACAGCCCGTAGATCAGAGAGTCCTCTGTTACGCAGCTGCTGGGGATAAAACGTGACACTAGCCCGTCCATCCTCCTCCACACCCTCTTTGCGAACTGGCAGTGTGCAAAGAGGTGGGTCACAGACTCCTCCTCACTGCAGTCCTCCCGTGGGCAGTGGGGTGTGGAGACAACGTTCCGGGCGTACAGGAGGGCTCTGACGGGGAGGGCCCCTCTCACCGCCAGCCAGGCGAGGTCTTGGTGCCTGTTGGTTAGATCTGGCGATGAGGCATTTTGCCAGATGAACTGGACAGTCTGCTCAGGGAACCACCCCACTGTGTCCATCACGTCCTTCTCTTGCAGTGCCTGCAGGACACTACGTGCTGACCACTGCCTGATGGCCCTGTGGTCAAAGGCGTTCTCCTGGAAGAACTTTGCTACGTAGGACAGGTATACCGGCAACGACCAGCTGACTGGGGCGTTGCGCGGGAGTGGGGCCAGACCCATCCTTCGTAGCCAGGGCGACAAGTAGAACCTGGGCACATAGTGGTACTTGGTGACAACATACCTGGGCTCTATTCACAACCTGATGCAGCCACATACGAAGCTGGCCATCAGGGTGAGGGCGACATTGGGGACGTTCTTGCCTCCGTTGTCCAGGGACTTGTGCATGACGGTCCGTCTCACCCGCTCCATCTTGGATCCCCAGACGAATCTGAAGACAGCCCGGGTGATTTCCGAGCTGTAGGAGCGGGGGACGGGCCAGACCTGCGCAAAGTACAGCAGCCCTGAGAGCACTTCACACCTGATGACCAGGTTCTTGCCCGTTATCGACAGGGAGCGCCCTCCCCACAGTCCCAGTTTCTGTTTCACCTTGGCAGTCTGCTCCTGCCAGTTCTTGTTGCACGCCTCCGCCCCTCCGAACCAGATCCCCAACACCTTCACGTGGTCAGACCTGATGGTGAAGGGGACGCTGGATCGGTCGGGCCAGTTGCCGAAGAGCATGGCTTCGCTCTTCGTGCGGTTGACTCTGGCCCCCGACGCTAGCTCGAACTGTTCGCAGGTGCCAATCAACCTGCGAACTGACCTCGGATCAGAGCAGAAGACGGTGACGTCATCCATGAACAGGGAGGTTTTCACTTGGGTCCCTCCACTGCCTGGACGCGTCACCCCTCTTTATGTGGATGAAGAACCTCCTGATGTTCTCCTTGGTGGCTTCCCACCAGAGAACTGGGGAATCAAAGAAGGCTTTCAAGGTTCTCCAACCTGTGTACTCCCTCTCTAGTTCCTCGATGTTCTCTGGGGTCAGCAGCTTTACGTTCAGCTTCCAAGTCCCCGTGCCTGCCTTCTGGTCCTCCCGTAAGCGACAGGTGGCTCTCGGAAGGCAGTGGTCAGAGAAGAACACCGGTGTGACGTCGGTGGACCTGACCGTGAGGGACTCAGACAGGAAGAGGAAGTCGATCCGGGAGCGGGCTGAGCCGTCCGATCGTGTCCAGGTGGCTTGCGGCTGTGCTCCACCTGTGGGGGTGCCAAAGGCGTCTTTACCAGCTTGGCTGTCTTTACCATTTCCCTCAGGAGTCTGGAGGTACTGTCCAGCCTGCCGTCGGCACTGCCGGGGCCTCCAGCCGCATCAATGGTGCAGTTGAAGTCTCCGGCCAGAACAACCGGCTGGGACGTCACCAGCAGCTGTGGGAGCTGCTCGAAGACGGTCAGCCACTCGCTCCGCACAGGGGAGGCGTACATGTTGATCAGCCGGAGCGAAGTGCCCCGGTATTTGACGTCTGCTACCAGGAGGCGCCCCGCAACCACCTCTTTAATTTGGGTGATTGAGAAGTTGCCTTCCCGCAGCAGAATCCCCAGGCCGGAAGCGCGACAATCGTTGCCCCCCGACCACACAGACAAACCTTTTTTCCACCACCGTGACCACCTCCGGTAGTTCCAGAGGTGTGGTAGTCCGCACTCCTGGAGGAAGGTCACGTCGGTCTTTACAGTGTCCAGGTACTGGAGCGTGCTGACGCATCGCCCAGTACTCTTCAAACTTCGCACATTCAAGCACGCCAACTTAAGGTCTGCCGTCATTGTAAGTTTTTTATTTTGGCTGCTCTCCGTCCTCACCCTTGCCATCCATGGCTTCTGGTTAGCACGTGTAGTGATGGTCTTGGCCACAGTGACATCATCAATGCACTTGCTGATGTAGCTCGTCACTGATGCCGTGTACTCCTCTAAGTTGGTAGAGTCGCCATCGGTTGCAGCCCCCCTGAACATGTGCCAGTCAGTGTGCTCAAAGCAGTCTTGAAGAGCAGAGATGGCTCCTGCTGGCCAGGTTTTCACCTGCTTCTGAGCTGGTCTGGAGCGCCTGACGAGCAGTCTGTATGCTGGGATTAGCATAACAGAGATGTGGTCTGAGTAACCGAGGTGGGGGTGGGGCTCAGTCCGGTACTCGTCGGGAATGTTTGTGTAAACAAGGTCCCCTCTCGTTGCAGAGTCCACGTTCTGATGGAATCTGGGAAGCGCTGACTTAAGGTTCACGGGGTTAAAATCTCCGGCGTCAATAAACAGTCCATCAGGGTGTGCGTTCTGCAGTTCGCTAATAGCCCCATACAGTTCACAGAGCGTCTCCTTAGCGTTAGCGCTGGGGGAATGTACACACCGACTATAAGGACAGTGGTGAATTCCCGTGGCAAATAAAGTGGTCTGCATCTAACAGTCACAAACTTCACTAGCGATGACCAGTATCTTGAAACCAGCGCAGAGTTCTTGCACCGTTCCGTATTGATGTAAACACACAAGCCACCACCGCGAGTCTTACCAGAAAGAGCTGCATCCCTGTCCACTCGAAACAAGACGAGCCCGTCCAGCTGAATGGTGGCGTCCGGGATTCCATCGGTGTGCCACGTTTCTGTGAAAACGTACGCACAGCAGACTCCATACTCCCGCCAAGTATTTCGTTGGAGTCGGACGTAGTCCAATTTATTGTCCAGCGAGCGGACATTGGAGAGCAGAATGGACGGGAGACCCAGCCGGCTAGGGTTTGCTTTTTGCCTGGCACAGACTCCTGCCAGCTTGCCTCGCTTCCGCTTCCTCGCACACTGCTTACGACGTCCCCACCTCCGGCCACCAGCATCAGGCGGCTCCGAGGACTGTAGGCCCGATCCCCTCAGCAAGCTGAGGTCGTGTAATTTAACCAGCAGATCTTCATGAAGGTTTGTTTTTGGGCAATCTCCATATTGTAGCATTACCTGGCGATGGTAGGTAGTCGCTCTGTTATCCATGTGCCCTAATCAAAAATTGTACCTTAAAATTATACTAAAAAAAAAAATTAAAGTAACACCAGATCGGAAAAGCCGCCTGCTGGATAACTCAGCAGGTTACGCATCATCAATAGAAAGAGAAATAGAATTGACATTTCATGCCAAATTCCTTAAATCAAAACTTGGAAAGCAAGTTGGTTTCACTTTGGAAAAGATGGGCAGGCATGGAAAGGACGAAGGGAATAGGGCTAGGGATGTCCAGTGTGGACACCTAAAAAAATCGGCCAGCATTTCAGGCATGTCTGAGGTCTTTGTTGTCCCCCCTATCAGGAGAAGCTAAAAGTTTACAGTAGTGTGAATTCTTAATTGTGACCATATGAAAGGAAAGGGAAGTGTACTTTTCAACACTTTTTTCTATGTTATACATGGACAAAGCTCTGAGGAAAGCAAGGTGTGGAATACGGGGTAAATGAAGAAGTCTGGGCAGTAAGATAACTATTGGAAAAGATTTCTTTTTCATCTTGTTTTCACCAATCTATTTGTCCCCTTCCACATCATTGAATGGTGGAACCACTACACAGCCTCACAGCCTTAGAGAATACTGTGCAAAGAGAGCTCTTATGGGATGTCCTCCTCAGGTTTGGCTGTCCCAATAAATTTGTTAACATCCTCCGCCAGTTCTACGATGGGATGACAGCTCGGGTGACCATAGGAGGACAAGAGTCCAAGACCTACCTTGTACATACAGGGGTGAGGCAGGGGTGTGTGCTAGCACCAATGCTCTTTAACACCTTGTGTGTTACCAAGCTTCTCCACAATGAGATTGAAGACAGCAGTGATGTGGCAGTGGACGTCAGATTAAATGGCAACCTCTTTGACATCAGGAGGCTCCACGCAACCACCAAACTCCGTAGAGAGTGGGTCCTGGAGCTGCAGTATGCAGACAACTGTGCTCTTGTGGCCCATACTCTGGAGGATCTTCAGACTGTCCTTGCTGTGGCGGTGAAAGAATACAGCAGGATAGGACTGACTGTCAATACCACCAAGACAGAAGTGGTTTGCCAATGGAGTACCAGTGTCCCACCCACTCTACCTGCCTTCACTGTTGGTGATGAAAAGCTGTCAGTAGTGCCATCTTTCAAATATCTGGGGAGCATTCTCTCTGAGGATAGCGGCACTGACAACGACATCCAGAGCCGCATTAAACAGGCATCAGCTGCCTTTAGGAGACTTCGACGTAGAGTCTTTCAGAACAGGAGCCTTCGTCCCTCCATAAAGGTCGCCGTATACCAAGCAGTCTGTGTCACCAGCCTCCTTTATAGCTGTGAAGCTTGGGTAACCCTCAGCCATTGCATCAAGTCCTTGGAGTGCTTCCACTTAAGCTGCCTCCAGCGCATCCTGGGAATTACCTGGCGTGAGCGGGTGCCTCACACTGAAATACTTGTAAAGACCAACTGCAGGAGTATTGAGGTCATGATCACCCAGCGCCAGCTGCAGTGGCTGGGGCACGTGATAAGGATGCCCCCATGTCGGCTACCCTGCAGAGTGTTATACGGCCAGCTACATCATGGTCGACGCTCAGCTGGAGGGCAAAGAAGAGCTATGAGGATCAGATGAAGAATGCTTTAAGGAAGCGCAAGATCAGACCCGAAGACCTAGAGGATGTTGCTGCTGACCGTACCACTTGGCGACAGCTGTGTAGGGACGGGGTTCATATTCTGGACATGGAAAGAACAACCAGAAGACAGCAGAAGGGAGCCAGGAGAAATGCAGCCATGGTTGCCACCACTACCACATATACATGTCCCACCTGCAATAGAGCTTGTGGGTCCAGGATAGGACTGTATAGTCATCAAAGATCTCACTGTTAAAGGAGCGGACGTCATCATCGGACAACCGAAGAAGAAAACTGTGATATCTTCACTGACGCAGACAGGAGATTTGTGTGGCATTGAGGTCCATCAACATGACTGTGTACTGCTTCAAAGACATGAGAAGATGCCCATTCCTCAATTGGTATCGAGCTTAGAGTATTTTGAATGTTGGCTGGTACCAAAAGCCATACCCTACTAAGATGATCACACCTGGCTACCTGCAAACAAATACCAACAAAAGCAGGCTATAGAATGATTTGGCAGGCAATGCGAGCAATGAATTAATGCAAGTTTAGAGCAAATGTCTTGCAATATGTAGCCAAGTATGGTGGTGGGTAAGCTGCTACTTTACAAAAGAGCAAGGCCCTACAGTCTCAGATCTAGCAAATCCAAATAATTGAGATACAAGACTGAATTGTAATTTGGAAAATCCTTGGCCATGTGTTGTAATATTTAGTTTGGCCTCTTTAACTTCTTTAGGGAGCCTGCTGGTAGCAATAAATATGGCTTTATTGCATTGTCCTCACTTGAGAACATTTATTTTACAAACTCATTTGGTTAATGGACCTTGTTGGAATGTTTTCCAAAACCTCCATTCTTTACTTGGCTCTGTTATCTTTGTCAACTCCCAGTGTCAACATTAGGCTCTGCTGTATCATAGGATAGGTATTTTATTTTCTGAAATCAATAGGGTCTCAGTTGGTCAGTTAAAAAAAATTCGTCTGATATTAAAAGATTTATTTCCTGTGGTATAATGAATCTGAATTATCTAGCAATCAGTGATTTATTAAATTCCTTGACAAGGCATCACAATAAGAACTGTAGAACACTTGATGCAGGGAAATAATTAAAACAGATTAATGGGTTGGAAGATGACCTGAAGTTAGACTGCCAATAGCATTCAAACTTCATGACTTAATTGATTTAGAAATAGGCATAACTTTGGAATAAAAATTTCATGCAAATTATTTTTAATGCATAAATTCTCAAGGAATAATATACTGGTCTGCATTTTGAAATTTGTACAGCAACTAGAATTTTAAAATACCCTAACTTTTATATCATAGGTCACATTAAATACAGCTCCCCGATGGAGTCCTCAGTCAATGGCTACACTGAATGCAGATGGCCTTTCTCATGTTAACAATGTGATTAAGTATACCCCTCAACAATGATATGGCGAGCTGAACTACTGGAGTGCCACGTGGGTGGCTATAAATACGGATATGTACTGAGTATAATGGAAACGTATGTAAAGGATGAAAAGTTATTGAACGGTTTATTGTATATATTTATTTTTGAATACCCAAGTATATTTTGAAATAAAAAAACAATGTGATTAAGTATTCAAAGGAGAGTTCACTTGAGAAGAAAAGAATAATGAAATAAATTCCAATTAACATTTGAAATGTAGAGTTATCTCGCAACGCAATAAGCAAGGGTAGCTTTCAGGAAATTGTACTTCCCGAAGATAAGTAAAATTTTTGTGTATTTCCTGCTATAAGATAATTTAATGACTGGTGCAAGAAATTTCTAAGTGGTTTTTCATGCTGCAAATTTTATATGTGAACTGATCAATTGCAACTCGGAAAAAGTGGTTGTGGATAAAATTGCTCCAACACTATTTGAGCACAGTGAAGGTTCTTCAGGAGACATGGGTGTTCACCATTGATATTACCACATAAGGAAAAATAAACAGATTGGGCTGAGAAATCCTGAAATTTAAAACACTTATGAGATCATTTCAGTGAAATGTAAAAATGTGAGGGACTTGATGATTTCTATCCTGTCATTAAGATATTTCTCCTGGAGAGAAAGTCTTGAACAAGGAAGACATTCTCAGGATAAGAGGTATGCCTCAAGACATAAATGAGGAGGAATTTCATCTCTCAGAGCACTGTGGCTCTTTGGAATATTTTACTCCAGAGGGCTGAACCATCAGCCATGCTCAAGCTTCAAATTGATTTTTGAGGAACAGGGGAATCAAGAGAAATGGAGATTGGATAGGAGAGTAGATTAGTTGAGAGACCAGATCAGCTGTGGTCAAAGAGCATGGTCAATCCCTGTTCCTTTTTCTTAACAGGTATTCGTGCATAGATTGTGGAAGGAGTTGACTAAATGGGATAAATGCCTTTACCTAACTTTTCTTACATTTTTGACTGCTGAACAGTTAAGACATCTGCAACAGATCCATTCTATTGCTTTGAGAAAATAGCAATCAATGATTATTTAAATGATTAAATGCCTTTAATTGAAGTCACTTGAAGGAATGGAGATTTCTACAGTGATAGCATAATGGCGAGATATCTTAAATTTTTTTTGTTGTTTGGCACTAATGGTGGTTTATGTTACAAGGTTTGCTAATCCACTGATAGGGTCTGGTAATCTAGATAATGTGACTTGAAATATCATCATGGCAGTCGGAGAATAAATAAAAACAGCTCCCTCAGATAAACAACTCTTTCACTGATGTACCATATTTGGGAAGGAAATCAATTGTTCTTTGCTGAGAACTGGCTGGCTTCTATGAGATTCCTCTTTGATTGGACACGTCACTGGGGTTTCCAACCTGAAACATAAATCTGTATAGTAAAGTATCTCTAAACAATAGGACAGAATTTGGAGGGCCATCCTTAAATACTGTCATTGAGTTAGATGTTCGGTCACCTTGGGAGAATCCTTAACTGTTCTTTAGATTATTTCTCCATATATGTGAAGGAGAAAGATCCTGCTAACCAAGGGTTGGTGATGTATTTCTGTGAAATAAAAGGAAAGCTCTATCTGGTGCAACACACACAAAATGCTGGAAGAACTCAGCAGGTCAGGCAGCGTCTATGGAGTGAAATACAGAGTCGAAGTTTCGGGCTGAGACCTTTCATCAGGACTGGAAAGAAAGTGGCAGAAGCCAGAATAAGAGGGTGGGGGGGGAGGGGAAAGGAGTACAAACTGGAGGGTGATAGGTGAAGCCAAGTGAGGAGTGAAGTACATTGGTGGGGCAAGGGAATAAAGCAGGAAGTTGGGAGGTGATAAGTGGAAGAGGTAAAGGCTGAAGAAGAAAGAATCTGATAGGAGAGTGGACCATGGGCAAAGGTACGGAGGAGGGGCACCAGAGGGAGGAGATGGCAGGTTTGGAAATTCAATCAGGTTTCTAATAGTGAAATATTTTGAAAGTTCACGTTTGTGTTCTTTGTTTCTGAACAGCATTTTGATACATGTGTTCTGGAAAATTATTAATAGTACTACACAGACAATTTTATCATTGGGTTTACGTTCAGAAACAGATTTCCATACTCTGCATTATGCATGGCTTAAGCTGAATTAAAAGTCCCAGACAACACTTCGACTCTGTGGTAGCGAAGTATGCCACATACAAGCCCGTTCCTTTATCAAGTAATGCCATAAGTACATCTTGTACATCCTGAGAACAAGCTGTAGGAAAAACACAAAGTATAATATTACAAATGGCTTTCAAATTTGGAATCAATTTCCCCAGTGGAGAAAACAATACTGGTCTGAGAAGGGAAATGATAAGAGTCTATGGAATTGCTTTCACATCCTTTTCCCTTTAACATTCACTTTTGCATAATTGAATGACCAATGCACTGCAGTGTTTTTGAAACAGTAATAACAAATGATACTTTGGACTGACTTTTGTATAAAAGGTGACTTGTTTTTCTTATCTGGGTTCATGAATTCTGTATTTGCCCGATATTGTTCTCAGCAAACAAAATATTTAGTATCCACTTATAACTCCTGCCGAGTTGTAGACTGAGCCAAAACCCCTACAAACCAGTACCAACCAGACAATTTTCAGCATGTTCTCCATTGTTTTCACAGTGGGGATCCCAAGAATTGGTAAAGTGGATCACATGGTTTTTGGCACAACTCAGTCCAACAACAATACCTTTCCATTGTTTCATTTGTGTTGGTAATGACACCATCAACACAAGACTATGTACAAAGTATCGTGCTTTATACCTCCATAACTTTACTCACCTGCATTATTAAGCAGAGAGATCAGAGTGGTTCAGAGAGGAGAGCTGCTGCCTCACTTCTCCAGTGATCCATGTTCTCTCTGGACTCATTTCCCCTCACTTCCTAAACATGTACAGGTTAGTAGGTTAATTTAGCACTGTAAAATGCACCTGGTGGGTGAGTTGAGTGTACACATGGGTGCGTCATGGAGGCTGTAGACACAGTGGGTGAAGAGCCTGTTTAGGTGTGGTATGAAATGCTCAAACAAGAGCACATGCACTTTTAAAAGCTCTAATCTTATCTCTAATAGAGGTTTAGAGGAAAGGTGGTAAAGGCTTGTTAATCGTCATTGATTAACCTGCAAAGTTTTAAATAGAAGGCAACTAAGAGAAAATAATACTGGAACTCTGAGGTATATGTACAACATTGCAAATGCTCAAAAGCTGAAATTAAAAAAAAGATTGTATAAAATGCCAAGCAGGTCAGGTAGCTTCTGTGGAGAGGGAAACATGCAATTAATGTCATAAGATATAATGCTGTTCCTTATATTTACATTGACTTGGTTATAACAGTTCAAGTTCAGAAATCAGAATGAAGGGGGAAGGAGAATTAAAGTGAAATTTTCATCTTCTGTGCATTTCCAGTATCTTCTGCCCATGTCAAATTATAAGTAGTGTTTTGTATTTTACTTTCTTTATTTTGCCTTGATGACAACTTAATTCTTTTGGAAAATACAACATGTGTTTGGATAT
The DNA here is from genome assembly GCF_963921235.1 of Mobula hypostoma. Classification (NCBI taxonomy): domain Eukaryota; kingdom Metazoa; phylum Chordata; class Chondrichthyes; order Myliobatiformes; family Myliobatidae; genus Mobula; species Mobula hypostoma. The sequence continues at coordinate 58,080,712 of NC_086111.1, read as the reverse complement.
AAAAAGTTACTGCAAGTCTAATACTACATTAATAAATTGGTTCAATCAAAAGTCCAGCAATCCCAATTGAATAATTTGAGTGAATTCTCTGCTGATCATTCATCCCTTTACAGGATATAGCAAACTATGTAATTGTTAAGTAAAGAATCATAGATATGTGTGCCATATTTGCTTGGTAAAAGATGTTGTTATGTAGTGCATTTCAACTATAACAGTAAATCAATCAGTGATAATTTTTTAACAAATTTTGAATTGCAAGTATTGTGATTGTAACTGTCAGTTGAAAAGAGAGCATATCTCAACAAATCATACTATATGTAACTAATAACTTTCTGCCCAAAGCAATACATCTGTAGATGTTTAGTAAAATGTCAGTCCATTGTTTCAGTTGTGTTCATTATTTCAGGAATACTAAATGTGGCCTCTGCTGATTGCTGTGGGTCTGTTCAATGTGGTGAAGTCCTAATGGGACAGTTTTAGCTGAAAACACACGAGTTGAAATGGAACAGCTTTGCTGGTTACAACTTTTGAACAGTCCTCTTCTTGTTGCTGCTATGAGGCCAGTGTTAGTATATCTTGCCTACGATCTATTTAAAATTCAAAATCGTTCTTTTGAAATTTCAAAGCTCATGAATATTTATGTAATAACTTGATTGGTATGATAGTTTTGTTAACTTTTATTTGCATCATAATGTAATTAAGACACTGCCCAGACTTTAAAATGCACGCATTTTGTAACAGAATTGCTCAGAAGCAGTGCTGCATCTCGTACCTGGAGGAACAAAGCTGCATAGTGGGTATGAACTTTGCAAAAGAAGGTGAGGACTGCTATGCAAACCCAAATGATGTCTGTGGAGCTGACATATACAAGGCAAGTACTATACAGAAACTATTTATTGTCGTTGTGTGAAGACTGACTGCAACATGACAATGCCCAAATACTCTGAAATATAACAGTTTGATGTAAAAGTTAAAATGCCACATTTATAACCACCCGGTTCAAAGTCAACAAAATATAATGAAGTGCTACTAAAGAGTTCATGCTGTATCTGGCAGACTGTTGTTGAATATGTTCCATGCCCCTTACAGAAAAAACTTAAGACTTCGATTGATCCCTTTCATAAAAATAATGACATTCAACTGAATGCTACATTATGCAGTGTTGTGTATAATCTGTTGTCTAAAGACTTGGATGACTGTTTGGGAGACACACCCTGTAAGAAGTGGCTTCACTGCTTTATTAGTGTATAAGGAGAAAGCTGGGCTGCCTCTTATCATAACAGAGGATTTTGCCTTAAAAGTAGAGCTCGCCCATTTTGGATAATGCCAGAAATAATTTCATGCAAAGTGTAGTGAAAATCTGGAATTCTTTCTCCCAGTGATTTGCTGAGGCTATGGTAATTGAAAAAAAAATGAACACTGTAAATTATCGGATCAGGCTATGGTTCTATGGACTCATACACCAAAGCGGTTAGATGGGGCTAAGACACAGATCAATCACAAATTAATGGGGCAACGTGGTGGTGCAGGAGTTAATGCTACTTCCCTACAGCACCGGAGTCCTGAATTCAGTCCTGACACTGAGTGCTATCTACGCAGTTTTTTTCTGGGACTGTGTGGGTTTCTTCTAAGTACTTTCCTCCCACATCCAATGTGCTTGCTGGTAGGCCATTTGACTGTTTTAAATTACCCCATTATGAAGTTCAATGGCAAAGATAAATTGAAAAGGGAGTTGAAATAAGAAGAGGGGAAATGGGTCCAATGGGATTGCCCCAAGGAGCCAGCATGGACTCAAAGGCCAAATGGTTTCTTCTTATTTGTTAAAGGTTGGTGTTGCAATAATTGAATGATGGCACACATGTGAGGGGCTGGATACCCTCTTCGTCTTCACGCCTCTCTGAAAAGCTCACCAGATCGAAGCTATAAAAAATCCTTACTCTAGAGTTTGCACTAATGTCCTTCATTCAAAAATACAATTACGTAATTCATTACACTATTGCCTGGTCAATATATCTGGTTATTTGAAGAGGCAATACACTCAAGATGCTGGAGGAGCTCAGCCCGTCAGGTAACATTTATGGAAGGAAATGAATTGTCGATATTTCCAGCAAGGTTTTTCTGGGTGTTGGATCATAGTACTGCTCTATTATCTCTGGGGTCTGCTCCTAGCCCAGGGAATGAAGTGAAACACATTTCCTTTGACCATCTGCATTCTGATGATAGAGTGTAACTCAAATCCATAATGATTGAACCTCTCACCCTGAAATACAAGAAAAATGTGTGCTCTATTAACTAAAGCTACGACTAAAAAAAAGTTGGCTAAAACGCTGATCGCTCACCTTACTCCTGAGTTAAGTCAGACAGTTAGCTTTTTAAAAAAAGGCACTTAGAATTGCTTTGTATGAACTTATGTAGTTTATTGTATCTGGTCTTTTTAATATGATGTTTTATATAATAAAATTTGTTCTAGTTAAATTATAATTAGGATGTTGACAAAACAAATCCTAACGAATAGATCCCTGTTAAGAAGACTTAAGAAGCCATCTGCAATTTGTTCTAAACAAAAGTTAATAGTAGTTTTCTGGGATATGTCTTATTTTTCAAAGTTAAAGCGTAAAATTTTTCCTTCCTCAGCCAACTGGCACACAACCAAGATGCTGCATCTCATTTTGTTTAAATTCAGGAATGTTAGGATAGTCACCCACCTTGAAGGAGTTGGGATCAAGTTTAAGTGGTATTCTATCTTGTCTCATCTGGGAATATTTGGTCAGATGGCTTCATGACTATACCTCAGACTAGCAACTCAAGGTGAAATGGAGGACTTGTGGTCAATTGTAAAACATTGGTGGCAATAGTACCTTCAACACCTGAAGTGGCTTCTTGGTGGTATAATTGCCTGGGAAATTCTCAAATCTTTATCAAGTTTCTTTTTTTTTCCTCCAGTCACGTTTTCCCTAAGCTGATCCATGAGACCTAGTTCATGTTTGTCCCAACGATATTTGCATTTCTTCTCATCTTCATTCACCACAGTCATACGATGCCTCAGCACACAGTCCTGACTTGAAAATATGTTGAGGGTCCTTTTACTGTAACAACAACCTAATGATAATGAGAGTACCTGCACTGGCTAGAGTGCAGTGCTTCAAAAAGACAGTCAACCACCACATCTCAAGGGCAATGAGAATAGTCTTGTCAGTGTCACTCAGATCCCTAAAATAAAAACCTCCATCGTTTGCATTCTCTTGTATCTACAAAATAAAAACACAATCCACTTCCAATGTCCTAACTTAAACAAATCCCAATTATTCATCACCCATGTGTTGATTAATCTAAAATTTAATGGCTCAGCCGTGGAGCTCTAACCTGGACCCACAACACCTCCTCGTCAAGAAGGCACAGGAGAGTCTACCCTTTCTGAGGAAATTGAGGTATGCAAGGCTCCCTGCCCTCTTTCTAACAACTTTCTACAGGAGCACCATAGAGAGTGCACCATTGTGCGGTATGGAAGTTGCAAGGCATTGGAGCACAAGACATTTACAGAGGACTGCAAAAACTGCCGAGAGGGTCATAGGGGTCTTGGGACCATTGCAGACGAAGGGCCCAAAACATTGTAGATGATCCTTACCACCCACCTCACAATCTTTTGACCCACTAATGTCAGGATTAAGACACAGAAGTATCAGAATTAAGACTGCCAGAATATGTAACAGCTTCTTCCCTCAGTCTCTGAGACTAAAGAATACCCTGCCACCACTGAGGTTCTGTCACTAGGTCAACGAGTTGTTCACTGTTTACAAGTGCTACACTTTACTATATGCATTTTGAATTATATTTTAACTTACAGTATAATATTTTTGTTTATGTGCTGTGTGAGATATACTGTATGTTGTGTGGGTGCACTGTGGTCCGGAAGAAAGTTCCTTCATTTGGTTGTATACACAGCCAAATGACAATAATTTGAACTTGAACCGAAATTGTCTGCTGCATCAATAATGTTTCTGTTTTAGAATTCAATTCTGTTTTCAAATCTCTTCTTCTCTAATTTCTGAAATCTACTTTGCCACAACCTTCTGAGATATCCACTCCAGCAAGTCTGCCTCCCCAAGCTTGAAACTCAATCAGTCCTCATGTTGGCATGGCCTGAGTTCTGGAATTCCCACTCCACTTCTATTTTCTCCATTAAGGGGCTTCTCAAAACCTACCTCCTTGTGCCATCATTTGGTTGGTGAATATATTCTGTAGTGACTAAATATCAAATTTTATTTTAAGTACCTTGGGATGTTAATGACAACTGTATAAATACAAGCTATAGTTAATATTTTAATAAAACTTATGATGTTGAGTTATCTATGAGCCACTGCCCTTCTAGGTGTACCAAATGAGAAGAATCAGTGGATGGTACTGACAAGAAAACTGTCCATTCAGGCAAACTCATCCACTACATTTAGGCCAAGGAACTGGTGTGAACCCGTCATTAAAGGACACAATTACGTATATACTTCTTAGAAGGAAGACTAGGTGAAGTTCCTGAAGTCTAAGGAGGCTGATGGCTTGGTTGCACATGTATGATTTGCCGTTTCACCTTGTAGAGTGTAATCAGGATCCTAAACAGGATTAATAATGTAATCTGGAGATTTAAACTTCTGTATCTGGATAGGAATACTGAAGAGATGTTCTATTTCACTATTTGTTTTATATTGTAATGACTTGTTTTTATCTATTCTAATCTGGTTCTCCTTCCAGAAATGCTGTGACTGCTGTACTTTAGGAATTATATTTTGGAGCCAGCACAAAGGGTGCAAAGCAAAGCCAAGTCTGGGCTACCCCTGTAGTCAGGCATTTTTAAGCTGTTGCGAGGGAGCTGAAGATCTTGGTCATCTTCCTGTGAGACAGTGGCCCAAGCCAAAACCATTGCCTGAGACGACCTCCATTCCTGAACGAGGTACCGAATCATTTTACAATTAGAGTTATCATAAAAAAAATTAAATGCTATGCTATTTGCCACAATAGAAATAAGTCATTAGCCCAAAAACACTTTCATGAAGGTTTTTGACTGCCACCGCATATTTCCTGCCTGAAGAAAATCAGAACCGGTGACTGAGGGCATTGTACCCTCATTTGCTGACGAGTCAAGCCTTTAATTGGGCTCCTATCCAAAACAAGTGGGTAGCTGTTGAAATGTCCTGCCATAATAATCAGACTTCAACATCCAGGGTAAAATGGATAAATCACAAGCTCTCATGTCCTGGGCTTTCAGTTGTCTAATAATGGTGCAGAAGAGTTCAAATGATGAAGGATTTCCTATCTATGGTTAGACAATACAAGCTGGGATTGTTCGACTTGCAGCAAAGAGTTTGGGGGAGATTTGATGGGATGTCAAGGTTTAAAGAGGGTAATTAGAAGAAAACTATTACTGGACCCATTACTGGATGACCCATAAGCCAACAAAATTGATTTAAAAATTGGGACAACAGGGGCAACTGAAATGTGAGAACAATATGATTATGAGGACACGCAGTCCCCTTTTACTGTCATTTAGTAATGCATGCATTAAGAAATGATAAAATGTTTTTCCAGATTGATATCATGAAAACACATGACAAACCGACTTAAAAACTAACAAAAACCACAAAATTATAACATATAGTTACAGCAGTGCAAAGCAATACCGTAATTTGATAAGAACAAACCATGGCACAGTAAAAGTCTCAAAGTCTCTCGAAAGTCCCATCATCCCCCTCAGACGGTAAACCTCCAGCGCCGCCAACTTGCTGGTGCAGCATCCTGGAAACATCCGACTACAGTCCGACTCCATCTGTCCGAAAAATTCCGAACCTCTGACCCACCTCTTCGACACCGAGCACCAAGCATCATCTCTGCCGAGCGCTTCGCCCCCGGCCCTGACAACAAGCGATATGCAAAGCCGAGGATTTGGGGCCTTCGTCTCCAGAGATTCTCGATCGCACGGTTCCAGCGGCAGCGAAGCAGGCATTTCAGAAGTTACTCCAGATGTTCCTCTGCGCTTCTCATGGTTGTCTCCATCAAATCCGGATTGTGCATGGCCCCTAGTTACACATAATCGATATTTATTCCGAACGGCCGCGCGCGCTGAAGTGGGCAGTGCCATTAAAGGGAAATTGGAGAGGCATTTAAAAGAGCATTATTTGCATAGTTCTGGGAATAAGGCAGAAACGTATGTCAAGTAGTATTGCTCTAATAACAACTGACATAGGTTCAATGGGCTGAGTGATCTCCTTCACCGTAGTTAAATTGCTGTAAGGCATCCAATCCTTTGGATATATCAATGCTCTGTGGAGGAGCTATTGCAATTCCATTTGTTTCTTTCACTCTTAAAGCCCTTTCAGTACGCTGATTCTAAATAGTGTGATTGAGCAGTGGAGTTTGCACGTTATAATTCCATGTCCTTCCCTTGAAACTGGCTACAGCGTCTCATGAAAGTCAGTAGGCTGCCTGCCTGATCACTCTACTTCCTGTGTTTGATACAGAAGTCAGCTCCTTCACTTCACTTTGTTGATTCACTCAATAATTTAAGCCATAGTAACGGTGTCACTCTGCAGAATCCTGCATTCTCTCCAGACTGTCATTGTAGTGCTGGAAAGCAGTTCACAGAGCGATTACCACTGGGAGATTTGATTTTGTATCCCACAGTGGTGGGAAGGAGCAGTAACAGCCTTCATTGGGCGACAGTAATTTCCATTCTGATGCTGGTAAGTAATATATTACAGTAGTCTATTTGTTGCATTTCAGAAACAGATTTAAATCACCAGCATAAGCAGTGAAATTTTTAACTTTGTGGCAACGATGCCATACATTATGAATTACAGGAAGAGGCTGTTCTTTTACCGCTGAGTATATACCTGCAGGCTTCTGTACCTCTTTCCTGTTCCCAATGGTAACAATGAGAAGAGGGCATGCCCTGGGAGGTGGGGGTCTGTTTTGAAGCACCGCTCCTTGAAGATATCTTGGATACTATGGAGGCTGGTGCCCATGATGGAGCAAAGATATCTTTTTTTTAAAAAAACAATTTTCTGCAGCTGTTTGGCAAAATGAAAGGCTGTTGAAATGTTATTATTATTCATTGTCGCTATATTTGTGGTCTTGGAGCCAGAAATAAATGAATACCAGCAAATATATCATTAACGAATAATACTATAATTAAATATTTGTCTTTGTAAGCAGTTAAAAAATATTTGTGTTTGAATAAGGCTTAAGTCATACCTTCAAAGCAGTTACCTGGTTATTTTACTTCTCCAGTTTACCTAAATCAGATAGTTTGCAAACTATTCTCATGTCTCTTGTGACATAGAAAGAGGGCACTGGCTTATCAAGATGATTATTCCCATCTCCCCTGTTCACCCACTTATTTCTCTGTAAGCTATTCTTTCTCATATGTCCATTAACTCCCCACTATTCTCTTTTAACTTCACTCACACTGGGCATAATCTACAGTAACAAAAACTAACCCACTGATTCAATGTCTACTAGTTGAGGGTGTGTAGCAGAGCACATGAAACCCACACAGTCACAGGGTGAATGTGCTGTATTCAACGCAGACAGCTCTTGAGGCTGAACCCATGTAGTTTGAGCTGTGAACGACCAACACCATCAGCTGCTGCTCTCATTATTCAGTGCCCAAGAGTGGTGGCGGCTCTTCTAAGTTTAAATTCTGATTCCTCAGGCAAGAGCTTGGAGCCACTTCAGGGAGGTTTAGAAACAGGGCGACGCGGTAGCGTAGTGGTTAGCCCAACGCTTCATAGTGCAGGTGACCCAGGTTCAATTCCTGCCGCTGCCTGTAAGGAGTTTGTATGTTCTCCCCGTGACCATGTGGGTTTCCTCCGGGTGCTCCGCTTTCCTCCCACAGTCCAAAGACGCATCGGTCGGTAGGTTAATTGGTCATTATAAATTGTCCCATGGTCAGGCTAGGGTTAACTCTGGGCACATCTTGAGGGCCTATTCTGCGCTGTATCTCAATTAATTTGGATCTTTTGTACATCTTTCTAAAAATCAGTTTGTTACCTTTGCAGAGTCACCAATGTGTTCTGCACATTCACACACAAATAAAGAGGCCCAATGTCGTTTTAGTCGTGCTCTTTTTCTTGAGTATCTTCTGTGTGTTACTGAAATAAATGGAGCTCTCATAAAGTAAGGTTCTAGGGTATCTTGAGGAAAATACCAAACAAATTAGTGCAGGTACCATTAATGAGGAAAACCTGAAGAGTCAATTATGTTAATAATCAGGAGATCTAGAGCTATGTTGTATCGCTAACTTTTCTTGTAGATCTCTGATGTGTTACTGGTGTACCTGCAAGTAGATGAGGTTAAAAGTGGATAAATCTTAAACACAAAGGACTTTGAGTTTAAAAATGCATTACTTCAGTTAGTTCCAAACATCTGGTGCTACATCATTTTCATGGCGACAAATCCAGGACATGCCAGCAATGCATTCTGCAAAATAAAAGTGAATAGCTCATAGAGAAATATTCAAATGGCTAAAATATCAAACCAGAAATGGAAAAATAGAATATTTACAATTTAGAAAAAGTAAGTGATTGAGGGAAGGGAAAAACGAGTAATCTTATATTCATGTTTACATTTTTTCTCAAATTGAGATCTTACATAAAGATCACAGCCAGCTGTACTATTTGGGATGTGGAATTTGCAACTTGGAAACTGTGCAGTTTGGGCAGAAATTGTGTTGATCGTTTCCTCAAATCAGAGTGCTCACAAATAGAAATGCAATAAGGCACTCTTGAAGGAGACACAAGAGAAAACAGATGTTGGAAACTGGACCAACACACAAAAAGAACTGGCCGAACTCAACAGGTTAGGCCACATCTTTTGCAGGGAAATGCACAGTCAGTGTTACAGGTTGAGACCCTTCATCTTGACTGGAAAGAAAGAGGGGAGATAGCTTGTTTATATTCAGTAGATGGAGAGAAGGAGTGGAGCACGAGTTGGTAGGTGGTAGGTAAGTGAGACAGATGAGGGAAGGAAGAGTGAAGAAATGATGTCACAATCTGGGAGGCGATAAGTGAAAGTGACAAAGGACTGAAGTCAATGGAATCTGGTCGGAGAGGATGGTTTAAAGCGAGGGCTCCCAATGTCGCAAAACAAAGGAGCTGATTGTGGACTACAGGAGGAATGGAGACAGGGTAACTCCCATTGACAGCAATGGCTCTGGGGGTTGAGAGGGTGAACAGCTTTAAGTTCCTCGGCATACACATCACTGAGGATATCAGATGTTCTGTACATACTGGCTGTTTGGTGAAAAAAAAGCACAACAGCACCTCTAGCACCTCTTTCACCTCTTTCACCTCAGACAGTTGAAGAAGTTTGGCATGAGTCCCCAAACTCTAAGGACTTTCTACAGGGGCACAACTGAGAGCATCCTGACTGGCTGCATCACTGCCTAATACAGGAGAGTGGTGCAGACTGCTCAGCGCATCTGTAGATGTGAACTTCCTGCTAATCAGGACAGAGACGTGTATAAAAAGGGCCTGAAGGATCATTGGGGACCTGAGTCACCCCAACCACAAACTGATCCAGCTACTACCATCTGGGAAACAGTACTGCAGCATAAAACCCAGGACCAACAGGCTCCGGGACAGCTTCTTCCACCAGGCCATCAGACTGATTAATTCATGCCGATAAAATTGTTTTTCTATATTATATTGACTGTCCTGTTGTACATAATATTTATTACAAACTACTATAAATTGCACATTGCACATTTAGATGGAGACATAACGTAAAGAATTTTACTCATATATATGAAGGATGTAAGCAATAAAGTCAATTCAATTCACCCTGGGCTCCAATGGTATTGGTCCATGGCATAAGCAAAAAGGTCAGGAACCCTTGGTTTAAAGGGAGTGAGGTGGGGAGGGTGGCTAGTTGAGGGGTTTTGTAGGCAATGGGAAGAATGAAATGTTAGAGGGTGAGGAATGGGTAAGAGGATAAGGAGGAGAAACAGTAAAGAAAAATCAGGGTGAAAGGGACAGAAGGTGAACAGTTACCAGAAGTCTTGAGAATTCAGTATTCTTGCCACTTGGTTGGCAACTTCCCAGGTGGAATATGGAGTGCTATTCCTCTAACTTCTGTTCAATAGTTCCATTTAATATCAGAATGTATACAATATACAACCCGAAATTCTTGTTCTTCACAGGCCTCCACGAAAGCAGAAGAGTGCCTCAAAGAGTGAGTGACTATAAAGCATTAGAACCCCAAAGACCCCCTACTCCCCCTCCCCGGGAGCAGGGCAACGACCCTCACCCCCCCTTCACTTATTTCAACAAAAAGCATCAGCATTCCCACCCACCAATCAAGCAATAGCAAGGCCCCCCGAGAGAGAGACCATGATCTGCAGTACAACAAAATCTAATCATTCACCCGACAAGTTGACATACCACAGGTTCTCTCCCTCACCCTAATAAAAAGGCAGGTGTCACACAACACGGGGAGACTAACAAGACAAAACAAGTGTTAAAGTCTGGCGCTTTACAGTTTGTTCCCTTAGTTCTCTGACTCAAGAATTGGCAACAAACTCTCCCCTACCAATGAGAGAGAAAAAAAGAGTGAGAGAGCATTTCACCCAGTACAGAGCCTCCAGCAGCTGATCTGCTGTTCGTAATATTCTGTTTTCTCCGGTGATGCTTCAGTCAGCGGCACTGTCATAGAATCAGCTCGTCCCCATGGCCGGAAAGCTTTGGAAACAAGAAGGCGTGCTCGTCTTCTAGGCTGCATTCTTGGGATATCTAAAAACGGCCAGTCAGAGAGCCCTGGAAGTAGGTCCCATCACCATAAAGTACCAAAGTTTGTGTGTAGCTTTGGGTCAGGGCCTTCGACAGAACCCCATCCACCTTGATAAGGCAAAAGAACTTGAAGAAATCGCTGTCTAGCGCCATCGTAGCTCTATCCCAACCTAGCGGTGGAGGAGGAGATGGACAGATATGATGGCATGCGAATGGGAAATGGCTAACCACTGAGAGATCCCAGCTAGCACGGCGATAGAATAAAGGTTCTTAACAAGTGCTTCTCCGATCTGTGTCCATTGTCACTGATGTAGCAGAGACTGCAACAGGAGCACTGGATATAATAAATAACTCTCTGGGATACACGTGTTTTGCCGCCTCACCTGGAAGGGCTGCTTAGGACTGTGGACAGTGGCAAGGGAATAAATGTAGGGGCTTTGCATGATTACAGGTGCGAGGGCCTGAGGAAGAAGGGAAGGATGAGACACATACCAGGAGGGGGGAGAAGATGGCGGTGCGACGGCAGCGCATGAGGCCTCTTTGGTGATGATATCTGTAATCTGTCAATACGGGACCGTGCACAATTCTGATTTGATGGAGACGGACATGACAGCACGGAGAAACATCTGGAAAACTTCTGAAATGCCCGCTTCGCTGCCGCTGCTACTGTGTGGTAACCAGAACTCCGGAGCTGAAGGCCTCAAAATCCTCGGCTTCGCGTGTTTCAGCGGCTGGGGCGAGGTCGAAGGCGCTTGGCAGAGGATGGCGCTCGGGAGGCTGTATCAGAGAGGCTGGTTGGAAGCTCGAAGTTTTCAGACGGATGGACTCAGTGTCGGCTGTGGTGGGCTACTTCCAAGGCATTGGCAAGTTGACGGTGCCTGGAGGTTTATGGCAGGGAGTTTCTCCCTTTTGCTGCCTGCTATCGGGGACTTGGGAGTCGATCGACTCGGGACTTTGAGACTTTTTTTTTACTGTGCCCATGGTCTGTTCTTCATCAAATTATGGTATTGCTTTGCACTGCTGTAACTATATGTTATAATTATGTGGTACTGTTAGTCTTTGGTCTGTCCTGTTTTCTGTGATATCACTTCGGAGGAACATTGTATCATTTCTTAATGCATGTATGCATTTCTAAATGACAATAAAAGAGGACTGAGCGTTCTCATAATCTAAAGAGTAATCCCTGGAAAAGGGGAGGGGAGTGGAAGTTGTGCTTGGTGGCGGAAGCTGTGAGGAATGATATGTTGGATGTGTAGACTGGTGGGGCAGTGGGTGAAGACTTGGAAAACTCTATCCCTGTCATGCCATTATGATATTTAGGTATGATAACCTGCTTTCACTTAATTAGTGTGGCTGAAGATTGTGATTTTTCACAAAAGAGAAAGCATTTTGATCAGAAGGCCTAATCCTTGCCATGGAATAGTTTGATTTTAACTGGCAGAACATGACTTTGAAAACTGAACAGGGCCATTAAATAGTTTCAATTCTGTTCTCTTTTCATCTTCTTAGTCTTTTTAAATCTTTGTGAATGTTCAAAAGTTGCATTTGATACCTCAGTGTCAAAAAAAATTCCCCAATTTAATTTGGGAGGTCTCCTTGGCAGTCCACAAACAGGCAACTGGCAGAAAGTTGGCATGTCTGTTAAATTGGACGTAGAAGCATGGCAGATTTTGTTCGCAGTGTTGGTCTCCAGCACAGCAGTTTTTAAGGCAGAATTTATCCAAAGGTAATTCTACCCCAGTGCAGCTTTCTGTGCATAAAATAATAATCACTAAAATTCTGAAATGGAATGTGACTTGTGTGAAGAGTGGCTTCCATTTGCCGAGGTGGTGAAAATTACTTAAATCACGCTATTAAGTGCGCATCAATTTTTAGCAGATAGGTTTTACACTTGAGGGAACATGGTCAGTTGGTATTCCATTAGTGCAGCAAAGATGAAAATTCACTCCTCATTTGCAGTAGCCACAAGAATATAAGAAAATAAGAATCGGAGAAGGCGACCAGGCCCCAGGCCACTGAAGCCTGTCCTGCTACTCATTCTAATTGTGGCTTATGTGTCCAGGCCTCATATCCTCTTCTGTTCCTGCTCCCCATCATCCTGAATTCTCCAATCTTTCAAAAATCTATCCATCGCCTCATTAAGTACTTCTGTTGATCTAGCCTTGATATATATCCGTCTTGTGCAAAGGATTCCAAACCATCACACAAAAAGTAATGCTGAGGATTTATAAGGCGTTGGTGAGAACACACTTGCAACATGGTGAGCAGTTTTGGACCCCTTATGTAAGAAAGGATGCGCTGGCTGTGGAGAGGGTTAGAAGGTTTACATGAATGATTCCAGGAATGAAAGGTTTAACATACGAGGAGTGTTTGATGGCTCTGGGCCTGTACTCATTGAAATTTAGAAGATTTGGGGGGGGGGGGGGGTTGCAGGATTTCATTGAAACCTATCGAATGTTAAAAGGCCTAGATAGGGTGGATGTGGAGAGGATGTTTCCAGTAGTGGGGGAGTCTTGGACCAGAGGGCACAGCCTCAGGTTAAAAGGACAACCTTTCCTACAGAGATGCGGAGGAATTTTTTTTTCCCACAAGTGGGTGAGGAATCCGTGGAATTTATTGCCACAGACGGCTGTGGTGCCATGGTCATTGGATATATTTGAAGTGGTGGTTGATAGGTTCTTGAGTAGTAAGGGTGTCAAAGGTTACAGGGAAAAGACAGGAGAATGGGGTTGTGAGGGATAATAAATCAGCCATGATGGAATAGTGGAACAGACTTCTTGGGCCAAATGGCGTAATTCTGCTCCCATCTCTTAACCTCTTATAGTCTAAAAAGAGACAAAAGATTTAAAAAGCAAGGAATTAATTTCCTTTGCACATACTAAGACTATTACATTATGAACTCTGCCTCTGTAATTTGCTTTTACTGAAGTTAATGAATCTGAATGTAAATCAGGTTTACTATCACAAAGATATGCAATGAAATCTGTTGTTTTGAGGCAGTAGTACATTGCAAGATGTAAAAAAAAACTATAAATTACAAAATAAATAAATTGAAGAAAAGAGAGAGAAGGTTCATAAAGGTAGTTCCTCCTACAAGCATCTCAAGAAAGCTAGAAATTTCAAGCTTTTCTGTCTGAGGAGAAAGATTTCAGGTTATAATTCTTTTTAGTGACCTTAAGTCTGCTGTTACAGTTATTAAATTGGTGGCACAAGTAACAACACAGATGGCCCTTGTTTGGATGCCAGGAAAATAATGTGTTGGAAACAATACATTGGCTGTGATGTTAGGTAGAAGCTAATGAAAGGAAGTGAACATTTCTACATGTTGGCAGGACCTTCTATCAAGTTTCATTCACCAGAGTTAAGTAAGCTTTGATGTAGTTTACATTCATTCCTGCAGTGTCATTAACTATATAACGAACGGAGGGACAAAATGATGAACAAGATTCTTTTAAAGCTTGGAAAATATAAAATTTAATCAAGTTGACCAGCCTTATAACAAAATGACTCAAAACTAGTATTTTAAGTGCATAGATAAAAAGATGGCCTCAAGTACTGTGAAAATTAATAATTTAACAGTTTTTGAGAAGGTTTTCATTTGATTATCCTGGAGCTAAGTTAAAGACATAAAACTTCAAGATTCTATTATTGAAAAGACACTTTCAATAAATGAAGAGAGAAAGCAAAAATATAAAGCATGGTTATTAAATGTAATCTTAAAAAATATTGTATTTTGAACAATAGTGTCCATTGCTGATAAAATACAGTTTCAGGTGAAACAAAATAAGCAAGTGACTGAATAAAACTTTATGCAAACTGCATCAGTTGATAGAAAAACAGTTTCAAGCCAATGGCAATTCATTCTGAACTGGGAAAAATTAGAAATAAAACTAGATTAAGTTGCAGCCTGTGAGGAGAGGTGGAGGTACCAAAGAAAAGCCTGTGATAGGGCCGGCTGGTGGGGCAATGACATCAGCACTGGACCTGGGAGTGGAGGTTCCCGGGTTCGAAACCAGTCGGGTCCACTCCCGAGTATGCTTTCCATCTATGCCGGGTTGAGTGTCGAGATCGCAACTCGACTTCATAAAATAAAGGCAAAATACAGTGCAAGTGTCTGTGTGAGGAGTGGCACGCCACACAGTCTCTCTCTCGCTCCACGCCTTGTAAAAAGCCATGAAAAAGACATCATCACGGATGCGCACAGACTCGCACGCACGCACGCACACGCCAAAAAAAAAAGAAAAGCCTGTGACAAGGTGGAGACCAGCTGAGATGAATTGAGCAGTAGTGTTATTGACTGAAAAAGGGCAGTAAAGGTTAATAAATAGCAGAGTGCAAGTCTGGAGGGGCAGCTAATACATTCACCTCGACAGAGAGCCCAGAGAGAACCAACTAAACTTGAGTTCCTCAAACTCAAGGGGCTGCCAGAGAAAATAGGAAGACAGAAAGAGCCAACGAATCATAGAGGAACTCAGCAGGCCAGGCAGCATCTACGGAAAAGACAAAACAGTTGATGTTTTGGGCCGAGACACTTCATCACGATGACAGGCCTCGGCCTGAAACATCAACTGTTTACACTGTTCTGAAGATGCTGCCTGGCCTGCTGAGTTCCTCCAGCACTTTGTGTGTGTTCCTTGGATTTCCAGCACCTGCAGATTTTGTGTTTGTACAGAGTCATAGAGTTGTACAGCATCGAAACAAGCCCTTCAATCAAATTTATCCGTGATGACCGAGATATCTATCTATGTTTATCACAGTTTTCTACATTTGGTCTCTAATGCTCTGTTCCTATCCTTCCATGTACCTGTCCAAAATATTTTTAAATGCTGTAATTGTACTTGTCACTACCACCTCCTCTGTCCATGTACCTGCCATCCCATGTGTGGAAAAAACCTACCTCTTAAATCTCCTTTAAATATTCCCCTCTCGACTTTTGTCCTGTAATTTTAGATATCCTTATCCTTGGAAGAAGACTGACTATCTGTGCCCCTCACAAAGGTCACCCCTCAGCCTCCTGCACTTCAGTGAGAACAATCCCAGCCCATCCAATCTCTCCATTTAAGTAAGGCACTCCATTCCAGGGAACATCGTAGTCATAGAACAATGCATCACTGATACAGGCCCTTTGGCACAATGAGTCCATGCTGACCATGGAGCCCACACAGTTGGTCCAATTTTCTGTATGTTCTTCTGAATACAAAATAGGAGCATCTGGTTTGTTGACCCTGCTCCACCGTTCATTAAGAACATAACTGATCTGGCTGTGGACAGTTCCATCTACCTGCCTTTACTCACATCTAACTGCTAAATATACTCCTATTAAATATATTTCATGAGGTTTCTTTGACTGCTTCTTTGGGCAGAGAATTCCACAGATTCACTAATCTAGAAAAAATCAATTGCTCATCATCTCTTTCCTAAATCTATTCCCTCAGTCTTAGGCTATGTCCCAAGTTCTAGTCTCACTTCCTAGTGGAAACAATTTTCCTGCTCGATCTTATTTGTCCCTTTTGTAACTTGACATGCTTCTATCAGATTCTTTCTCAGTCCAGTTAGCATCTTCCTAGCCAACTCAATCTCTCTTCATAGGCTAACCGCTCACCTCTAGAATCAAACTTGTGAACATGCTCTACACCACCACAAAGCCAGTAAGCTTTCCCTTAAGTAAGGAGACCAGAACTGCAGTACTCCAGGTGAGGTCTCACCAGCACTATGTATAGTTGCAGCATATCCTCTCTGCTCTTAAATTTAATCCCTCTAACAATAACTGCTAACATTCCATTTGCTTTCTTGATAACCTGTTGTACCTACAAGGCGCCCTTTTACAATTCATGCACAGGCATTCCCAAGTGCCTCTGCACTACAGTATGCTGCAATCTTTCTTCATTTAAATAATAACACAATCTTCTACTTTTCCTTTCAAAGTGGATGACCTCAAATTTACCAACATGGTACTCCACCTATTAGACTTATGCCCATTCACTTAACCTATCTATATATCTCTGTACTCTCTCTGCATCCTCTGCACAGTTAGTTATTTCACTCAATTTAGTGCCATCAGCAAAATTAGATGTGCTACATTTGGTCTCCTCTTCCAAGCGAGGAACGTATGTTGTGAATATTTGCGTGCCCAGTACCAACCTCTGCTTGCCACTGGTTACCAGCCAAAGGAAGACCTATTTATCCCAACTTCATGAACCAATCCTGTATCTGCGCTAATACATTACCCCCAACTCTGCATCCTTCTGGAATCCAAGTATACAATCAAGTTACTCTCTATCCACTGTACTCATTGCTGGCCTATCGATCCTTCAGTTATCCCTACTGCCCTTATTGAATATGGGAACAGCATCATCCAACCTCCAGTCTTCCAACAACTTACTCATGGGTAAAGATGATCAAATAATCTGTGCAAGAGCCCATCAATCTCCTCCCTTGCTTCATATGACAACTAGGATAGATTTAGTTAAGTCCCGGGGATTTGTACACCTTAATGTGTGTCAATATTTAACATTTTCCTGATACACAAATGCTCCAGACCATCAGCAGATACTTTCCCTAGCTCTCCATCCTCCCAACTGTCTCCCTAGTGAATATTGATGAGAAGTATTCATTAAGTCCCCCTCATATACTGTATCACCTGACATTTCTCTGAGGAGATCTATTCAATCCCAGCAACCTTTTTTACAGTATAGTTATAGAATCTCTTACTAGCTCTTCCTTCAGTTAGTCCTGATGAAGGGTCTCAGCCCGAAACGTCGACTGTACCTCTTCCTAGAGATGCTGCCTGGCCTGCTGCGTTCACCAGCAACTTTGATTTGTTTTGCTTGAATTTCCAGCATCAGAATTCCTAGTGTTTGCTCTTAGGAATTCTATTCAATTCGGTTTGCCCAGGATTTCTCATTTTCGTCATACTGTTCTTATAAGACCTCTCCTATATACCCCATAATGAGGAGACAAATGAAATCTGAAATATCAGAAAATTAAAATAGATGCTGGAAAAGTGAGCTGTGTGACTGGAATAGCTGATTGCCTAAATTAGTTCAAAGATTCAAAGTACATTTAATATTGAAGCATGTATGCAGTGTACAACCCTGAGATTAGTCTTCCCACAGACAGCAACGAAACAAAGAAACACCTTGGAACCTGTTCAAAGAAAACATCAAACCCCCAACACACACACACACACACACACACACACACAACAAATCATACAAATGAAAAAAAACGAGCAAAAAACACAGAATATAAAACACCAACCCCCTAAGTTATTGAAAGAGACTAGGCATATTCAGTTTACATCTACATCCTTTGAATTTTTTGAGCAAATCTGGGGACCTTTTATCCAATATTTTCATTTAATTTGATTTATTACTCTTTCAATTTTTTTTTGAAGTTTTAGATCTGATCAGAAAGTCTTTTTCTTGTTTTTTGGTCATATCCTCAAAATGGACTGCCCAGTCCCTTTTTTTTTTGTTTTTTTTAAACATAGTGTAGTGGGTTTTTTTTTCTCTTCATTTAAAACTCAATGTTTTTTCTTTTCTCTTCATAAACTGATGAAAATTGCTGTTTTCATTTTTTTAATTATATATTTAATACTGTAGCGATGTGCTACACACAGCGCTAGAATAACCACACGGATTCGGTGAGTTGGAGTTGCGATGAAAGAGGTTTATTCAAACTTCGCGGCCCGCTTTAAAGCCTTCCCGTTCCCGCCCTTTTTGCTGCCGGCCCTCTGCCTGCGCGCGCTGTTTCGTGAGCCGGTTCGTGGGTGTCAGAAAGTGGGTCGCCACATAACCCCCCCCCCCCCAGAACCAGCGATACCTCCCCCAATGTCCACAGTCTGGATCGGCCTCTGTTTGGGAGGTCTGCCCCTGCGCCGCAGTGCCTGAGCCTGGACCGGTTGCGCCAAGTCCACATGGGCCGGTTTGAGTCGGTCCACCGTGAAAACCTCCTCTCTCCCCCCAATGTCCAGCACGAACATGGACCCGTTGTTGCTGATCACCTTAAACGGCTCCTCGTAGGGCCGCTGTAGCGGTGCCCGGTGTCCGCCCCGTCATACAAAAAGAAACTTACAGTTCTGCAGGTCTTTGGGTACGCAAGTTGGGCTCTGTCCGTGCTGTGAAGTGGGTATGGGGGCCAGGTTACCGAGCCTCTCCCGTAGTCTGTCCAGGACTGCTGTGGGTTCTTCCTCTTGCCCCCTTGGGGCTGGTATGAACTCTCCTGGGACGACCAGGGGCGCGCCGTACACCAACTCGGCCGACGAGGTGTGTAGATCCTCTTTGGGCGCCGTGCGGATTCCAAGCAGGACCCAGGGAAGTTCATCCACCCAGTTAGGCCCCTCCAGGCGGGCCATGAGAGCCGATTTCAGGTGACGGTGGAAGCGCTCCACTAGTCCGTTCGACTGTGGGTGTTAGGCAGTTGTGTGGTGTAGCTGTGTTCCCAGAAGTCTGGCCATAGCCGACCACAGGCTGGAGGTGAACTGGGCGCCCCTGTCGGAGGTAATGTGGGCCGGTACCCCAAAGCGTGCTACCCAGGTTGCGATCAGTGCTCGGGCGCAGGATTCGGAGGTGGTGTCGCTGAGCGGGACTGCCTCTGGCCATCTGGTGAACCGGTCTATCATAGTTAGGAGGTACCGCGCTCCTCGTGACACTGGCAGGGGCCCCACGATATCCACATGGATGTGGTCGAACCTCCGGCGGGTGGGTTCGAACCGCTGCGGTGGAGCCTTGGTGTGCCGCTGCACCTTGGCCGTTTGGCACTGCATACACGTTTTGGCCCATTCACTGACCTGTTTACGAAGTCCATGCCACACGAACCTGTTGGAGACCAGCTGGACAGTCGTCCTGTTGGAGGGGTGCGCTAAGTTGTGAATGGATTCGAACACCCGCCGGCGCCAGGCTGCTGGGACGACGGGGCGGGGTTGGCCAGTAGCTACGTCACATAGTAGGGTCCTCTCACCTGGGCCTACGGGGAGGTCTTGGAGCTGCAAACCGGAGACTGCAGTCCTGTAACTGGGGATCTCAGCGTCTGCCTGCTGTGCCTCTGCCAGCGCTGCATAGTCTACCCCCTGGGACAGGGCCTGTATGGTAGGTCTGGAAAGTGCGTCTGCCACGACATTGTTCTTTCCAGAGACATGCCGGATGTCCGTTGTGTACTCGGAGATGTAGGACAGATGTCGCTGCTGGCAGGACGACCAGGGGTCAGACACCTTAGTGAACGCAAAGGTAAGCGGTTTGTGGTCTGTGAACGCGGTGAAGGGCCTACCTTCTAAGAAGTACCTGAAATGCCGGATTGCCAGGTATAGTGCCAATAGCTCCCGGTCGAAAGCACTGTATTTGAGTTCGGGTGGTCGTAGGTGTTTGCTGAAGAACGCCAGGGGTTGCCAGCGACCCTCGATGAGTTGTTCCAGCACTCCACCGACTGCTGTGTTGGATGCGTCCACCGTGAGGGCATTAGGAACGTCTGTTCTGGGGTGCACTAGCATCGCGGCGTTTGCCAAGGCTTCTTTGGTTTTATTGAAAGCGGTTGCGGCCTCTTCGTTCCAGGTAATGTCCTTGCCCTTACCCGACATTAGAGTGAACAAGGGGCGCATGGGGAGGGAACGGTGGTAGAAATTCACCATACCCACGAATTCCTGCAAGCCTTTGATTGTGTTGGGTCGGGGGAAGTGGCGGACCGCGTCTACCTTGGCGGGCAGCGGGGTTGCCCCGTCTTTAGTAATCCTGTGGCCCAGGAAGTCGATGGTGTCGAGTCCGAACTGGCATTTGGCTGGATTGATTGTAAGGCCGAATTCACTCAGGCGGGAGTAGAGCTGGCGGAGGTGGGACAGATGCTCCTGCCGACTACTGCTGGCTATGAGGATGTCGTCCAGATAGATGAATGCAAAGTCCAGGTCGTGTCCCACCGCGTCCATTAGCCGCTGGAAAGTCTGTGCGGCGTTCTTTAGACCAAACGGCATTCGGAGGAATTCGAAAAGTCCGAACGGGGTGATAAGTGCTGTTTTGGGGATGTCGTCCGGATGTACAGGGATTTGATGGTATCCCCGGACGAGGTCTACCTTGGAAAAGATCCTTGCGCCATGTAGGTTTGCTGCGAAGTCTTGAATGTGCGGCACAGGGTAGCGGTCTGGTGTTGTAGCCTCGTTCAGTCTGCGGTAGTCACCGCATGGTCTCCAGCCCCCCGTTGCCTTGGGCACCATGTGAAGGGGGGAGGCCCATGGGCTGTCGGACCGTCGTATGATCCCTAATTCCTCCATCTTCTTGAACTCCTCCTTCGCCAGTCGGAGCTTGTCCGGGGGAAGCCTTCGAGCACGGGCGTGGAGGGGTGGTCCCTGGGTCGGGATGTGGTGCTGTACTCCGTGTCTGGGCATGGCTGCCGTGAACTGCAGTGTCAGTACTGATGGGAAATCCGCCAGGACCCTGGTGAATTCATCGTCGGACAGCATGATGGAGTCCAGGTGTGGGGCTGGCAACTGTGCTTCACCCAGGAAGAACGTTTGAAAAGTCTTGGCGTGGACTAATCGCTTCCCTTGCAAGTCGACCAGCAGGCTGTGGGCTCGTAGAAAATCTGCCCCCAGCAGTGGTTGGGCCACGGCGGCCAGTGTGAAGTCCCACGTGAACCGGCTGGAGCTGAACTGTAGCCGCACCGTGCGGGTGCCGTAGGTTCGTATTGTGCTGCCATTAGCGGCCCTCAGGGTGGGTCCCGGTTCTCTGTTGCGGGTGTCGTAACTCCTTGGAGGTAAGACGCTGATCTCCGCTCCGGTGTCGACCAAAAAGCGGCGTCTCGACTGCTTGTCCCAGACGTACAGGAGGCTGTCCTGATGGCCAGCCGCCGTAGCGATCGGCAGCGGCTGGGCCTTGGCGTTTCCCGGGAATTTGCAGGGCGGTCTGCAGCGGCGGGCCTCCGTGCCCCACCGCTGGTGGTAGAAACACCATTGTTCGTTGGGCTCCTCACTCCCGTCGCCGGGTTTTGTAGGCTCTGCTGCCGGGCCCGGTCTGGTCTGTCGTTGGGCATGCGGCTTGGTGATCTGTGTGACGGATGCCCCTCTCTCTTTCCTGGCATTCCACAGCACATCTGCTCGGGCCGCCACCTCCCGGGGTTTGCTGAAATCTGCGTCGGACAGCAGCAGACATATGTCCTCGGGCAGTTGATCTAGGAACGCCTGCTCAACCATGAGGCAGGGTTTGTGTCCTTCAGCCAGGGCCAGCATCTCATTCATTAATGCTGACGGCGGCCTGTCTCCCAAACCATCCAGGTGCATTAAGCGGCGTGCTCGTTCGCGCCATGAGAGTCCGAATGTCCTTATGAGCAGGGCTTTGAATGCTGTGTATTTGCCATCCTCCGGGGGTGACTGTTTAAACTCCTCAACTTGTGCAGCAGTCTCCTGGTCGAGGGAGCTCAGCACATAGTAGTAGCGAGTGGACTCCGAGGTTATCTGCCGAATGTGGAATTGTGCTTCTGCTTGTTCAAACCATTAACGGGGTTGCAGCGTCCAGAAGCTTGGCAGTTTTAACGAAACTGCGTGAACAGATGCAGCGTTGGTCATCTCTGGTCCAAATATCGTTTGGGCCGTCGGGGTCACCAATTGTAGCGATGTGCTACACACAGCGCTAGAATAACCACACGGAGTCGGTGAGTTGGAGTTGCGATGAAAGAGGTTTATTCAAACTTCGCGGCCCGCTTTAAAGCCTTCCCGTTCCCGCCCTTTTTGCTGCCCGCCCTCTGCCTGCGCGCGCTGTTTCGTGAGCCGGTTCGTGGGTGTCAGAAAGTGGGTCGCCACAATACTAGTTTAACAATATCTATGATGTTGACGATATTTATCTTAATCTCGGTTTATATTGTTACTGATATATATATTTGAGCTAATTCTCCTCTGATTGTATTTATGCTCCTTTTAAATCAATAACAAGATTAATAAAGAAAGGCATATTCAGTTTACATCAGTTTAGTTCAAATTAGTGCTGTATTGCTTGTTAACTCAGGCTGCAGATCCAGTCCTCCCCAATCAAAATTGCACCAAGAAAGGAGTGACGAGAAAGCAAGAGCACACCATAACATGAATTACAGAGTTCAATCTACAAAAGATGTCGGTTAAACCTTGCCCAAGACCTGGGACTCCAGCTTTGGTTTTATGCTTGGGGTCATTGTCTTGCTAGGAAACATATCTCCCAAATCACAGTTCTCTTGCAGACTGCATTAGGTTTTCCTCCAGGATTTCCCTGTATTTTGCTGCATTCACTTTACCCTCTACCTTCACAAGCCTTCCAGGGCCTGCTGCAGTGAAGCAGCCCCGCAGCATGATGCAGCCACCACCATGCTTCAGGGTAGGGATGGTGTGTTTTTGATGATGTGCAGTATTTGGCTTATGCCAAACATAGTATTTAGTCAGATGGCCAGAAAGCTCAATTTTGCTTTGATGAGACTATAGAACCTTCTTTCAGTTGACTTCAGAGTCTCCCACATGCTTTCCGGCAAACTCTAGCTGAGATTTCATGTGAGTTTTTTTTCCAGAAGTGGCTTTCTCTTTGCCACTTTCTCATAATGCTGTGACTGGTGAAGCACCCGGGCAAGTTGTTGTATGTGTGGTCTCTTCCACATCGGCCACTGAGGCTTGTAACTCCTTCAGAGTTGTCATAGGTCTCTTGGTGGCCTCCCCCACTAGTCCTCTTCTTGTACGGTCACTCATTTTTTGAGGACTACCTGCTCTAGGCAGATTAATTTCTATTTCTTGATGATTAACTTAACTGTACTCCAAGGGATATTCAGTGACTTGATCTGAAAATTTTCTTGTATTCATCTCCTGACTTGTGCTCTTCAATAACCTTTTTCTTGGAGTGTTCTTTTATCTTCGTTGTATAGTTGTTGCCAGGATACTGACTCACCAGCAGTTGGACCTTCCAGATACAGGTGCATTTTTACCACAATCAATTGAAACACCGTAACTGCACACAGGTGATCTCCATTTAATCAATTATGTGGCTTCTAAAACTAATTGACTGCACCAGTGATGATTTGATATGTCATATTAAAGGGGATGAACACTTATACAATCAATTATTTTGAGTTTTATATTTGTAATTAATTTAGATCACTTTGCAGAGACCTTTCACGTTGACACGAAAGAGTCTTCTTCTGTCAAAAAAAAAAGAACAAATTAAATCCACTGTGATTCAATGTTATAAAACAAGAAAACTTCTTGGGGTGAATACTTTTTATAGGCACTATATGTGCCTAAAATTTTTGCACAGTAGCGTACCTTGATACATTGTGTAATGAATTGATCTGTGTGAACAGTATGCAAGACAATCTTTTCACTGTACCTTAGTACATGTGACAATAAGAAACCAATACCAATGAAGTTTTCATTTTCTACCATTTTGCTTCTGCTTGACTTGACTCAAGCCTCGACAAAGTGTGACTGTTGACCTGTTGACTCCATAGTATCCCTTTTAGATTCAAAGCCTGAGTCCGCCAGTTGCTCACACAAAATCAAAATCTAAGCTGCTAAGGTCTGAGATCACAATTGGAAATAGAACAGTTGCTTTTTAATAGGTCACTTGTTCTGTTTCTACAAAGCAGAGAGAGTTGCAGTTCCTTTCTCCCCATTTTGAAGAGGGCATGGATCCAGAACAAAGGAAAAACCTGACTTGTATTCATCAGTAAGCAGAATTAAATTGCTAGTGTAATCTGTGTCCACAGGATAACGGGCAGACTGAGTGGAAAATGTCACACTGCTGTTCACCTAGAGATGAAGCTGAGGTATGCTGTTGGTGGATATTGTACAGTGCTTTAGACCACAAATAATTGGACCGGGAAGTGCTAGTTTCAAACAAAAGGTGCTTTAAAAAATCATGCATTACTGTGCAACACATGCTGAATCAAAAAAATATTTGTTGTTCACACCATTGTGTATATAAACCATGCCTTTTAACATTTAATAACTAGATATAATTTATAATAGCCACCTCTGCATCCTTCATATGTATGGGCTATTTGCTCTCTTGGTGCTTGGTACATTCATATATAAAGGTACAGTATAGTATATGGAAATAATTTTCTAAATGGTCTATTGTAACCTGGCTGCTTGTTCTGAGATGTTGTTGCAAATGTTGCTCAGTGTTTCACAAGAACCCTGCAATTAATTTTGTTGGTTTCAGTTTTAAAGTTCTCACATTTTATTAGATGACTTTTATGGAATAAATAATTGATTGTGCATTTTGTTTCAGTTTTGGAATCAGAAAATGTTAAGGAAGCTCATTCACTGAGTGAAGCAGACACAGCATTTAACTTCATAACAGACAACGAACTAAGTGAATGTACGATGTATCCTGGACTAATTTGCCAGCATTTCTGCATCAAAACGTTGGAATCCTATGAGTGTACATGTTTTCCGGGATATACACTGCAAGCTGATGGACGCAGCTGCAAATCAGGTGAGAGGAAAGACTGATCTCAAAGTTATCTTGCCAAATTATCATTAAAGCCATGTCTTTAGCTGTATGAAAAGTTGTGCCTTACAAGTAAGGATTTCATAACAGATATGTCATTTATGTTCCATTATTTGATCCATTCATTTGATCAGTTTATCTCAATTTAGGCATTTGGTAATTCATTACCTGACCAGGCAGATATATTAGAAATAAATCACCATTCCTTTGTTGCCAGTTGGACCCTACCCATAACACTGCTTACCTACAGATGGACTGCAATGGTTCAAAAAGAGGCTTGCCAGAGACCAAAAGATCACCAGCAGTAAAAATTGGTTGTGCCAGTGATGGCAATATCTTATGAAGTGAAGACATATCTCGGAGCCAGACAGCAGCAGAATGTAATTTAGCAGGATGGCAATTAGGTGGGCTAACCAGAAATTGGCAGATGCTGGAAATCTTGAGCAACACACACAAAATGCTGGAGGAACTCAGCAAGTCAGGCAGCATTTACTGAGGGGATTAACCAGTTGATGTTTCAGGCCCAGACCCATCAAAGGGTCTTGACCAGAAATGTTGACTGTTTGTTCTCCACCACAGATGCTGCCTGACTTGCTGAGTTCCACCAGCACTTTGACCATAAGACCGCAAGATGTAGGAGCAGAATTAGGCTATTTGGCCCATCAAGTCTGCTCCGCCATTTCATTATGGCTGATCCAATTTTCCTCTCAGCCCCAATCTCCTGCCTTCTCCCTGTATCCCGTCATGCCCTGACCAATCAAGAATCTATCAACCTCTGCCTTAAATATACATAAAGACTTGGCCTCCACAGCTGCTTACGGCAAAGAATTCCACAGATTCATCACTCTCTAGCCGAAGAAATTCCTCCTCATCTCCGTTCTAAAAGGATGTCCCTTTATTCCCTGAGGCAGTATCTTCTGGTCTTAGACTCTCCCACCATAGGAAACATCCTCTCCACATCCACTCTATCAGGTCCTTTCACCATCTGATAGGCTTCAATAAGGTCACCCCTCATTCTTGTGAATTCTAGTGAATACAGGCCCAGAGCCATCAAATGTTCTTCATATACCAAGCCTGGAATCATTTTCATGATCCTCTTTTGAACTCTCTCCAGTTTCAGCACATCATTTCTAAGATAATGGGCCTAAACCTGCTTACAATGCTCCAAGTGAGGCTTCACTAGCACTTTATGAAGTCTCAATATTACATCCTTGCTTTTATATTCTAGCCCTCACCACAGGTGCAACCTGCAATTTAACCTTTAGGGAATCCTGCACAAGGACTCGTAGGTCTCTTTGCAAATCAGTTTCTTGAATTTTCTTTCCATCTACCAAAGTGCATGACCATACACTTCCTGACACTATATTCCATCTGCCATTTCTTTGCCCATTCTCCTGGTATGTATAAGTCCTCCTGCAGTCTTGCTACTTCCTTCAAAACTACCTGCCCCTCCACCTATCTTCATATCATCTGCAAACTTTGCAACAAAGCCATCAATTCCATCATCCACCCCTGTGGAACACCATTAGTTACCGGCAGCCAGCCAGAAAAGGCTCCCTTTATTTCTACTCTTTGCCACCTACCAATCAGCCTCTGCATTATCCATGCTAGAATCTTTCCTGTATTACCATGTTAGATATACCATGGGCTTGTAGATTGTTAAGCCGCCTCGAATGTGGCACCTTGTCAAAGGCCTTCTGATGCCACATCCACTGATTCTCCTTTGCTTACCCTTCAAAGAATTCTAACAGATTTTTCAGGCAAGATTTTCCCTTGAAGAAACCATGCTGACAATGGCCTATTTTATCATGTGCCTCCTGAAACCTCATCCTCAATGATTGAGTCTAACATCTTTCCAACCACTGAGGTCAGACTAACTGGCCTATAGTTTCCTTTCTCTTCTGCGTCTCTCCCTTCTTGGAGTGACATTTGCAATTTTTCAGTGTTCCGGAACTTTTTGAGGGTGTGCTAACTTGTGTATTTTCCATAATGAGTGTGATTTTTATTGCCCCTTTTTTCCGCTGCTGCATTTGAAGTCGAACACCAGGTCAATGGGGCCAGGTCAGCAATAATTACCTTGGCTCACGATATTAAGCTTATTCTCCTGAGGGATATCTATAGGATTTGCTGGAGGGTAAGAACGTGAGTTGGGAGCTGGAGAAGTCATTCAGCTCCTCAGGCTTGCTCTGCCATTCGGCTGATTTTCTATATCAGCATCATTTTCTTACTATTCCAGTTTCCCTTCAGTCCCACAGTGTCAGGAATCTGTTGTCATTCTCTGTTTCGAATGGACTCATTGATTGATCCAGCACAGTGCTCCAGGGTTGAGGATCTCAGTAATTAACTGTTCTCTGTGTGAAGAAATTTCTCTTTATCTCCAACTGAAATAGTCTGCCTCTTATGTTGAGTCTGGTTCTAGACTCTCCAGGAAGGAGAAAACACTTCCCCACATCCGTCCTACAGAGATAGGAATTATTTTGTGGAATATTCAATAAGGTCATCTTTCATTGTACTAAACTTTACAATGAACATGTCACATAAGGAGAGATTGAATAAGTAGATAAGCTCATTCAGGGATCATCTAATGAATCTTCTTTACACTCAGCCTAAAGCAGGGGTTTCCAACCTGGTGTGTACTGACCCCTCGATTACTGATAGGAGTCCATGGCATAAAAAATGGTTGGGAACCCTTGCTCTAAGACTATCTATCTATCCTTTGTCATCTAAGGAGAATAAAACTGTGTACAATACAGATTCTGGTTCCACTGTATTCATACATAATACCACGAGACAGCTGTACTCAGATCCTCTTGCAATAATTTATTCCCAACACAAATGCTGAAGAAATCTGACGTGTCCTCATTGACCTTACAAATTTTGATGTGCCATAGAAACCATCTATCACTGCTTGACATGGCAACTGCTCTGCCCAGGAATGCAAGAAACTGCAGGGTGTTGTGGACGCAGCCCAGCACATCACAGAAATCAGCCTCCCCTCCTTGACTCTGTCTGCACCTCTCGCCACCTCTGCAATGCAGCTAACATAATCAAAGACCTCAGCCAAAAATTATATCCTCCTACCATAAGGTGGACTTTTGACCTTACAATTTAGCTCGTTATGATCTTGCTCCTTATTGCCTACCTACATTGTACTTTCTCTGCAAACTTCAGCACTGTTACACTTCAGCAGGCATTCTGTTATTGGTTTATCTTGTCTACCACAACGTACTGTTAAATGTATTGATCTGTATGCAAGACAACCTTTTCATTGCAAACACGAGGAAATCTGCAGATGCTAGAATTTCAAGCAACACACATAAAAGTTGCTGGTGAACGCAGCAGGCCAGGCAGCATCTCTCGGAAGAGGTACAGTCGACGTTTCGTGCCGAGACCCTTCGTCAGGACTAACTGAAAGAAGAGCTAGTAAGAGATTTGAAAGTGGGAGGGGGAGGGGGAGATCCGAAATGATATCTTTCTCCCTAGGCCTCCTGTCCCATGATCCTCTCATATCCCTTTTGCCAATCAACTGTCCAGCTCTTGGCTCCATCCCTCCCCCTCCTGTCTTCTCCTATCATTTCAGATCTCCCCCTTTCCCTCCCATTTTCAAATCTCTTACTAGCTCTTCTTTCAGTTAGTCCTGATGAAGGGTCTCGGCCTGAAATGTCGACTGTACCTCTTCCTGGAGATGCTGTCTGGCCTGCTGCGTTCACCAGCAACTTTTATGTGTGTTGCTTTTCATTGCATTTTGGTACATTTGACAATAATAAACCAATCCCAACTCCAACATAGCCTTTTATCTTATTTGTGCTTGTGCCTGTGTTTAACTTTCAGTGACTTTTGCACAAGGATACAATACCCCTTTGAACAAGAACATTTATTTCACAATCACTCACTATTTAAAAAAAAACATTGTCCCTTTGAAGATGAACATTTCACAGATGCTCACTGTTACTTTCCTGTTTTGTGTACCGGAGTGGATGACCTCTCAGTTTTCCACATTGTATTCCATCTGCCATATTCTTTCCTCAACTAGCTGAGGATTTTTTTTTAATCAGTGGATCTGTTTTTTGATGAGGTTTGGCTGAGGAGAAAGGCTGGAGAGATCACAGTCCTAAGAGAATAGCAAAGTGTTTGACGTGAGAAGGAGGGTGGGGCATTTAACATCATTGCTTTATCGGAGTACATCATAAACTAGTGCCTCAAAAAGTTTAGTGATGTTAGCGGACAGGTTGAACACAACTCCATTATACCAATGAGTGCTCTAACAATTTTGGTGAGACTTGTAATGAGGTGACAGGAAAATAACAATCATGTAGGTGTGATTTGTAACTCCCTCAATCAGTGGTTCTGAAATTCATTGACCTGAAACACTGATTCGTGCTTTTCCATAAAAATTTCATGACTTGCTTTGTATTTCCATTTTTAAAAAATATTTTAAATATCCAATTGTATTCAAGCAAACTATATCCCTTAGTTAATTTATACAGAACACTTTGAAGAAAACTCTCATTAATAGTGTGCTGCCAAGTGCTTAAGGAAATGAGTCATATTTCAAATTGAAGAATTTGGCAAAAAGCAGTAATGGCTTCTTTTGCAAAGTGCATCTTTCATAAACATTGTCCTTCTGACAAGCAGAGCCCTAGGTGGTTCCAATACTCTCTTTCTATTATCTGATTTTAATCACAGCTAGTGACATGATAATGAAAGAAGGAGGTGTATGGTATTATCTGTATTAGCACTTTGTACTTTCACTGAACCCATTAGAAACTTACAGGAAAAATAATGGGTGAATTCAATGGGTGAATGGCTGTTTGATGTGCGATGTTTCCTTGCTTTTTGCCACTTGTACAATTTGTTCTTTTCTTTTCGCGCATTTGGTGTTTGATGGTTTCTTGAATGGGTTCCATGGTGTTTCTTTGTTTCGTGAGTGCCTGTGGGAGGACAAATCTCAGAGTTGTATTCTGTATACATACGTTGATAATAAGTGTACTTTGAATCTTTGAATTTGAATATCTGGCAACTTCATTTTCTGCCTTCATTTTTCCACAATCATAGGTGAGGCTGTAAATCTTATGCAAGTTAATATAGAGTTCAACAACTTTGATCCTTTCAAGATTTAGAAAATGCGAAACTGGCTACCCCCTAGAAATAATGTCTGTAACATTGCCAGACAGATGGTAACAATCGAAAATGTGTGTTTTACCTCATGTATCAGCCTATCCCTTCATGCTTAATGAAGTAAAAGATGATGCCAAAGTACATAGAATGTCTGCCACTTGGTTGTGTCGCTATTGCCAATTGCAAATTGTAAAGCCAGATAATTCCTGAGGGAAAAAACTCAAGATTGCATGATGCAGTCAACAGCCTGACCACATCAACACAGATGTCAAAGAGAAACATTTGATTTACCAGCAGATTATGTCATAATGTCAAACTGCACTATCTGTGTCATGGCTTTAAACACAGCCTATGGAAGATTAAGTTCTTCTCCTTTCTGGCTATCATGAGAACTTACAGGAATTGATCACATCAGTGACCCAAGTACTGATGATAAGTCAGCCAGCCAACCTCAGTCAAGAGGATGGCAGCATCATTCAGAGCCTGCATGTCTGCTTGGATTAGCATGAACATCCAATTGGATGACCTGACACAATTCATTGAAAGGGAATTCCGAAGGTAGAAAACATCACTACCTTTAAAGAAAATTCCTGAATACTTTTTGGATGCATGACCTTCAAGGCTATGGACCTGGAGGATGGAAAAATGGATAAATCAGAGAAGTCTACTTTTGCCATGAACAGAATGGGCTGAATGTCTTCCCTGTGCCGTAAATGTGATTTTCTATGACTCTGTGCAATAGGCTTAAACTAGAAAAAAATCTTTCTAAGAATATTAAGAATTTTTCACAATACAAAGAATGACCAGTATTAACTAGATTTCCAAACAAACAATGCATTTATTTAAAAACTATTGATGTGGTGGGGACTGCACGTGCACCATGTCTTGTTTTTGGGTATGGGCCATAGTGAAGGTTCATTTGTGTATCTAATAATAAATGCAAAATCCTTACTGGAAACCAGTTTGATAAATCTTTATGAAGACTAATTCGGTATTAAGGTCAAACATTGGAACGCTATGTACAGCAACTTTCAGAACTGCTTGCAAAGTCTTGTAATTTTGGAGTTTTCCCTCATAATCATCTGGGAGAATACATAGGTAGAGGAATATTAATCTTCATTCCAAAACTATTGTAATAATGACTCATATTTTCTAAGCAATTTCCATCTGTTTTTCAAAATCCTGAATCATATGCGGTATATTTTTTGCTTTTATATAGTCGATCTTTGACTTTAATATCATAAGTGTAAACATGCACTACTGAGTCCTGATGAAGGGTCTTGGTCTGAAATGTTGACTGTTTATTCCTTTCCATAGACACTGCCTGATTTGCTGACTTCCCCTAGTATTTTGTGTAGGTTGCCTTGGATTTCCAACATCTGCAGATTCTCTTGAGTTTGTGATCATTAGAGTAAATCAGATTGCCATTTATGTACTATTTACAATGGTAGAAAAAGGTAGTGAATCTTGTTATTGTAATTGT
This sequence comes from Mobula hypostoma, assembly GCF_963921235.1. Taxonomy (NCBI): domain Eukaryota; kingdom Metazoa; phylum Chordata; class Chondrichthyes; order Myliobatiformes; family Myliobatidae; genus Mobula; species Mobula hypostoma. The sequence goes on along the minus strand of NC_086111.1, from coordinate 58,048,889 downwards.
TAATCTATTAATCTAATTTACAATTAATTCTCTCTGGGTGATTTTCAATGTTCCACCTGGATCTTGGCAACTTGTAATGTGATTGGTTGTTCTGAATACATTGTGAAGGCATCTGTCTGGAATCCATCTTGAAAGATGTAGATGGAGATCTAGTCTGATCAGCTTGTCACTCACCATTTCCTGGCCTGTTTTGAAAATTAGCTTTATGGAGCCACACAGCTGAAAGCTGAGAGCTAACATTGCAAGTATGTGTGTTTAGTTCTTGCTTTGACAGGACATTGATAGGATGCAGAGCTGGGCTGTGAAGTGGCAGATGGAATACAACCAGGATTCACTTTGGAAGATTGAATTTGAAGGCAGAATACAGGGTTATTTTTAGTAGTGTGGAGGAACAGAGAGACCTTGGGGCCCATATCCATAGATCCCTCCAAGTTGACATGCAAGTTGATAGGGTGGTTAAGAAGGTATATGTAGAGTTGGCCTTCAGTAGTTGATTGATTAAGTTCCAGAGCTGTGAGGTAATAATGCAGCTCTATAAAACTCTAGTTAGAGTACAATTATAATATTGCATTGTTTTGTTTGCCTCATTATAGGAAGGTTGTTGAAGCTTTAGAGCATGTGCAGAGGAGATTTACCTGTATGCTGCCTGGATTAGAGAGCACGCTCATCAGAATAGGTTGGGCAAGCTAGACCCTTTCTCCTTGGAGTGAAGGAGGATGAGAGGTGAATCGATAGAGATGTACAGGGTAATAAGAGGCACGGTCAGACAATTTTTTTCTCAGTGGAAAAGCTGGTACCAGGGAAACGTAATTTTAAAGTGATTGGAGGAAAGAATAGGAGAGATGTCAGAAATAAGTTTTTTTTCACAACAAAGAGTGGTGAGTGTGTGGAACCAACGGTAATGGTACATTAGGGGCATTTAAGATATTCTTAGATATGCACATGGACGATAGAAAAATGGAGGGCTTTGTAGAAAGGAAGGGTTAGATTGATCATAGTGGAGGTTATTAAGTGGCACAACATCATGGGCTGAATGGCTTGCACTGTGTCTTAGGGCTGTATGTTCAACTTACTCCCAACTCCATACATATCCCACTTAGTAAAAGTGACCCTTAATCATGTGGTGTACTGGATCCAAGGAAGAACAGAGTTTTGAAGCATTCATTTTGTTTGCAGATAATTGACGTTTGCAACCTGCATAGAATGACACGAAGGGGATTGACATTTCATCTGTTTATGTTTTGAAACAGAATATGAAGAGGAAGAGAAAAGTTTTATGGAGGTGCAGCCTTCTGAGGCAACGCAGACTCTGGCATTTGAAGACGTGGATCGCTGCAGAGGTATGCTTTTATCATCAGCAGTGTTTTGCTCTTGGAAAGAATACTGCAGCTGGAGAAACACTCCTGAGTTGCAGCTAGCAGCCAACGTAATGGTCATCATGGTCATTAGGAATTAAAATATACATGGAGGACGCAGGAAGGATATGTGTAAAACAAAATAGTTTTTAGAAGTTTCAACTATGAATGGAAAAATAACACAAAAATGGATTTTCATTCCATTTTTATTATTGATTTCTCCCTCCAGTTTAAAAAAAAATTCCTCTATTCCCCACTCTGGCCTTTTACCTCTTCTCTCCTGCCCAACACTTCCCCCGGGTTCCTCCTCCTCTTTCTCCTATGGTCCATTCGCTTCTCCTATCAGCTTCCTTCTTCGCCAGCCCTTTACCTTTCCCACCCAACTAAACTCACCTATCATTTTCCAGCTAGTCTCCTTTTCCTCCCTCCCATCTTTTTATTCTGGCATCACACTTCTTTCCCAGTCCTGAAAAAGGATCTCGGCCCAAAACGTCAACTTTTTCTTCATTTGCACAGATGCTGCCTGACCTGCTGGGTCCTCCAGCATTTTGTGTGTGTTCAATTGGAATATCGTTTTGTCCTTCCATTGTGGGGAGCTCGATTTTTGTCAAGAGAACAGATTTTTCCCTGCACTCTTTCAATTTTATTGATATCTTTTCTGTGGAACTGCACACAATACTCCAAACTCAGCCTCACCAATGTCTTATACAACTTCAACCTAACTTCCCGACTCCTGTACTCAGTACTCTGATTTATGAAGCCAATGCTCAAAAAGCTCTCTTTATGACTCTATCTTTGTGACCACAACTCTCTACAATTTCTTGCAGTGAGCAGTAGGAGCAGTTGCATACTGAGCTGTGATACATCTAGATAGGGTGCTCTATGAAAATTGGATATGTGGAATATGACGAAAAATCATTTTCAAATTTAATTTCAAGTTCATTGTCGTAGACGCATGTATATACACAGACTATAAATGCCATAAAATGAGCTTTTTATAGCAGCAGTACATTACATTACCAGCATAACTTAAATTGACATAACTTGCTTGACACAATAAAAATAATGACCTCAAGTGCTGGAAGAACTCAACAAGTCAGGCACCATCTATGGAGGGAAATGCATAGTTGATGCTTGAGACCCTTCATCAGGACTGGAAAGGAAGGTGGCAGATGTCATCGATAAGAATGTGGGGGAGGGGAAGGAGTACAAGCTGGCAGCTGATAGGGTGAGACCAGCTGAGGGGGAAGATGGGTGGGTGGGGGAGGGGACCCACCCATCTTCCCCCTCAGGTGGAAGAGGTGAAGAAAGGCTGGAGAAGAAGGAACGTGACAGGAGAAGGCCGTGGAAGAAAGGAAAGGAGGAGGGACACCGAAGGGAGGAGATAGGCAGGTGAGGAGTAGAGAAGGGGTGAGAGGGGAATCAGAATGGTGTGTAGAAAAAGAGAGGAGGCAGAGAAATTACTGGAAGTTAGAGAAATTGACGTTCGTGCCATCAGGTTGAAGGCTATTCAGATGGAATATGAGGTGTTGCTAGGGTTGCCAACTGTCCCGTATTAGCCAGGACGTCCCGTATATTGGGCTAAATTGGTTTGTCCCATATGGGACCGCCCTTGTCCCGTATTTCCCCCCGCTAAGGTAGAGCGTTCCTATGAAACCTTTCGTGCCGAAATGGCGTAAAACGAAGAAGCAATTACCATTAATTTATATGGGAAAAATTTTTGAGCGTTCCCAAACCCAAAAAATAACCTACCAAATCATACCAAAATAACACATAAAACTTAAAATAACACTAACATAATGGTAAAAGCAGGAATGATATGATAAATACACAGCCTATATAAAGTAGAAATAATGTATCTACAGTGTAGTTTCGCTTAATAGAATCGGGAAGATTAAGCCAAAACTGATTTGTAGAAAAAAAGATCGGCACATCACGTATGCGCACACAAGTGCCCACGTAAGGCTTCATGGTCATGGTTGTCTTTCTCGGGGTAAACACAAGTGTCCCGTATTTGAGTGCTACTTTTGTCCCTTATTTGGGAGTGAGAAAGTTGGCAACCCTAGGTATTGCTCTTCCAACCTGTGCGTGGCCATTTTGTGGCACTGAACAGGGCATGGAGCAACTGTCAGAATCAGAATGGGAAGTTGAAGTGAATAGGTGGCCTCCAGGAAATCTGGCCTCTTGTGGCAGACAGAGGGAATGTGCGTGATGAAGTCATCTCCCAATCTGTGACGGGTTTCACTGATGTAGAGGATGCCACACCGGGAGCATGTGATATAGTAGATGACCCCAACAGAGGCTCAGATGAAGTGTTGCCACACCTGGAGCGACTGACTGGGGCCCTGAGTGGTGGTTAGGGAGAAAGTGTAGGGGCAGGTGTGGCATTTGCTTCACATGCAGGGGTAAGTGCTGGAGGGAGATCAGTGGGAAGGACGTGTGGATAGTAGGGTAATGTAAAGAGCAATCCCTGTAGAAAGTGGAAGGCGGGGTGGGGGGGGGGTAAGAGGGACAGAAAGATGCTTAGGGTTTGGATGCATTTGTGGATGGCAGAAGTTCCAGAGAATGATATGCTGGGTATAAAGGCTCATAGGGTAATGGGTAATGACAAGGGGAAAGCTATCTCCGTTTTGGCAGCAGGAGGATGGGGTGAGGACAGATGTGCAGGAATATATTTGTAGTGAGTTTGAGTGAGCACATGGTCGCAGAGTTCACAGGGGGAGAGCACTGAATTCCTGTCAAAGAGAAGATTTTAAACTTCTTCGGGGCAAGCGTAGTTTGTCGAGACTTCACAGTGGAGCAGCAAATCAGAAACAGAAGAGGTTCTGCAGTTGCTGGAATCTCTTGTGTTTGTGATAATGACACTCGTGCGAAATGGGAGGAATAAAGAAATACAGTCCGATGTAGTGTTGGGCTCTTTTCAGCTCAGTTAAAGAACCTGATGGTAGCTGGGACAAACTTGTTGCTGAACCATGATGTGCAGATCTTCAGGCTACAGTACCTCGTTCCTGATGGCAGCATTGAGATGAGGGTATGGCCTGGATGGTGGGGTTCTCTGATGATGGATGCTGCCTTCCTGAGACATTGCCTATAGTAGATATCCTTGATAGTGGGTGGGGTGTAACTGCGATGTAGCTGGCTAAGTCCAACACTTTCTGTAGCCTCTTGCATTCCGGTCATTTGAGTTTCCATACCAGCCTTGATGCATCCAGTCAGAATACTTTCCACGGAACCTCTGAGAAGTTTATCAGACTCCTTGATAACTTGCTGAGTCTCTTTAAACGTGTAAGAAAGTAGTGCTGGCATTCTGTCTTCATGGTTGCATCTATGTGCTGGCCCTAGGACATTAACACTCTGAGATGTTAACACCCAGGAACTTGGGGATGTAATGTGTACTTTGATCGACATAGAAAAAGGTTTAAGTCTCAGTGTTTTATGTTAAAACTGCACGTGTTAAGCAAGGGAAGTGTTTCATGGCATTGCTATCTATCACTTTATTTTGATGTGCTGTCTTCCACCCAATCCCTTCTTCTTGGCAGCTATACGCCATCTCCCCCCCCCCAACTCACCAGTAATTGATGTTACGTACCCCGTAACTGGGTTGCCAAACCAGCAGAAATGGATCACTCAGTTGGAGTCTGGATTACGAGAACTAAGAAAGTTTTATTAAAGAAACAAGCAACACAGTAATCGAAAGGATAATAAATGCAACAGTTCAGCAATGATAAACGCACATGTGCACAGAATTAAGATAACAAGATTAATCAAGCTCTATCGTTGTCTAGGGGTAAATGACCAGTTTCAAAGTGACACAAAGTCCAGTTCAATTTAGTTCAGTTCGCAGTAATCTTTGCCATGGCGATGGACAGTGGGGGGGGTGGAGGAGAGAGAACAAAACGCGTGAATATTCAACACAGCTTCCACACACAGACCTTCGCAGTCAGCTTTCGGGCGAGTCCTTTGTGATGTCATCTGAGGTCACCGACCGTGACCCCTCCGTTTCCAGATACGATCGTTTCTCTGCGCTGAACCTGGCACCCAGGCAAGGGTGGACACACACCAGGTTCCCACCGATCGTGCCTTTCCACTCTGAGCGTCTAAGGCTGATCCCGCGATCAGCCGTCCAAGAGCTTCCCACAGACTTGTGAGAGGCGCACTGCTTCCAGGGTCTCGTTACCTTGGGTGTCGTGTGTGTCCTGCCTTAGCGAACCTGCCCCTTTTTATCCCCCTGCTGGGGTATCGCCTGTCCATCACTTCAAACAGTTCAGGGTTCAAAGGGGGAGCCGCTCTAGACAGCTCTCTCTCCCGTCCCTTCATTACACATCTCCAAGTGCTGCTCCATTGTTTTCCTTATCTCTCTCTCCTGAAGACAGGTGGCAGACCAACTGCTGATCACACAGGACAGCTAACATCTATGTGTATTCTTGTCACATTGAACATTCAGAAATGTAACTAATATAACAGAAACACACAAACCAAATTTTACGTGCTTGCAAGTGTGGAAGATTTCAGGAAAGGACGACTATTTTATTATCTCATCTGTTGAGAATGGTTCAGTGGACAGTTAAACAAGCATTCTTTTTCCCATGTTTGGTGTAAACATCATTTTTGTGTTGTTCATCTACCACTACTTAAACTGGCAGTCGTGGTGTGTAAAAGGCGAGTTCTTTGATATATAAAGGTCTCCAGCTAAACTTAAAAGTGTTATGACCCACTACTAGTGCCAAACATGCCCAGTAGATGTTAAGAAAGTCTAACTTTGATTATCCTGTTGGGCAAGTGACCATAATCTCCATGCTCACTCTTTTTTATTTTTTGACCTGTCTAATTGATAAGGAATGTCCCTCCCAGTAATTGTGCACTGCCTGAAATCTGGATCCTGTTGTTTAGCAGTGACCCATCATTGATTCCTCTCGAGATCGGATGACAGAGTCATTTGTTTCTAGACATGCTGAGCTTCATATACATTCCAGAGTCTCCATGACAAACTGAGGCCTTAACTTAAAATCAGGGCTTAAACTTGCATAAGATATCTTGAAAATGTCCAGAAATACTAATTTATATTCTCACATACTTGTTCCCAGTGAGAAACCACCCACCCGTGCGTACAGCTATCGTTGAAGTGTGTCATAGATTTGACCTAGAACAAAGAGCAGTACAGCATAGGAACAGGCCCTTTGACCTACAGTGCTGAGTCAAACCAATTAAATTGGTAATCAAGTGGCTAACTACTATAATCCCCTCTGCCTACATAATGTCCATATCCTTCCATTTTCCTCACATTCATGTGCCTTATCTCTTAAAAGTCTCTATTGTATCTGCCTCTACCACCAACCCAGGCAGGAGAAAGTTTTCCTAACAGAACTTCCTTCTCTTAGCAGAAGAATGTTTTCCTTTGAGTAATTCTGATGATGGTTGTAGTTTATGAAGGTGGGTCTGACTTATTGTTAAAATGAAGCTTCTTTATCACAGATGCCAGTCCATGCATGCATTACTGCAATCAAGTCGGGAAGGATATTATTTGCTCCTGTTTCTCTGGTTACAGACTGATGACAGATCAGACCTCGTGTGAAGGTAACTTGTATGTTTGCTGTTTGCAAAATGTAAAACAGAGATAGATGACTTGAGTTAATTTGATGTCAAATTTCCCTGGAATTCTACGAATGCAATGAATATCCATAGTCAAATTTTATTAAAAGCATATTTACCAAACAAAAATGAATTATTTTGAGTACCAATTCATGGTGTCTGCGAGACCACTAGATATGTGCAATGAAGTTAGTCAATGAGAAACATGTAGTTAATGTCGCTTGTATATTTTTGCTTTTGGAATAGGTGGTTTATCAATGACTGGGGCTTTAAACAGTCGATAAGGCCTTTAGCTAATGTCCACTCAAGTATCTGCTCTTCAGTAATTATGAGGCTGTCCAGAATTTCTGCAAGGGTTGTCCCAATCTTTTGCCCTCGACTAAACGGCCGTAAATGATTGTGATAGTGGATGGAATTCCCAACAAGATTATTACGGACAGTACAGAGGTAGCCAGGGTTGTGATGTTTTCAGTTAGGTTTACCCATCAAATTAAAATAGCAATCACATTAGCTGAAGTTCCACATAATCACTTTCCTTTGTCCCACTGGCCATTTGATATCTCAGGTGGCTGCCCCATCAGCCATTTACTGCCCCACCCCTCCTTCTCCACCAAAATGGCCATCTTTGACAATCAATGGTACAGCAGTCCCAAAGCTGCTGAGTTGCAATGTTAAGAGTTCCCTCCATGTTAGCTGACTAGGCAGCTTAGTTCATGAATCTACTGTGCAAAGTAGAACTTGGTCCAATCAAACTGATGCAGCTCTTGGGAAATGTGGCTCCATTCCATGATTTTGCATGCTGAAGGTTTACTCACCTTTAATGTTGGCGTCTTCTTTGGTGGATGCTCCAAAGGTAGACTATGTATTAGAAAGAACGACTATGACAATATCTTCTTTGTAATCATTTAAACGTGTTTAATTTTGATTAATGTTTCTTTGATGATTTGTAATACAGATGTGAATGAGTGTGTACTGGGCACACACAACTGTTCAAGAGGAGAGTCCTGTGAGAATACTCAAGGGTCATTCCAGTGCATCCCAATAATAACTTGTGAGAATGGCTTTGTCGCGAATGCATTCAACAAGTGTGTTGGTAAGACCACAAGTCCCTTCTTTTGTTTATCCTGCTATTGAAGTGTCTTCTCTTCAGTAATTACCAGGCTGTCTGGAACTTCTGCAGGGGTTATCCCAATCCTCTACTGTAGACTAAGTGGCTGTAAATTACTGTGATAATGGATAGAATTCCCAACAACACATTATGTTAGGCAGTGCAGAGATAATGAGTTTGTTTCCTTCTAGGTCTAATTACCTCGTGCTACAACAGTGATTACATTTTAGTGAATGTGAAACATCTGAAAGGGCCTGAGGTTGTTCGAGCTGTTGTGTGAATGGCTTGTTGTGGTATCTTGGCCGCTCCTGTTCCTTTTCAGCTGTTAGCTCTGACAAGAGATCACAAGATAGCACGATCAGTAACAGATGACAGATCCTAGCGTCTTGTGTCTCCAGATCAGGAACTCAAAACAGCTCCCGTGACAGCTCTGAGAGTCAGTAAGATCACGGGTGACCCTCGGCCTCATCACTTTCCCACTTGAACCATTCATCCTGATTCCCTCTCTGTTCAAAAATCAGTTGATTTGAGCCTTAAATGTACAGCCATGCTGAGATAGAAATTTCTGAAGATTTATAACCCGGAGAATAAGATTATATCCTTGTGTATTTAGTATTTCAGTAATATTTCAATCAGAATCAGGTTTATTATCACCGGCATGTGTGTCGTGAAATTTGTTAACTTAGCAGCAGCAGTTCAATGCAATACATAATATAGAAGGAAAAAGAATAACAATAATAAATAAATTACAGTTTACGTATATTGACTAGATTAAACATTGTGCAAAACACAAAAATAATATATATAAAAGAAGTGAGGTAGTGTTCAAGGGTTCAATATCCATTTAGGAATCGGACGACAGAGGGGAAGAAACTAGTCCTGAATCGCTGAGTGTGTTCCTTCAGGCTTCTGTACCTCCTACCACTGAGAAAAGGTCTTTAATAATGGACGCTGCCTTTCTGAGACACCGCTCCTTGAAGATGCCTACAAAGTACCCAGGACTAGTATCCAAGATGGAGCTGACCAGATTTACAACCCTCTGCAGCTTCTTTCGGTCCTGTGCAGTTGCCCCTCCATACCAGACAGTGATGCAGCCTGTCAGAATGCTCTCCAGTGTACATCTATAGAAGTTTTTGACTGCATTTGTTGACATACCAAATCTCTTCAAACTCCTAATGAAGTATAGATCGCTGTCAATATTTGTATTTGAGTAATCATCTTGTGTTTGTGTGTGTGTGTATATATATATACACACACACAAGATGATTACTCATATAGATAGACTAAATATTCTTGCTACCACATGATACATGCACACCTCGCTTACAGTAAACCTGAAGTTAGACCCGCATTCTCGGACTCCCGAGTCTTCCTTTGAATTAGTTTAAAGGTTTTGAACTTACAAACCTTAACAATCCTCATCTGTTTTCCAAATACCTTTCTCCTTATCCTGAATCTTCACCACCTACTGCTGCACTCAGCCTGTGCTAATTTAGGATGCTGCATTAAGCTTTCCTTAGTTTCTTTAGCCACTGGCAGTGTTATAGTTTAGAACATAGAGCAGTACAGCACAGCACAGGTCCTTCGGTGACCTTTTAACCTAGTCCAATATGAATCTAATGCTTCTTTCCCGTATAGCCCTCCATTTTTCTTTCATCCATGTGCCTATCAAAGAATCTCGTAAATGTCCCTAATGCATCTGCCTCTACCACCCACCACTCCTGTGTAAAACAAAAAAACTATCTTAAACAACCCCCTCCTATGCTTTCCTCCAATCACCTTAAAATCATCCCTTCTTGTATTAGCCATTTCCTCCCTAGGATAAACGCACTGGCTGTCCGCTCTATCAGTGTCTCCTGTACACATCCATCAAGTCACCTCTCAGACCCCTTGGCTCCGAAGAGAAAAGACCTTTCTCGCTTCATCTTCCTGAAGACTGGCGATTGCTTTGATACTTTTACTGGCAAGCTCTGTTCCTCAATCCAGCTAAAGGACTTGTAGGCTCCATTTTTGGACTCTAGTATCAGAAACATTTTACCCTGATAACCTCTCCACATTAATCCTTTGGGCATTTTAAGCTTGTGAAACCTGGTATTGCTGTGTATGACCTAATGTAAGACCTACTACAGATAATGGTTTAAGTGCCTCAGTGTCCTATCGACTGAGAATACTTTACACGGCTTAATGCTCAGTCTCCTCCAGATAATATTTGACCTGCATGGTTTTCTCATGGCATTCCCAGAGGTCCAGCTGTCCTTAACCTCACTGCCACGGTTATCTCAGAAAGCCACGAAATCCATGAGCAGCAACTGGGACTGATTTGACAGACCTTGGGCTCTAGGCCCCAGCCATCAAGTCACTGGTTAACGCCTTGGAGTTGCTTGCTAATTTCTCTAATGATTGGAGACATTGAGAATTAATTCCAAAAGGTTTAAATACATTTAAAAAATAATAACTGTTAGAAATTGTCCTGACAAAGGGTCTCGGCCTGAAACGTTGACTGTACCTCTTCCTAGAGATGCTGCCTGGCCTGCTGCGTTCACCAGCAACTTTGATGTGTGTCGTTAGATAAAATTGAACTGGGTTTCTTCCCACATTCCATAGAGGTATGGTTAATAGGTTAATTGGTCACAATTCATAGAGGTGTGGTTAAAAGGTTAATTGGTCACATATCATAGAGGTGTGGTTAAAAGGTTAATTGGTCACATTCCACAGAGGTGTGGTTAATAGGTCAATTGGCCACATTCCATAGAGGTGTGGTTAATAAGTCAATTGGTCACATTTCATAGAGATGTGGTTAATATGTTAAGTGGTCACATTCCATAGAGGTGTGGTTAATAAATTAAGTGGTCACAGGGGTGTAATTGGGCTGTGCAGGCTTGTGTGTGCTGTATCCCTAAATAATAGTGCAGGTTAAAATGTAACAGTTACAGAAAAAGTACAGGTAATCAATAAGGTGCAAGATCACGTTGGAGTAGGTTGTGAGGTCAAGAGTCCATCTTATTGTGCTGGGATTCATTTAATATTCTTGGTGCCTTTTCAGTTTATTTTGATGACACCTTTTACATGAGACCTTAGTTAGACCCTACTTGGAGGACTGTGTTCAGTTCTGGTCACCTCATTACAGGAAGGATGTGGGTGTTATAGATAGAGAGCATAGAGGAGATTTACAAGGATGTTGCCTGGATTGGGGAGCATGTCTTATGAGAATAGGTTGAGTGAACTCGGCCTTTTCTCCTTGGAGTGATGGAGGATGAGGGGTGACCTGATAGAGATGTATAAGATGATGAGAGGGATTGATCATGTGGACAGCCAGAGGCTTTTACCCAGGGCTGAAATGGCTAATGTGAGGGGGCACAGTTTTAAGGTGGGTGGAAGTAGGTATGAGGGGGATGTCAGAGGTAAGTTTTTTTTTTACACAGAGAGTGCTGGGTGCGTGGAATGCACTGCCAGCGAAGGTAGTAAAGGCAGATACAATAGGGTCTTTTAAGAGACTCTTAGATGGGTACAGGGAACTTAGAAAAATAGAGAGCTATGCAGTAGGGAAATTCTAGGCAGTTTCTGGAGTAGGTTATGTGGTCCCACAGCATTGTGGGCTGAAGGGCCTGAAGCATGCTGTAGACTTCTATTTCTCTACGTTATGTTTCTATACCACTGAAATGATTTACGTTGTGCTGGCTACTCCAGCCGGGGAGCTGAGGTGCTGGATACTCAGTACTTCTTGCCCTCAGCTCCATTTTTGTACTCCATCTCTGGTCCCAGTGCTGATCCTGCCACACTGGAATGGGAGATTTGAGTGCTGGTGTCAGACACCCCCACTGGTCCATTTATTTCTGACTCCCACGTTGCAGGAGGAAGCCAATGAGCTGACCTCCACACTGTACCTGTTGTTGGTGATTGAATCATTGGCTGCTCAGCTGCACAATCCATCCCATATCATCTACTCCTAATAAAATTTTGCACGATGGAACATTATGCCTTCCCCCGACAATGTTTTATCATGTCTGATACAACGTGAAGTCCCTCATCTGCTCTTCTTTTTTTCTATGATAAGCATTTCAGTGAATGGTATGACTAAACAACTTAAAATTATAACATAATGAATGTATAATGATTGTTTTTGAACTCAGTTATTCAATCCTCTTCCTACAAAGCTTACTTAAAAAGATTGACTAATCAGTCAACTTGTATTATACTTATGAGACCACAGAGTTTATCTCTGAATCAATTGGCAAGTGCAGTGGCCATTTAAATACATTTGAAGAGCTTGATGCATGTTTCACTGATAAATATTTACTTGCAGAATTGATTGACCACAAGGAGGAGACTCTTAAAGAGAGATTGGATAGGCTGGGTTTATTCTTAATGAATGTAGAAGGCCGAGGGGGATGACTTGATAAAGTTTTATTAAATTATGAGAGGCATAGGTAGGATAGAAGCAGAGATTTTTTTCCCCAGTGCAGGGAGTCCTGAGCCAGGCTTAACGAGAATTTAAAACATTGCTGAGGGGCAGGTTTTTCACACCGAGCATGAGGGACATCTGAAAAGAGCTGCCAGAGGAGGTGGTAGGGGCTGATACAGTTACATCAGTTTTTAAATGTTTCTTGATAGGATGAGTGTAGAGCAGGGGCTCCCAATCTTTTTTAAGCCATGGAGCAAGGGTCCTATGTTGGGAATGAGTAGAGGAATGTTGATAAGTGTACTGGTGCTAGGCAACATAGTCAAGGAAGGCCAAAAGAGTCCATCGCTGTGTTGTATGTTTCTATGGGTTAATTTAACTGCAAGTAAAGGAATTTGTATTATTTGTATTGATTATAAACATGCTAAAATTACTCTAGTAATTGTACAAAAATAAAGGTAAAGCCTATGACCTTGATCACATATAGATTGAACTGCAGCCTATTAGTAAAGTGCATGACTATCTCCTCACAAGTACTTCTGTAAAAGAATGAATTTCTAACATTGCTGTAACTCCAGGTTGATTAATACCAGATGGGGTTCAGAAATGCCGACCATATGCAGAACAAGGACCAATGATTCATTATTTCACCCATTACTAAACAGGAATCAAATGTATTTGGAACTTAAGTAAGGAACTGAGACGCTGTGTGTGGCTTTTGCCGATTCGAGTTTTGGATTTACATTTTGCAGTAGAAGCAGTATTCTGTGGGCTTATACTCGGTACAGGAAAATGTTTTAACTGGGTTGCCAATGAGATGCATTGACTTCATTTATAGGAGTTGAGAGTTTATCCGAGTTACGGTCCCTGTGGTGGAATGGCTGCATCTACACGGGTACGGAAATCACAGTACTGTGGCCACCCATCTGGTTTTAATCAATCTGGCATTGCAGCAGATTCCTTCACAAAGGAACTGTGAAGGGGTTCATTTGCCTCTGCATTTTAAATTCATCTCAGCTGAGTTCAGCAACAGCAAGCTACAATTTTTTTTTTGTTTTGTGTTCCATGCTGCAATGAAGTAACTAATTCTGTGGTTGTTTCAGCAGCAGGATGAGAAACGTGCTCCATTATTAGCTTATTGTTCTATGAAATAACTTGCAGCTTTTTGTGTAACACAAGGTCGGTTAAAAATAACAAATTAATCATAACAGAAAGCACTCTCAGAAACATGCATTTGTTATCAGCCACGTAGAAAATTGGGACCCACGCTTCTTCATTTCACAAATTACTGGACAAGAATTAGACGCTTGACTGTGATAGGTAAACATGTCAATATTAACCTTTTTGGTTTTGCCCGCTTGTGTTTCAAACAAAAGACCAGTGATTGAATATTTATTTCCTTTCATGTTGTATTTTCTGCCTTCCTTTGTCAGACGAGCACTAATGTTTAACACTGTAACCTAATCAACAGTCTGCATACTCTCAAGCTCATTATCATTGGATTATTTGAGGTTGCTCTGTAAACAGCCCGAAGAGATCTTAATACCAGATGGCTGCTTACTGGGTCCATTCTGACTGATGCATTCTTCACATTCACACATAAATTCATTTAAAAACGTTACATTCCTTCCTTATCTCTGCCTGGTTATTTTTGACTGAATCTAATATGTAAGTTAGAGCAACTGCTTGGGCGTTCCTTCCAGGTGCATGTACACAAAAATAACATGCGCGTGTTCTGAGGCACAACAGGCATCGTGTGGAACCAAAGCACAAGGTGAATACACGTGCAAAAGAAATTTTAACTCCATAAGATATAGGAGCAGAATTAGGCCATTTGGCCCATCAAGTTTGCTCTGTCATTTTATCATGGCTGATCATTTTCCGTCTCAGCCCCAGTCTCCTGCCTTCTCCCCGTAACCCTTCATGCCCTGACTAATCAAGAATCTATCAGCCTCTGCCTTAAATATACCCATGACTTGGCCTCCACAGCCACCTGCGGCAATGAATTCCACAGATTCACCACTTTCTGTCTAAAGAAATAAAATATAAAAATATTATAACGTAATGATTATGATATAAAGTCAATATCATGGAGATGTAGCACCATAAATGGAACTCTAGGCAGACTGTTTCCTAGAAATTGGATGAGCAAATTTATTTCTGGTGGTTATTTTTAGCTGAAAGTTGCCCATAATGTCTGATTTTGGCTACATTCTCACACACCGTCCTGACTGTTGTGAATTTGGACCTGTCACTTCGATTCACCTTAACACTGAGATTGTTTCTCCTATTGCATCATGTGTTTGAAATGCTGTCATTAAAATGCATCATTATTTACATAGCTAGAAATTGAGATGGTTACTACTGTACTTTTGATCCGAAAATCCAAAAGAACAGTTGTTGCCAGAAATCTGAATTAAAATAGAAAATACCAGAAAATCTCAGTAGGTCAGGTAACATCAATGTACAGAGACACAGAGGTAATGTTAAATGTTGTCCAGTCTTTTGTGGGCGCTGCCTGTTCTGAGTGTGTCTATCATTCACTGATTACAGCACAAGTTCATCATGGTGAAGATATTTCTGAATCAATAGATAAATAAATTTTGACTGCTCTCCCACCTAGAAAGTTTCATCTCTTCTCATATGTTAGATAATTCAAAACACTAGGAAACAGTTTATCAAGTTTACCAGTCAGCCAAAAATGTAATTCCCATACTAACCCTTAATCCATTGCCCAGAACAACACATTTTTTAAAACCAAAGTTTCCAAATGGTGAAATGTTCACTTTATTCTCATGGGCTTTTGGAAATCTCTGCGAGAAATTGCATGGGAGTGGCAGATCCGTTCTTGCAGATGGCAATAGTTTGTTCAAGTCATCTTTCGTTCTTAACAAACTTGCAAGCACTGAAAGACATTTAGTACTCACACCATGAATTATTCTGCACCGTTCTGTTTAAGTTATTTAATTCCATAATATTTAGGACAATATCATCAGGATTGAGTGAGGATTCCAGGAAATGCAGTGACCATCTGTTTTCCCACACTGTAGACTAGCTCTCTTTTGAATAACCAATACAAGGAAATCAGCAGATGCTGGAAATCCAATGCAACACACACAGCTTTCAGCGGGAACTCAGCAGGCCAGGCAGCATTCACGGAAAAGAGCGAACAGTTGATGTTTTGGGCTGAGACCATTCATCTGGACCTTCATGATTGCTAGCATCTGCAAATTTTACAACGCACACTGTCGGAGCAGTGCTGCCAGGATAATCAAGGACACGACCCACCCAGCCAACACACTTTTTGTCCCACTTCCCTCCGGGAGAAGGCTCAGGAGCTTGAAGACTCGTACGGCCAGATTTGGGAACGGCTTCTTTCCAACTGTGATAAGACTGCCGAACGGATCTGGGTCGTACCCTCCAAATATCCGGACCTGCCTCTCGGTTTTTTTGCACTACCTTACTTCCATTTTTCTATTTTCTACTTATGATTTATAATTTAAATTTTTAATACTTACTATCGATTTGTACTCCAGGGAGCGGGAAGCGCAGAATCAAATATCGCTGTGATGATTGTACGTTCTAGTATCAATTGTTTGGCGACAACAAAGTATAAAGTATTTTCTCTCGATTCCGCTGAGTTCCTCCAGATTTTTGTGTGTGTCCATTTTGAATAATTTCCACGTTGGATTTTAAGAATTCTGTTTAGGATTTGTGGATTCAGTAACAAAAGCGGAGAAATCTGCAGATACTGAACAAGTCAGCAGCATCTGTGGAGAAAGAAACAGAGTTATCATACTTTGGAATAGATTTCAATAATATATTTATATGAAATGTCAAAATTTTTCTTTCGGAGTTCCAGTATCTTGTTTTTGTGGCTTTGATACATATTTTGTACATAATTTCAGCATATCAGGACATACTTCTGATTGGCGAGTTTCACATTTGTTTCTCATTGATTTATGTGGCAGATTTAAAATTCAATATCTTGACAATGTGATAACAATATACTATAATGTTTTTCTGCAGATATCAATGAGTGTTTAACTGATTCCCAGACGTGCAGTTTTGGAGAAATATGTATAAATACAATGGGATCCTTTAAATGTCAGAAGATGATTACTTGTGGACCAGGCTTTGAGAAAATGGACGATTATTGTCAAGGTTTGAAATATATACGAAGTACTTTAATACTTGATTTTCTTGATCTGTGACTTTACATATTCTTTCCAAATACATATTCCCTATTGTTGGTACTGCATGAATTATTAATCCTGAATCCTGGATGAAATTATCCAGATTAATCCTAATAAATAATAACCTTAAACTGGATTTGAATTGAGTTAAAAGTTATTATCTTCCTACCATATTTACTGGGGACCAGAAGCAAGAAGTACTAATCACCTGAGTATTGTAATGCCCATGCCCATGACTAGCTTGATGATTACATTATTTGATTGAGTTGACTAAAGCTATGGCTGCTAGACTGGGCTTGCAGTTTCTGGTTTGCTCTGTGATAGCCTTCATAGGAATAGTCTCTGCACTCTAGTTCATCCGAGCAAGTCCTATCTTAATCATTGAGGACGTCCATCCTCTCTGGTGCAGTCTCTCACTGGCATTCTTCCAACTCCAATAAAAAGAACAGATCTAGCAGCTCAAAGATGGGTAGTTCTGAGGGGGTGTGACTTTTTGCCACAATCTTATTTACATGTTTCTTCGCCTCTCTTTAACCTAGGTACCAAGTGCATCATTCACGTAAGCCCCATACTGAGAGCCTCACCAGCACACTTTCATTCACTCCCTGGGACATCAGATGAAGGCTGAATATAGCAGGCACCACTGAGCTTCCTGGCCCTAAGATATCTCAGCTCTAACTCCAGATCTAGCCCCACAGCCAGCTAATACATCCCAGATCACCTGCAATACTGATGTTTCCCGAATAATATGTTTAGTGTGTCCTCTCCACAAAAAGGCAGAGTAATTCCAGCCCTGCTGTCCCTATCAAACAAATGCCAATAATCATCTAAGTGATGGAATCTTGCCAAAACGGACTATGCAGGAGATGCTCGGGGACCTGAAATCTGTTAGGGCTTTATGAAAATATGAAATAGAAAACAGAAAAGGTTGGAGATACTTAGCAGGACTAGCAGCATCTGTGGAGTGAGAAACAGAGTTCGCATATCACATTGAGGACTTCTCATCATATATGAAGATAATACTACAATGACTGTAGGCCGATTTTCTCAAGGGTCTTGGGTCCAGACTGCACAGGAATTTTATTTGTATTTTCCTGAATGTCTGTCTTCTTCCAGGCAGTTAGTAACCTGAATGTTAGTATTGCCTATCAGATCCTGAATTAAGAATCTGGTGGGAGAAACTTCCCTGTGAAGGATTTAAGCAAAATTCCAGCTTGGTCCTTATTGACTCCACAGGATCTTGACTGAGATGAATACCTGAGCCTTGTGGAAGTTTCAGCCGCTGGTCAGTGGTGATAAAAACCAGAATTGTTAGGAATGGGGCTCCTTCAGATTTTAACTGCTTCCTGCTACATTTCTGCTCCATGGAAGAAGTTAAAATTCTTCCCATGTGATAACAAGGTTTTGCCTAATTTCCCGGGGTTATCCCCTTGGCAGCTTGGGACTGACATAATGGTGGGCACTTAAGTTTATTGAAATTAACTGTAAAAATAAACATAGATATGTGTGAGCTTTTCAGCCTAAGCTCATGCAGGAACATTGTGCTGTATGTCATCAAGCATAATATAATATTTAATGCAGCAGCAAAGTAATGTTGCAGAGTATTAAATTCCCTAGTTTGGTCACCTACATTCCATACTCCATAATCAACAGTCAGCCGGAAACATGTTTAATGATTTTACTTAAACCAGTATCCCAATTCTACTGGCAGTAATTACCCTAACAAGATGCCCTGTAGTCACATTTACCTTCAAAATAGAATGCTTGCTCCTCCTTGTGGTTGGATAGCCTAACTACAAAACCAATTCACAATTGGCAGACAAGAGAAAATCTGCAGGTGTTGGAAGTCCAACCTGCGCACACAAAATGCTGGAGGAACTCAGCAGGCAGGCGGCATCAATGGGAAAGAATACACTTGATGTTTTGGGCTGAAACCCTTCAGCAGGGTTGGTGCCCCTGCTGGAGGGTTTCAGCCCAAAATGTCGACCGTAGTCTTTTCCACAGATGCTGCCTGGCCTGTTGAGTCCCTCCAGTATTTTGTGTGTGTTGACAATTGACAGAGCTGGAATAGGATTAGGTCATTGTTCTGTGGGGTAGGGCTGAGGGTGGTGGTCATAACTGATGATCCTCACAAAAGTCTGCTACCTATAACATAGTCAATTTGATTACTATGCTTAAAATTGCAAAGTTCCCTATTATCTGCTAGAGGTAGAAATGTATAATAGGGAAAATATCAACCAGCTAATATAGATTGCCTATGAATATGGAAGATAGTAGATGAACTCAAGTCCGAAGAACTTTTAGCTGTGAAAATCCATCGTGATTCTGTGCTTTTTCTGAAGAAGGTAAATTGTCTTTGAGCTACTTTCAGTGCTTGTGTAAAGCCATGCTCTGCTAGGAGTGAGTAATTCTTCAGCTCGTATCCCACCGCCTGATGAATTAGATAATATGGCAGTGCTTCTCTTCGTGGTCAGCGTGCCGCGGAGCAGTGGATGCTGATGCTCTCTTTTACCATTTTCAGATATCAATGAATGTGAGCGAGGCAATCACAACTGCGCAGTCAATTACGAATGTCAGAACACTCCAGGGTCATTTCGTTGTCTTTCAAAAGTGCAGTGCCCTGAGGGATTTCTGCAGGACTCACAAGGGAACTGCCATGGTAATTGACTTTCTAACAACAGCTTTTAAAAGGAATATTATGAAAAAAAAATGAGATTAATGAAATATTGAATCAATGGTTATATCAAGGCATTGTGCATCTATATAGGTCGTTAACATAAATCCCGGAGCACAGGGTTCTGCTGACCCTCTGTGTACAATTTCTGAATCTGTGCCTTCTTAAAAAATTGAATTGGGAAATTACACTGAAGCGGACAGAGGAGAGCTGTTTATTCTCATGACCTCATAGGACTCTTTCTCTTCAGATTTTTAGCTTGGTGAATAAATGCTTCTGGAATTCTTTCTTGCAGAATATTTACTCATCTTGTTTTAATTTTTAAAAGCTCAATACTGTACTTTAATTGAATGGAAAGGTTACGCACATCACTGTTCTTCCTAGGTGTAGGATTTAATATCAGATAATCCTTTCACAAAAATTATTTTTTTAAAACCCATATTTGATTGGGAAACAAATTCTTCAAAGCAATAATAGTATGCCATCTTACTGAGGCTTAGCGCTCTGGAAATTGACTTACTGTATGTCTCTTGCTCCGTTAAATTTGTCAATGAAAAGACTGAAACATTCAGAATATGTACAAGCCTTTGTAGCTGATTTTAGGCCTAGTTTGACAATGGAGGACTTTGCTACTATGTTTGGGTGGATTACTCTTCTTTCTTTTCTTTTTCAATCTTTCTATTAATTTCAACATCATAAACATTACAAAAATAAGTATAGAGCAATTTGGATTATATTGATAATAATTAGTTTATACAAGTATAAACTTAAATAGCACATACTTAATAAGCCTCCCAAAATCTCACAAAATTACCAATAAAATACAAAAAAAATATACGTGAAAATACAAAAATATAAAAGAAAAAAAAATCCCATTAGAAAAAAAACTAATCTCAGAAATCTAAAGAGAAAAGAAAGAAAAAGAATGGGCTATTATGATACCTCAGATAAAACCAATAGTGTCACTACTTCCGCTCCTCTCCCCGTATATTGAAGTAACAAAATAGAATTGGAAAGGGTCAAATTACATCATGTGAAAATATTGAGTAAATGGTCTCCAAATCTCATCAAATTTAATAGATGGGTCATAAATGACACTTCTAATTTTTTATAAATTTAAACAAGGCGTAGTTTGAGAAAACCAATGAAATGCATTTGCAGGATTAATCTCTTTCCAATTCAATAGTATAGCCATTAGAGTAATAAAAGCAATCATTCGACAAGCTGAGGAGGTCAGATGACGTTGTTCTATCATTGGTAAACCAAAGATGGCAGTAATATGATGAGGATGTAGATCAATATAAAAAACAGTTGAAATAATATCAAATATATCGTCCCAATATTTCTTCAATAAAGGGCATGACCAAAACAAAAGAGTTTATGAAGCTATCTTGGAATGACATCTATCACATACAAGGGATTATTCTTAATAATAGCACATGCTTGCCATGAAAACGTGTGCAATTACTTCAGAAAGATGATGAAAGCTCAAAGTTTAAAACAAATTCTGAAATTATTTTTAGAGCATAGAAAAGAATATTACTATTATTAATGAAAGGAAATCTGAGTTAATCAGTTAAATCTAGTCAAATTCTGAGCAATGTTATGCATATTTTCATTTCACAACAGCGGGCTACTTTCGTTCTGTGTTTGGTCGGGAGGGTGGGCATTCAGCATGTGTTGACTTGGAGGGAAGGATCATGTATTTGGCTATTCTATTCAAGGTGCAGAAAGTGTTGTGGTTTAACAAGCCTGTTTGGGTTGAGTTGTTCTCCAATCTTGGCAATTCACTTGCAAATGTTTCATCACCATACGAGGAGACGTCATCAGTGTGCTGTTAATTGTGGTGCGTCCTCCGAATGCTTGGTCTTTATATACATATCAGTCAGCTGATTGCACCCCATTTTGGAAACTCAGTTGTGAAGTGGGAAGGAAATCTCATCACTGATTGGTTGTGTGGTGAACTTTGTGCGTTGTGGTCTCAAATTTTGCCCGTGTTGGCTCATAAATAGGATCGAGGTTTACGTGTTTGTTTACAGAATTGATCGAGAAAAACCACACTTCTAGGAATTTTCTTGTATCCTGCATGTTTGGTTGCGCCATAACTTTCACTGATGCCCAGTCCATTTGCCAAGATCGGAGAATGACTTAACCCAACTTACCAACCACCGGAGCTACACTTTTTCTGAATTATTTGTAACAAGTCTACTTTCCATTGTCTGGGTGGCTTTCTATCAGGCTGTACTTTGATGCATAAAGTAGGAAACAGTTGTGTTGATCTGCTGTGAGTAGGTCATCAACTGCTTAAAAAAAAAATCCATAGTTGTTGTTCATGCAGAGTTCTTGAGAGTTTTGATGCCTCTTTTTCAGGCACTTTCTGAATCATAACATTCCCTCAGCATCAGTTGGTACTTGTGGAAAAAAAGGATTTGGCCAAATATCTGTTTTTAATTGCATGCTAATACTTTTGAATGAAATGTGTAGCAGGTGAAGCTACATTATGCCTTTAACTATTTACTTCATTCATGCTGTGAAGCTTTTAACCATCAGAAACGCACATGCATGATCGCAGCTAGATTCTACCGCATTAAATAGCAGGCAGACCATGGAGTAACTCACATATTTTGTCCATTTATACAACTTTGCTGAAATAATAATAACTAATATGAAGTATGTCCACTTTTTTACACATGTACTACATCTACTCTTCCAAAAATAATCAAAATTTTGGAGAGAACTTAATTGTCAGTGGGCCGAGAAGTTCTATTGTTTGGCAGAACATTTATGTGTATGAGATTATGTCAGAGTTTAAAACTACATATTTTCTATAATGAATACAAGAATGTAAACACTAGAGTAAAGGTCTTAGTGTTAAGCATATGAATGCTGTCCTGTTGAGTTGGACGTCATTTTTAAATAGAATTTTGTTTTGGCAGATATTTGACAAAAGATTATTTGTTGGCTAGCCACTCATTGACAATGGATTTTAAACCATAATGTCTTGTACTGCATTGCCCAGCCTGGAGAATAGCACTTACAATGTAGTTATTGACTTTGATGGCTTCATTCTTAGCATTAGCGCTCAATGATAAATTGTGTTATGTGACCTAGAGCGATGAAACTAAAATAAAACCAAAACTTAAATAAAAACACTATCAGGGATGACAGCAGAATAGCAGTGGCTGGAATTACTGGGAGCAACTCTGAAGGTGCAGGATAAATACATGTGCATCCCAAAGATTCTACAAGAAAGATGAAGCCACTGTGGCTGACAAGGGAAGTCAAAGACAGCATGAAAACAAAAGAGAGGGCATATAATATAGCAAAAAATAGTGGGAAGCTAGAGGATTGAGAAGCTTTTACGAACCTACAGAAGACAACTAATAAAGCAATAAGGAGAAAAAAGATGAAATATGAATGTTAAGCTAGCTAATAAAATAAAAGAGGATACCAAAAGCTTTTCAGATACACTGTATAAAGAGTAAAGGAGAGACCACTGGAAAATGATGCTGGAGACTTGGTAATGGGGACAAAGAAATGGCAGATGAACTTAGTAAGTATTTAGTGTCAGTTATCACTGTGCAAGGCACCAGCAGTATGCCAGAAATTTGAGCATACTGGGGCTCAGAAGTTAGTGTAGTTGCAATTTCTGAGAAGATGCTTGGGAAGGTGAAATTTCTGAAAGCAGATAGGTCACCTGGACCAGATGGACTACAACCCAGGGTTCTGAAAGATGTAGCCGAAGTGAATGTGGAAGCTTTAGTAATGATCTTTCAAGAATCACTAGATTCTACAATGCTCCCAGGTGATGGAAAAATTGCAAATGTCATACCACTCATTAAGAAGTGAGGGAGGCAAAAGACAGGAAATTATAGGCCAGTTATCTTGACTTAAGAGGTTGGGAAGATGTTGGAGTCCCTTATTAAGAATGAGGTTTTGGATACTTGGAAGCACATGATCAAATAGGCTGAAGTCAGCATGCTTTCTTTAAAGGGAAATCTTGCCTGACAAATTTGTTGGAATTCATTGATGAAATAACAGGCAGGATAGACAAAGAATAGTCAGTGGATGATGCTTATTTAGATTTTCAGAAGGCCTTTGACAAGGTGCTACACATGAAGCTGCTAAAAAGATAAGAGCACATAGTATTACAGGAAAGGTACTAGCATGGATAGAAAATTGACTGACTGACAGGAGGCAAAGAGTGGGAATAAAGGGGACCCTCTCTGTTTGGCTGCTGGTGTTCTGCAGGGTTCAGGGTTGGGACTGCTTCTCTTCATGTTGTATGTCAAAGATTTGGATGACAGAATTGATACCTTTGTGGCCAAGTTTGCAGGTGATACAAAGATAGGTAGAAGGGAAAGTAATGTCGAGGAAGCAGGGAGTCTAAAGATCAGGAGAATGAGCAAAGAAGTGGAATATAGTGTAGGGAAGTAAATGGTCCTGTGCTTTGGAGGACGGTATAAAGGCATAGACTATTTTCTAAAGGGGAGGAAATTCAGAAATCTGAAGTGCAAAGGAACTTGTGAGTCCTCATACAATATTCTCTAAAAGTTAACTTGCAGGTTAAGTCAGTGGTAAGGAAAGCAAATGCAATGTTAGCATTATTTCAAGAGGACTAGAATATGAAAACAAGGACATAATGCTGATCAGGTATTGTTCAGACAACATTTGGTATTGTGAGCGGTTTTGTGCCCCTTATCTAAGATTGTCTAGAGCAGAGGTTTCCAATCTGGCATCCATTTATGATATCTCTGTTAATGATAGGGGTCCATGGCACAAAAAAGGTTGGGAAACCCTGTTCTAGCAGAAATGCATGAAAATGATCCTGTGAATGAAAGGTTTAACATATGAGGAGTGTTTGATGGCTCTGAGCCTACACTCACTAGTTTAGAGGAATAAGGGGTGATCTCATTGAAACCTATTGAATATTGAAAGGCCCAGATAGATTGGACATGCAGGGGATGGTGCCTAGATTGGGGGAGTTTAGGACCAGAGGGCACAGAAGGACATCTCTTTACAAAAGAGAAGAGGAGGAATTTCTATAGTCAGGGGGTGGCAAATTAGTGAATTAATTGCCACAGATGGCTGTGGAGGCCAAGTCATTGGGTATAGTTAAAGTGGAGGTTAATAGATTCTTGATTAGTAAGCTTGTCAAGAGTACGGGGAGAAGGCAGAAGAATGCGGTTGAAAGGGATAGCAAATCAGCCATGATGGAATGGTGGAGTAGACTCGTTGGGCTGAATGGCCTAATTCTGCTCCTATGGGCTTATGGTCCTATTATAAAGTCATAGCAAATCGGAAACCAAATGACTATGCAGATATCAATTTGTAAGAAAAGCAAAATTTAAATTTGCTGTTAGAAATGTATTATAATGAAATCAGTTTTACAACAGCTGATATTTGAACATCTATTGAGAGTCTGCTCAACCTTTCACTAAACAATTTTAAGGTTAGTGAACTCATTTTTGTATTCGAGGGGTAAGTAATTTAGGACAAAAAGATTAATTTTTTTTAATGAATTTTCATTTTAGACATTAATGAATGCACTACACTAACTCAGGCTTGCAAGCCTGGGTTCAAATGCATTAACACCGTTGGGTCTTACACCTGCCAAAGAAATTTCATCACCTGTGGAAGGGGATACCATGCTAGTACTGATGGTTCTCAGTGCATTGGTAAGAACATTTTATGATACTATGAATCTAAATAGTCGCTATTTCAATTTTACATTTTAGGTATAAAAAATCTTTTTTCTCATATCACTGAAATGTGTAGACAAACTGCTTTATAAATTTGAACATGCATTTTACTGCTGCTCTGGGAGGAGGGTTGGTAGTGCAATTAGTGTTTCCAGTTTAGTGAACCCTGTAATCCTTTGTTTGCACAGACATTGATGAATGCCAGAATGGAGTGCATCGCTGTGGTGAAGGACAGGTCTGTCAGAACATACCTGGGAGCTATCGCTGTGATTGTAAAAGTGGCTATCAGTACAATTCCCTGAGCAGAACATGCACTGGTATGTAAATTATCACTTAAGTTAACATTTAATTTTTTTTTAACAAATACAAATGTACGAAGATAATTCAATTTTCATAACACTATGCATGATTTTCGCACATTCTTGTTATAAATAGCTGTCATTTGGAATGGCAATAATTTCTCCCCCCTATTGTTGAAGAAATTTCCACAAGGCCCCATCTAAAGCCTGCAATTAGGAATCATGAGTTGCAGGAGGTATTTCTGAAAGGAAATAAAATGAACCTTGTAGGTTCTGCTGTTGGCCGCTCTTGGCAGAGTGCCAGCACTGCGGTGTAACATAGTAGGGAAAACATTTAATAACAGAACGTTTCAGCAGTTTGGCCAGTTCCAGTTCCAGTGCAGCGCCAGCTTTTGTATAAACTGTTCACATGGATGCTGATGATCTATTCTTAATAGAGCACAATAAATAAGTGTTTTGGTGTTGGCTTATAATACCACATGTTAGCAAAGTGATATGATAACTTGGCTCTGTGCTGGGACACAGGAGAATGACTGAGCTTCAGTACATGAATCAATTCAGTGCATTGCCGGAACTTCTGCTCTTGTATCTGACAGCTGTATGTATAGATGAGATGATGGTGGAGTACCTGTTTCATCCCAAACTCCATTATCTCCACCCTACTCGTGCAGTGTATTTTCCTCTCCCAAGAGTCCACCTCTACTCATTATGCACATCACTAATCAAAATCTGGTTATAGGCAAATGCAGGTGGACAACCATTTTAAAATTTAGAAAAGGCAATGGCGTTAAGAATCTTGAAGTCCTCTTTTGGCTGGGGTTGGCAATGGAAGTCGTGTCCTAGCTGTCTAGATACGCAAACCAGTGCGGTACAGTATGGAGAGCAAGCTGTTGCCCATGTAGGAAGCTCCTCCTCTCCATGCAGCCGATGAACCCAAAGGAACGGCAGCGGCTGATACAGTTTGGCACTAGGAGTTGGCAGTCAGCATTGACCTCAACATAGGAGTGCCTTTGGGACTCCAGCTCAAGATTTTTCCTCGGGGTTTACTCCCAAAGCCTTCCTCATGAGTGGGTATAACTGCAAGGCAGTGGAGGTTTGAGATCAGAGTTTTCCTTCTAGATGAGCTGCCAACCTGGCTGACGAGCCCCATCTGCCCGAAGCGACTGGTTTTAAGGCGCCAGTATCCCACCTATGCCCCTGCACCTGCAGGAGAAATGGTTCCCCGGACTTTGTAGCTAAGCCACAAATGAATGCCAAGATCGGAACTTGGTTGCATTGAGACCTTATCCCTACTGTCACCACAAGCCATAGCAACCTTAAGGAACTAGGTTTTAAGAATTATTCTTTGATATATTTAAGAGTGATTCAATAGTTAATTATGTTTGATGAAGTTTAATACAATGAATAATATTTTATATTAGGTCACTTCCTTTGAGGTAATTTGATTTTAAGTGGTGGAAAACATCTTTTAAAACATACAGAAAATCATTTTCAAATTCTGTTGTGACACAGCAGCCAGTTCCAAAATCATTCAAAGCCCTTCAAAATGTGCCTTTTATATCTATTGTAGCCAAAAGATATTTAGGGACATCTCAGATACCTGCAAATGAGCAGAATTATTGGAACCTCGCTGTTGATTAATTCATCCCGGGAATGTGGTGCTGAGTAAGTCTGTCTTGGAATTAATGATCATTCTGATTCATACTGTATAATTTTGCCTTCAAAAAGGCCCCCTGTAGAGTCATCTCTTCAATAAACAGCTATAAAAACTTGAAGCAGCAGCAGAAGACAACTGACTGTTGTTTGTTAACCACATCCATTGCCAATTCTATTAGATAGTTCCTTTACTGATCGCTGTATCTGATCACTGCATGAATTGCCCTGTCTGCTCTCATCCTTTTCCACTACTAAGTCCCCATCAATCGGAAGCTCAGTGTTCTCATCAGTGAATTCATCACTTACTCAAAGGCAATCCCAATTTTCCCCAAAGGCCTATATTGGCATGCAAAAAATCTAAATTGTGCAAAACTCGTGGTATCTGTTAGTGTTTGCTGCTTCTCAGCACTGCATTCTCTCCTTGGTGGCTGAATGTAAATGTGAGCTCTGAACCCTAGTCACGTGTAAGATCTGTTTACAACCACTCGATACACCTAGCTAAACTGGAAGAGACAGCCTTTTTGGTTTGGCGAGCAGGGCCTGCTTGGAACATATCAGAGCATCCTTGCAGAATGCAAAGTATGTTTTTGGGGCCTCCAGCGCTGCCACACACAGTTCATGAAAACTTTGCTGTCCAGTTAACCCCCCCCCCCCCATGACATGCTGCATGTGCTGCTAATAAACTCTCTCGCATTGCTTTACAGAAGCTTCCCTTTCCCTCCACCTTGCAGCGGCACTCGATGCTTTGCGGATGTCATCCTTTTATATCTGTAAGATCAGCCTCATAGAATCACCAGTCAGTGATAACCATGGATATGTATTACTTTCAACTGCTCGCTCACACTTCGTGTCTTAGTCATTGTAATCCCCTTCTCCACATTATCTCTCCTTCTTGAGCTAGATGCCTTTGATCATGAGTCAGAGCTAGCAGTTCCAGTACGTTTTGTGAACCGCTTGCACTGAAAGGGGCTGAGAATACCATGCCCACGGTGCACCATCAAAAGAAATAGTTCATAACAACTTCTGAGCACCAGGCTCCATGCATCATCTCCAATCAATGGTGTGGCAACACTTCTGCATGCTATGGGCACAGACCAGTGAATGAAAACTTTTAACAGGAAGGTGGGTTTGGCTTCTAATTCATAAAAAAGGAAAGTAGGCCGAGATTTTGACTTCTTCTCCTATGAAGAGGACGCAAAAATTAGGAGCCAGCTTTGGTTTTCAGGATGTAAAATAAAAGTCAGATTTTGCATGCACTTGTAATGAAGCTGAGGATGGCATAGTTCAAGATCAAGGATTTTGGTGTCGATAAGGACAGCCGAAACAGGAAGGCAGTATGCTCTTCAGCCGTTATGCTTGCTTGTTCATTCACATCACGCTGCTTGCCTCAACCCCATCTCTCTCTACTTTCCTAATATCCAAAAAATCTGCCAATTCTTATTTTTGAATATATTCAGTGACTGAACATCCACAGTCCCCCGGGCAGAGAATTTTAAGATTCACTCTCTTCTGAGTGAAGGGAATTCTTATCATCTCAGTGCTGAGCGGCTGACCTTGTTTTGAAACTATGATTTGAGGCACCCCAGCCAGAGGAAATACCATCCCTCTACCTACCTGTCAAGTTCCATATGTTTTAATAAGATCACTTCTCATTCTTCTAAACACAAGAGAATAGAGACCTACTCCATTTAATCTCTCCCCATCAGTCATCAGGTCCTAGAGTTATATTGGCTTTCAGTTTAATTAATCTTGCCAATGCAACTCTTTGCTAATGCTAACTTCTTTCAGCTGCTAATTTACTCCATTGCTGTTGTTCTGCACGAGTTTCAGTAAGGTTTCCATGGCTTTGTTCACAAATTATTTAATTACCTGCTCTGCTGTTTCCTTACCCTTCTGTATATTTTCTCCTTTCCCAGCCTGTAAATGAACAGCAATAATGTTTGCTGAATATTCTTCTTTACATCTCCATAGAAGCTTTTAGAATCTGCCTTTTCTTTTTGGGTAGAATTGTTCATGAATTCTATGCTTTCTTTCCTCATCGATGTCTGATGCTCCTTTGCTGAAGCCTGAAAATTTCCCACTTTTCAGTCTGACTGTTCCTTTTATGCTACATTATGAATCTTCTTTTTTCCCCTACTGATAGCTTCAATTTCTGTTATTAACTTCACCTGGATCACTTTCCCTGTTGAGATTTTGCATCTTAAAGGGAACTACATTCTTTGTAAACTACATATTAGTACTTTAAACTTGGCCATTCCTTCTTTAGTGCAATGCCTTTAAAAATAGTTTCCCAATCTACCGTACTCAAACACAAGTAATTCCTTTTCGGTTTGCTTTGGTCAGATTGAACTACCTTAATTTTAGTTTTGGGATTAAATTCATGATCATTTTCCCTAAAGGCCCCTTAATTACTAGGTGTCCTCCTGCCACAGCCTTGGAGCAATTTTCTTTTTAACATTTCATACTTCAGGTCTGTGGATGCTTGTCCGTTAGTATCAACAGATGGACAATCTTGAGGCTGGACTCATGTGTTTGGCAAAACAGGTCATATCAGATTTCCTGCTGCTACTATATGCCAGAAAAACAGGGCTGCTTGTTTATCACCCCCCCTGGTGTTTAATGGCACGCCATGTGGAAAATCAATAGAGTGCCATGAAAATTCAGGACTGTTGATTACAGCTGACGTTTTTTTACTAAACTGATAGTTCGTGAGCGAAGGAAGGATTGCCTGAAGTTGATGGATAATCTTGTGAGAGGAAGTTTGATAGCGTTTTCAGGGAATTGTATGGAAGGAAGCTGATATAAAATGAAGTTCTGGAAACATTCAGTAAGACAGACTGCATCTGTAGAAAGAGGATAAAGTAAATGTCTCAGGTGGATGAAATTGCCCAGTTCGGTTTGACCCCTAAGTTTAATCCTGTCTTGCTCTTCACTGATCACACCTGTGGTTGCTGATTATTTGCAGCACACATGTTTCATTTCAGGTTTATAGCACCTGCAGGATTTTGCTCAAGAAGAATATATTTTCTTGTTAAGCAAAACGTATTTTCTTCCTGGAATGAGGTTGCTAACCACATGCCCAACCCTTGTCCTTTTGCAGCCAGGCTAGGAACTGTCCATGGTGGAATTAAGAAGAATACGTATCTTGTGGTTTATTCCTCACCATAGATGCTGCCTGACCTGCTGAGTTCCTCCACCTTGTGTGTGTGTTCCATAAGATTTCCAGTATCTCTTGCCCTGTTGGCTGGCTTCCTCTCCAGCAGCATGTGGTAGGGCTGGATTATCACATTCAATGCCTCTGAGTCTTTTTTTCTTCGCACAGTATCCTTTCAGAACTTCAGCAGTAACATCGGCATTGTTTAAGGCTGGAGGCTATATGCCTGTGGCAGCCCTGTGGGCTGTCATGCATCTAGTCTTAGAGATCAGTGTGGCGGTGATACTGATCAGCACATCTGAAGGTGCTTTACCATTGTTTGAAGCTGACACAAGAAATATCACTCAGCCCCCAAATAAATGTGTTCTTGATGTAAGGCAATCGCAGATCCTGGAGTTCACCTGAATTGTACAAAGAAGAGACAAAAGGATGAGCATTCAAACAAGTGAATTTCCATTTGGTCATGCTGCTGATGGAACTCCCGATGCACATCAAAGATGACTTTCACACCTTGATTTCTCACAAACTGGCATGTGCTGCTGGGGGATGTGTAAACTCGAGTCTATCAACTGCTTTGCCTGTGCGGTCTTATTCACACTGCAGGCTGAATTGGACTGTATCTAGTTTGCCATTACAATGCACGCCTTCCTTCACTTCACCTGAGCTGAATTAAGAGGGCTGATGAGGGTTCAGTGGTGCGTGGGTCTCAGCTGGTGCACCTCAGAGGCTGGAGCACCCCGAATGCCTTAGTCCAGAGAGAAAACTGAGGAGTGGAACTTCATCTCTCATCATAAATGGAAATGAGTTGTAGTTTTTAAAATTTTTAAGTGACTAAAGTTGCTGCAGTTTAAAAAATAAATACCAATTATAGGTGACATTTGTATGGTATGGCTGTTCTGGAAATGCAAATTCAACTTGCTGAATTTGCAAATCAATAAAGATTCCAATTAAAGCTTGTTCTTGCAGAATTTTTTTTCATCTTGCATTTCTTGTTGCATGTGCAGATGGAGTATTCCAATATGGAGCTTTTCGAGGAATGCAAGCCCCGTAATGTGGGGGGGCATTTGTATTTGAGCAAAAGAACTTGAAATACTGAGAAATAATTGAAAATCAAAAAGCAAAATATAAACAATATTAGATATATTCCTCTTCTCAAAGATGCTGCCTGACTTTCTTGGGTTTTTTTGTGTATATACATATAACCGTCTATTTCCTAATCTGTTGGCGAAGAATCCTTTGTGAAATACATTGCATTGCTGGGGCTGAGTTTTGTAGAATTGGAGAGTTGCAATTGCAATTATAAAGCTGGGCTATCCCACCATTACTTTCGGCTGCACGTGGAGTTCATGGACGGAGAAGAGAGAAAACTAGACCTGACGTGACTGAATAGAGCTAGCACAGTTCATACCATCATCCTTTGGACTCCATTTTGCATCTGGCCATTGGTGAACAGTTGTCACCAATGACTGTCCCATTTCTGCCTCTTTCCCTTGTTTTCATGCTAAATTGTTTGCAGGTAATTAAATATCTCCTGGAAGAGGCAGAAAGAAATATTGCAAAAGTTTTCTTTTCTATAGCTAGATTGTAGAAAGGTCAGAAACTGACTTAGTGACAAAAGGATTTTCATCAGAGTCTATGAATCGTGATTGAGTTACTTCCCTACAACTCTGCTTTGCTACGTCTTGATTGTTTGGACAACTGTTATCTGTATCTGTCTATCTAGATATCTATATACAGCACAGAACAGGCCCTTCCAGCCCAATGAGCTGCATGGCCCAGCAACCCTCCTATTTAACCCTGGTCTAATGCTTGGAAGGGATTTACAGTGATCAATTCATATACTAACCGGTATGTTTGTGGAATGTGGGAGGAAACAGGAGCACCCACGATGTCACAGGGAGAACACACCAACCCCTTATAGACGGTGCCGGAACTGAACTCCGAACTCCAAACTCCACCCCAGGCTGTAATAGCGTTGTGCTAACCACTACGCTACCGTGGTGCCTGATGTGTAAATTTAAAATTTATCCATGTGTAAATTTAGGTAGCCGCCAACCGAACCAATACATTGGTTTACCCTCCTCCAGTATTTCAGATTCACAGTGGTAGCTATTTTGTCCGCACTGTAGAAGTCCTGCCACTCACTTTTAACAGCTGGTGGAAATATATTCTAATCTGAAAGCAAAACTGTTTTGGACCATTAATGTGACAATGTTTTTGAAGAGTAGCATTTTAGATCACTTCTTTCAAAACTTTAAGTTCCTCAAATGTTCATATTAATGGTTGTAGACTTGTATGCCGAATGACTTAACACTCTTATAACATTGTAATGACACTTTGCCGGGGCACCAACCAGTCACACCAAGCACAGGGGAAGACATCTGTCATTATCACAGGCCTGTTATTTCAGTCCTCGAGATGTCCACTGTCATTTGTCTTGAGTTTTATTCACGCTATTTTGATAATGAGTTCCAGGCTGCTGGAGAAAGACCTGGGCATCATAAAGGTTTGTCTTAATAAAGAGCAAGTGACAGTTGTATCATGTAAGTGCCAGGCAAAGGCTCTCCGAAAGAACACGGACTAATCAGATCATCTTAACGTTCAACTGTTTTACCACAACCATGCCCAATTTTCCCATCCTTCTCAATCATCAACATCTTGGAAGTCACCCTTGACCAGAAACTTAATTGGACCAGATCAGACGCTGTGTATCCAGCTGTAAGTAACTTCATTCCTAACACCCCCGGTGCAATTCCACCACCTCCAAAGAGTCTTATAAACTACTTGCCATTTGCTATAATCGGAGGAGGTCACCCCTCATTCTTCTGACTTCTAGTGAACACAGACCCAGGGCTGTCAAATCCTCTTCATATGACAAGCTGTTCAATCTTGGAATCATATCCATGAACCTCTTTGGTATCCTGTCCAATGTCAGCACATCCTTTCTAAGATAAGGGACACAAAACTGCTCACAGAATTCCAAGTGAGGTCTCACCAGTGCTTTATAAAGTCTCAACATTACACCCTTCCTTTATATTCTAAGTTTGCTTTCATTCTCACTTAGAAACATAGTGCCGATCCTTTACCTTCACTGAGTCAAATTCCAACCTAACAGCAGCTTCCAAGTGTGACATCTTTAATAGCAGAGTCTGCAGCGCTTCAAGATCACTCCTTCTCTTGCTCAGTGAGGAATGTGTAATAATCCTGGTCTCATTGAAGATGACCACATCCCACAAAAATCTAAGCAATGTTGGACCTGTGGACTGTTTTATTTAAAGAAAGCTATTCAACAGTGTATAGAATCATAACTGGTTAATGTAATAATTGGCACTTATTACCTGGTTATAGATGCCAGAATTGTACACATTCTGGCAGGCGTTATATAATTCCTAGGTAAAACTATTGGAATATAGTTGGGTGCCAATTTTCTATAAATACTTTCACTACACAATGATATCCTTTGTTGCATTTACTCACTTGAAGGTGTGCTATGAATAGAAAAAGCAACCAACTGCAAGTAATCAATAGCAAATGCATGATATTGCTTCTGCCATTGGAACAGAGAGTTGGAATTAACTAGCTGCCACAAGTGTAGGAGTTTCACTTACATTGCAAAACTTCTTCTCAATTAATTTTCTAAGAGTCCGCACATTGTGTTTGTTGCACCCGAGTTAGATAGAAAACAAAATCAGAAATGTTGGAAGAACGCAACCAATTAAGCTAGGTTTGGGGAGTGGTGATTGGGGTCAGGAGATCAGATGCTGAAGTGAAACATCCCTGCAAAATGCAGAAAGAGGAAGGGAAGATGTGACTAGTGGTGAGATCGGGTTTGTGCTGCCAGAAATTGTGAAGGAGTTTGCTGCAGACCAGTTTAATTCTCAATCTCCCTCCCATACTGTTCTATCTGCTGCCTCCTCCGCTGCCAAAATGTGGCCTTCTGTAAACAAGACCAGCATCTTATCTCCTGTCTGGGTTCTTAACAATCTTATGGAATGCACACTGAATTTTAAGGCTTCAGGTAAACAGTTCTCTTTTCTTTTTTCCATTATCACACTCATCTCTTTCTCATCTTGTTTCTCTTAAGTGCATTGCCCGAGGTCTGTACTCATATTTGTTTTCATCTGATTGGTGTAAACCTACTTCCTTTTGGTTACACCTCACTCCTTCCGCAGTCTGCTCAGTCAACCGTAAACCCTTCACTGCCTCACTTCTGAGGCAGGGTACCTGACCCAAAACATTAACTGGGCTCTCTTTCCACAGGTGCTGCTTGACAGGCTGAGTTCAGGGTTGAGTGATTGGTTCTTCAAACTTGGAACACCTGGTCAGCGAAGGTGCATAGATCAGGATGCTCTTCATTGACTCCAGCTTGTCATTCAATACTATCCTTGTCTCAAACTAATCAAAAAGGTTCAAGTCCTAAGCCTCAATACTTCCTTGTGCAATTGACTTCCTTACTTGCAGATCCCAGTCAATTTTTTAAAATTTCAAAATATACTTTATTCAAAAATAAAATTATATACAATGAACCATTCAATGAATCTCAATCTTTTACATACGTTTCCCTTATGCTCTCTAGATAGCCATACTTTTGGTCACCCACGTGGCAATCCGTTGGTTCACCTTACCACACCATTGTTGAGGGGTATACTCCCCGCCACCTGACCCCTCCCACTCCCGTGGGAGAAGAAACCTAAACTGTGGTCCTTCCCCACCGGGCCCTTGCAGTGGCTGCAGCAAGTTTCAGTGCGTCCCTCAGCACGTACTCCTGCAGCCGAGAATGTGCCAGTCGGCAGCATTCTCCCATGGACATCTCCATGTGCTGGTAGATCATCAAGTTTCGGGCCGACCAAAGAGCGTCTTTCACCGAGTTGATGATCTGCCAGCAGCACCGGATGTTGGTCTCCGTGTGCGTCCCCGGGAACAGCCCGCAGATCAGAGAGTCCTCTAGTCCTCTGTTACGCAGCTGCTGGGGATGAAACGTGACACTCACCCGTCCATCCTCCTCCACACCTTCTCTGTGAACTGGCAGTGTGCAAAGAGGTGGATCACAGACTCCTTCTCACTGCAGTCCTCCCGTGGGCAGTGGGGTGTGGAGGCGACGTTCTGGGCGTACAGGAGGGCTCTGACAGGGAGGGCCGCTCTCACCGCCAGCCAGGCGGGGTCCTGGTGCCTGTTGGTGAGATCTGGCGATGAGGCATTTTGCCAGATAAACTGGACTGTCTGCTCAGGGAACCACCCCACTGTTTCTATCACGTCCTACTCCTGCAGTGCTTGCAGGACATTACGTGCCGACCACCGCCTGATGGCCCTGTGGTCAAAGGCGTTCTCCTGGAAGAACTTTTCTACGGAGGACAGGCATGGCAGCAATGGCCAGCTGACTGGGGCGTTGCGCGGCAGTGGGGCCAGACCCATCCTTCGTAGCCAGGGTGACAGATAGAACCTGGGCACATAGTGGTACTTGGGCCCACATACCTGGGTTCTACACACAACCTGATGCAGCCACACACGAAGCTGGCCATCAGGGTGAGGGCGACATTGGGGACGTTCTTGCCCCCATTGTCCAGGGACTTGTGCATGACGGTCTGTCTGATCCGCTCCATCTTGGATCCCCAGACGAATCTGAAGACGGCGCGGGGGACGAGCCAGACCTGCGCCAAGTACAGCAGCCCTGAGAGCACCTCACACCTGATGACCAGGTTCTTGCCCGTTATTGATAGGGAGCGCCGTCCCCACAGACCCAAGGATTGGGAACATCTCCTCCACAATCACCATCGACAAGGTGCACCACGAGGTTCTGTGGGTAGCCCTCTGGTTTTTCACTTCTTATTTAGAACAGTGAGGCTACGCAGAGGTCCAAAGCATATTTAAATTTGCTGACGACACCACTGTCGTTGGCCGAATCAAAGGTGGTGACAAATCAGCATATAGGAGAGAGATTGAAAATCTGGCTGAGTGTTGTCACAACAACAACCTCTCACTCAATGTCAGCAAGACCAAGGAGCTGATTATTGATTATAGGAGGAGGAAACCAGAAGTCAAAGATCTGGTTGTCACTGGGGGATCAGAGGTGGAGAGAATCAGAAATTTTAAATTCCTTGGTGTTTTCATTCCTGTCCTAGTTCCCATATGTAAGTGATGTTACAAAGAAAGCACGGCGGTGCCTCTATTTTCTTAGAAGTTCGTGAAAATTCAGCATGTCATCTAAAACTTTGACAAACTTCTAAAATGTGTGGTGGAGAGTATATTGACTGGCTGCATCACAGCCTGGAATGGAAGCACCAAATCCTTTGAACAGAAAAGCCTGCATAAAGTAGTGGATGCTGCCCAATCTATCACGTGTAAAGCCATTGAGAACATTTACATGGAAAGCAGCATCCATCACCTCGGGCTCCCACCATCCAGGCCATGCTCTCTTCTCACTGCTGCCATCAGGAAGGAGGTACAGGAGCCTCAAAACCCACACCACCACATTCAGGAACAATTATTACCCCTTAACCATCAGGCTCTTGAACCAGAGGGAATAACTTCACTCACCCCATCACTGAACTTTTCTCACAACCTATGGACTACAATTCAAGGATCCTTTGTCTCATGTTCTCAATATTTATTGTTTGTTTATTTATTTCTCTTTCTGTATTTGCACAGTTTGTTGACTGTTGCACGTTAGTGTTTGCCCATCTTGTAGGCTGATGTCTTTCACTGATTTTATTGTTTATTTACTGTGAATGCAAGAAAATGAATGTCAGGGTTGTATGTGGTGACATATGTAATTTGATAATAAATTTACTTTGTACTAGAACTTTCTTCCAGTGTTTCAGCTTTGGCTTCAGATTCCAGCATCTTTTTTTGTCTAGTAATATGCACTCAGCCGTTGATCCGTTAACCATCAATTATTTTTTATGAAGTGGGTAACTCCAAGATAAAGTTCTCCATATTCAGTTCAGTGTGATTCACCCAATGCATGGAGCAAATTTGCTGTTATTCATCACTTGTGTTTCTAATCATTAGATCATATTAGATATACTGTATAACTACATGCATCAGTCAACTGTGCAGTTCTTTTGCATTTGCACTCTGTCCTATTTACACGGCATGGAAATTATTGGAAATAAAATTATTCTTGTGAATTTTTAAATGATTTCTCTTTCTGTTGAAATGCAATTTGTTTTCAATAATGAGAAATGAGTTTCATGTGAAATATTTTAAGAGCAACATTGTTTTTAGTGATTGTTGTCTTGATGTTGACTCTGCAGAAGAGGTGATCAATTCTGCACAAAGGTTAACAAACTATTTTAAAAAATTGGTTGTATATGAACTATTGCAAACATTTGTACGTGATATTTGCTCAGAAATTAATTCTCTGCTTGGAATTCTTTTCATAAATGAAATAGGTGGCATTCATATTCTGGGGTGAAATTCAAAAACAGGTTTAATGCAAGACGCAATAGAAGATAAATAACTGGTGGCAATGAAACACGTTCTGACCAAATGAGTGTTTGTCTGTTCCACCTGCCTCTGGTTTCTTTTTTATGACCATCTGTGTAAAAGCTAAATTGCTTAATGCATCCTGAAGGGGCACAGACATTTAATCTTAATGTCACCAACTTCACTGAATCCAGATGGATTCAAGTTTCCCGGAGGATTGGATGCTGGGGCTAGAAATGAATAATGAAGGCACCTTTATTAGACTGGATTAGTTGATTTCTGCTTTTACAGTATCTAATTTTTACTCTTGTCATTGAATCTTGCTTGCTTCTGGCAGATGTTGATGAATGTTGGCGCTATCCCGGTCGACTCTGTGCACATAATTGTGAGAATACCCCAGGGTCTTATTACTGCACCTGCAGCACTGGATTCAAGCTAGCACTTGACGGCAAGAACTGTGAAGGTATTTTAATCACAATGTTGGCACATGGTAATAGCAACAACAGGGAAAAAAAAACATGAGTCAGCTTGAGCCTGTAGCCACACTGTATTTAAATACATATAATGTACAGTGTGAGAAGCAAAATGAGTGGTTTAAAATTGTCATTAATAAGATTGTATCCTACAGAAGATACACATTTAATGCCTCATTGTTTAACAGTATTATATAATCTTTTATCATCAATTTGTATCAGCCATTTTCACCATGGGGGGAACAGTACTAGTTCAAGGGGTCATAATTTTAAGATGATTGGAAGAAAATATAGGGGGGAATATCAGGAATAATTTTTTTAAACAGAGAGTGGTGGGTATGTGGAATTCCTGCTAAGGTTGGTGGTAGACTCTATGTAGGAGGGAAGGGTTAGATTTATTTTAGAACAGTTATAAGGTCAACACAACATCGTGGACTGAAGGGTCTGCCCTGTGCTGTAGCGTTCTACTGTATGCTTTTTTGGTGTTCCTTTCCATACCTTGGGGTGTATCGGGCAGCAACCTTGGTGTTTCTTTGGAAATTTTGTCTGTTTCTTATGAGGCCAAGTTGTTAGCTCGATGTTCAACCCAGCATGGATGGAAAGTGTGCAAGGAGTTGGCTGGATTCGAACCCCGGAGCCCACGCCTCCGTCTGGTGCTAATGCCGCTACACCACTGGCCAGCTTCTGGGTTTTATGCTCTATATTTAATTCAATTACCAAGTTCATGGAGACTATCTCTCCTTGTTTATAATTCCCCAATGATCACCATAAATTATTAGAAGCTTTGGGGTTTCTTATCTCTATACGAAAACGTTGCAGCAAAGTTTAAGGAGCTTGAGTCATCCCCTTTCTTACCTGTTTAAGTTTTCCCAGATTTTTTTGATGACAAGGTGTGAAGTTTTATTTTGTGTGATTCCAAACAACGTCTTCCACATCACCAGAATCATTATATCCACCCAATCCTCTCCTCTTGGTCACCATCATTGACAAAGTGGAAATTGGGCAATGATTGGAGACCATTATTTTGCATGTCACTTTCAGACTTTGAAACCATTAGTTCAGCACGCTTTCCTCAGTAGTCTTTCTAAGTAGAGCCTTCCATTGCTTCTAACCAGTCCTCTATGACAACACTGATATATTTAATGATCTTTCTATCTCACCCAACCCTTCAATGCAGAGTCCTTTCAGATCTTGAAGTGTGTCCCAGACCAATATTGCTGATATCTCCTCAGCCTTAGGTTATGATATGATAAGCAAATTGCATCTAACTTATCTCCCACTATCAGTTCTCAACACATTGCTTCACATCTATCTCATTGCTGTTACTGATTAAATTTAATTTCCACTGCAGTTTCATTCTGCCGTGCAGAAACAATTCCAAGCTGTCGCCTTATCTGTTCTCCTGAATATTTTCTTCACTCCCAATCATAAAAATCCAGGAGTATAGAACATAGAACAATGAAGCACAGGATCAGGTCCTTAAGCCCATGAAATCTGTGACTATCACCATGTCAATTTAAACTAAACCCCTCTACCTGGTCTACATCTCACCATTCCCTGCCGGTTCACATGTCTCTCAAAATGCCTTTTAAACGTTATTGTGTCTGCTTTC
The DNA here is from genome assembly GCF_963921235.1 of Mobula hypostoma. Classification (NCBI taxonomy): domain Eukaryota; kingdom Metazoa; phylum Chordata; class Chondrichthyes; order Myliobatiformes; family Myliobatidae; genus Mobula; species Mobula hypostoma. Next base: position 58,009,247 of record NC_086111.1, on the reverse strand, counting down.
AACATTGTTACTCGGCAATGCATTATGGGGCACCCGCCGCTCTCTGTGTTTTTTTTAAAAGCCCTGTAAATCTCCCGTAAGTTTTCCCTCTTTCACCTTAAAGCAATACCCTAAAGTATTTTTCAATTCCACCCAAGGAAAGAGATGCTGTGTCTTTACCAGATCTGTGCCTCCTGTAACTTATATACTTTTGCCAGGTTGCACCTCAGCCAGTGAAAAAAGTCCGAGTTCTTCTAACTTCTCCTTATACCTAATGATCTAATCCAGGAAACATCCTGGTGAATGAACATCTTTTACAACCTCACCAAAGCCTTCACGTCCTTCCTGTAATGCAACAACCAGAACTGCAAACACACTCCAAATGTGGCCTTGCCAAAGTTTTATAAAGCTAAGGCATGGCTTCCTGACTGCTATACCCAACATCCTGACTGATAAAGGCAAGTATGCCATATGACTTCTTTACCACTGTATCTGCTTGTGTGGCCACTTAAAGTGAACTACAGACTTATATCCAAAGATCCCCCTGTACATCAGTGTTCCTAAGGGATGTGCCATTTACTGTATGCTTTCCCCTTACATGTGACCTCCCAAAATGCGACATCTCGCATTTGTCCAAATTAAACGCCATCTGCCATTTCTCTGCCCATCTTTCCAATTGGCGTATATACTGCTGTTTGCATTGACAACCATTCCCGCTGTTCCCAAATTTGTCATTTTCTGTGCCAGTTTCAAACTTACTAATCAGCCCACCTCCATCTTTGTCCAACTCATTAATGTATCTCAAACAACAGAAGTCCAAGGACTTATCCCTGTTGAACACCACTGGTCACAGACACCCCGTCAGAATAACATCTCCACTACTGCCCTCTGTCTTCTGTGAGCAAGCCAGTTTTTGAATCTAAGTTACTGTAGATTCAGTGTGCTTTGATCTTTAATATCAGCCTAGCATGAAGGACTTTGTTGAGTACCTTACTAAAGTTCATGTATATAACATCCACTGCCCTAACCATCTTTGTCACCTCCTGAAAAACTCAGTCAAGTTTTTAAGATATGACCTCCCGCACAAAGTCATGTTGACTATTCCTAATAATGCAATGCTTTTCCAGATGTGAGTCCCTAAGGATCTGCTCCAGTACTTTTCCAACTAATGATAAAGGGTTCACTGACCTATAATTTCCTGGTTACCCTTCTTAAACAAAGGAACTACATTGGCCATTCTCCAGTTCTCTGGACCTTACCTGTGGCTAAAGAAGATGCTTACTTTACTGTCAAGGCAATCTCCTCTCTTGTCCCTCTCAATAATCTGAGATAGAGGCCATGGGGTTTATCTACCTTAATATTCTTCAGCATAATGACCCAGCACCGCCTCCTTCTTAATATGAACCTGGAATATCAGTATACCCCTCTCTGATCTTACAGTTCTCTGTGTCCTTCTCCTTGGTGAATATCAATGCAAAACACTCATTTAGTACCTTGTTTATTTCTTCTGGCTCTAGGCAATATTTCTATTTTTTTTGTCCTTCAGTGTCCTACTCTCCCCCTAGATGCCCTCTTTTTGTCATGTATGTATAAAGTGCCTTTGACTTTTCTTAACCCTTCTGCCAAGTACATTTCATGGTCCCTTTTAGCTATCCTGATTCTGTGTTTAATGTCTGTCCTGCTCCCTTTATATCCTGCAATGGCCTTGTCCAATTTCAGCTTCCTAAACCTTACCATCAAAACATTTACTGACAGGACGGCTCCAATGCAGGTGCCACAGCATCTGTCATGCACCTGGCTCTGACACACCTAGAAACCAAGAACACTTATGTCAGAATGCCATTTCTGGATTTCAGTTCAGCATTCAACACTATTGTCCCACAGACCCTGGTGGACAAATTCCTACTCCTCGGTGTAATTACAGCGCTGTGCAAGTGGGTGTTGGGCTTCCTAATGAACAGACAGATAGCCAGGATGTTCAACCACCACTCCCTCCACATCATTCTCAATGGGTGCCCCCCTCCCCCCAGCACTCTGTTGTATTCTCTCCTCACACATGACATATGACCTAACACCAGAGTAATCACGTTGCCAAGTTCGTTGATGACATGACAGTGGTGTGGCTCATCATCAAGAATGATGAGATGGCCTACAGAGAGGAGATGAAAGAGCCCAAGGTCTGGTGCCAGGCAAATAGCCTCTTCCTCAATGTCAACAAGGCAAGGGAGATGGTTATTGACTTGAGAACTCATACTACTCACACCCCTCTTTACATCAGTGGCACAGCAATGAAAACTACAGGCAGCTTCCATCTCCTGGAAGTGCACATCTTGCACAACATTTCATGGTACCAGAACACATCCTTCACAATCAGGAAAGCTCACCAATGCCTCTGCTTTCTGAGGAGAACGAAGAGAGTTAGACTATGCACATCCATACTCATGTCATTCTACAGGTGCATTGTAGAGAGCATCCTAACAAGCTGCATTACTGCTTGGTACAGAAACTGTGCTGTGGCAGACAGGAAGGCTCTACAATAGGCAGTCAAAACTGCCCAAAGTATCACCAGCACAAGCCTACCCACCATCAAGGACATATACACAGAAAGGTACTGCAATTAGGCCAGTAACATCATGAAGCATTCCACGGTCCCTGCTCATGGACTGCTTTTCCCACTCCCATTAAGGAAGAGGCTATGTAGCATCCACACTAGGACTACCAGACTCAAAACAGTTCCTTTCCCCAAGCAGTAAGGCTGATCAGGATTTGCACCCACTAACCCACCCCTCCACACCCCCAACCAGCACTACTTTATCATTTTCTGAAAGTCACCTTATGTGCAAACACCCCTGTGCGTAGTGTCACCTCATGGACATACCATCAATCTGTGTATATAAACTCTCTTTACGTATTTGTGTTTAGTTTTTTATTCAATTATTGTGTTTTTGTTTGTTCTGCATTGCATCCGGAGTAACAATTATTTCATTTCCCTTTACATTTGTGTGTAATGCCATTAAACAAATTTGAATCTTACATTTGCTTCCATTTTCTTATGACTAAATTTGCAACACGCTTCTTCATCCATGGTTCCCAGACCTTGCCATTCTTGTCTTTCTTCCCCATGGGAATAAGTTGGTCCTGACTTCTAACCAATTCGCTTTGAAATCACCCTCCCAGTGCCGAATGTGGATTTAGCCAACACCTGCTGCTTTGCATCTACCCTGCCCTATTCCTGCCTAATATTGTTATAATTTGCCCATCGCTAATTTAGCTCTTTTTTTCCCCTGGGGTCCATTCTCATCATTATCCATAGCTATGCGAATAAGAGTTTTGAACTCTATTCCCAAACTGCTCTTCCAGAGAAATTTCAACCACCTGGCCAAGCCCATTTCTGAGTTACAAGGTCTAATATTGTCCCTGCCATGCTTGAAATATCTATAGCTTCTGTCAAGAAATCCTCCTGGAGGCACCTAACAAATTCTGTCCCATCTAATCCTCTGGCACCAAGGGCGTCCCAGCAATATTGGGGCATTGAAGTAACCCATCACAACAACACTGTTGGCTCTACATCTTCCCCATAACCAACCTGCAGATTTGTTCCTCCATCTGCTGCTGGCAATTGGGAGGCCTATAGTATAACCCCATCGAACCCCATCCCACCAATTTCTCCTTTCTTATTGCTGAGCCAGTTTACCTTACTTGATGAGCCCTCCACTATGTCCTCTCTAAGTGTAGGTGTGACATTCTGCCTGATCAATAGTGCAACCATGCTCCCCCCAACCAACCACCCCTTTTACTTCCATTTCTATCACCTCAGAAACATCAGGCTGTCCATCTTTAATATCTCTAATAATCCATGATGTTGGAGCTATTACAGGTTCTAAGCTTTCCTGCTGTTATCATAATACCCCTTACAATGAAGCAAGTAACACTAGCCCATCAGTCCCACTGTGTTCATTAACCTGGGCCTACCTATTTTTACTTTCGGACTTCCTTGGCCAAAACTCTATCTTACCTTCAACATTTCCACCTACTGATCTACTACTCTGGTTCCTAGCCCCTACCACACCAATTTTAACTCTTCCTACGTGGCACTAGCAAGCCTCCCTGTGAGGATATTGATACCTCTCTGTTGTGGTGTAATGCGTCCTTATACCGTTGTTACCCGCCTTGGAAGAGAGCTCAATGATCCATGTGTCCAAAGTTCTCCCCCTCCTCCACCCCCTCCCCCAACCCCAGACCAGCTACTTAGCCACACATTCAACTGTAAAGCAGAAAGCCTTCTCCATATTTGAACCAGCTTCTTCATCCGTAATGGGCCATCTTCATCCTCATAACAAGTTTTAGAAAAAAACTTGGTCTAGCCTTTCATTCCCTTAGTGTTTCTCCTTCGTTCTTGCAATTCCAACTAATTGTGCCCTCATGGTCCAGGACAGGTAAATGCAAAATCTGAAGGAAGGAAGCTCAGTTAGCAAAACCAGTGTGAGGTGAGTGGAAGCCCTAAAGCATTCTTCTTGTGCTGACCCTTGAAAGCAGAAATTCTACATAGATAAACTTTCCTTGGCGTGAGAGGACTTATAATACCTTTTATGATTAGAAGATTTATCCCCAAAGTCATAGTCATACTTTATTGATCCCGGGGGAAATTGGTTTTCGTTACAGTTGCACCATAAATAATAAAGAGTAATAAAACCATAAATAGTTAAATAGTAATATGTAAATTATGCCAGGAAATAAGTCCAGGACCCACCTATTGGCTCAGGGTGTCTGACCCTCCAAGGGAGGAGATGTAAAGTTTGATGGCCACGGGCAGGAATGACTTCCTACGATGCTCTATGTTGCATCTTGGTGGAATGAGTCTCTGGCTGAATGTACTCCTGTGCCCACCCAGTACATTATGTAGTGGATGGGAGACATTGTCCAAGATGGCATGCAACTTGGACAGCATCCTCTTGTCAGACACCACCATCAGAGAGTCCAGTTCCATCCCCACCACATCACTGGCCTTACGAATGAATATTGTTTCTTTCTCATTTCCAAAGATTCCCTTTGTGAAGCCACTATTTGCTGGGGTTACAGTTCCTCACTTGCTGGTCACTTTGGTGATTTTCTCAAAAAATATTCAGATGTGAGTCTTGAGTAGCAGTGTCAACCATGAGGGTCATAAGAACTCAGTTAGGTCTTTCCCTTTGCAGAAACTCAGGCGTGCATACTTTATTGTTCCAATGCTAAAGTTAGATTTATTTATAAAAGCCTTAATAGTCATTCTAAAAACTGCTACTCAGAACGCTAAAAGAGACCTTTTTTATTTAGTGAAATGTGATTGCGCAATTTTCATAAGATATGAAACTTTAGGATAGATGAGCTTTCCTGCCTCATTTGTAATATCAGTATATTCCAGGGCCAGATGCAATATACCCCAAGTTATTCCTCCCTGGATATGGGAGTAGTACTAGAGGATAGAGGATGACAAATGTTGTTCTGTTGTTCAAGAAAGGGATTATCATGGGAATGAAAGACCAATAAGTCTTATGTTAATGGTAGGCAATTATTGCAAAGGATGATTAGTGATGGGACTTATGAGCATTTGGAGAAGCATAGTGTTATTAGGGATAGTCAGTATGACTTTGTGAGGGTCTCATGGACCTAATTGAACTTTTTCGAGGAGGTGACAAAATGAATTGATGAAGGTAGCTTGGTGGTTGTGTAGTATATGAATTGCAGTAAGACTTTTGACGAAGTTCCCGATGGTAGGCTTACCCAGAAAGTCATGAGGAATTGGATCCATGGAAACTTGGCTGTATGGATTTAGAATTGGCTTGCTCGGAGAAGGTAGAAGGTGGTAGTAGATGGCGTATGTTATGCTTGGAGGTTAGTGATTAGTGGTGTTCTGCAATGATCTGTTCTGGGAACCTTGTTCCTTATGATTTTTATAAATGACTTGGATGAGAAAGTAGAAGGTGGATTAGTAAATCTGCAGATGACACAAAGGTTAGAGGTATTGTGGATAGTGTAGAACAGGGGTCCCCAGCCTTTTTTGCACCGCGGACCTGTTTAGTATTGACAATGGTCTTGTGGACCTGCTGACCGGTGTTGGGGTGGGGGGGGTGGGTGGTGAGCGTAGGGTTGCCAACGGACAAGAGTAGCAGTCAAATACGGGACACTTGTGAAAGACTACCATGACATGAAGCCTTGCGCGGGCACCTGTGTGTGCATGTGTGTACGTGCCAAATTTTTTCTACAAATCATTTTTGGTGATTCTGTTCAGTGAAACTACACTGTACATACATTATGTCTACTTTATATAGGCTGTGTATTTATCATATCATTCCTGCTTTTACTATATGTTAGTCTTATTTTAGGTTTTATGTGTTATTTGGTATGATTTGGTAGGTTATTTTTTGGGTCAGGGAACGCTCAAAAATTTTTCCCATGTAAATTAATGGTAGTTGCTTCTTCGCTTTACACCATTTCGGCACGAAAGATTTCATAGGAATGCTGTACCTTAACGGGGGAAATACGGGACAAGGACGGTCCTGTATGCGACAAACCAACTTAGCCCAATATAGGGGCTGTCCCGGCTATTACGGGACAGTTGGCAACCCTGGGGGAGGGGTGGTGTTAATCACGACTGGAATATAGGTGGTAAGTCAACTATAAGTCACTTTAAGTGGCTAATACACTCAATTTCTTTTCTAAAAGGGTTTCTCTAACAAATTTAATATTAAACACACAGCGCATACTTTCCTTGCATCAACATAGTGATAAGTCAATTATAAGTCACTTGTAAGTCAATAGCATCATAACATTTTAAGTAACGTTTGGATATTAAACACACAGCACATATTGTCCCTGTATGAACATATAAAATCATTGCAGCACACCAATATCGCTGAATCAGTGGGAGCCTTGGGCTTGTTTCCCTGCAACAACACGGTCCTATCGAGGGGTAATGGGAGACAGCGATACTCGAAGGGGGTTCCTTATGTCCAGTCTATTCCGCAATTTAGTTTTCGTTGCATTCATTGCAGAAAACCCCGCTTCGCAGAGATATGTTGGAAATGGAAGCAACGTTTTTAGTGCTTTTGTGGCTATCTCAGGATATTTAGCCTTGACTTTGATCCAGAATGCCGGCAGAGATGTGTTCTTTTAAAAATATTTTATTTAATTTTTTAAAGAAGATATATAAGGACTCAATTAATACAGATCGAAAAAAAATTAATTCGAATACATTAATAAGTCCAAGAGGGAAAAAAGAACACCTATCCAACACCATCTCCCCACATTTAATAAAAAGGAGGGAAAAAAAACATAAAAGACAGAGGAAAGAAAGGAGAGCAGAAAAAAGAAAAGAGAAAAATAAGAAAAAGAAGAGTAGGCATCCAGCTCTCAGAGTCAGTTTAAAATACAAATTTAAGAAAATAGCTTATAATAAGGGATATATTAATTAAAAAAAATAAAATAAATAGATTAAACAATCTGGGCATTTAAGTAATCTGAATATGGTTGCCAAATCTCAATGAACATAGTGTACCCATTCCTAAGGGTATAAGTAGTCTTCTCAAGGGGTATACAACTCTGCATTTCTTTATTCCAATGATCAATATGTACAAGGGAATTGGATTTCCATGTTACCGCCATGCATTTCCTGGCCACTGACAATGCAATTTTAATAAATTTGTATTTATTCCCGGGGAGGTTAACTTTCAAATCTGCTAAATTCTCCAGAAGAAACAATTCTGGGTCTAGAGGGAAATCCATCCCCAGAATCTTCCCCAGTACCTCCCCAGGTCTATCCAAAAAGATCTCAGTTTTGTGCATAGCCAGGTGGAATGAAAAAAGGTACCAACATCTATACCACACCTGAAACACTTGTCAGAAATTTCTGGTTTATTTTAATGTGTTTTTTCAGGTGTGAGATACAACTGATGTAAAAAATTAATATGTATCATTCTGTATCTAGAGTTGATAAGAGTGGTAACACTATCCAAACATAGGTGTGACCAACACTGATGATCAATTACAATGCCCAAATCCAATTCCCATCTCTCCCTCGATCTGTATATACCAAGCTTTGGGCATTCGTCTTGGAATAAAGAATACATATTAGAAATAAATTTAGTTGTATTCCCCTTTCGGATTAGAATCTCCATGTCTGAGCACCTTGGTAGGGCCAGTGATGGACCCAAACAGTCCCTCAAAAAAGATCGTAATTGGAGATAGCAGAAGAATGTGTTATTAAATAAATTATATTTATTTTTAAGTCCCTCAAAAGACATAAGCTGCATCTGCTGATTATAACAATCTTCAATGTGCCTGATACCGTGTTGATATCAGGTGACTAGAAACTTATTAATCTGTTCTGAGATAGAGGTGTCTTTGAGGATATTCCTCTTTTTAGACCCATAAATTGTTTAATTTTTTCCCAGATATAAATTACATGTCTCAATAGAGGATTATTTGTTTTCTTTTTAATTAATTTGGAGTCCAATTTATATATAATTTCTCTGCCATCTCTTCTCCTACCATATGTAAGCCGATTGTAAGAAGGAATAGTTGTCTCATCAAAAAAAAAGATTTAAAACGTGCTTGTGCAGCTAAAAAATATTTTTAAAAATCTGGTAATTCTAACGCTCCCAATTTATAGCCCCAGGTCAATTTTTCCATGGAGATTCTAGATATTTTACCCGACCATAAAAATAGACGAATATGTCCATTGAGAATGTTAAAAAAATTATTGGATAATGGGATGGGGAAAGACTGAAAAAAATACTGAAGTTTTGGCATTATCTTCATTTTTATACAGTTTACCCTGCCTATCAGTGTGATGGGAAGGTTTATCCACCTACGTAGGTCCTCCTCGACATTCCGCAGCAAGGAGAGATAATTAAGTTTATAAAGGTCATCCAAATTACGATTAAACTTAATCCCCAGATATTTCATGGTGAATTTAACCCATCTAAATCGAGTGCCATATTGATATTGGGCATAGTCTCCTCTACCTAAAGGTAAAATTTCACTTTTATTCCAATTTATTTTATATCTCTAGACTATACCATAATTGTCCAGCAAAGCCCTAAGTCTTACCAAAGAGCTGGCCGGGTCAGCCAAATATACTAAAATGTCATCAGCAAATAAATTAATTTTATACTCTTCCTGGGCCACTTTCAACCCCTTTATGTCTGGATCCCGTCTAACAGCCTCAGCCAATGGCTCTATTGCCAGAACAAATAGAGCTGGAGATAGTGGGCAACCTTATCTACTAGATCTATGTAGAGAGAATACTGATGAAATCTGATGGTAAAGTGCTCTTATCCAATTTATGAATATTGGCCTAGACCAAATTTTTCCATTGTTTTAAATAAAAAAATCCCATTCAAGTCTATCAAAGGCCTTTTCAGCATCTAAAGCCACTGCTACAGTCGGGTCCACCTTCGTCCTAGCTAAATGTAATATAGTCAATAGTCTGCCAATATTATCAGATAATTGTCTAATTTTAATAAATCCTGTTTGATCGGATTTAATCAATTTTGGCAGATATTGAGCTAATCTATTAGCCAATGCCTTTGCTATAATTTTATAGTCGGCATTTAAAAGTGAGATAGGCCTATAAGATGCTGGTTTTAGCAGATCCTTATCCTTCTTAAGAATTAACGTAATAATTGCTGTTGAAAAGGATTCCGGTGGAGTATGGGTCTCCTCAGCCTGAGTCACAACCCTCATAAAAAGGGGCATTAATTGATCCTTAAATTCGCTATAAAATTCAGGGGGAAAACCATCATCTCCTGGTGATTTATTAGCCTGTAGTAAGCCTAGGGCTCTTTCAATTTCATCCCTAGAGAAAGGGGCATTTAATTCTTCCTGATCTTGTTGACTCAATTTGGGAAGTTGTAAATTAGACCAGAAATTATCAATTTTCAGTGAGTCACCCACTGATTCTGAATTATATAGTTCCGAATAGAACTGCTTAAAAGTATCATTTATTTCTTTTGGCTTATATGAAATCTTACCTTCCCCTGTCTGAATCACATTTATTGTTCTGGAGGTTTCTTCCACCCTCAATTGCCAAGATAGTACTTTATGGGTTCTCTCTCCTAATTCATAATATCGTTGTTTTGATTTTAGTATCATTTTTTCTATTCTGTAGGTTTGTGTTATACTCTAATTTTTTATTTATTAATTTTTTATAATTTTCCTCTGTTGTTAAATTCTGACAATCTTTCTCTAATTGTGTTATTTCTTTCTCCAATTCATTTAATTCTGTTACATATTTATTTTTTATGCTATTAACATATCCAATTACCTGTTCTCTTAAGTATGCTTTTAATGTGTCCCATAATAAGAAATTATTGGCAGTAGAGGGTGAGTTCGTCTCACAGAGCAATTCTATTTGAGCTCTAATAAAACTGCAAAACTCTGGTCTTTTCAACAGCAAAGGATTAAAACACCATCTATATAATGTTTTTTGTTTATCAGGTATTTCAATTGATAAAATTAAAGGTGAATGGTCTGATGGTGAATGGTCCAGCGACACATTCTGTTTGAATGATCCTACTTTCTAATTTAGCTGATATTAGAAATAAGTCAATTCCAGAGTAGGAATCATATTGTTTTGAATAGAAAGAGTAGTCTCTTTCCCTTGGATGCTGCCATCTCCAAGCATCTATTATATTCAAGTCCTTCATGAAGGCCAGGGTGGTTTTTGCTGCCCTGACCTTCATGACTTTTTTAACTGATCTATCTAAAATTGGATCCAGACAAAAATTGAAATCCCCTCCAATTAAGATATTTTCATATCCTTGAACAACTTTCAAAAATATATTTTGGATAAATTTCTTGTGGTCATAATTGGGGGCATATAAATTCAAAAGTGTCCAGGATTCTGAATACATTTGACCATTGACCATAACAAATCTCCCGGCCGATCTATGACAGTACCCTCCACCAATTCACTGGCAAATTCTTCCCTATCAATACTGCCACTTAAAATTAAATTAGAATTAGCTTTAGAATTAAAGGAGGATGCTATTACTTGACCAACCCAACCTCTCTTTAATTTGTTATGTTCTGTCACTGTAAGATGAGTTTCTTGAAGAAAAGTAATTTCAACATGATTTTTTTAAAGATATGCCAGGACCTTTTTCCTTTTTATCGGTCCATTTATCCCATTAACATTAAGACTTAAAAATTGAATTGCTCTATTCATAGTTATCAGATTTTATTGGTTGATAAATTCTGCCCACAAAAAAATATAAATTACTCCCAAACAACAGGAATTCTGCAGGTGCTGGAAATTCCAGCAACGCACATCAAAGTTGTTGGTGAACGCAGCAGGCCAGGCAGCATCTCTAGGAAGAGGTACAGTAGATGATTCAGGCCAAGACCTGTCGTCAGGACTAACTGAAGGAAGAGTTAGTAAGAGATTTGAAGTCAGTTAGCCCTGACGAAGGGTCTCGGCCTGAAACGTCAACTGTACCCCTTCCTAGAGATGCTGCCTGGCCTGCTGTGTTCACCAGCAACTTTGATGTGTGTTGCATAAATTAATCCCACTTCTTTGAGTGACTCTGAGATATTTGGTGCCATTCTCAATAGAGTATAGAAAATAGAGAAGAAACCAAAGAGGAAAGAAAATAAAAGAGAAAAAGAATAAAGAAAAGGAAAGGGAGAAAAACCCTCCCAACTGGCGCTCCAAGTCCACGGCGCCTTAACCCCTCTTACTGTGGCGTCCGATAAACATCACACTAAAGATGGACATTCTTTAACATATAACATAATTAATCTTTTCTTTTAAAAAAAAAGATGAAAAAATTATCCACTCCCCCAATAACTCCTTAATTAAACATCTGTAAAAATAAATTGTATTCCACACCCGTTATTACTAAATATCTAACATAATCTATAATACTGAAAGTAAATATCATTAATATAGCAATATATCCGAATAAAGAAGAGAATTCAAAAAAGAACTTACTAAATATAACCCTAAATATTGTAACTTAATACATATCCAGCATACCAAAAATTAAACATATCAAGAGATGACATCTATATAATCAAAGCTATTCATACTAGTTATAACAAAATTAGATGAACTATATAGTTCCTAAGTAGTATAATTCAAAAAGACCATCCATAGTCAATATTTTAAATCATAATAGTCTTCATCCATAATCATATAGATTCGAAGTTCAAGATTATAATGTTGTTAAAATGAATCTATATTAATGAAGAAAATCAAATAATTTTCTTCATATATTTTGTCTAAAATACATCTTTCTAGGCCTCTTGTTCCAGAAGAATATTCTGAATCACGATGTCTCAGATATTTTTTGAATAAAGTTTATCACCTCTTGGGCCTCTTGGGGGTTAGTAAAAAATTTCCTCCCTCCATCTGACAGAGTAATTCTCAGCTTTGCTGGATATAATAAAGAATATTGAAGACCTTCATTCTTTAATAACCTCCTTGTTAAATCAAAGTCTTTCCTTTTTCTTAACAAGGCCACACTAATATCTGGAAAGAAGAATATCTTTCCCCCTTCAAACTCTAGTAAGCCATTCCTCTCTCTGGCCTCTATTGCTGCAGCTCGTAATACTTTTTGTTTATCTTGATACTTCAAAAAGCGTATAAGTATAGAGCGCGGCCTTTGCTCTGGAGGTAGTCGGGGGATTAAAGTCCTGTGGGCTCTTTCTATAATTAATTCTTTGTCAAAATGCTTTTCCTCCAGAACTTTGGGGATCCATTCTTGCTGCGTCTCTTCCTTCCAATCCCTCTTTTAAGCCCCCTATTTTGATATTATTTCTTCTGCTATAGTTTTCAAGGGAGTCCAGTTTATCCATTATTTTTACTTTCTCAGTCCTCCAGGAATCTTTTTCTTTTCCCAGGCTTTGTAATCTATTCACACCATCCTTCGTATTATTTTCTAAATCCGGGGTTCGCAAATTTAAAGATTCCAAAGTCTGCTTCATTTCCTTAGATTCTTGCATGATAAGGTCTCAATGACTCTGAATTTGTCAATCCTACCGGTTAATGTCTGGACTGCATCAGCCATCTCATGAATCGCGGCTGCGAGGTCATTACCCGAGCCGCCGCCGCCATTCTCGGACCCTCCGCAGGCTCAGAGGAACCATCCGACGAGCAGACCTCCTCACCATTGCTCCCGCGTCCCTCAACTCCAGATGTTCCCAGGAGTGCAAGGCCGGCAGCTACAGAGCCAGTAGGATTTCCATGATTTCTTCTTTTAACCATTGTTTTTATTAAGGTTATATGAGAGGTTGTAAAAAAGTTTTTGTAGGAGTTATTCAGGGAAGCGCCTGATCAATGGGACGACATCACGTGACCTCCATGCCGGCAGAGATGTTATGTCAAACATATTTTCCAGCCGGCCGTCATTTGCAAGCTCGAGAGTTGATCTTCTTCCCGCGCTGACATGGATAATGCGTGCGTAATGACCTTGCGTGCGTTCAAGTTCAACAGTGTGTGACAGGGAATGAGGAAAGGTGCAGCTGACTCGTACCGCCAAATCATATCATTTCCTTGCAGTCCGGTAGCACATGCTTTGCGGCCCAGTACTGGTCTGCGGCCCGGTGGTTGGGGACCACTGGTGTTGAAGGTCGTTGTAGTTTACAACAAGACGCAAGTTGGGCGGAGGAGTGGCAGGTGGAGTTCAATCTGGAAATGTGTGAAGTGATATACTTAGTAAAATTGAACTTGAAGGCAAATGCAAGGTTGATGGCAGGATTCTTAGCAGTGTTGAGGAACATAAGGATCTTGGGGTCCAAGTCCACAAATTCCTCAAAGTTATGGTGCAAGTTGATAGGGTGTTTTAAGAAGGTGTATGGTGTGCTGATCTTCATTAGTTGAGGATTAAGCTCAAGAGCCACAAGTGAATACTGCAGTTCTATAAACCTGCTTAGACCCCACTTACAGTGTTGTGTTCAGTTCTGGTCACCTTATTATAAGAAGGATGTGGAAGCTTTAAAGAGGGTGCAGTGGAGATTTACCAGGATGCTGTCTGAATTAAAGGGCATGTCTAATGAGGACAGGTTGCGGCTTTTCCCTTTGGAGGGAGGTAGGATGAGAGATGACTTGAGAGAGATGATAGTTTGATAGGGTTACTGCTTGTGTGTGTGTGGGGGGGGAAGTGGGGGTTCCAACGTTTTCTGTCATTCATCCTTTGGGGGTTTTCTTCTGTTTCATGGATGTCTGCAAAGAATAGGAGTTTCTGGTTGCATACTGAATACATTCTCTGATATTAAAATGAACTATCATTGAGAGCCATTGATTAGGAGAGGCTTGAATTGGGTGGGCATCCAGGACCTTTCGTACAGGGTGACAATGGTCTATACCAGATATGTGTATAAGGTGAATGGAGGAACGATTAGTGGAAATATCAGAGGTAGTTTTTCTTCACACAGGAATCAGTGGGTGCTTGGAATGCACTACTGAGGGAGATGATAAAGGCAGAAGCAATCAGACATTTAAAAAACTCTTAATTAGGCACACAGATGCAAGGAAAGCAGGGGGTTATGGGCTGTGTAGCAGGGAAGTTAGATTGATCATGGAGTAGATTTATATTGGTTGGCACAACATTGTGGCCTGTACTATTCTATGTTGTATGTTTTATTAATAATCTATCCTGGTGTGGGAAAAGGTAATACGATTCCGATCTAAATCTGTAAAGGTTTTGAAGCAGTCAGCAAAGTCAGATACCACAATAATGAAGCAAATTGGGTGATGTTACTTATCTGCATTTATTTCTCTACAGATATAAATGAATGTGAGAGCAAAGTCTGTGGTCAGGAATGTGCGAATATCTACGGCTCCTACCAATGCTATTGCAGACAAGGATACCAGCTCAGTGAACAAGATGGCCATTCCTGTGTGGGTAAGGAGAACCACATTAAAGCAAAAATCTATTTTTGTCATTTATGTATTTCCATTCTATTCTGCCATATTGGGCATTGCAATCACTATAAGCTTCTAGTGTGATATTATGGGTCCAATGGCTTACTTGCATGCTCATGGTCATATGCAGTGATGTAAATTAATGACTCAAAACCAGAAGTTCAGATCAACACATCAGCTAGAAAGTTAAAATTCATTAACTAAATTAATCTGAAGTAAAAATATAGAATAAGTAATAACCATTCTGAAATTGATGTCTTGTCATTACTAACACTTCTGGATCATTAATTCTGCTTCAGAAGGGAAATCGGCCAGTCTGCCCCTCCCTGGCTACTATCTGTCTTCAATCCTATGCCACTGTGACTAAAACTGAACCGGCCTCTGTAATAGCTGAACAACTAGTCAGCTCAAGAACAGCTGACCTTGCCTGTAATTTAAACAATCTACCAAAATTTACTTCTAATATGTCTCTATGTTAGAAAGATTTCACTGAGTTGGTGAAGTGGAGCTATGTCACCAAGGCACTTAATTTCAAACAAGAGATACAGCTTGGATGACAGCCTTAATTAAAATGTGTATTTTGAGTTTTTTTTCTAGAGATATGTATGAGGATTAGATTATCCCCAAAGTAATTTCCAAGAGTTTATTGCACATTCTTTCCATTTTCCTTAGGAGGGCATTGTAAAGGCATTGAACTCATTTCGATGAGGGACAAGTAGAAGCACTTTTGATCCAACGTGTTAGAATGTTTTCTTCTCTCTCTTTATGTGTCAATAAAGGTTTAATTGACAGAATGTTACATTAAGATAGAGTATTGAAACTGGTGGAAAAAAACAGGCACTTCTGAGAAAATGATTAATTATATTTTAGCTTCAACTTATGCAGAACAATCTCAAGACACCAATGATTCAGTGAATGTCATGTTCTTTCCTCTTTGTGAGAATAGTCATAATGATCTTCTGGTGTTCTTGTTCTTGACTGTTCTTTGGTCCTTCTTATTCTTCTTCCAACCTTCGTATTTTCTCCACTTGAATCCAATCTGATTACCTATTCATTCCTCCATCTACTTTATTATGACTAGACTACAATCTGGCTGGTGACTACTGGGAGTTTCCTTCCATCTCTCCTCACTAGAGTGTATTCAGGTTTGAACTTTACCATCAGATTAATTGCTTATACAGGTCGACCTTCACTAATCCAGCACCATTAGGACCTGAGGAGTGCCGGATTAGTGAAAATGCCGAATTACAGAAGGATCACATTAAGCATAATCAGTGCTGGATTATCGAAGGAACCGGATCGACCTGTACAACCTTCCCTGAAACTAGACTACTCATCTTATCTTCATCCAGGGTTGCACACTGACTGACTGAAAGTTAGTGCTGTGATGCAGTCTTAGTGATTTCATGTCCAGCTTCTATCTATATTCATGACTGAGCTGGAGATAGCCCCACCACTGTCTGCAGATGGCTCCATTTCTGGTGTTTATTTCCTCGTTTTATTTCTGTGCCATTTTAAGGACTCTTTTGGAGTTTTCCTTTGAGGTTCTCCATCATGTTCCATAATAGCCACCTATGATTAGTCCTTGAAAGTCACTTTGAAAGACTCTTTATCTCAATATCTCATGTTCCTATTATTTATTACAATTTATTTATATTTGCATTTGCACAGTTTGTTGACTTCTGCACTCTGGTTGATCTTTCATTGATCCTGTTATAGTTACTATTCTATAGATTTAGACCATAAGACCATAAGACAAAGGAGCAGAAGTCGGCCATTCAGCCCATCTAGCCTGCTCCACCATTTTATCATGAGCTGATCCATTCTCCCATTTAGTCCCACTCCCCCGCCTTCTCACCATACCTTTGATGCCCTGGTTACTCAGATACCTATCAATCCCTGCCTTAAATACACCCAATGACTTGGCCTCCACTGCTGCCGTGGCAACAAATTCCATAGATTCACCACCCTCTGACTAAACAAATTTCTTCCCATTTCTGTTCTGAATGGGTGCCCTTCAATCCTTAAGTCATGCCCTCTCGTACTAGACTCCCCCATCATGGGAAACAACTTTGCCACATCCACTCTGTCCATGCCTTTCAACGTTCGAAATGTTTCTATGAGGTCTCCCCTCATTCTTCTAAACTCCAAGGAATACAGTCCAAGAGCGGACAAACGTTCCTCATATGTTAACCCTCTCATTCCTGGAATCATTCTAGTGAATCTTCTCTGTACCCTCTCCAACGTCAGCACATCCTTTCTTAAATAAGGAGACCAAAACTGCCCACAGTACTCCAAGTGAGGTCTCACCAGCGCCTTATAGAGCCTCAACATCACATCCCTGCTCCTATACTCTATTCCTCTAGAAATGAATGCCAACCTTGCATTCGCCTTCTCCACCACCGACTCAACCTGGAGGTTAACCTTAAGGGTATCCTATACGAATACTCCCAAGTCCCGTTGCATCTCAGAACTTTGAATTCTCTCCCCATTTAAATAATAGTCTGTCTGTTTATTTCTTCTGCCAAAGTGCATAGCCATACACTTTCCAACATTGTATTTCATTTGCCACTTCTTTGGCCATTCTTCCAATCTATCCAAGTCTCTCTACAGACTCTCTGTTTCCTCAGCACTACCGGCCCCTCCACCTATCTTCGTATCGTCAGCAAACTTAGCCACAAAGCCACCTATTCCATAATCCAAATCGCTGATGTACAATGTAAAAAGAAGCGGCCCCAACACAGACCCCTGTGGAACACCACTCGTAACCGGCAGCCAACCAGAATAGGATCCCTTTATTCCCACTCTCTGTTTCCTGCCAATCAGCCAACGCTCTATCCACGTATGTAACTTTCCTGTAATTCCATGGGCTCTTATCTTGTTAAGTAGCCTCATGTGTGGCACCTTGTCAAAGGCCTTCTGAAAATCCAAATATATAACATCCACTGCATCTCCCTTGTCTAGCCTACTGGTAATTTCCTCAAAAAATTGTAATAGGTTTGTCAGGCAGGATTTTCCTTTAAGGAAACCATGCTGAGTTCTGCCTATCTTGTCATATGCCTCCAGGTACTTTGTAACTTCATCCTTGACAATCGACTCCAATGATTTACTGAGTATGCCCAGAGGGAAATGAATCTCAGGGTTGTATGTGGTGACATATTTGTACTCTGTTAATAAAATATACTTTGAACTCTTTTAAACACTCTGACTGCAAATTGTTGAGTGTTATTAACTTGAATACTCTATGTCCTAATGAATCTAAGGTCTCCTTTATCACAATGCTTGCTTTGATAATTTCTTTCAAGAAGTTGACCCGAATAATCTTTTCTAAATTAAACCATGAATGTAAAGATTGCTTCAACATCAGGATTACTCCCATAAATCCCGCAGGATAATACGTCAGCCCTTTATCATGTTCAGTGGGCACAGCACATACTAGTTCCAAATGTGTCATGGAGTCATAGAACATGGAAACAGGGTGTTGTGTCCATGGAGTCCCTGCTGACCATCAAACACTCCTTTACACTAATTGTATAGTAATCCCATGTCGCTCTCCCTACATTCTTGTCAACTCCTCCCAGACTTTACTACGCACTGCAGACCAGGCAATTTATCATGGGCAGTAAACCTACCAGCCCCACATCTTAGTGATGTGAAAAGAAACCAGAGTACTTAGAGAAAAAAAACGGGGAGAATGTGCAGACTCCACACAGACAACACCTGAAATCCGATTCAGATTGATTTTATTTATCGCATTTACGTTGAAACATACAGTGAAATGCGTAATTTGCGTTTACAACCAACATGACCTGAGGATATTCTGAGGCCAGCTGACAAAGTGTCACCACACATTCTGCTACCAACATAGCATGCTCACTGTGTTCATAGAACACAAGAAACAACAGCAGAACAAGCCCATTCCTCTCCACTCATCCATGGAAGCACATACACAGTCCTCTAGCCTAGTGGTCGCCAACCGGTCAATCTTTGAGACTTTCACAGTAGATCCCGAAAAAAAAAGAAAAAGAAATACACAAATACTGTTGTAATGTGAACATTATAAAAATAAGTAATAATAATTAGGATAATGGTAATATAGCAATACTGCCGCTACTGAAAGCTGTTTGTAAAGAGATTGTTTCCGGGTTGCGGGGTTTTAGTTCCGTTCTTTCTGCCCAGTGTGCATGTATGTAGCTCCCCCGCCATGCACCGCGCTAGAAAAGACCGGAAGTAAAACCCCGCAACGCGGAAGCAACCTCTCTTTACAAACAGCTTTCCGAAGCGGGGGTACTGTGAGATTACCACTATCCTAATTTGTATTAACTTATCTTTATAATACTCACATTACAACACTTCTCCCCCTTTAAATTCCAACATTCCTCAAATGTAAATAACTGGGAAACAAAAAACAGTGGTGTCATTATCTTGCGTACCTCTGAAACTCGTACTAGTGTCTCAGTAACAGTTTACCAATATAGAACACCTGAAAAATGTGGCAGATTCAATATTCAGTCTAACAAAGGAAACAGTCCATTCAAATACTCAGTCTGTCAGGAGGTTTGTGAAGGTGCTATGCTGCATCAGATGAAAATTATGAAATCTAAGTACAGGAGCTGTCTTACTGACAGACACCTCACAGGCTGTCTCAAACTGGCTGTCTGTAGTTATGAGCCAAATTTCAGGGAACTAGCAGAAAGTATTCAGCCCCAGTCATCACACTGAGTGCAACAGTGAATTTTTATTCATTTATTTTTGGTGTTGAAATAAAATTAAATAATGAAACATAGAATTAAAGGTTTTGTAATGTGAGCATTATAAAAATAAGTAATACTAATTATGATAAGGTAATATAGCAATACTCCCGCTACGGAAAGCTGTTTGTAAAGAGAGGTTGTTTTCGGGTTTTACTTCCAGTCTTTTCTGCCCAGTGCACATGCGTGTGACTAACTGATTTAGTAGGTCGATCTTGCCTTTCCCTAAGGCCGAGGTAGGGGATCTTGGGCTTAAAGAGGTTGGCGACCACTACTCTCAGGCCTCCAGCTTCCCGACTGAACCCAGGCTGCTGGAGCTGTGAGTCAGCAACTCTACTAAGAAACTCTACTAATTAACTCTACTGTGTTAATATGATTTTAAGAAACAGATTAGGCCATATAAAAGTGTATATGAAGGTTTGGTTTCATCTCCTCGTCTTTACTGTTCTCTACAGTGCTTGATTGCCTTACAAACCAAAATTCTTGGCCTTGAATATATGAAATTACTGCATCTCCTCGGTTCTTTGAGATAGTGAATTCCAAAATTCACAAATCTCTGTGTGTAGAAATTGCTCTTTGTCTCCAAAATAAGGTGACCCTCTAATTCTGAAATTTTTCTCCCAAGTTCCAGATTTTCCCACAAGGGGAAGTATTGTGTCCAATCCTATGATAATGATCATTGTGACTACTCGAACAAACCATCAACCGCCATTAGAGATCAAGTACAGGGAGTCATCCTGTATGAACCAATCTAATAATCATGTTTAAAGTTGAAGAAGTGTATTCAATCCTTTATTAAGCAATTAGCAAAACAATCCTGAAGTGATAAAGCTAATGATATTGAACATAATTTAGCAAAATTAATTGGAATTAAGTGATTAACAAAAAGTTACCATATCTGGCTGTCTGTAGCTCTAACTGACCCTAGACTGACAAAGCATGAATACCTAACTAAACCCTTCACTTTTTACCACAACTCCACTCACGTGACCAACTACCATAATAAACACGCAATGCAGAATTCTTAAGCTCAACCTGTTTTAGTTATTCTTCAGAAGGCAAATCATTCATCCCAGGAATCTATCTGGTGAACCAGCTCCAATGTAAGAATGTACATTCCTCAGTAAAGACTAAAATTGTATAATCCTGTTGCTACATAGGATAATAACTCTTTCCACTACTGAAACAATATGGAAGGCCAATGTTATTTTACTTCATATTGGTAAAGGATTATCTTTGCATTTACCATAAAAATAAGCTGTTGGCATCATCCACTCAGCAATTACTTGTACCTTGATAGTTGACATTGCTTTGTAGATAAGCAGTATAGAGAATGCATAACAGGCGAGGCTAAACAAACAGATAACACATTTCCTTCATTTTGTGTGTGCGTTGCTCAAGATTTCTTCCATCTGCAGAATCTCTTGTGTTTACTAAACACTTTACTTTAGCTGAAGGCACATTGTTAGGAAAGCACAAGGTCAGCCTGACTGTTTCTTATCAACACGAATAGTGAGATAAAGCTGCTTTGTGCAGCCAGTGATTGAAGGGGAAGAATTCCCCATATCAATTACCTCATGAAACATAAAATTCAACTTTCTCCTCCTCTAAAGGAAACATAGATAAGGTTTAACTTGTAATAAGTTTGTATAGTGGTGAATGGAAATTGGCTTCTAATTTGCTTGGAGGAAAGAAGATGATTGTCTTTGCTTCAAGATTATATCATAAACTATATTCGTGGTGAAGATGGGTGGAGGATCTGTTCAGTGTTTTGTGTGTGAGATGTGGTGTTGGGGGCCTTGACGGTATTGTTGCTGTTCTTTTCTGTGAGTGAGCGGGGGTCAAGATTTGATGCTATTGTCTCTTCCCCCCACTACTGCCTTGATGCTATTGTCGCTGTTTTTTTCCCTGCTGAGGAGGGGGTGAGGGATTTAATGCTATTGTTGCCGTTTTTTTCTGCCGGGGAGGGGGTGGGGGATTTGATTTTATTGTCACTTTTTTCTGTGAGGGAGAAGGTGGGGGTTTTGGGGCTTTGCGAGTTTTGTTTCCTTTTCTTTTTCATGCCGAGGTGGGGGAGGTGAGCTGATGTCTTTTATTTCAACAAATCCCATGGTCTTTCTGTATTTCATGGCTATCTGGAGAAGATGAATATCAGAGTTGGATTGTACATGTATGCATACTTTGACAATAAAATGAACCTTTGAAGGCAAACTAGCTTTTTATGACTTGGAAATCTTAGGCCCGTTGTAATCAATATGGTGCTACAACCATCTAATGTCCCTGACAAAATAGAAATTTGATATTACTGCTGCTGTAGAAGTAAGCTCTATTTTATTTAACCACAATGCTGAGACATTTATCTGGTATTCCTTGACATGAAGTGTGTAAAGTATAAATTGATAATGAAATGAGGAGGCATAATCAGTATTTGAAATGTGCCATCCCATTGAATAGAAATCATAAGCAAATGGAAAATTAAATCAGTAACATTGATTTTCTGTTTGACAGTTAATATTGATGTGTATAAATCGGTGTACATGGAATGGATCTGATTGTTCAGTCCTTACTCTCAGAAACTGAACAATCTCAGTATTTCATTAAGAAAACTAACACCAAATGCATTTCTATTCTGTGGTATATTTGAAAATGGAGATTAAAATCAGGTTGATCCAATAAGCATTTTAATAAAAAGATTATTTTTTAGAAAGCTGAAATGCTTCATAGCAACATAAAATGTGAATGTATATTTGCTATTTATTCTAACTATTCAATAACTTAATAAAAACATCAGTTTTGGTGTATCTAGGGTAAGATAAATTAGTTTAATAAAAAGACTATTGGAAATGAAATCCATTTTGTGAAACAACTGGATTTATTTGATGTGGATCAGGAACTTCATGCTGTTGCCATCTAGTGGTGGAATGCCTCTGAACTTTGTTGTGTTCACGGACGGAAATTTTCATTTCAGATTTTGATGAGTGTGCTCAAAGTGGAGGCACTGTCTGTACATTCCGCTGTCTGAATCTACCTGGCAGTTATAAATGTGCCTGTCCTGAGGTTGGTTATACGATATCACCTAATGGAAGAACGTGTAGAGGTAGGAATTTTCCTCACTTAGTTCTGATATCTCTGTGACACCTGGATCCTCTGTACCTCTAAATTAATGCTTTTCAATATTTTTTTCATATGATAAGGTATCTTTTATTTATGGGCATTTAATTTTTATATTCTGGGTTCCCAGTGGCATATCCTTTAACAAAAAAATACCCAGGTGGATATTTTTTAATTCAACCTTTGCAGGTTGTTCATATAATGTTATGTAGCCCCCCCGCCATCCTCAGGGTCGCTCGGCTCGCTGTCGTCTAGGGAAACAGCCCTCGGCCCCGCCAAACTGGGTAATTAGTTTGTGTGGATGCTGTGTGTTGTACCCCACCCCGCCCAGATAACAGACAATACACCAGATACGATTAAATGATTTACAGTTTATAGATATTACTGGAACTACATAATTAATAGAGAATAAAATATAAAGGCGCCACACTTATCAAAGTTCGATCTCTTCGTGCACAAAAAAGTTGGAGCTCAAGACCCTTCTTCTTCTTCCTTCGACCCCTTGGACCACCTCGACCGGCCGCCTGGGTCCAACAACGGTGGTCAACCTGATGCTCTACATGAGTCTGTCTCCGTCTCCTCTCCTCGCCGAATGCCCTCCTCGGGGTTCAACCCCGTTAGTGGACATCACAACACCTGGTTCATCCTCTGTCCCTCTCTCCCGCCTTCTGCCCCAAAACCCTGCGCATACAGTATCTTCAAATACACCAAAAACATAACAACTATCCCAATTGGTTCATTGGTCCTCATATCAATAGATAATACAAAACAAACTGCTAGTGGGAAGGACTTTCTCAGCGTTTAACATAACAAAGAAATGTTCCTAAGTATAACATAACAAAGAAGCCATTTTAATTAGCCTCCGCAGTAACATAAAAGACGAAACCCCCTTACACTCTCCCCCCACCAAATAAAGTCATGTCCTCATGACTTCTAAATAACTCGCCAACCAGTCCTGCAGACACACAACAAACACATACACAAATACACACAGTGACAGCGCTCCCCAAACAGTGGACCTTACGCCTGTCCCATGGGCGCTACATAGGCCAATCTATCTGGGAGCTTCTTAACCGTCCGAGACCTCCGTACCCCCTCACCTAAACCCAAAAGGCTCAGACACTACTAGGGATACCTTGGGCCTGCTTGCCAACTCCTCTCTCACTCAGGCCACCATTACAGCTCAGAGCCCACTGTCCCGTGTCCGGGGCCCCGCCTCTCCTCCTTCCTGATCCTGCCGTAACTCAGACTGCCCACAGCTAGCCCTCCCCACTACACCTGACTCAGTGGGAGAAGGACAAAGGTCTCTTCCTCAATCACGGGGAAGGTAGCGAAAGGCAGCATGTACCACATGTGCAGCACATCATCCTTCGGATCTGTGTTCGTCCTCATTCCCTCGATCGGTAGCTGCTGTTTAAGTTTCTCCAAACTGAAACATTTAGCCGCGGCTACCCCTTCAGCCTCCTGCAGTCGAGACGTCAGCTTCTTCGGGGACTCCTTCAACTCTCGCCACAGCCTCAGCAGTTCTGACTCACGGTTCTTGGCCATCTCAGTCTGGGACGCAGCTACCCCACCAGCTTCTTCCTCCCTGACCTGAAAAGCAGCAGTTAAAGGGTGTTCAGCCTCCGGTTGTTTCTTCCTGATAATGTCTTCCAGGTCAACTTTCAGTTTTTCCACTTCATTTAAACTCGCGATACTCATCTTCAGGTTCCTTTCAAGCGTTCGCCTCCCTTTTCCGAGATCTGTCCTCCATTTCTTCACCTCCTCGGGAGTGTAGTCAAACTCCCCTTCCTGGGCTCTCAGTTTTCTGTTGACCTTAGTCAGAACACTTCCTTGATCTTCCCCAACTTGTAAGTCTTCCAATCTTTTCTGAATCGACGTCTTGAGTTTCTGCTGATCCCTTCGCAGGTGGGTCATTGTTTCTTCTCGCTGGATTAATTCATCAGTACATGACTGCAGTGTCGGCTCGGAATTCCGATGCTCCTTCTCCACGTTGACGAGCATAAATTCCAAGTCTGCAATGGTCATCCCACAAGTGCGGCACTCAGTCTCCGGCCGACATTTCTGAGCACTCAGTTCAGCGGTGCAAATCCCCTCTCTCCCCTGTGTCTCCTTCAGATTGACGACCTGGGGTTCCCTCCCCAGGTCCAGCACCGTCTGTTCCAACACCAGGAAGTTCAACTGGTATGTCGGGTCAATTTTCTCACATTGCACCAAACTCCTCCGGCCAAAAACTCCTCCACATGTGACACTTTGCTTCTGTTGCCCAGGCTCAGCCACTTGCCTCACTTCATAGTCCCCCCAGGCGAATCCAAGCTCTAGGCTGTCATCCACATACGCCCAAACTCCACACACCTTCACTCCCCCCATGGTCTTCCTCATGCCCCACGGGAAGGATGCAGGGGCTCCGGATATGCCCTTGGGCATCTTTTCAGCTCGGAAGAATCCTAGGGAACTAATAACGGCCATCTTCGGCTCGACAGCCACACTCCTTGGGATCTGGCAACATCCCCTCCTCAGATCCAGCACATTAAACCACGTCGTATAATCCACACACACGCTTCCTCCATCTTCCACTGCGTCAGGGTCCAGTTGCCGCGACCTCTCTCTCACTGAGGTGTCTTCAGCGGTCAACTCCCCTCCCTCGTGGTAGTTTGGAGCGTCTACTAAGAGGGTCTCACCCTCAGCTACTTTCCCCAGGCTGCACCACCGCTGGGTCTCGTTTAAATTCGGTACCGGCTCAAGGCTGCTACACACGTCCTCAGAAGCAACTCGACACGCTGGGTGCCCAGACAATGCCCCCATGAACTCCAGGGTCATTAACCAATCATTGTCTTCTGGATAATTACTGGCACTGGTACCCAAAATCTCCGGTGCCCTTGCGGTTGTGAAGGGTAAATGCTTCAGACACCGGTTGTAAAACGATCTGTACAACAACTTGACCTGTGCCCCAGGGTCGAGGATAGCTTTAGCATCACTTCCCTCTATCCGTAACGACACCCTGGGGCGTGGTCCCTCTAAGCCTTCAGGAATAGGATCTTCTCCTTTCGGAAGTTCATTGGTACATTGCTGGGAATGTGCTTCCCCAGAGACCCCAAGCCGTTCCCCCACTGGGCCTCCACTAAGTTTCCCGACATCTCTCTGATCAGCTGAACAACTGAAGGAGGGGCTGATCCCCTGAAATGATCCTCCTGGCACTGCAAACAATTTAGCCGCCCTTCTAGCCAGAGAAGACACACTGAAAACTTTCCCCCCTCTTTCAAATAACTGACAGCTGTCACTACGGTGTAAGAGAGCCTGACAGCTCTAACACCGTCACCAGCCCGCCTACTTAAACTCAACCAATCCCTGTCGCTCTCCCTCAACCGAGCACTGCCACTCATCTAACAACTGAGAGATCCGCTCCGCCCACGTCTCGCACGCCTCCGCCCCTTCTGGGGTTGACACTATCCCAAACGCCAGGTGGAGCCTGCCAGAGCTAGAACATTTATTCGCAGACCCTACCTCCAAATCAGACCACTCTTTCCTCTCTCTCCCAACAGCATGGACAGCCCCGAGTTCCACCTCCAACTTGTCAATGCTAGTCTGAACTCGAACAAAGACCGCACCCACAACACATACAGCAATAACCAGCAAATAACCCACAGAGACACACATTACAGATTTAAACAGGGCACCCACACAGCATACCAGTAGACCCAATCCCGGACAAAAGCCCACACAATATATCCACCCCCCCCCCCAGCCACCCTCAGGGTCGCTCGGCTCACTGTCGTCTAGGGAAACAGCCCTCGGCCCCACCAAACTGGGTAATTAGTTTGTGTGGATGCTGTGTGATGTAACCCACCCTGCCCAAATAACAGACAATACACCAGATATGATTAAATGATTTACAGTTTATAGATATTACTGGAACTATATAATTAATAGAGAATAAAATATAAAAGGAAAATAAAAGGCGCCACACTTATCAAAGTTCAATCTCTTCGTGCAAAAAAAAGTTGGAGCTCAAGACCCTTCTTCTTCCTTCGACCCCTTGGACCACCTCGACCGGCCGCCTGGGACCAACAACGGTGGTCGACCAGACGCTCTACATGAGTCCGTATCCGTCTCCTCTCCTCGCCGAACACCTTCCTTGGGGTCCGACCCCGTTAGCGGACATCACAGCACCTGGTTCATCCCCTGTCTTTCTCTCCCGCCTTCTGCCCCAAAATCCCGCGCACACAGTATGTTCAAATACACCAAACACAAAACAGCTATCCCAATTGGTTCGTTCGTCCTCGTATCAATAGATAATACAAAACAAACTGCTAGCAGGAAGGACTTTCTCAGCGTTTAACATAACAAAGAAGCCATTTTAAATAGCCTCCGCAGTAACATAAAAGACGAAACCCCCTTACAGTTATATGATGGCAGTAGTCAGAGCCATGGAGCCATTTTTTGTTTTGGTTATAAATTCATCGGCTGATGATTAGATGTTATTTAAATTTTTATAAGAATCCTTTCCTTTGTAATTATGAATCAAGTTCCTCGTTGAAATTTTGGAAAATGTTTTTTCCCCTTCTCAAAAGAATGCTTCTCTTACACAATATCCATTTTCCTTGAAAACCCTATTCAATAATATTTTTATCCTAGAATTTATTTCAAACCAAGAGCTTTCTTAAAATCTTTTTTTTCATTAAAGTTAGATAGAATCATAAAATTATTACAATGTAGCGGGAGACCATTCAACCCTTTGAGCCTCATAATAGCTTCAAGTGGTGAAAGCATTTCAGGTCCATTACTCTGTCCTTTCCTGTTGAGCTGCAAATTACAGTATTTTCCTTCAAGTCCCTATCTAATTAGCATTTGAAAGGCCTGTGATGGTCTGTGTTTTCATCACCCTTACAGGCAGTCAGTTCCTGGACATAAATACACTTTGCTTAAAGGTTTTCCTTTCCTGCCACCCCACGATGCATTTTCAATCTGTGTGTCAAATCCCATGCCGCTAATAGGAATGGCTTCACTCTAACTCCCAAACACACATGAACTTTAGTGCATCTATATTTTTTCTTTACTCCAAGGAGAACGACTTCAGCTTTCTCAGCCTGTTCCTGTAGCTGAAATCCCTCACCTTCCGAACCACAGCAGTAAATCTTTTCTTGACTCCCAGGGCCTTCACTTCTCTCCTAAAGTACGATGATCAAAATAGGATAGAATTCACAAATTATAGCCTTATCCACGTTCTATAAAGATTCTTTATAACCTTCCCGCTTTTGCATTAACGAGAAAATCTGCAGATACTGGAAATCCAAGAAACACACACAAAATGCTGGAGGAACAGAGCAGGCCAGGCAGCATTTATGGTAAAGAGTAAACAGTTGATGTTTTGTTAACTGTTTGCTCTTTTCCACAGATGCTGCCTGGCCTGCTGAGTTCTTCCAGCAGTTTGAGCGTCTTTCTGCTTTTGCATTGTATGCTGCAATTAGTGAAGTAATAAGCATGACTAACACTCTATCCTACATTTTCAGAGATGTATGCACATTACATGTTCATGTCCCTTTGTTCCCGCATGTCCTTTATAACTATGTTTATTTGTTTTTAATTTATTGAGATACAGTGCAGCATGGGTTCTTCTGGCCCTTCGAGCAGCACCATCCAGCAATCCCCCAATTTAATCTTAGCCAAATCACGGGACAATTTACAATGATTAATTAACCTACCAATTGGTAGGTCTTTGGACTGTGGGAGGAACCCACATGGTCACAGGGAGAATGCAGAAACTCCTTATAGGCAGCGGCAGGAATTGAACCCGGGTCGCTGGTACTGTAGAGCATTGTGCTAACCACTACGCTACTGTGCCGCACCCATCCATCTTGTTTATAATGTTTCTCCTTTTCTTTCCACCAAAATGGATGACTTCACACTTGCAGGTAATAAATGTCACCTGCTTCATGTCTGCCCAAACGACTTTCTATTTATATCATTCTACGGTTTATTACAAACCTCCTCATTATTCTTTGGATAATGGTTCTAATCTCCACTTGTTTCCACGTTGCAGTGGATTCATTTATTCCGTTGGGCTCAAATGTTTTTTAAAATTACAAAAACACATGGTGATAGATTGGTTCAATTTCTGACTATGTGGTTTAGTCACAATATTGCTTAATCAACTGCCTACATTTCACGTGTTTCTCAAGCTTTTGCCCAGGCTATAACAAGATGAATAAGGATTCGGGGATCTGACCAGATACACTTACACCATTTCTTGATCTCACCTGGTAGCAGCCTTACCAATGATGTGGCCAGTCTGGTTTCTAGTTTCAGTTTAGAGTTATACTGTAAGCACAGCAATCTAAGCTTGACACTCCAGTGCTGCACTGATGGAGTAAAAGATTATTTGATACTATTTCAACAAATACCGCTAATAGTGGCCCTCCACTGGTTGGACTCGACCAAGAATGTTGCACCCTAGCTGTCGAAATCAATATGCAAGGCAGGGCAGTACAACATGGAGAGCAAGCTGCTGTCCATACACCAGGTTCCCCGCTCCTCACAGCTGATGAATCCAGAGGAACAACAGTGACTGATACAGTTTGGCAGCAGCAGGAATGGCAGGAGTTGCCAGTCTGCATTAAACTCAACATAGGGCTGCCTTTAAGACTCCAACTCTGGGTTTTTTTTCCCTAGGGGCTTACTCCCTAAGCCTTCCCCATGAGTGGGTACAGCAGGCCAGGCAGCATCTATAGGAAGAGGTACAGTGGACTGTACCTCTTCCTATAGATGCTGCCCGGCCTGCTGTGTTCACCAGCAATTTTTATGTGTGTTGCTTGAAATTCCAGCATCTGCAGATTTCCTCGTGTTTGCCCATGTGTGGGTATAGTCACAATGCAGTGGAGGTTTGAGATCAGAGTTTTCCTTTTACTGGATGAGCTGTCAACCACGGCTGGCAAGCCTCATCTGCTCAGAACGACTTGATTTAAGGTTCCAGTAACCCACCTTTGCCCCTTCTCCTGTCGGTAGAAATGGTTCATTGGGTTTGGTAGCTAAGCCATTCACTAAGGCCAAGAGTTGGACTAGGTTGTCAGAGGCTGTTTGAGACACACGCCATTGGGAATACGTAATAGGAAGTGGGAGCTTGTCCCCATTACCCATCCCTCAGCTATGAACCATGAAAAGTGGTGAAGTTGCTTATGTCCATATTCTAAGCCAATATTTATTTCTTAAAGAACAACTGTAAAGCAGATTATCTGGTCAGAACGGTAGCCTGCCTAAATGATTTCAGCCCATGGCACTAACCTCAACAATCATGAAGTGCTCTTTGTGCAGCTGGTAATGGATTGTATAAAATCCTACCTTCATTGATGATGCTGTAGCCCCACCCTCCACTCCGTCCTGTCTCACCTAGAAAACAACGCCGCATATGCCAAGCTGTTAGTCATCAACTTCAGCTTGGCATTTAACACAATCATCTGTCAGAGGCTGGTAGGTGAGCTGTCCTTGCTGGGACCAAACGCTCCTCTCTGTATCTGGATCTTGGACGTCCTATTGGAAAGACCCCAGTCACTATGAGTTGGCAGCAATGTCTCAAGTGCCTTCACGCTGAGCGCTGGTGTCGCCCAGGGCTGTGTGCTCAGCCCGCTGCTGACTCACAACCATGCAGCCAGATCCAGCTCAAGCTGTGTCATCAAGTTTGCTGATGATACAACAGTGACTGGCCTCATCAGTGACAATGACGAGTCTGCATACCGAGGAGGTAGAGAGGCTTGTCAAATGGTGGGAGCTTTGTATATGAAGGACCCGAAGCATTGTTGAGGATCCCTACCACCCATCCCTTAATCTCTTTGACCCACGACTGTCAGGAAGGAGGTACAGGAACAGGTTATGGGGATAAGGCAGGAACTGGATACAGATAGTGGATGATCAGCCATGATCACAATGAATGGCGCTGCTGGCTTGAAGGGCTGAATGGCCTACTCCTGCACCTATTGTCTATTGTCTAGGAACATCAGGTCTAAGACTGCCTCACCAGATAAAAGCTTCATCCCTCAAGCTGTGAGGCTAAAAAATACCCTGTAATCAGCGAGGTCTTATCACTAAGTCAGCGAGCTGTTTACTGTTTATTGTACTGTTCCCCTGTGCTGTGCACCACATGCACTTTGAATCATATTTTTTTGATTTATTTGTGGCAATATTTTATTTTATATGCTGTGTCTGATACATATTTTGTGGGTTCACAAAGGAACGTTGTTTCATTTGTGTAGCATCTACTTGAAAACAAACTAAGAGTCGCTGAGAGGCTAAGTGAGAGAGTTTCGTGCTTCCAACTAACTGAATTCCTTTTTTTAAAATTTTATTTCTATTTGGATAAGGAATTCACAAGTATCATGTACTTTTTTCACATGTATAACCTTTTCCATTTTTTTATATGTATAAAACTATAATTATTTATACATTCTTAAGTACACATTGAGATGATATAAAAAGAAATTAGACACTTAAATAGATAATTATGTACAGTAGAAATTCTAATCTATTAGGCTAAGTAATGGTGTTAATTGTTAAGGAAAGTAGTAATAATAGTGGATTAGTAACAGTTTCCATATATCTCTTCTGGATCACTTCTTCTGGTCCAAAATGTTGTATGTAAGCCTATGTAACAACCATTATAGGTGTTTATATCCTAACTTGTTCATGCTTGCTCCTGCCCCCAAACATAATTATCCGATCCCTATGTACTTATTTACTTAATTTTATCATTTTTTATCCTTTATCCAAATCTTTTCCTTTACTTGTATTAATTCTCTATTTTCCAAGCAAAAAAAAGACAAAAACAGTAAACATTTAGACTAGGGGTGCTTACATTAGCAATATTACTGTGTTGATGAGAAGAGCAGTATAAATCGTTAGGAGATTCATCTAAAGTCTGCTCGCATTGGGGTTATATATTCAATCCATTTATTCCAGATTTGATAACATTTTTCTTTTTGAATTCTCAGGGAGTAAGTCAACTTTTCCATTTTAAATATTTCCAAGATAATTTCGTGCCAATCTTCTAATGTAGTCCAACTAACTGAATTCCAAGTCGAAAACGTACGTTTAATCCTTTATTATAAAGCAACAATAAAATCATTCGACTCTTCTGTAATTCATGCAAGGCAAAAACAAACGAGACTAGTGTAATTGGATCAAGTTCAAACAAAAATGGGCAGTTAACAAAAAATATGTGCTCACCACTCACCCCCTCGCTATGCCGCCAAGCAGGTGAACAAGGAAATATGTTCATTTATTTTTATCGCCACCCAAACCCACATGACAAATCATCTTATCCCAGAGTGAGGATGCACAACACAAGTAAAATATAGACAGACAATAAATAGATAGATGGCTCCTACAGTTTGGTTGTATATATCTGCATTCAGATGACAATAAACTTGAGATCTTGCTGTAAGCACATTGGTTGCCAGGATTCCTTATTACAACATGACTTGTACAAAAAACTGCATTGCAAAGGGACTTGGGATTCCCTCAAGATTAATTTGCAGGTTGAGTCTGTGGTGAGGAAGGCAAATGCAATGTTAGCATTAATTTCAAAGCCAGAATATCAAAGCAAGGATGTAATGGTGAGGCCTCACTTGGAGCACTGTGAGCAGTCTTGGGCCCCTTATCTTAGAAAAGGTGTGCAGTAATGGGACAGTGCTCAAAGGAGGTTCACAAAAATGATTCTAGGATTGAATGGCCTGTCATATGAAGAGTGTTTGATGGTTCTGGGCCTATATTCAATAGAATTCAGAAAAAAGAGGGGTGACCTTATAGAAACTTATCAAATGGTAAAAGAGTAGATGTGGAGAGGATGTTTCATATGGTGGGAGAAACTAATACCAGAGGACACATCCTCAGAATAGAGAGGTGTCCTTCTATGATGGAGATGAGGAGAAATTTCTTTAACCAGAGAGTAGTGAATCTGTGGAATTCTTTGCCACAGGCAGCTGTGGAGGCCGTATTGATTTAAGGCAGAGGCTGATAGATTCTTGATCAGTCAGGGCATGAAGGGATATGGGAAGAAGGCAGGAGGTTGGGGCTGAGAGGAAAATCGGATCAACCGTGATGAAATGGTGGAGCAGATTCGATTGGCCAAATGGCCTAGTTGTGCTCCTATATCCTATGGTTCCAACCTGGGCTGTAGCAATATCTTTGCAGAAGAAAGACCTGGCAATATGCTTTGATATCTTGCCATGAAAGTCCTATGGACAGCTACACTATCCGTAGGGTTGCCTTGAGCTGACGACAACTCAACAACATCTTCCACGCATTCCATGCACCCACCACTCTCTGTGTGGAAAAACTTGCCCCTGACATCCCCTCAGTACCTATTTCTAAGCACCTTAAAACTATGCCTCCACATCAAAGTTGCTGGTGAACGCAGCAGGCCAGGAAGCATCTCTAGGAAGAGGTACAGTCGACGTTTCGGGCCGAGACCCTTCGTCAGGTCTAACTGAAGGAAGAGCTAGTAAGAGATTTGAGAGGGGGAGGGGGAGATCCAAAATGAGAGAAGAAGACAGGAGGGGGAGGGATGGAGCCAAGAGCTGGACAGGTGATTGGCAAAGGGGATATGAGAGGATCATGGGACAGGAGGCCCAGGGACAAGGAAAAGGGGGAGGGGGGGAAAACCCAGAGGATGGGCAAGGGGTATAGTCAGAGGGACAGAGGGAGAAAAAGGAGAGAGAGAGAAAGAATGTGTGTGGGCTCCATCCCTCCCCCTCCTGTCTTCTCCTATCATTTTGGATCTCCCCCTCCCCCTCCCATTTTCAAATCTTTTACTAGCTCTTCCTTCAGTTAGTCCTGACAAAGGGTCTCGGCCCGAAACGTCGACTGTACCTCTTCCTAGAGATGCTGCCTGGCCTGCTGCGTTCACCAGCAACTTTGATGTGTGTTGCTCGAATTTCCAGCATCTGCAGAATTCCTCGTGTTTGCGTTAAAACTATGCCCCCTCATTTAGGCCGTTTCAGCTCTGGGAAAAAGCCTCTGGTTATCCACATGATCAGTGCTCCTCATCATCTTATACACCTCTATCAGGTCACCTCTCATCCTACGTCGCTCCAAGGAGAAAAGGCCAAGTTCACTCAACCTCTTAAGATACGCCCTCCAATCCAGGCAACATCCTTGCACTCTCTCTACAGTATCCACAGCCTTCCTGCAGTGTGGTGACCAGAACTGAACATAATGCTCTAAGTGAGGTCTGATCAAGGCCTTATATAGCTGTAACATTACCTCACGGCTCTTGAACTCAATCCCATGGTTGACAAATGCCAACACACCATATTTTTTCTTATCAACACTATCAACCTGCACAGCAGCTTTGAGTGTCATATGGACATGGACCCCAAGATCTCTCAGATCCTCCACATGGCCAAGAGTCTTACCATTAATATTATATTCTGTCTTCAAATTTGACCTATCAAAATGAACCACTGCACAATTATCTGTGTCGAAGTTCATCTGCCACTTCTCAGCCCAGTTCTGCAACTTATCGATGTCCAGCTGTAACCTTTGACAACCCTCCAGACTATTCATAACACCCCCAACCTTTGTGTCATCAGCAGACTCACTAACCCACCTTTCTACTTCGTCATCCAGGTCATTTATAAAAATCACAAAGAGAAGGGGGTCCCAGAACAGATCCCTGCGGAATTCCACTGGTCACTGACCTCCATGCAGAATACAAACTATCTAGAACCACCCTTTGCCTTGTGGAGCCAATTTTGGATCCACAAAGCAAGGTCTCCTGGGATCCCATGTCTCCTTACTTTCTGAAGGAGCTTGTATGGGGAATCTTATCAAATGCCTTACTGAAATCCATATACACTACATCCAATGCTCTACCTTCATCAATGTGCTTTGTTACTTCCTCAAAGAATTCAATCAGGCTCGTAAGGCATGACCTGTCCATGACAAAGCCATGCTGACTATCCCTAATCATAAAATATTAATTGTAAAATATTTAGAGATGTCTTAGTCACTTGAAGCAGTACCATATAACTGCTTTGCTAATATGTTAGGGGAAATATTGGAGAGGACAATTCGATTTAGCGAGGAAAGAGAATTGCACTATTGATCAAGGGAAACTTCACAGCAGTATCAAAAAAGGATATCTGAGGGCATTAACATGGAAGTGTAGTGCTTAGCACAGTGCTTTACAATACAATCCAGGTTCAATTCCCACCACTGCCCGTAAGGACTTTGTACGTTCTCCCCATGACCGTGTGGGTTCCCACAGTCCAAAGATGCACTGGTTGGTAGGTTAATAGGTCATTGTAAATTGTCCTGTGATTAGGCTTGGATTAAATTGGGATTGCTGGACAGCACAGCTCAAAGGGCCAGAAGGACCCACTGCATGCTGTATCTCAATAAACAATAAATTCAGTAAGGTGATACACCTAGCATTTAAAAGAAAGAAAAGAGTGATCATTTTGATAGGATTATACAAAAGGTCCTCTAATAATCAGTGGGGAGTAGATGAACAAATGTATAGAGAAATCATAGATTGATAGTGGAATAATAGCATGGTAATAGTAAGTTATTTTAACTTCCCTAATCTTAACGGGGACTACCTTAGTGCTAAGGGCTTAGATGAGGCAGAATTTGTTAAGTAATACGTAGAATGTTCTGATAGAGAAAGGACTACACTTGACTGCCTCTTAGGAAATAAGGCTGGAGAAGTGATTGCTGTATCAGTTGGGGATCACTTTGAGACCAGTGACTATAATTCTATGAGTTTCAAAATAGTTATGGACTGGTCCTCAAATCCAGTCCTAAATTGGGGGGAGGCTAATTTCAATCGCATTAGGCAGAAGCACACACAATTTGATTAGGAGAAGCTGCTTGCTCATAAAAGGAGTTCTGACAAGTGGGAGGCTTTTGAAAATGAGAAGGAAAAGAGTTCAGGCCCAGCAGGAGGTTGAGAAGTGAGACATACCAGAGGTATATAAAATTGTGCGAGGCATAGATAAGATACATAGCCAGTGTCTGTTTCTCATGGGCAAAGTGTCCAAAACTACAAGGCTATATGTTTTAAGTTGAAAGGGAGGAAGTTGAAGAGGATCTGAGGAGGAAATTTTTCAACGTTGGTGTATGTGGAATCAGCTGCAAAAGGGGGTGGTTGAGGCAGGAACAGGGAAAACCTTTTAGGAGTCATCTTAAATATTTTTGAATGATTAAGCACAGAGGGTTAGGGAAATAATGCAGGCAATTGTGATTATTGTAGATAGGTGCGATGGTCAGTAGAGACACAATGGGTTGAATGGGCCTGTTTCTACACTGTACAGCTCTATTTTGGTGTAATTATGAAAAGGCATCTAACTTTAATACAGGGAGCAATCCAGGAAACAACAATAACTGGACTGTAAAATTCTATTAATAAAGCAAATTAAAATGACTAATAATTTAACATTAGAACAAAAATATGAACTGGTTAGTAGGTTAGTTGGTCACATGGGTATAATTGAGCTGCATAGGATTATTGGGCTGAAAGGCTTGTTAACCTGCTGTATCGCTAAAGATTTTTAAAAAATTGTCTGATCAAACGATCCTAAATTCTTTATATGACACTATATATATATATATATATATACCAACCACAAGAAGTGCACACAAAATGATGGAGGGACTCAGCAGGCCAGGCAGCATCTATGGAGAGGAATGAATTGTTGACGTTTCGGGTCAAAACCTTTCATCAGGACTCTTGGCCCGAAACGTCGACCTTTTATTACTCTCTGTAGATGTTGCCCGACCTGCTGAGCTCCTCTAGCATTTTGCGTGTGTTACACTGGATTTCCAGCAACTGCAGAATCTTTTCTGTTTATGCCGGTCATAAACAATGGTAATAAAGCTGACACAACCTCCAAAAAGTAGATACGTGACAAAAAAGATGTCTATGAAAAATAGATGGTCGTTAAGGCCTTCAATTCAAGGTGACTGAATAAGAAAAAAAATCCTTTTTATTAGATTAAATTTTAGGATTTTATTACTCTTTTGGGATAGCATTCTAAATTTAAGTGGTCTAGGTGATGACTTGTAAATATGACTGTGCAGTAGGGCATAAGCTTATTGCGACTGAAGTTGCATTTAGAAACATAGGAACATAGAAAACCTCCAGCATAATTCAGGCTCGTCGACCCACAAAGCTGTGCCGAACATGCCCTTACCTTAGAAATTACCTAGGGTTACTCAAGGCCCTCTATTTTTCTAAGATCCATGTACTAACCAGGAGTCTCTTAAAAGACCCTATCGTATCCACCTCCACCACTGTCTCCACCAGCCCATTCCACGCACTCACCACTCTCTGCGTAAAAAAAACTTACCCCTGACATCTCCTCTGTACCTACTTCCAAGCACCTTAAAACTGTGTCCTCTCGTGCTAGCTATTTCACCCCTGGGAAAAAGCCTCTGACTATCCACACGATCAATACCTCTCATCATCTTATACACCTCTATCGGGTCACCTCTCATCCTCCGTCACTCCAAGCAGAAAGGCCGAGTTCACTCAACCTGTTCTCATAAGGCATGCTCCCCAATCCGGGCAACATCCTTGTAAATCTCCTCTGCACCCATTCTATGGTATGTATAAACAAAATATACTTTAATGGTGTCAGCATTGGAGCAGGGCCATGGTGAACAAGTAACGAACCCCCTGTCAGTCCATCTGGGTGTCTACTGGACCACAGCATCAAACAGACATCTACACAGCAATATGAACATTACTGCCTTTTGCCTCTGTGCAGAAATTGCTATGTATTTATAAGAGGGAAATATGCCCTGATATTGCAAATTTTATTTTCCTGGTAAAGAGAGAGAGGAATTTTGACTAGGAGCTTTTGATTTTGATCCAATTTTCTTTCT
Source organism: Mobula hypostoma (assembly GCF_963921235.1). Lineage (NCBI taxonomy): Eukaryota > Metazoa > Chordata > Chondrichthyes > Myliobatiformes > Myliobatidae > Mobula > Mobula hypostoma. The sequence continues at coordinate 57,971,624 of NC_086111.1, read as the reverse complement.
TTCCAGTATTTAAGGAATACCAAATCTTTGGTTCTTTATTCCTATTATCTGTCTTCAAATCAAAAACCCAGTTCCTTCCTTCCTTTGTGTGTGGGATGTGGGAAGTCTGGGAGACCTCCAGTCTGCTGGATAAACACATCTATACCAGGTGCACTGAGCTGCAGCTGCTGAGAGAAGGTATTAGGGAACTGGAGCTGCAGCTCGATGATCTTCGACTCATACAGGAGGATGAGGAGGTGATAGACAGGTGCTGGAGGCGGGTAGTCACCCTTAGGTGCAGTAGACAGGTAACTGGGTGACTGTCAGAAGGAAGGGAAATGCACAGTTAGTGCAGAGCACACCTGTGGCCACTCCCCTCAATAATGTGGGTACAACTTTAGATACTGTTGAGGGGGACGGCGTACTAGGGGGAGCCACAGTGGATGGGTGTCTGGCACTAAGTCTGGTGCTGTGGCTTAGAAAAGCAGCGAGGTAAGAGAACTGCAGTGTTGGTAGGAGATTCCATAGTCAGAGAAACAGAGACAAGATGCTGTGGGCACGATAGGGACCAACGCATGATATGTTGCCTCCCTGATGCCAGGGTCAGGGACATCTTGGATCAGGTCCATGGCATTCTCATGGGTGAGGGTGAGCAGCCAGATGTTTTGGTGCATATTTGCACCAACCTCATAGGTAGTCAAGGTGAGGAGGTCCTGAAGGGAGATTCTAGGGAGCTAGATAAAAAGTCGAAAAATAGGACCTCCAGGCTAGTAACTTCTGGATTGCAGACTGTGCCACATGCTTCAGTTTCCTCCCACAGTCCAAAGAGAGAAATGCGATGTTGACATGGAATATGAAAACCAGGATGAGATGTTGCGGCTTTATAATTCACTGGTGAGGCCTCACTTGGAGTTCATAAACAATCCCACAGTGTGTGAGAATACTTTTGGGATTCACAAATATTGTTAAGATATTGTGGACATTCTTTACAGCACTGTGTATACGATATTGCACTGGAAATGCTAATATACTTGAACACATCTTAAACCTCAAAAACATGGTGATCACCTCTTTGCTCAGCACGAGTTGAGCATCTATTTTCACATCCTGCTATTAGGATTCTACAGCTTACTCTAGAAGGGAATTGCAAGCTGAAATGGCTTTTCTAGGAAAGTTAATTAATATTTGTTGGCAACATTTTGCTTACCCACAACCTACAGACTATGTCTACACTTAAAAGACCTCCTCTACTGCCTGGACTCCATCCAACTGCATCAGTCTGGCCAAATTTTGCCCCTACTCCCTGGACGACAATAAATCATATAGGCCATATTCCAACTAAAAGCATAAGAAGGCTTCAGGAACAGTAATTATTCCTGCTGAAATGTCTAAACTTATTCACAATCTTACCATCCACTTCTGGAAGAGGAGGTTATATCAGGGAACCCTAGTGTTGCTATGGTTGAGAATACCTCGAAGAAGTGATGCAAATCGAATTGTGGTAACCACAGAAGTCTCCCTCTTCTGTCTGCCACAAGGAAAGTTATTGCCAGCATCTCAGCATCAGATTGTAAGGATGCACAACTGCTCCACCCACCTCATCATCCTCAATGTGGGTGCTTCGCAGGGCTGTGTTCTGAGCCCAATGCTGTACACTCTCTTCACAAGGGACTGTACGGTCAAACACCCAAGGAATCGCATCAAGTTTGCCGATGACACGACAGTGGAGGGGCTCATGACCAACAACAATGAGACGGCCTGCAGAGAGGAGGCAGAGGGCAAATAACCTCTTTCTTAATGTCAACAAGACAAAGGAGATCTTTGTTGGCTTCAGGGGAACTTGCACCACTCACGTCCCTCTTCATTTACACCAGCGGCAGAGCCGTGCAAACTGCAGGTAGTTTCAAACTTCTGGGAGTGAAAATCACGCGCAGCCTCTCATCATCCCAGAACACAGCCTACACAGTCAAGGAAGCTCAGTTTCTGAGGATGCGGAAGAGACTCAAGTCATTCTATAGATGCACAGTAGAGAGCAGTATCAGTTTTTAAATTGATGTCTGCATTCCAGAACTAAGAATAATCAAGCTTCATTACAGAAATGACATTTGCACTTACTCACCTTTAGAAACGGAGCTTCAAGTTGTTGCCAATATGTCAACTGAAGCATGTGAGAGGACAGGCCTTATACTCAGCATCCTGAATACAGACCTGCTCCCGCTATACTGTGCTGCCCTCTGATAAGAAAGGTTTATGACGAAGCATTGGAAAAGTCGCACCTTATCAAAAATCCCAGGGGCTAGCTCTCACTGAAGGGAGATATTTGATGGACAATTCGTTACTGATTTCAGTGCTCTTGTACAGACTTTGGCCAGCTGAGGGAAAGGGAAAAACAACTCAGCACGCAGCTCATGGTGTTTTAAGCCAGAGTGATCCCTGCTCTTCTATGAGCTTCTGAGAGTTGCATTATCTACAGCAGGTGTCTCAAGGCAATGAAGAGTTACCACATGTCTTTACAATATTCTCCAAACCCACCAGAAGGGTAAGGGAACTAATGTCTTCATCCTCTCCCAAGGCAAGACCTCGTAGCACTGAAGCTATAGTTACCCTCAGTCAGTTCCTTTAAGCAAGCTATATTTTTCAGAAATCTGATGCTAGACTCTTGAAAGAAGGACTTTGTTATGAATTCTGTCATGTTAAGATAAAGGGAGAAAATTTTTAAGGATGTTCTCAAACATTTCTTGAAAAAAAATCGCCACATCCATTCTACTGATCTCTGGAAATTTCTGGCTTACGGCAAACACAAGGGGTCGAGCAGCTTTTAGTTGAGCCCTGGGGACTTCAAAATCATGTGTTGGGAACACACAGAAGTACGATGTAAGTGGTGAAAAGAGCACACCACCTCACAAACCCAAACCCATGTTTTGTGCACCTCCTACCCATCTATGGTAGAGTGTTCCTCATCAATTTTGTCGGAACCCTCAAAAATGGAGCCTGGACCTACTACTGCCAACCTACTGCCCTCTACTGTGCCTATTGTCTTGTTTATTATTTATTGTAATGCCTGCACTGTTTTGTGCACTTTATGCAGCCGTGGGTAGGTCTGTAGTCTAGTGTAGTTTTTGTGTTGCTTTACGTAGTTCAGTGTAGTTTTTGTATTATTTCATGCGGCACCATGGTCCTGAAAAACGTCTCTGTACCAGCAATTATGGTCAAAATGACAATAAAAAGTGACGACTTGAAAAACAAGTCCCGATAAAGGGTCTTGGCCCAAATCATCGACTGTTTACTCTTTTCCATAGATGCTGCCTGGCCTGCTGGATTCCTCCACCATTTTGTGTGCGTTGCTTGGATTTCCAGCATCTGAAGATTTTTTTCGTGTTTGAGAAAATAAGTTATCTTTGATGCTGAAGGGTTAAGAAGAAGATTTTCAGAAATGAATTGAATCCATTATTTCCCTGAGGGGCAATGGACGTTACCAGAGGACATGAGTTCAACATGAGTGGAAGAAAGTTTAGGGGAGTTGTCAGAGCTACTTTTGTTACATAGAGAGTGCTGAGTGTCTGGAACACCATGCTGGGTGTGGTAGTAGAAGCTGATGCAATAGGGACATTTAACAGTTTTAAGAAAAATGTCATAGATTGATTGTGGAGTAAGTTTATATCGGTCTGCTGAACATTGTGGGCTGAAGGACCTGTTCTATTAAAGAAGTGAAACTTCTACATGTCCACTGCCTATTTTACCAGCATTCATTAAAGAACATTGTGATCTCCTTGTACAGTGCAGCTTGTTAATAACTCACTGCGCACATACAGCAGAGGACTCAGGCTTGCTGGTGCCTGTGCTATTACTATTCCCGATAGAACTGTTGATGCTTTTCTCTACTCCATATGTGACTTTGAGCTTATTTTTCATTTCCTACCACATTTTGTTCCAAGAAATCTCAGGAGAAGATACTCAGCATCATATAACTTTAAATATGAAAGCAGATTGATGAAACCATGACTTCCTCTACCCCAAAAGGTGTGAAGAATTAAACATTATCCATAATTGAGCAGTCTTCAAATACTTTAAGTATTGCAAATCTTTCCACCTCTTCTGCTTGATGTTAAGCCTCGTCAGGCAGATCACTTACCACTTACAAAATGAGTTAATAGATTCATTCTTTAACAAATATTCTGGCACAGTCAGTAAAGTAACACTTGCTGTGTGAGAAAGGGAGTAATTTCCACTTCTTATTTGATATATGGAGTGTCTGGGTTGGGGTGGAAACACTATGGTGAACAGATGTGAGTTTATGGAAGAGAGATGAGAAGTAAATCTCCAATACAATTAAATATCTTGATAAGTACACCTGGTGGATTTGCTCTTTACATCTACATGCATTCTGCTCTCCTGCAGGATCTAAACATTGTCAGCACAGCAATGATAGTACTGTTCAGGTAACTGAAATCTTGTAAGCAGAGAGTTGTTGTTTATGACAATGGATCTACATAAGGTCAAGAGTAGAGGTTCACGGTGTTCTGTGTTGAAGTGACTCTTGTAATCAGTTTTGTTCATTATCATTGACCTTGGGAGTCCTGGTGGAGATCTCTGTGCAGAAAAAAGGTTGTCTAACCATTTCTTTTAAGTGGCCAGGCGTGCACCCTTTCATCCATAATGAAACTAGACCCAGTACTAAAAACTTCACCAGCCACGTGCTGATGCTCAGTTCCAGAAGGACTAATAGGGTCCTGATTATGTCCCCTGTACAGGATGGTGAAGGTAGGACAGAGGGAAGTTGAGGGGCAGCAGAGTGAAGTGAGGAATAAAGGAAGTTGCTTATTCTGCAAGGTTACCATTTAAAGAAAATGCGTTGATGGCAGAAAATAAGAGGCACGAGGTTGGCCTGGAAAATGAGAAATGATACAATGTTTCTCTGGAGTAATATCACAGAAACAGGACAGACCAAAGATTAACACTGACAGAACCACATAATTATAACAAATAGTTACAGCAGTGCAAAGCAATACCATAATTTGATGAAGAACAAACCATGGGCATGGTAAATAAACTCTCAAAAGTCCCCGAGTCGATTGACTCCTGAGGCCCCGATAGCAGGCGGCAAAAGGGAGAAACTCCCTGCCATAAACCTCCAGGCACCGTCAACTTACCAATGCCTTGGAAGCAACTGACCACAGCCGACACTGAATCCATCCGTCCGAAAACTTCGAGCTTCCGACCAGCCCCTCCGATACAGCCTCCCGAGCGCCATCCTCTGCCGAGTGCCTTCGACCTCGCCCCAGCTGCTGAAACATGCAAAGCTGAGGATTTCGGGGCCTCCTGCTCCGGAGATTCTGGTTACCACGCAGTAGCAGTGGCAGTGAAGCAGACATTTCAGAAGTTTCCAGATGTTCCTCCGTACTCTCACGTCCATCCCTCTATCAAATCAGAAATGTGCACGGTCCCCTACATCATCACCAAAGTGGCCGCATGTGCTGCCGTTGTGCCGCCATCTTCTCCTACTTGTTATTTCATACTTCCTGGAGTTTACAAACTCATCTTGGCTGATGCACATTACGTTGGGGAACTCTCCGTCAATTGCTGGAATAGACACTCCACTCTTCTCCTTTGCCTCTACCAAAAGCATCTACAGGGAGGACGGGGATGTGCTTTCCTGCTCCAGTCAGAAGCAGGCAGTCGAAATGCAGTCTTCCATCTGGAAGAGTATTCCTACAGTAAGTAGGCCCCTGAAGAACCAGTGAGGAATGTTACTGAAGAATTAGATATTTTTCCCACTCATTTATAAATTGGCTGGGTTAGCATCTGTGAAGTTTAAAATGCATGCACTCGAATTCTTTATGCAGTCAATGTGCTGCCTAGTATAGCCCAGTGTTAACATTGACCACAAGGAGCTCTTCAACATTCCACTAAATTTTTTAGACAAAGCTTAAAACATATCTCAAAAATTGGCTGTTATTTTAATGACGTTATTGTTTATTGTGTATATCGATGCCATTGTCAACAGGGTCCCAGTGTTAATATACTTCACCCACGGCCTGACAATTTGACGTGTAGTTATTTTTCCTTGCAAATTTTTGTCATCTAACCACAAAATAGATTTTAGACATAGATTTAGAGATGCAGCCAAGTGACAGGCTGTTCCAGCCCAATGAGCCCATGCCACCCAATTACACCCATGTGACCAATTGTGCACCAACACGTATGTCGTTGGAGTGTGGGAGGAAACCAGAGCACCCGGAGTCGTCCCAGGCAGTCATAGGGAGGACGTACAAACTTCTTAGAGACAGCAGCGGGAAATCAGCCCAGGTCGCTGATGCTGTAAAGTGAAGCGCTAAACGCTAAACTAGCTTGCTGTTGGTTTCAGTTTGGCACATTTTCTTTGTGGTAAACGATTGAACTTGAGTATTTTGTGCAACCTTCCACAGACATTGATGAATGCGCTATTGGGACGCACAACTGCACATCAACTGAAATCTGCTTCAACATCCAAGGTGGATTCAAATGTCCTTCAGTGGATTGCCCACCAAACTACAGAAAAGTTTCTGACATGTAAGTGCTCCATCTCTTCCTGTTACGAATCACAGATTTTTTTCCAGATGGTGAAACTTAATTTTAGATGGTGTTGCAATTGCTAGTGAAAGATAAGAACTACAGAAATTGGAAGGACAAAGCTGTTTGGATGATGAAAGATTTTTCTGTGACAGCAGAATTGACAAGACAGACTGTGAGTGCAGGCAGCTATCACGGTTATCTCCTCATGTTTTGTAATTAGACATATTATGAAGAGGATAGCAATTCTTGTTATTTTACCCTTGGTGATTCTGCAAGTGCATCAGTTCAGTGATGGTCTGAAGTACTAATGTCTTCAGATAGGAATTCAAAGCATGGCTCTGACTCACAGCGCAGTTCCCAACAATCCAGTCTCTTCCCTCTGGAACTGCTCCAGTTATTTCCATTTAGAAAAAGGTCATGGATCTGATATTGGAGATTCTATGCAAACATTCCCACCAAAATACAGAAAGATACTGCAAAATGACCTTATGGCCTACTTGCCTGCTCACAGCATTTATTCCACCTTCAGATATGCAAACTAGGGTTTGAGAGCAGTGGTAGAGCTCAGGATATAAAATTTGTGAACAAATCTAGCAAAATTATTTTGTTTTTATCCCAGCAAGTTGTTATACCCTGGAATGCACTGCCAGAGGGGTAGATCAAATCAGATTCGATAACATCTTTCAAAATGAAAATACATTTCTAAAATGTGCAGTTCTGTGGTGTGTCAGACAACCATGATTAACCAGACGCTAGTCTCCTTACGTAAAGTCTATGGTGCCTTGGATAATTTCCAGAGCAATACTAATTAATACAAACCAAAGGATTTTTAAAAAAAATCATTGCCTATAAGTATTCTGACAAAATAAGCTGTTTGTATAGAATTAATGGAACGTGATTAAATTTAGATAATTTTTACTTTGGACACAGTTGATATATTTCTGATGAACTAGAACTTATTTTATGTTGCTGTAGTACATTAACAAAGACGTTCTCAGCTGTTTAACACATCATCCTAATGCTTGGTTGTTTGAGTTACCGTCGCCTTCCTGTCAGCTTGAACAGTCTGGCCATTCCCTGACCTCTCTCAATAACAAGGTGGTTTTGCCCACGGGATCTGCCGCTCACTGGATGTTTTTCTTTGGGTTTTGTTTTTTGCACCGTTCTCTGTAAACTCTAAAGACTGTTGTGCATGAAAATCCCAGGAGGTCAGCAGTACTCAAACTAACCCTGTCTGCTGTCACTTAGATCACATTTCTTCTGCAGTTTGCTTTTTGAGCTAAACAACTGAACCTCTTGACTGTGCCTGCATGCTTTTATGCATCGAGTTGCTGCCACATGATTGGCTGATTAGAAATCTGCATTAATGAGCAGGTGTACGGGTGTACCCAATAAAGTGGCCACTGAGTGTATGTGGCCTGCAGTCTCCTTAATGATGAAAACTTTCTTTTGTTGGTTGTCCAATGGTGAATAAATCAATCTTTGCTTCTTAGGCGCTGTGAACGCATCATGTGCCCTAATTTCATGGACTGCCAGAACATTCCAGTCAGAATCACCTATTATCAGTTGACCCTCCCGACCAACGTCCAGGTTCCAAGCACCATTTTCCGTATTGCACCTTCACCTGCCTATATAGGAGATAACATTGTGCTGACCATTATTAAAGGAAATAACGAAAATTACTTCAGCACAAGGAAGCTGAATGCTTACACTGGTATTGTCTACGTACAACGGCAGTTTATGGAATCAAAAGACTTCTTGCTGGATGTTGAAATGAAGCTTTGGCGCCAAGGAACATTCACTTCCTTCTTGGCTAAAATTTATGTATTTGTTGCTGCTCATCCTTTCTAAAGCAAACACTGTAGCTGTTGTATCTGATATAACGTTTTAAAGGGTTGACACTAGCACGCTCACAAGGCCAGTTGACTTAATGGGGTGCAGGGGAATGGATGGGTTATTTTGACTTTTTGCGTCAATAGAAATGAAAGCCAAGCAACCGAATCAAAATCACCTGTTTAACATTTTAACCCTTGGTCGAAGATTTTCCATAAGTCATCTTGTGAATTGTATTCACTATATCTCTCATCTGTTGCTACCAGAGTATATTGACTGATATCTGCAAAGTAACTTAATTGCACTGTGCTTCAAGTACAGTATATGGAGTTCAGTATATCTGAATCACATCATTGGAAACATAGTTGTCCAGTAATGGTGCATGACACAAATCACTTAGTTGTTTCACAGTCTTGCATGTCCTTTCATTTCAAAATTTCAATCAAGATAAATGCTAAAGGATGCAGGTTATTATCAAGTTATGAAGATTAAGCAGTTTGATGTCCACTGCCTTCATGAAAATGTATTTAGTTTAGTCTCATTTGTTTGCAAACTCGTTTTGCAGTGATGCCAATCACATTGAAATAAGCCATAATTGGTGGGGGAAGTCATTGTGATAATTTAAACAAAAGGACTCTTCCATCTATCTGAAGGGAAGTGAATCTGCTCCTTTTTGTAAAAGGAGCTAATTTTGGTAAAAATTTATCTTGGGTGGAAGTGCAAACCAATGATAATGGGGAGGAAGTGAAACATGGAAGCAGAGGACTGCATTGTTATCAGGAAACAGCCTGAGGCCCAGCGAATTATCCTGAGGGATGAGTTAAGCTCCCACCAACAACAGCTGAAGGATTTAAATTCTGCTAATTAAATAAATATGGAATAAGAGCTAGTATCAGTAAAGGCAGCCGTAAATTTATCGGACTCTTATAAAACCCAAACGGCTGACTTCTGTCATTTAGGCAGAAGAAATCTTCTTTCTTTCTGTAGATGTATGGACTCAATTTGGGGTCATAATTGTCCTCTGAATTGTTCTGGAAAGCCATTCGGCTTGAGGGCAAATTTAGAGAGGTTAATAATTATCAATCTTTGCTCATGAAACAGAGAAGAATGTTAAAAAATATATATTTTGCTTTACCACCCAAGATAAACTAACTCATCATTTCTTGAAGTGGACCATGCAATTAGGATGTGTTAATATGGATTTTCTTAAAAGCCTCAAGTCTGTTGCCTAGTTATATTTCCATATAACTTTAGTAGTGAAATTTGATTTTTTTTAAAAAAGTATTCTGTTCTGGACAATGTTAACTTTAAAATAGATTTCTTGCCCTCAAGGGGATTTCTATCCTACCATAGTGAATAAAATTATTAGTGTGAGAATAACATTTTGTATGATACCAGAAAGCTTCAATGACAATATAAACAGGAATGAATTTGTTCTGTTTTGTTTTACTGATACTATCTTTTTGAAATAATCATGTTTATGGTGTTACTTTTCACAGCCAATATCTCATACTTTCTTAGGCACAGCTGATATTTGCTAAAAATGTTCATCCAAACCTAAAGCTAAGTACTGTTTATACTTTTTTTTCTAATTTGTAATGTTGGAACTGAGATTATTTGTTATCAGATGAAAGTTTATTCTGCCTTGATAACCCTCAAAGGGTTTAAATGTTCCACTCTTGACCACTTAAGGATCATCTATTAAATATGGGCATAGATTTCAAATAGAAAATAAAGTAAGTCTTTATATAAAAGTATTTATTATGTCATTTCTTAATATTTTATGTAGTTTTATATTTTATGTGATGGCTTAGGAGTCCGTCGAACTTCACTGATGTTAAATTGTGCCTATAGGTGCAATATGCAAGAAGTACTGAGTGTCTGTGGCATATTCTACACAGGTGAAGGGTTCATTCTGGATCACTGGGTCTGAGCACAAGACAGCTATATGCAGTAAGGTCAGACAGTTATCTGAAACTATCGTGCTGAAATGACGGTTCCCTGGATGCAATGTGTTACTGCAAACCTCCTCCCACTGTGATGATAGTGAAATAGGTAACAGAGGTTACAACATCTTAAGTTTAAAACAAAGCTTAACTGAATATGCAGTTAAAAGAAGCAATAGTTCCCCCCACCCCCACCCCTACAGTGCAGATCCAATGAGAGCTTGTCACTGAAACGTGGGTACTAATCGATACCTGTACCTGGCAGGAAGCCCGAGAAGAGTTTATTCATCAGATACACCAGGAAAGCACTAGATCTTTTCTCTAAGCACCAGATCCTTTTTTAACACATCCTAAGGGTTGGCTGGGGGCTGCCCTTTCCAGCGCCAACCTAGTATGCCCGCAATCTTCAGCAGAACAACACAGAACACAACAAGCAACAAAACAAAAGCAGCCAAACAGTGAACGCCTCCCTTCTCAAAGTCCTTTTGTCCCCTAATTACTTCTTTCCCCCATGATAGTATGCAGTTCTCCGATCCTCTCCACTCTCCACTGTTTGCCCCTGTGGATAGACCAGCAGCCTTTGGATGTCCAAGTTGGCATTCACACTGCACTGTGCCCAACACTGGGTGACAATGCATCTGTTCTCTGGTTCACACTTCCCATCTTTCACCTATTTTCAGCCCTATATATCTCCATACCTAAATCGGTTAATCTATGTGTAGTGCACATTACTCACACTTTATAAAGTAATATATTTATTTCTAATATCTGCTGCAGAAAAATGTCAATCACTATGATGAATTTCCATGTCTGGAATTTCAATTTACTTGATATTTTTTAAAGTATATCTAGAACTGATCGATTTTTTTTTGTTAATTTGTTGTCTATGTAGGAACCAATATCAATACTACAAGACTGTGATCTGTTGTGGTTTGCCATTTCCTATACAGTCACTTTGTGAACCAATGACAGTAAGCATTTAAATGCACAATTCCATGTATAAATTTGTTGGTGACATTCATGTTATTTTGTCAACATTACAATACGTATTCAAGGGAACTTGACAACAGCCGGCTTCCAATTGGTATAACATTTACTGTTCTTAAATCACTAGTGACATTGTCATCAGAGAGAGTTCGCAAAGCGCATACAAGCTGCAGCTGAGGGGGCTGAGACTGTGCAACAATAGCACAGCTGGCATCTTAAACACTGGTGCAGCAACCAGAATAAAACTCGAAGGAGAACAGCATATTATCTCTCGCTAATGCAATAGAGCTCGTGATACTAGTACAGTACCATGTTGCTACACTATAATAATGCAATGTATGAATGAAATTTGTAATTATACAAGTACTTATAGGTGCTGGTTATGCAAATAACTTGGTAAACCCATTGTCAAACTGGAAGCTCTCTCAGTTCTGTTCTCTCCGCTGTAGCCTGATTGTTGGAAGATGTTGTTTAGTAAACAGGCTGGATAATCATGTGCATTTACTATTTATAGTTTACATGCTATTAAAGTTATCTAGGATCATTAATACCCAGTTAGATGCACAAGTGCCTCTAAAAGAAATATTTCTAGTGTTCATTATTTACGTTGAAATGGCAATACAGTCCAATGAATCTAAAATCTACTCCTAATGAAAAGTAGGTAACCTGAAGTATTAACTGTGTGCCTCTCTCCACAGATGCTGCCTGACCTGCTGGGTGTTTTAGACTTTTTTTGTTTTTTGTTTGTCTAATTCTCAGCTGAGAGAGACAAAAACTTTTTTTGTTTTTTGTTTGTCTAATTCTCAGCTGAGAGAGACAAAATTGCATTTACTAGCAGGCAATTATGAGAAGGACTGCAGTCATGGTTTTCTCTCTCTCTCTCTCTCTCTCTCTCTCTCTCTCTCTCTCTCTCTCTCTCTTTCTCTCTCTCTTTCTCTCTCTCTCTCTCGTTCTCTATATACTTTGATAAAAATGTACTTTGTGCTTTCCCTCTCTCCCTCTGTCTCTCTTTCTCAAGCCTGGGGAAACTTGTAGCACTAAGGAAGAAGACCAAAGGAAGGGGTACCGAAATATGAAGAGCCCTTACCCATTAAGCAACCAGGGAAGGTGACAGTGACTAATATATTTAGATTAACTTTACTGAGAAGTCTATTTATCATGATGGCAAGAAAATCAATAATTGTAATGGCAGGAATATTTTGAAGACATTTTAGCAACTTCTCTTTGCAAATGAATCAATTAATCTTACTTGCCTCATTACAGGAAACAACAATCTCTGCTCCTGTTTTATCTTCTGTTGCCTAGGACCCATGCTATTGTGATTTTAAAAATCTATTATTCTTAGTCAGACTGATAATGGTTAGAATTGGAACTCAATGCAGCCAGTTGGATTGCTGATCAGAGAGAGATAGATTTCTTCTTTCAGGACTAGTAGCAAAATTATCAATGTTCTTTATAAACAAAGGTATTTAATTTAAACATTATCTTGCAAAGGTAGTGTAATGAAGATTTTGGAATAATAATTAATTATTCCCAATTGTTGGCTATTCACTTTCATTTCAACTATTAATCAATTGGTTGGATTATTTGATTGTTGTTTCTCCTTAACATTGTCTTGCTCATTCTCACACCCTCTCATCTCCACACCACGCCTAACCACTATTTCTGCCTATTGGAGAATCCCATTGTCCAGGAAATATACTGAAGGTGAAAAATATTTGAAAAATGGTAAAGGATTCCATTGAAGGCAACAGTTTCTGACAAAAAATGCCATTATGTCATCATATTTCCAGACAGTTTTGTCTTTACTACACAGAGTTAAGGACTGCTTCGTCAACAGCAGCTGGGAGGGAAACTAAATACTATTCACATCAAATAGAAGGGAAATTCAGGCCATTCTGTTGCCGGGATGCAATTTACTTTGCTTAGGTGCTGTTTAGAATCCAAATGATAAAGAGGAAACTTACTGCAACAGAGCAGAGGTGGGTATCTATACCTGACCTAAATGTGCTCAGGCAATGATGGAGAGATCTGAATGGGTAAATACCATCACTAGTTTCAATTACCTTTAGAGTTATAAAATAATTTTTAAAAAGCTAAGTACGTCATCATATTCTTTCATCAAAGAGTTTTCTTTTTACCATGATTCCCAGAATATATCCATTTATTCAAACACCATTCTTTTTCATTAATCAGTATTCATTAGAAACGTACAGTAGGCTCCTGACAAAGGAATTATTGGCTGTGCTGCACTGGGAATGCTAACATTAGTTGGAGGCTTATTGTTTCATAGCAAATTGGTTTAAACTTTCCAGATATCTGTTGCTTTATGCATCTTTCAAATTAACGCGAACATGCTTATTTTGATACAAGCTTCAATTTATTTCTCTCCTCTGGTACTAGTGATAACAGCAATGTTCTATTCCATTTAAATTGCATTTGGCAGATGCAACTTATTCTGTTTAAATATCTGTCAGTCTCAGCTTCAATTTTCAATTCAACACAGAGGACATCTATGGTAAAGTGTTACTGGATGAATATTATCATTTAATTCCTCCGACTAACTGAGTGCATATGCTCATTGACGCTGCAAAGTTGTTACGCTTTCAGAATTCTAACCTCCAGAGAGAGCATTTCCACATCATTAAAGTGTCTTAAGTGATGAGATTGATTCTGTGCCAACCGCATTCTTGATTCCAGCTAATGTGAAGCACAGAAACCTAAGGAGACTGCAGCAATAGAATAAGCCTTCATTATTAATTGGTGACATTGAGTAAATCTAATATGTGATTAGCATTTCGAGCTGCTGCATCAGCTGAGCAGATTTCATATCCACAAACTAAAATGAGCCTTTATGTACATAATGCCCTGCAAGTGAGTCTCAATTCTCTGACAATGCTAGGAAATCATATCTGTCATATCAGTAGCTAGCCAATTGGCATTCTCTCCCCATATGGAATTTTATCTATCTCGCCATGTAACATCAGCAGGGGTGCCAAGGAAATAATGGGAGCAGGTATCAAAGTCTCTTTTTATGGTCCCCACACAGGAAGTAAACTTTGCTCTGTACCTACCAAGGCAAGTAATTCCAAGGTCAGAGGCATCCGCTGCATAGGCATGAGGGTGAGTTCAAACCACAATGAAAATGGAAGAAAGAACACTTGGAGATTGAAGGCAAAAACTTTGAAGGTTCATGAGCAATGCCACAAAGGCAAATGGGTTTTGGCTGAAGTGGATTGTAGCTCTTCCAGTGTTTTGCTTCACAAATTAATGAAGCTGTTAGTTTGAAGAATGGATCATGCAGGGACCTGTGCAAGATGGACCAGGAAGGCTTCCCCTGTGCTGAGTGAGCGAGGACTCCATTGGTCGGGGTTGACTGTGGATGTTGTGTCCTAGCTGTCTGGATATGTAAGCCTGGGCAGTACGATATGGAGAGCAAGCTGTCGCCCATGTAGCAAGCTCCGCCCCTCCATGCATCTGAAGAACCCAGAAGAACGGCAGAGACTGACACAGTCTGGTACCAGCAGCGTTGCAGGAGTTGCCAGTCAGCGTTGAACTCAATGTAGGGCTGCCTTAGGGACTCCAGGTCCGTATTTTTCACTTTGGGTTTACCCTAGAAGCCTTCCCATGAGTGGGTATAGCCGCAAGGCAGTAGAGGTTTGAGATAAGAGTTTTCCTTTTCCTAGGTGAGCTGCCAACCATGGCTGATGAGCCCCATCTGCCCACAGTAACTGGTTTTAAGGCACCAGTATCCCAGCTTTGCCTATTCTCTTGTCAGTAGAAATGATTCCACCAGGCTTGGTAGCTAAGGCCCATGTGAAGGCCAGGAGCTGGACTTGGCTGTCAGAGTCTATTAGAAATGTGCGCCATTTGGAGCATTTACTAGGTAATGGGAGCTTGTCCCCACTACCACCCCCAGCTATAACAAGAAACCCCTGTGCTAATCTGGTCCTTAATTAAGATATCTGAATGCCTGGCAACCGAGGATATAACACAGAGGGCAGAGGGGCCAGGGTTAATTCCCAGTCGCAATGAGAAGGTGAATGCTGCATATCAAGCAGGCAACAGCACCAGGAACAGGAGATTCTGCCAGAATTATCAGTTCCCTTTGGTTCCACAACCTGCATCCCTGGAGAGTGTCCTCAACAACAAACCCTCAGAAATACCAGTCCTCAGGAAGCTAGCACCTAGATCAAGAAGATGCCATTTGCTGTTTCTTTGTAGTTTGATCTCAGACAGAGTAGCTGTTTCTGACATTTGCACAAGGTTTCAAAGGTACAATTTAATGTCGGAGAACTGTATACGATAACATGCTGAAATTCTTTTTCTTTGCAACCATCCACGAAAACAGAGGAGTGCCGCAAAGAATGAATGAGAGTTAAGTGTTAGAATCCCAAAGCTCCCCTCCAGCTCCCCCCCCACATGTAAGCAGCAGCAAAGCAACGATCCCCCCTCCCCCACTGACAAAAAAAATTGGTGCCCCCCCCACCGAGCACTCAAGTGTGCAGCAAAGCATCAATAAGACACAGACTTGCAGTACTCCAAAGACCACTCATTCACCCGGTATTTGACATACCACACGCTCGCTTTCTCTCCCTAATAAGGGAAAAAGGGGTGTCTCCATTTCCCAGCGAGAGGGAAGACGTAACAAACAACTCGCCGATTTACAACGTTAAAAGTCTATTATGTCGCTTCTTCCGAGCTCTGTGCCCAAAGAACTCAGGTCTCTGGGCACACAGCCAGCTCGCTGCTTTTGATCTTCCGTCTCCCACGACGCACCAACCTCGAGTCTGCCCACCTCCAGAGCCACGAAATCCTGGAACCCTGAAGGCGTGCTAATCTTCTAGGCCGCGTCCTTGGTATATCAAATATTGACCAGTCGTGAGACCCCGACAGCGGGCCCCATTCCTGCAAAGAACTGAAGTGTGCATGTAACTCCAGGTCAGGGTCTTCCGAAGAAACCCGAAAGGAAAAAAATGAGATAATTAAAGATAGAACTAGAGCAAAAGATAATTCAGCGAAAGTGTGGTTTGTAATGTGAATTTTGATTCAGCAGATGAGCCATGACTGTAAACACATCACTTACAAACACAACTACCCCCAACAACCCACATCCTGAATTGGACAGAAGTCAAATCCACATCTGATTTGCACCTAAATTTTGATTTAAGGAAAGTATCCCCCATTTCCTCATTTGATATATTTGCACAATGACCATCTTGTCTCTTAAACTCCTTCTTTAGTCACATCTATGATTAGCTTATGGCTACTCGCACTAATAGCATCCAATTGCTTTTACACTTCGTGAATCATCATTTAACACTTATTTCCATGTTGAAGGTGAGATACACATGTAAATGTAATCTCTACCAGTTGGCTGTGAATGTAAGAGTTAGGAAAAGAGATTGCAGTAGTAATCACTACATTAAGCTAACCACCTACATTGTTGTTCCTTTCTGTACCTTGTGGCACTTTAGGCTGCAACTTTGCCATTTGTTTAGCATGTGTCTTTTTTATGAGGCTGAGTTGGTTGCTGAACACTCAACCCAGCACAGATGGAAAGCGTGCAAGGAGCCAGCCGGATTTGAACCTGGGACCACTCAACTCGAAGCCTGGTGTGGATGCCACTACGCCACTGGCCGCTAACCACCTACATTTAGACCTTCAAATACTAATGGTTCATTTGATCTTCTGGTGGGATGGGAGCTGGACCACCCTTGGTTTCTGAGCTGGTGTTCAGTAGATAACTGGGATAATTCAACCGACTTTAGGCTTGCCGGGAACAGTAGATTCTCCCTAACTGACAACTGTTGATAACAGGCTTTTCCAATTTAGCTAGTCTGCTGTTTATTTTGTCATCCAATTTACAACATTGATTAGGCTACGGTATTGGTCCTTGATGGAGTGCATTTAATTTCTTATTTCCAAAGCACCTTGATTTAATTCTTTAATTAAACTGGTTAAAGGAACTAAGTGTTGTGGCAGTTTTAATAACGCCATTTGTTCCAGAATCCATAATAAGACAATGGAAACCTGTGATGAGACCAAAGCAACAGAAGCACATAATCACTATTCACTATAATTGAATCAGAATTGGGTTTATTGTCACTGGCAAGTGTTGTGAAATTTATTAACCTAGTGGCAGCAGTACAAATCAATACATGATAATATAGAAAACTAAATAAGTGAATCAATTACAGTAAGTATATATGTACTGTGTGTGTGTGTATGTGTGTGTATATAAAAATAATAGATTAAAAATAGTGGAAAAACAGAAATAATAAAAAAGTGAGGCAGTGTTCATGGGTTCAATGATTGTTTAGGAATTGTATGGCAGAGGAGAAGAAGTTGTGCTTGAATCATTGAGTATGTGCCTTCAGGCTTCTGTACCTCTGTCCTGGCAGTAACAATGAGAAAAGGGCATGCCCTGGGTGAAGGAGGTCCTTAATAATGGATGGCGCCTTTTTGAGGCACTGCTCCCTGAAGATGCCTTACCGTGGAGGCTAGCACTCAAGATGAAGCCGTCTAATTTTACGACTTTCTGTAGCTGCTTTCAGTCCTGTGCAGGAGCCCCCTCCCTCCCCCCATGCTCTCCATGGTACATCTGTAGATGTTTTCAAGTGTTTTAGGGGACAAACCAAATCTCTTCAAATTCCTAATGAAATATAGCCACTGTCTTGTCTTCTTTATAGCTGCATCGATATGTTGGGACTAGGTTAGAGCCTCTAGAGATTTTAACACCCAGGAACTTGAATTGTGATAAAGAATAGGAGAAAATGTGATTATGCTAAAGATTCATGCTTGTGGACTATAGCTACGAATGCTTGGAACCCTTCGCAGAGTAGAAGATTCAATTACAAACCTGCCAATTTTATATATAATGTATGATATATAAAAATTATATGTCTTTAGCCAGTTCTCTAATCTTGCTTTAGAGAATTGCCTATTAAAGGATTTTTATTGTATTTGTCTGGTTAGTGGCTTCAGAATAATATGCTTTGTACTAGAGACCTAGGTTTAAATATTTTATATATATCCTAAGTGGAGTAGACTTAGGCTAGTCAACTTTGCTCTTAGAGACTTAAGCCAACTGCAGTTATTCCGCATTAATTGATAGTTCTGAGGGCAAAGGAATGTAGATGTGGGAAATGGGAATACCATACTAGTGTAATAAGGTTAATCTAAGCTGGAAATGACTTTCCTTCTGCTATTTGCCAGCTCATTAAAATATGTCTACTTAATTCAGTAACACCATGTGGAGATTTCTGTAACAATTAATATTTATAGTCTTATTTAAATATTTTTGGTTCATAAGGTTATCTAATGCACTTTATATATAAATGATTGTTGTAAAATGATTCAAACTGGGACATGAAGCCATTCAGTTTATGGTAGAATGAAAGAGAATTAGTAGCAGTCAACCAGAAAAATTGTCTTTAACATTGTAATGTGTGCAGAAGCTGGAGCTCATTGGTATTCCCTTTCAGAACTGTTGCTGTTCCTGATGTTCTCTAAAGCTGCATTGATTTTCTGTGCAGTCCTTTTATATATTTGGCTCTGATAGTGCAGTTCTTTTCTCCTCTGTAATGTGCCAAAGGAATAGAACCGAAGCTACACTATTGTCACAGGGTCATATTCAATTTTATAAAATATTGAACTTAAGCTGGTAGCATACTCAAGTTTATATCAGGAACTGTACCGCAGATGTTTGGTGGCATTCTGAAAGGAAAGAATTACAATTCATTATTGGTTTAGTAGTATCAGCAATGCATAGATCAAGAAACTGTTGTTATTTGGTAGGAGTGAGAGTGAATACAACCCATTCCATACCTTGTGTAAAAGTGAGCTTTTTATCTACATTTAAATTAAACAGAATAATAAAGTTACAGTCCTTATCTCTCTCCTCAATGAGCCTGAAAATAGCATGAGACATAATGAAGTCTC
Source organism: Mobula hypostoma (assembly GCF_963921235.1). Classification (NCBI taxonomy): domain Eukaryota; kingdom Metazoa; phylum Chordata; class Chondrichthyes; order Myliobatiformes; family Myliobatidae; genus Mobula; species Mobula hypostoma. The sequence continues at coordinate 57,952,383 of NC_086111.1, read as the reverse complement.
AGAACAGCATTTCTGAATGCTGTGTTCACCTGTGGTGCTTCCTGCTAGCCTTCTGTTGCCAATGCCAGATTGGCTCATTAATTATTTCCAGCACGCTGCAGCACCATAGGCTGGGTGTGTCAAGGTTCAGAAGACAGATTGTCCAATAAGAGCAATCCTAAAAGATTACCTTCATCCTTAAAGCTGCCTTGTCAGAGGGAAGGAAATGGTTGTTGTCAAACGGTGTTAACTGCTTCGGAGATCTCACAGCTGTGGCAAGCTTTCCAGGTGTGGGCTAATCAGCAATTACCCCAGCGATCAGAATGGCGGAGCAGCAGCTGACTGACAGAACAAAACATGGCCCTAAATTAAGAGCAGATGGGGGAGAAAACTGCCAGACCACATAGGAGTTGTGATCTATAAGTGACGTCTGTGTCTATATATCTAAAAGCATGGATCGCAATCCATATTATTACTTATCAACAGTATCAACCCTGCTTCCTATCAAATCTGAAAAGGTGAGAACACACACAGACAGGCAAGCATACACTTTCACGTGCACCCAGCGTGCAAAAAGGCTAAGAGCCCGTACTCTCAGCTGGCTCAAATTTTCTACTCCTCAAACGATGATTCTTACATACTTCCTTGTATCAGTGAGCATGCAGTCTGTGTGGCCGAAGGATAGAAAACCTGCAAAGTTTGACGGATGGTCCTGGGGATTCAGAAACGGAGGTAATGGAGGGATGGTGAGGTGATTGCACAGAATGCCAAAGAAGAATGGCCATCTGTTATTCCAAAATCTATTTGGTCGCTGCACCTTACAGTGCAATTGAAATACTTATAAAATTTAAACTATTCTTTAAAATCAAACAGATCCCATTTTTGAAAAAGTGATTGACGCACTTTTAAAAAATTCACCTTCATTTTCCTTGGGAATATTTGTTTTTCAGTTAGCATTTCACTTCCCTGATTCAGCTTATGAGCCAATTTCATGGTTCTTGCTTTGCATCAGTGTTGATTATGCTACATGAAAGTGAACATATTTCTATTCTGGACTTACCTGAGGTTACTAATGAAAATCAGAATCTGCAGATGTTGGAATTCTGAAATAAAAACAGAAAGTGTTGGAAACATCAACACAGGCCAGGCAGCACCTGTGGTGGAACAGTTCATATGTCTGATGTTGGGTTCTCCTGAATGGCCTATGATCCAAAACTTTAACAGTTTCCCTTTCTGCAGATCCTGTCTGACCTGCTGAGTATTTTTTTAGCAATTTCCCTTTCTATTTGAAAGCTTATTTAATACCGAGCTGTTATGATTTCCCTCTTAGTGAGTTAGTCATGTATTCCCATTGGAAAGGAGCTGGGGAGTTCATAGTTTCTGCTGAAGTAAATTATCCATTTTTTTGGAGAACTTTAATTTCAAACTATTGTCACTGTTAAGAGTAGAATTAGGAAGACTTACTAAGAAAAAGTTTTGAAAGGCCAAAATTAATTAAAAATCCAAATTGAACACCTTATAACACACACAAAATGCTGGAGGAACTCAGCATGTCAAGTAACATCTATGGAAAAAAGTACAGTCAACGTTTTGGGCCGAAACCCTTTGGCAGCATTTGGTGTGTGTTACTCGGATTTCCAGCATCTGCAGATTTTCTCTTGTTTGTGATTGAACATCTATTAATTTCTTTGCCATGGAGAAAGATACACGAAGTAACATGTCAAAGAACTCCTGAAGTCATATAATAAGGTTCAATGAAATAATCAGATTTGATTGTATTTATTAGGTTTCTAACTGCATGTTAATATTTTCAGTTCAAAAAATATTTTCAGTCAATCTAGGAGAGAGAAGTATCAGATCTGAGGGGCAGAGGCAGGACTGGATGGAAGAGAGAAGACCAGTTATTATGGTGATAACCGTAGGGTTGGTCTTGGAAAGCTGCAGGGCAAGGGTTGACTTCTGTCAGAAGGAGGACTTGACAGTCATTGATTAGAGCCAAGTTTTTGTGGCTTGGGTGTGCCCAGAAAAGCAACTGGGGTTAGGATTTTTCGAGCAGGTGATTGGGAGTGGGAGACAGAAATTATCAGGGCCCTGGAGGATGTTGTCAACAAGGGAGGGTGCAAGCAGCTGGCAAAGGAAACCTGGATACAGGTATAGCCATCCTTCCTCAGTGCTCTCGATAAGGGCCGCATCAGTGTGCAAGACCCCCGATGCTCATGACCATTGAAATTGCAGAGCAATTTTATTCAAGTGAAATGAAAAAGGAAGCTTGCTGCTGCTTGATATGCCCGACTGCCTCTGTGCATTCTCAATCGTATTTGTTTTGGGCACACATGCCCGCACCTAATTTAAGGAAGTGTACTACTGCTCCATCAGATACCTGACCACATTTAGCAAATGGCTTTAATTAAAATTCTTTTCTGCATTTCACAGAAGCAGTGTTGTCAGCAACAGCATTTCAATGACAGTATATTTCCACGGAGTGAGAAAACTTTGTTTTACTTGTGCTTTACTGCCATCTGCCTGTGGCCCTAATGCAACAACTGCCGGTAAGAAAAATACTGAATTGTTTAACAGAAAGTGCAAGATAAACTTGAAACAACATTTATAGTTGCAGCCATCACACTGAGTTCAAGCTAGTGAACATTATGTTCGTCCATTATTCAGAGTTATCTATTCAGAGCTCTGGGAAAATGGCAAATGGAATACAGCTTCAATTTGTCTGAAAGGCTATACAAGTTTATGACATTATTTGACAGGCTTCAAAATATTAATTAAATGAAGAAACACAACAAAGACGTTTCCAGTTTTGAAACAGCCCGATTTATTATCTGGCATTTGAGTTAGCACTTTACAAAGAAGGTTAAAATGAACACAGAATGATTTAAAAAAAAACTTTTGAATGATATGAATTACGTTCCTTTTGGTTGGCATAATAACTGGGATTAAAGTTAGCATTTTGCAATAAATCCAAGGCTAGAACAAGCTGATCATCAATGATGTTGGTCTGGTGAAATAGCCAAATAAATTATAAATGTGGGCCAAGAGCCTTTCATCTTTTGCAACAAAAGGACAAAAAACCCACTGAAAAAGCTGAAGTGAAAGCAGACTGTGGTCAACAGGCAGCCGTCTCGTCACTGAACAGAGGTAAGACAAACTACTATTTCAGGTGCATCTGTTCTAATGAAGAATCTGAGGCAGCCACTCCTGCTGCTTTCTGTCACGACTTGCTCAGGCAATGTCGGAACCCAAGCGTGTGGAAGAAAGACAGACTCTGCGTAGAGTTTAATCACAGGAATTCCAACAGAACATCGCTGGCTTGGCTGGGTGACACCGCATGATGTAATGTTCGCAAAACCAGTACCCTGCGATTAGTGCTAACTGACTGTCCACTTAAATAATACAAGTAACATGGAGACCTGGAGCCTATCAAAATAAACTTGACAAGTTTAAACAGAAAGCACTAGCAAACCGCATTACAAAGAGCGAGTCGCTTAAAAAAAACACAAGGAATTCTAAACGTAATTATGACTCTCGTTAAACAACAGTAACCAATTCAGGTACTCTAAAAACCTCGGAGCCCAATGCTCTGTGGAGATTGCACAGGCTCATTATACTTTCTTCTTTTTACCCAGCAGTTAAGTTTTTCTGCTGAATTTTAAATACTTTTTTCAGTACAGATTTTAAGTACAGATTAATGAGATTAATATAGAAGGCTAATTGATAAATGGGATTAATGTAGAAAGTTACTTGATGGCTACTATAGACATGGTGGGCCAAAGGGCCGGTTTCTGTGCTTTAAGACTGTTACTATAGCACCTATATGGTGGGGCGCCACGGTAGAGTAGTGGTTACAGCTGCGGGCATTACAGAATTCGGAGTTCAATTCCGGTGTCATTCTCTAAGGAGCTGTATGTCCTCCTCGTGCAATGTGTGGCTTTCCCCTGGGAGCTCCAGAGGTACATGAGCCAGTCCTCATTGGAGGATCAGAAGTGGAGAAGGTTAGCAACTTTAAATTCCTGGGTGTTGCTCTTTCAGAGGATCTGTCCTGGACACAGCATGTACGTGCAATAGCAAAGATAGCACCACAGCGCCTCTACTTCCTCAGGAGTCTCTGGAGATTCGGCACATCTAAAACTTCGGGGTGACTTTTTATAGCTTCTGCAGATGGAGAGTGGAGAGTATATTGACTGGCTGCGTCACAGCCTGGTATGGAACACCATTGCCTTTGAATTGAAAATCCTACGAAAGATAGTGGGTTCAGCCTTGCGCATCATGGGTGGAGCTCTCCCCACCATTGAGCACATCTACATGAAACACTGTCATGGGAAAGCAGCGTCCATCGTCAGAGATCCCTGCCACTGAGCTCATGCTTTCTTCTCACTGCTGCCATCAGGTACAAGGTACAAGAGCCTCAGGACTTGCACCACCAGGTTCTAGAATACTTACTACCTCTTAACCATCAGGCTCTTGAACAAAAGGGAATAACTATACTCACTTGCCCCATCAATGATCTCACTCTTTATCTCATTATCTCATGTTCTTATTAATTGCTATTTATTTATATTTGCATTTGCACAGTTTGTTTTCTTCTGCACTCTGGTTGATCTTTCATTGATTCAAAGATTCAAATTCAAGATTCAAAAAACTTTATTGTCATTCTAACCATACATTAGCTCTGCAGGGCAGAATGAGACAGCGTTTCTCAGGAGCAGTGCAATCATAACATAACAAACGCAACACTAAATAATAAACATAACAATAAATAGTAAAACACAACAGCCACATGTCAGTTAAAATCAAGTTATAAGTGTCCAGTGCAAGTTAAGAGTGTCCAAAAGCAGAGTTAGGTAGATCAGCTATTTAGCAGTCTGACTGCCTGTGGGAGGAAGCTGTTTAGTAGCCTTGTGGTTTTAGTTTTGATGCTCCGGTAACGTTTGTCTGATGGCAGAAGAACAAACAGTTCATGGAGAGGGTGTGAGGGGTCTTTTACGACGTACCGTGTCTTCTGGAGGCATCGACTCTGAAAGAGGTCTTGGACAGAAGGTAGGGAGACCCTAATAACCTTCTCTGCTCCCCTAATCACCCTCTGCAAGGCTTTTTTGTCAACAGCACTGCAGCTGGACTACCAGGTTGTGATGCAAAAGGTCAGCGCACTCTCAACCACGCCTCTGTAGAATGTAGTTAAGATGTTAGTGGGGAGTGATGCTTGTTTAAGCTTCCCCAGAAAGTGCAATCTCTGCTGGACCCGTTTCGCAATCCCAGTGGTGTTCCTGGATCAGGTGAGATTGTCCGAGATCTGCACCCCAAGGAACTTGATGTTTTCCACTCTCTGCACTGTGGAGCCGCTGATGCTGGGAGGGGTGTGTGCTCAGGCTGAGACCGTCTGAAATCGAGATCATCTCCTTGGTTTTGATGACATTAAGCATCAAGTTGTTATCACTGCACCAGCTCTCTAGTTGTTTGACTTCCTCCCTGTACATTGTTTCATCATTTTTGCTGATGAGCTCCACCATCTGCAAATTTAATGATCAGGTTCTCCTTGAATCTGGCTGCACAGTCATGTGTTAGCAGTGTAAACAGCAATGGGCTAAGCACACAGCCTTGTGGGGATCCAGTGCTCAGTGTGATGGAGTCAGAGATGTTCCTGCCAACACGGACTGACTGTGGTCTCTCTGTCAAGAAATCCAGAATCCAGCGACACATGGCAGTGCTAAGGCCAAGCAGCGACAGCTTCTCCACTAGTCTCTGCGGGATGATGGTATTGAACACTGAACTGAAATCAATGTACAGGATTCTGGCATAAGTGTCTTTGTTGTCCAAGTGAGAGAGAACTGTGTGCAGTGTGGTGGATATTGCGTCCTCCGTAGAGCGATTGATCCTGTTATAGTTACTACTCTATAGGTTTGCTGAGTACGCCCACAGGGAAAAGAATCTCAGGGTTGTATCTGGTGACATGTTTGTACTTTGATAATAAAATTTACTTTGAACTTTGATCTCCTTCCACTGATACTATACATCTCCATTTTAACCCTGTCCACCTCTCTCAAACTTCCAGACAAAGAATGATCTCTAACAGGTGGATATTCTGATCGTAGTTTATTGATACAAAGCTTCACATGACTGATGACATTAATCAAAATGTCTGTGGAAGTGTTAGCAATGTTAGCACAACCAAGTTTTGCCTTGCCTGATTTTTTTGCCCTGTTAATCGTGAGCAAAGTCACTGTTGCATCCAGTATGGTAATGTCCTCAATCAGTCTTCAACTTCAGCAATATTTTGCTCTATCCAGGAGTGTGAAAATTCATCCGTGCCACACATTACAAATTTCTCTGGCTTAAGGGAATCAACCTTATGGGCCAATTTTCTGCAAACCTTTTCAAACATCAATGAGTAAAAACCCAAATTAAAATTGGTAAACTGCAGAGAGCAATATCTAAGCTTTAGGCTACTTGGTTCATTTAAATTCATGCTTCATTGGAGAGTGTCTTCATTGACTAAACCATTAGAAAGTTTCATGCTTTCTGAGGCTGAACGGCTGTGGGTACAAGGTGTTCCTGTTAATCGTGCAGTTACTTTAAAAGAATGAACAACATAAAACATGAACATCAACAAATAGGATTCAACAAAAAATTATGTTTATAACTACAGAAACTAATCAAGAGAAAACCACAGGAGCCTGGGATAACTTGTCAACAGTTTCTTTTTAGGGAAGCACATGCATATGATGTGGTGGCGTAATGACATATGCCATTCGCATATTTATATATGCTGTAATGAATTACTGTATGTAAGCAAACAAAGAATGCTTAATCAAACCATACAGTTTTTACAATATTACTCAAATAGTAAATACACTACATTCCTCCCTGCCAAACTATAAACTGCAATTCAATATAGAAACATCTCAATTAAAGTATGTAATGCATTGCTCTCTAGTTATATATAGAGAGAGAGAGGAGAGAGAGATACACATTATACTAATTAATACAATTATTATCTAGACATCCATAGCATAGTAAATTTTAAACTGTCCCATTCAGGCCTAAAGATTTAATCACTATATAGAGGATTTCTTACTCTTGTGGGATAATGTCTTTCCTGACAAGTCGGGGGGGGGGGGGCAGTGGTGTGGTGTGGTCACTCTGGTTGGCAGGTGAGACTAGTGGCTGTGAGACAATTTCAAGTTCTGGGCCTCCTCCGTGGTGGTCATAGACGTTGACTCTGGGACTGCAGGAAGTGGTTCTGACAGTTCTCGTCACCTTTTGGCTGGACTTTTTGCTATCCTGAACAGCGCGTGGCTGGTTGCTCAATCTGATGATATAGTTGTTGAAGAAAGTGCAAAAATGGGTCTATCTATCAATTGCAAAAAGACGGACTGTATGGTGATATCCAAAAAGGAGGAGAATCCTATCTGCAGGCTGAGAATTATCGGGGAAGACATAAAACAAGTCAGAACTTTTGCTACTTAGAAAGCTGGGTGACATCAGATGGCAGGTGCGACATGGACATCAAAAGAAGAATAGGGATGGCAAAAGGCACCTTTATGAGAATGAAGAGTATTCTGACCAATACTAAACAAGGCATGACAACCCACCTCAGAGCACTGAAATGTTATGTTTATCCAGTTATGTTATATGGCTCAGAATGTTGGACAATATCTAGTAACATGAGGAAATGAATTGAAGCAGCGGAGATGTGGTTTTTGAGGAGGATGCAAAGAATATCATGGATGAAACAAATATCTAACAAGGATGTCATGAACAGAGCAAACACAAAAAGAGAAATTATGTATGAGATCATGAAAAGGCTTCATTGGACATGTGATTAGGAAAGAGGAGTTAGAATGCACAGTATTTACTTTACTTCATTGTTGCCAAAGAATTGATAACTGGAGCGTACAATCATCACAGCAATATTTGATTCTGCGCTTCGCGCTCCCTGGAGTACAAATCAACCGTAAATAGTAAAAATTTAAATTATAAATCATAAATAGAAAATAGAAATGGGAAAGCAGGGCAGTGCAAAAAGCTGAGAGGCAGGTCTGGATATTTGGAGGGTACGGCCCAGATCCGGGTCAGGATCCGTTCAGCAGTCTTATCACAGTTGGAAAGAAGTGTTCCCAAATCTGGCCGTATGAGTCTTCAACCTCCTGAGCCTTCTCCCAGAGGGAAGAGGGATGAAAAGTGTGTTGGCTGGGTGGGTTGTGTCCTTGATTATCCTGCTTCGACAGCGTGCAGTGTAAATTGAGTCCAAGGACGGAAGGTTGATTTGTGTGATGTGCTGGGCTGTGTTCACGATCTTCTGCAGCTTCTTCCAGTTATGGGAAAGATTGAAGGGAGGAAAGCAAGATGAAGACAAAGACAAATGATGATGGTGAGAGCAGCCAGAGAACTGGAAATGAACACCAATGAGTTGATCCATTTGACTCGAAACAGGAGTGTGTGGGCCATGGCAGTCAAAGCTCAAACTTGGGATGGCACCTGATGATGATGATGATGATCCCAGGCCACCAGACAAAGCTTCAAGCCAACACTTTCATTTTGACCACACCTAGATGACCGGCATGTACTGTAGCTCTTCCAACACTTCAGCTCTTAGCTTGGATGGTACAACAATGCACAATCCCCACGTTAGGCAACCCCTGTTAAGTGCTAGTTCATTCTGGTACTGGTAAAAATGAGAGAACTGGAATTTCTGCTGCATATTCTAGCCATTTTGGGCTCCACACCCACTTTCATTCCTGACTGCAACTCAATTTTGTCTCTGTCTGCTGTTTCTATTGATAGAGCAATTTCAACTGCTCTTTTAAATGTGAATTGTGCTTCTGTTAGGAGCCCTTTTTGAATGCTTTCCTGTAAGATTCCACAAATGAAATGACCTCTTAGTGCATCATTAAGCCAATCACTGAACTGACAATGCTTGGACAATTTCTTCAATTCAGCCGCGCAAGCTGAAATGGACTTCCCTTCCTTAAGATTCCACTTATAAAGCCTACAGCATTCTGCAGACAACAACAGTTTTGGTTCTAAATGTTCCTGGATTACAATCATGTTATCAGCAAAGCTCAATTTGGTTGATTTGTTTGGAGCAGTTAAACTTCTAATCAAACTGTATGCTTCTCCACCTATTGCACTCAGAAAAAACTGGCACTCGTTTTTTTATGATCTGTTCCATTTGCTTTAAAATACTGCTCAATGTGTTCAGTACGCATCATCCTGTTATCTGCTGTGCAATCAAATGCGTCTAGTAGCCAGCCATTTCTGCTTTTCTAAATTTATTATTATTATCACCCAGTACTCATTGTTTATGACCCATGGATTTTGTCCCATTTTTGCCTTTTATTGAACTTGACTAGCTTTCTCCTGTTTTGAAGAAACTCATGGTGTGCTTCAATAGGTAGGTAGTCTTGCTGGCTTCATTTTAAAACTTACTCTCCTTCTCTGTTTTTTTTTAAACTCTAGAAACTAAGTAAAATAAAAACGTGGGAGACAGGAAATGCTTAGTTTTTCTTTAGTGTGGCACTCACATATGACATGGCGGCATAAAGACATATGCTGTTCACATACTCCTCACATATGTAACAGAATGAACTATATAAACAAAAAATCTTAGTCAAACAATATATTTACAATATTACTCACATACTGCTGAAATATTAAATACACCACACTTTGTAACTTGGAAAAAATACCTGGAGCGTAAATTGAATATGTGAATGATGTTACTATCTAAAGGTTTCACTACTGTAGAAATTTTATTGGTAAGTTCAAAGTGTATCTACGCAATAAATAAACATGCCAAGAGATTGCTCCATACCGTTTTTTTCTGCTGCTACAATAATACTCTTAACTATCTGTGAAAATTGTGAAAATGTGTGCTGTAAATCATTGCCATTTTCACTGTCAACATCAACAAGCAGGTCAACAGGTCATAAATCTCTCTCCAAGATTTATTAAATTATTGCAATGCCACACTGAATGAAGTTTGCTGGTAATTATTTTTATTCATTCGCAAGGTGCTAGCAAGACCAGCATTTATTGCTGTAGGTTTTCTATGTTTCTATTACCCATCACTAACAACCCCTGAAGAGCCAGCACTGAATTGTTATTGTTTTCCCCTAATCTATGTGGTGGAAGTTTTTCCACATTTCCCGTGGATGGGCAGCAACTCCCAACGATGATGAGAGTAATGTATTTCCAAGTCAGGATGATGATCACCAGAAGGAACCTAGCAAATGGTGCTGTTCCCAGACAGTTGCTTCTTGTGACTTTGTATATATTTCAGGGGTAGATGTTTTAGACCATAAGACATAGAAGCAGAATTAGGCCATTTGACTCATCAAGTCTGCTCCGCCATTCCATCATGGCTGTTTTTTTTTATCCCTCTCAACTCCACTGGCCTGCCTTCTTCCTTTAATACCTTTTCTAATCATGAACCTATCAACATCTTGTCCTCTACAGCTATCTATGGCAACAAGTTCCACAGACTCTCAACCCTCTACCAAAGATACTCCTCCTCCATGTTCTAAAGGGACATCTTTCTATTCTGAGTTTGTCCCCTCTAGAACTAAACTCCTCCAGTATAGGAAACACCCTCCCCACATCCACTCTGTATAGGCATTTCAATAGTTGATGTATTTTTTTGAGATCCCTCCTCATTCTTCTAAACTCCAACAAGTACAGGGTCAGAGACATCACACAATCCTCATACATTAACACTTCTGTTCTCAGGATCATTCTCGTGAATCTCCTCTGGACCTTCTCCAATGCCAGCACATGCTTTCTTAGATAAAGGGCTGAAAACTGCTCATAATACTCCAAGTCCAGTCTGACCGATACCTTATAAAATCTCAGCATTACATTTTTGCCTTGCTATTCTAGTCCTATCAAAATGAATGCTAACATTGTATTTGCCTTTTTTAACACCGACTCAAACTGCAAGGTAACCCTTACAGAATCCAGAACAAGGTTTCTCAAGTCCCTTAGCAGCTCTGATTTCTGAATTTTCTCTCCATTTAGAAAATAGTCTACCCCTTTATTCCTTCTACCAAAGTGCATGATCATACACATCCCTACACTGCATTCCATCTGCCACATCTTTGCTCATTCTCTTAATCTGTTTGAGTTATTCTGCAGACTTCCTGCTTCCCCAACACTACCTGCTCCTCCATCTATCATTGTATCATGTGCAAACTTGGCTACAAAGTCATCAATTCCATCATCCAGATCATTGACATATGACATGAAAAGAAGCAATCCCAACAGCAACCCCTATGGAACTCCATTGGTTATAGGCATCCAGCAAGAAAAGGCCCCCTCTATTCCCACTGTTTGCCTCCTGCCAGTCAGCCAATCTTCCATCCATACTAGTATCTTTCCGATAATACCATGTGTTCTTATCTTGATTAGCAGCCACATATGCAGCACGGCTTTCTGAAAATCCAAGTAAACACCATCCACTGACTCTCTTTTGTCTATCCTATTATTATTACCTCAAGAAATTTCAACAGATTTATCAGGCAAGATTTCTCCATAAGAAAATAATGTTGACTGCGGCCAGTTTTATCGTTTACCTCCAAGTACCTCAAAACCGAAAAAATAATGGACTAATGTCTTCCTAGCCAATGAAGTCAGTCTAACAGTCTATAATTTCCTGTTATTTGCCTCCCACCCTCCTTAAATTTTGTATAGCTCTGGAAGAGATGATACAAAGGCTCTCTGGGAGAGCTCTGGGAGGAATTTCTTTAGCAGAGGGTGGTGAATCTGTGGAAGTCGTTGCCACAAGAGGCCTGGTCAATGGATGCATCTAAGGCAGAGGTAGATAAGTTCTTGATTAGTCAGGGCGTGAAAGCTTATAGGGAGAAGGCAGGAGAGTGGGGTTGAGAGGGAAGTGGATCAGCCATGATGAAATGACTGAGCAGACTCAATGGGCCAAATGGCCTAATTCTGCTCCTATGTCTTATGATGACTAACTCAAAATACAATGTATGGAAAGAGAGAATGTAGAATCATAGAATTGGACAGCACAAAAATGGACCCTTTCAGCCACCTGGTCCATGTTGCCCATGATGCCTCTCTGTACTGATCCCATTTCCCACAGCAGATCCTATTCCTCTGTGCCTTTCCTATTCAAATATCTGCCTAAGTGCCTTTTACATGTGGTAGTTGTATTGGCCTCCCTTATTTTCTCTAGCAGCTTGTTCCAAATACTCATCAGCCTCTTTATGAAAAATTTATCCCCTAATTCTGTTCCCTCTAGTTCTGGATTCCCCTTTCTGGGAAAAAAGGTTCTGACAATCTATCCTACCTATGTCTCTCATTATTTTATAAACCACCACTCAGCCTCCTCATCTACAGTGAAAATTAACACAACTTCTTCATTCTTACCTTAAAAACATAGCTCCATATTTCAGGCAACATCCTGGTGCATTTCTTCCGCAGTCTCCCCTTTGCTATCACATCCTTCCTATAAGTGCCCTGGTTTCCTCCCACATTCCAAAGATGTGGAGCCGGGGTGAAAATAAATGATGTGAAAAGTTCATGCAAAGTCACAAATAGAAGGGTTGGGAGTGGTGGTAATAATTTTCTAAAGTGTGTCTATTTCAATGCAAGGAGTATTGTGGGGAAGGCTGACGAGCTGAGGGTGTGGATTGGCACATGGAATTACGACATTATAGCCATTAGTGAAACTTGGCTGCAGGAGGGGCAGGACTGGCAACTTAATGTTCCAGGTTTCCAATATTTCAGAAGTGTTAGAGGCAGAGGAATGAAGGGTGGGGGGGGGGTGACATTGCTAGTCAGGGAAAATGTTACAGCAGTGCTCATGCAGGACAGATTAGAGGGCTTGTTTACCGAGGCCATATGGATGGAGCTGAGAAGCAGGAAAGGTATGACCACATTAATGGGGTTGTATTATAGACCACCCAATAGTTGGCGAGAATTGGAGGAGCAAATCTGCAGAGAGATAGCAGGCAACTGCAGGAAATATAAAGTTGTGATAGTAGGGGATTTTAATTTTCCACATATTGATTGGGATTCCCATACTGTTAAAAGTCTTGACGGGTTAGAGTTTGTAAAATGTGTTCAGGAATGTTTTCTAAATCAATATATTGAGGTACCAACTAGAGAGGATGCAATATTAGATCTCCAATTAGGAAACGAGTTAGGACAGGTGACGGAAGTGTGTGTAGGGGAGCACTTTGGTTCCAGTGATCATAACACCATTAGTTTCAACTTGATCATGGATAAAGATAGATCTGGTCCTCGGGTTGAGGTTCTAAACAGGAAAAAGGCCAAATATGAAGAAATGAGAAAGGATCTAAAAAGCGTGGATTGGGTCAGGTTGATCTCTGGCAAGGATGTGATTGGTAAGTGGGAGACATTCTCAAAGGAGAAATTTTGAGAGTGCCGAGTTTGTATGTTCCTTTCAGGATTAAAGGCAAAGTGAATAAGAATAAGGAACCTTGGTTCTCAAGGGATATTGGAACTCTGATAAAGAAGAAGAGAGAGATGTATGACATGTTGACATGTATAGGAAACAGGGAGCAAATAAGGTGCTTGAGGAGTATAAAAAGTGCAAAAAAATACTTAAGAAAGAAATCAGGAGGGCTAAAAGAAGACATGAGGTTGCTTTGGCAGTCAAGGTGAAGGATAATCCAACGAGCTTCTACAGGAATATTAAGAGCAAAAGGATGGTAAGGGATAAAATTGGTCATCTTGGAGATCAGAGTGGTCGGCTATGTATGGAACCAATACAAATGGGGGAGATCTTAAATGTTTTTTTTTGCATCTGTATTTACTAAGGAAACTGGCATGGAGTGAATGGAAATAAGGCAAACAAGTAGTGAGGTCATGGAACCTATACAGATTGAGGAGGAGGAGGTGTTTGCTATCTTGAGGCAAATCAGAGTAGATAAATCCCCAGGACCTGACAGGATATTCCCTCGGACCTTGAAGGAGACTAGTGTTGAAATTACAGGGGCCCTGGCAGATATATTTAAAATGTCGGTAACTACAGATGAGTAGTTGAGGATTGGAGAATAGCTCATGTTGTTCCGTTATTTAAAAAAGGTTCTAAAAGTAATCTGGGAAATTATAGGCCGGTAAGTTTGATGTCGGTAGTCGGTAAATTATTGGAAGGAGTACTAAGAGATAGGATCTACAAGTATTTGGATAGACAGGGACTTATGAGGGAGAGTCAACATGGCTTTGTGCATGGTAGGTCATGTTTAACAAATCTATTGGAGTTTTCAAGGAGGTTACCAGGAAAATGGATGAAGGGAAGGCAGTGGATATTGTCTACATGGGCTTCATTAAAGCCTTTGACTAAGTCCTGCACGGGAGGTTAGTTAGGAAGATTCAGTCGCTAGGTATACATGGAGAGGTAGTAAATTGGATTAGACATTGGCTCAATGGAAGAAGCCAGAGAGTGGTAGTAGAGAATTGCTTCTCTGAGTGGAGGCCTGTGACTAGTGGTTTGCCACAGGGACCAGTGCTGGGTCCATTGTTATTTGTCATCTATATATCAATGATCTGGATGATAATGTGGTAAATTGAATCAGCAAATTTGCTGATGATACAAAGATTGGAGGTGTAGTGGACAGCGAGGAAGGTTTTCAAAGCTTGCAGAGGGATTTAGACCAGCTGGAAAAATGGGCTGAAAAATGGCAGATGGAGTTTAATACAGACAAGTGTGAGGTATTGCACTTTGGAAGGACAAACCAAGGTAGAACATACAAGGTAAATGGTAGGGCACTGAGGAGTGCAGTAGAACAGAGGGATCTGGGAATACAGATACAAAATTCCCTAAAAGGGGCGTCACGGGTAGACAGAGTCATAAAGAGAGCTTTTGGTACATTGGGCTTTATAAATCAAAGTGTTGAGTATAAGAGTTGGAATGTTATGGTGAGGTTGTATAAGGCATTGGTGAGGCCGAATTTGGAGTATTGTGTACAGTTTCGGTCACCAAATTACAGGAAGGATATTAATAAAGTTGAGAGAGTGCAGAGAAGGTTTACAAGGATGTTGCCGGGACTTGAGAAACTGAGTTACAGAGAAAGGTTGAATAAGTTAGGACTTTATTCCCTGGAGCGTAGAAGAATGAGGGGAGATTTGACAGAGGTATATAAAATTATGATGGGTATAGACAGAGTGAATGCAAGCAGGCTTTTTCCACTGAGGCTAGGGGAGAAAAAAAACCAGAGGACATGGGTTAAGGGTGAGGTGGGAAAAGTTTGAAGGGACATTAGGGGGGGGCTTCTTCACACAGAGAGTGGCGGTTGTGTGGAATGAGCTGCCAGATGAAATGGTAAATGCAGGCTCACTTTTAACATTTAAGAAAAACTTAGACAGGTACATTAATGAGAGGTATATGGAGGGATATGGTCCAGGTGCAGGTCAGTGGGACTAGGCAGAAAAATGGTTTAGCACAGCCAAGCAGGGCCAAAATGACTATTTCTGTGCTGTAATGTTCTATGGTTCTGTGGTTCTATGTGGGTTAGTAAGTTGTCGTACGCTGTGTTGGCGCAGGAAGCGTGGTGAGCTATCCCAGCACATCCCAGCACATCCCTGACATAAACAGCACACTCCACTGTATGTTTTGATGTATATATGACAAATAAAGCCAATCTTTATCTTTGTGTGGTGGCCAGAATGGTACAACTTATTCTAAGTGGAGGCTAGCAAATGTTTAAATACAATCGTGACGTTAATTTCTGGTGCTTTTACTGAATGGAAGGCAAGAATACCAAGCGCCTTCTTCACTACTCTATCTACATGTGATGCACTTTCAACAAAGCATGGGTGGTCTCCCTATACACCTACACTGCTAAGGTGCTTGCCTTTTAGATCCAACCAGAATTTGACTTTCCTAAAAGCATCAGCTCCCACTTGTCTGCCTTTAATTCCATCTGCTTTCACTGCTTCTCACAACTCTCCAGTTTATCTTTGTCTCGCTGTATTCTTCTCACTTCTGCCATCATGAAGAAGGTACAGGAGCCTCAGGACTCGCACCACCATGTTCAGGAACAGTTATTACCCCTCAGCCATCAGGCTCTTGAACCAAAGGGGATAACTTCACTCAATTTCCCTTGCTCCATCACTAACCTGTTCCCACAACCTATGGACTCACTTTCAAGGACTCTTCACCTCATATTCTTGATAGTTATTGCTTATTTATTTGTTATTTTTTTTCTTTTGTACTTGCACAATTTGTTGTCATTTGCACTTTAATTGTTTGTCCGTCCTGCTGGGTTTGCTCTTTCAATGATTCTATTATGCTTCCTGGATTTACTGTGTATGTCTGCAAGAAAATGAATCTCAGGGTGAGATACATGTACTTCGAGAATAAATTTACTTTGAACTTAGACAACCTTTGTTGTCATCTATGACTCCACCAATTGTTATGTCTTCTGCAGACTTGCTAATCATACCACCTACATTGTCATCCAAATAATTTACACATATTACAAACAACAGAATACTTGATGCAGACTTTCAGTCAGCAAAACACTAATCACCACTGCCTTCTGTCTCCTATCACTAAATTACCCCCTCTGTGATCTCTGCTGGTTTCCTGCTCTTTGACCATGTGCTCATCCAGACTTGCCATCTATTACCTGCCAGCTTGTACTCCTTCCCCTCCCCGTACCTTCTTATCCTGACTTCTTCCCCTTTCCTTTCCCGTCCTGATCAGCCCAAAATATTAAGAAAAGAACAACTGCAGACACTGGAAACCTAAAATAAAGATAGGTGCTGCCTGACTTACTGAGTGCCTCCAGCCCTTTGTGTGTGACACTCGAGATTTCCAGCAACTGCAGAGTCTCTTAGAGTCATAGGATCATAGAAACTACGGCACATAAACAGACCCTTCGGCCTATCTAGTCTATGGTAAACCATTAATCTGCCTACTCCCATCAGTCTGCACCAGGACCATAGGCCTCCATACCCCTCTCATCCTCGTACCTACCCAAATATCTCTGAAATGTTGAAATTGAATCTGCCTCCACCACTTGTGCTGGCAGCTCATTAAGCACTCTTACCACGCTGAGTGAAGAACTTCCCCCTCATGTTCCCATTAAACATTTCACCTTTCACCCTTAACCCATGACCTCAAGTTGCAGTCTCACCCAACCTCAGTGGAAAAAGCCTGCTTGCATTTACCCTATCTATATGCCTCATAAGTTTGTATACCTCTTCAAATGTCCCTTTGATCTTAAACATTCTAGGAAGTAAGGTCCTAATCTATTCATCCTTTCCCGATAACTCAGCTCCTCAAGTCACTGCAACATCGTTGTAAGTCTTTTCTGCACTCTTCCCAACTTATTTACATCTTTCCTGTACGCAGGTGACCAAAACTACACACAGTACTCAAAATTAGGTCTCACCAACATCTTATACAAGTTCAACATAACATCCTAACTCCTGTATTCAATACATTGATATATGAAGGCTAATGTGCATACAGATTTCTTTACAATCCTTTCCACTGTACCTGTGACAAATTATGGATCTGTATTCCCAGATCCCTCTATTCGACTGCACTCCTCAGTGCCCTATTGCTCTTTGTGTAAGGCCTACCTTGTTTGGTCCTCCCAAATGCAACACCTTACACTTGTCTGCATTAAATTCCAACTGCCATTTTTCAGCGTAGTCTTCTTCACTGTCTACTACACCCCTATTCTTGGTGTCATCTGCAAATTTGCCAATCCAGTCTATTGCATTACCATCGAGATCATTGGTATAGATGACAAACAACAATGGACCCAGCACCAGTCTCTGTGGTACAGCACTAGTCACAGGCCTCCAGTCAGAGAGGCAACCATCTACAACCATTCTCTGGCTTCTTGTGCAAAACCATTGTCTTAGTCCAATTTATCACCTCATTTTGAATGCCAAGTGACTGAAACATCTTGACCAAACTCCCATGCGAGACCTTTTCAAAGGCCTTGTTAAGGTCCACGTAGACAACATCCACTGCCTTTTCTTCATTAACTTTCTTGGTAACTTCCTTGAGAAACCCTATAAAATTGGTTAGACATGACTTACCATGCACAAAGCCACAATGGCTACTGCTGATCAGTCCATGTTTACAGAAGAACTTGTATATTACCATCCAATAACTTTCCCACTACTGATGTCAGGCTCACCAGCCTATAATTTCCTGGCTTATTCTTAGAGATGCTCTTAGATCAACATTAAATGACCTCTAATCTTCTAGCACCTCACCTGTGGCTAATGATATTTTAAGCATCTCTGCTAGGACCCCTGCAATTTTTACACTAGCCTCCTACAGGGTGCAAGGGAAAACCTTGTCAGGCCCTGGGTATTTGTCAAGATAGGAAACACCTCTTCCTCCTCTGTAATCTGTATAGTGTCCATGACCTTGCTGATTCATTTCCTCACACCTATATTCTCTGTGTCCATCTCCCAAGTAAAGACAGATACAAAAAATTCATTTAAGATCTCCCCTTCTCTTTTGACTCCATGCATGGATCACCATTCTGATCTTCCAGAGGATCAATTTTGTCCTTTCCTTTCCTCCTGCTCTTACTATATTTTTAGCAGTCACTAGGATTCTTCTTCAGGTTGTTTGCTAGAACAACCTCATGGCTTCTTTTAGCCCTTCTGATCTCCTTCTCAAGTGTTCTCTTGCTTTTCTTATACTCTTCAAGTAGCTCCTTTATTACTGTCTGTCTATACCTGCTAAGCATCTCCTCCTTTTTCTTAACCAGGACCTCAATATCTTATGAAAAGCAAGGTTTCATAAACTCATTATCATTTATTCTGACAGGAACATACAAACTCCGTACTCTGAAAATTTCACTTTTGAAGGCCTCCCATTTACCAAGTATACTTTTGCTAGAAAACAACCTGTCCCAATCCACGCTTGCCAGATCCCTTTTGATACCATCAAAATTGGTCTTTCTCCAATTTAGTTTAAGATTGTACTGGTGATGCCCAATGACTACTTTTTGGTGATGAAAAACCAAAGAAAACTACTACAAACCTTATTGATAACACTTTACCAAGAACGATCAATGCCAGCAACGGAGAGGCAAGTGGTGGTGGTGGTGGTGGTGGAGGCGATGGGCTGGGGAGCAGGCGAGAAACGTTGGAGGAAAGTGGAGGCAAGCAGTAGCAGAGTCAGAGACACAGGAAAGGCACGGTTGAAGCAAGCAAAGGTGGAGGTGGAGTCAAAGCAGAGTCAAGCCAGAATCGTGGTGTCTCCAAGACCAAGGAAAGTCTCAAAGTCTAATTGATTTAAGTGCTAGGCTGACTTGGAAAGGTCAGGTACGGCCAGAATGGTGGCGGCGAAGTTCAAGCATCAGAGTGGTCTAGAGTGAAGATTGAGCCGATGTTAGGATGATTTAAGTACTAGACGATTGAAAAGGTCAGGGTGTTGGGACCGAACACAAGGTGAGGACCGGCTCTGCCCACGACTCCACGATGTTTACTTAGCTCTGCGCTGAGCTCAGGCTGTGGCCTGCTCCGGATGCAGCGATGCCAACCTTCGTGTCTTTCATAAAATTTCAGTTCTGAAGCTGTTCTCTTGTTTTTATTGAGCACACGATTTTTTTTTGTCTCTCTACACATTGGGCATTTGACAATCTTCTTTTATTCTGGGCTCCTTTGAGGTTTCTTTGTGTACGGGTTTTTTTTTGGTATGTTATGTTAATCTTTTAAATTGCTGCATATGTGGATTAAAATGGCTTCTATGTTATGTTAAATGCTGAGAAAGTCTCTAGCTGGACATTCACTTGGGTTAATACAGACAGCTGGTGCTATTAGCCAATGGCTGTTCATGTTATCGTTTCTTTGGGTGATAATGCTGTCTCATATGACTGGGAACGGGAGTTTTTGGCGGGGAGTCGGAGGAGAGACGGGGAGGACGGCGGACGTGTGAAAAGGCTCCGGTCGGTCACTCCCAGTGGTCCCGAGCCGCGAGTCGACGGGGTCCGGGCAGTCCCGAGCCGGGAGTCGACAGGGTCCGGGTGGTCCCCAGCCGCGAGTCGGCGGGGTCTGGGTGGTCCAGAGCCGCAAGTTGACGGGGTCCGGGTGGTCCAGAGCCGCAAGTTGACGGGGTCTGGGTGGTCCCGAGCCGCGAGTCGACAGGGTCCAGGTGGTTGCCAGGAATTTCTGAGCTCCAACGGTTGCGCACGAAGAACTTGGAATTTGATAAGTCTGGCACCTTTTTTTCCCCATTACTCCCTTTTCTGTATCAAACTTACATTAATTTCATAGACTTAGTAATATCTATAAAGTGTACTTGGTAAACGTACTGTGTGTGCTGGCTGATGATTGATGTTTGCGATTGATTCGGGTGGCAGTGGTACAGCAACCGACCCAGCGGGAAGCGTCCAGGCCGGTGCCGGGCGGGATTTCCCCGAGACATATAGGAGCCAATATAGCTGAGCGTTACATTAGTTTTGTGGCTGCCTGCAAGGAGACAAATCTCAAGGTTGTGTAATATATACATATTTTGATAATGTACTTTGAATTTTCAACTTTTAGAACTTTGAATTTAGCATCTCAACCTGAGGACCAGACCTATCCTCTTCCATAATTACCTTGAAACTAATGACATTATGATCACTAGATGCATAGTGTTCCTGACACAAACTTCTGTCACCTGCCCTGTCTCTGTCCCTAGTAGGAGATCTAGCATCGCACTCTCTCTAGTTGGGACTTCTATGCACTGATTAAGGAAAGTTTTATGAACACATTTGAGAAACACTTTCCCATCTAGTCCTTTTACGGTTTGGGAGTCCCTGTTAATATGTGGAAAGTTAAAATCACTTAATATTACAACCTTGTGTTTCTTGCAACAGTCTGTGATCTCTCTACAAATGTGCTCCTCTAAATCCCATGGACTATTGGGCGATCTATAATAGGATCCCATTAATGTGGTCATACATTTCTTATTCCTCATTTCTACCCAACACCTCATTAGACAAGCTCTCCAGTCTGTCCTGACTGAGCACTGTTGTGACATTTTCCCTGACTAGTAATGTCACTCTTCCTCATTTAATCCCTCCCACTCTATCACAGCTAAAGCAACAGAACCCCAGAGCACTGAGCTGCCAGTCCTGTCCCTCCTGCAATCATCTCACTAATGACTACAATATCATAATTTCACATGCTGATCCGCATCCTAAGCTCATCTGCCTTTCCTGCAATAGTGCTTGCATTGAAGTTCATGCAGCTCCCAACATTAGTCCCACCATGCTCAACCTTCTGATTCCTGACCTTGTGTGTAGGCTTAACAGCAT
Organism: Mobula hypostoma; assembly: GCF_963921235.1. Classification (NCBI taxonomy): domain Eukaryota; kingdom Metazoa; phylum Chordata; class Chondrichthyes; order Myliobatiformes; family Myliobatidae; genus Mobula; species Mobula hypostoma. The sequence continues at coordinate 57,931,132 of NC_086111.1, read as the reverse complement.
CTTTCTCCGCAATCACTCAAGGCAAATCAAGTCAAATATATTGTCATTTAACTCTATACATGTATACTGTCAAACAAGACAATGTTTCTCCAAACCTGTGTGTAAAGCACAGTAGTACACATAACACAGTAACACTTAGGAAAGTTAAGATAAAATTTCCAGATGAATTACACATAAATGAATGAAGTAAAGTGTATAAGTTAAATATTGTAAGGTACAGAAAAGATTAACTGGTGACATTTCGAATGTGATGCAGCAGGGAGTTCAGAAGCCCAGTGGCCTGAGGGAAGAAATAGCTTTTCATCCTGACGGTTCTTGTTTTTTGCATCAGAGTTTCCTGCCTGATGGTAGGACTCTCACTAGACGAGCTCTCCAGTCTGTCCAGACTAAGCACTGCTGTAACTTTTCCCTCCACTATCTGTTCTGGTGCTTTGGTTCCCATCCCCCTACAACTCTAGTTTAAACCCTCCCATGCAGCACTGGCAATCTATCCCATTAGGATATTAGTCCCCCTCTAGTTCAGGTGCAAATTGTCCCTTCTATAGAGGTCCCACCTTCCCTGCAAGAGAGCCCAATGATCCAAAAATCTGACTCACTCCTGCACCAACTGCTTAGCTACATATTAAACTGTATGATCTTCTTATTTCTTGCCTCACTAGCATGTGGCATAGGTAGCAATCCTGAGATCACAATCCTGAAGATCTTGCCTTTTGACTTAGCACGTAACTCCCTAAACTCACTTTGCAGGGCCTCGTCACGCATCCTACTCATCTCATTGGAACCAACATTGGCCACAACTTCTGGAACTGTATTCTTTAGCATGTATAAAATTGAGAGGAGTTTTGATAGAGATATACAAAATTATTAGGTGTATAGATAGGGAAATGCTTTTTCCACTGAGGTTGGGTGGGGCTACAGCCAAAAGTCATGGGTTAAGAGTGAAAGGTGAAAAATTTAAGGGGATCATGAGGGGAAACTTTTACACTGAGAGGGTTGTGAGAGTGTGGAATGAACTGCCTGCACAAGTGTTGCATGCAAGCTCGGTTTCAACATTTAAGAGAAGTTTGGATGGGTACTTGGATAGTAGGAATACGGAGGACTATGGTTCCGGGACAGACCAATGGGAGTAGGCAGTTTAAGTGGACTAGATGGGCCAAAGGGCCTGTTTCTGTGTGGTACTTCTCTATGAGTGTATAACTATGGAAAGGTTAAAGCTTTATTCCCTGAAGTTTCAGAGAACGAGGGGAGATCTGAAAGAAGTATACAAAATTATAAAGGGTAAATTTTTGCAGGCATTTTCCCCTGAGGTTGAGCAAGATTAGAGCTGAAGGTCATAGTTTAGAATAAAAGGTGAAAAATTTAAGGGGAACTTCTTTCAGAGGGTAGTGCTAGTGTGGAACAAGTTGCCACCGGAAGTTGTAGATGTGGGTTTTACTTCAACACTTAAGATAATTTTGGATAAATACATGGATGAGAAGGGTACGGAGGGCTATGGTCCAGAGGCAGGTAGATGGGATTAGACAGATAAACAGGCAACACAACCTAGATGGGCCGAAGATCCTGTTTCTGTGCTGTAGTGATCTATGACTATTAAAAATGCTGGAAATCAAAAACTGCCATGCCTAAAACACAAGAAACGTGAAAAAAACAATCAGAAACTATCAACAACACCAATTAATCCAAAAATCTAATTAATTAACTAATTAATTGCAGTCATGGTCTCTTGTGATGGTTCTAAATTCAAACGAAGACCTTAAACCCTATCGGATATAAATAGCCATGGGTATTTTCACTAAAGGGAGGTTGTACTGCAATTATCCAATCTTGAAAGATTAGTTTACTTCCCTGTTTATTCTCCATGGTGCGTTTAGCTGCCAATACCCACTATTTGACTGGGAGGTCCCCCTCCCTGCCAAGATGTTTCCAGCCAACAAAGTAGTTTAAAACACAGTTCATTTATTTTCAATGATACACATTTAAATCCAACAGCATTCTTAAAACACATTTAAGACTCACAGAGGATTTCTACCTTAAACATATCCAAATTTCAAACCATTTCTAAAATACAAAGGATTTTGTAGGTACAGTTCCTATAAACTAAATAACGTATCAACGATGTAGATGAATGAATTGTTGTCGCAAAAATTGAAGCCAGAGGAATGGATTCTAGTCACCCCATCTTTCTTCTTGATGTTCTTTAACCATTCCCATTAAACCTGAACTGATCACCATATCTATACAGTTTCTTTGCCGCTTGGGTAACTTCACATGTACGTGATATTTCCTCAGATACCCTTTTTACACAAATCGTCTACAAGTTTCTTAGAGGTACAGATCCCACCTACCCAAAATTAATGCTGTAAAGCTAACTTCTCTGAGTCCACTAAACTCTCAGTTTAGTAATAGATGAGTTAATGATGTGCCAAATATTTGTCTCCATCTGGTCAGTGTTATTTGGTTTGAAACAAGCCAAATTAAATACCCATTGTCTTATACTGCACCTCTTGAGAAGCAATAAACCACATGCAGTGACCTAACATCCTGCTTTCTCCCCCCACAGACAATGCATCTGCTATTTACGGAGCTTATTTGAGAAGCTGTGTTTCCAAACCTCAAAATGATTACTGTTAGTCACTTATATTTTAAGAACTGCAGACTGGCTCCCATTTACACCCAAAAGCTAAATGATGATGGTAGTTGGAATTTAACCAACAACTGTTTGAAATTTACAAGTGGCAGCTGCTGTGTTCAGAACGCTGAGCTTGGCAAAAAGAAGAGCCCCCCCCCCACCCCTGTGGCTCAGGAAGTGAATATCCATTATACTCTCACAGATGCTCCCTTCTATTTAAAATAGATGGAACAGGTGTAGTGGTGGTGGTTGGCATCCATCTGTCTTGAAGGACAATGGATGATCATGAGCGTCATCACAAGCCTGGGTGAAAGGTATAGAGATCTTGAGATGCCCAGTCGTCAAGATACCCCTCTCGGCCTCACCAGTGTGGTCCAAAGGAAAGCTTATGAAGCAACATTTGGCATCAACTGGAACAGGTGCATTTTAGGTTTCATAGTTGCTTCCCCAGAGAAAGTGCTGAAAATTGCCACAGCTTTAAATTCCTCCATTCCAAACTATACATTGGCCAAAGGCTGGCGAGGAATCACCATGAGGATCAGGAACTCTAAACTTGTTTCTGCATAAACAAGTGCTTCAATCTTGCTAGTGAAACATTCCATCCAAAAATTTGAGGTCTGTGTATTATTACTGTTGCTTTAAATTCGCAAAGAATTATTGATTGCCATTTATAACCTCTAACTGGCAATGCATTTACTTATAATTTCATTTCTAATTTTAGATGTGCTTTATTTCACTTGGGAAGTTACTCTACATCTGAAAGGTATTGATTTTGTGGCATGGAATGTGAAAACAAACTTGAAAAAAAATAATTGGTTTGTGATGTATGGCCTAAAAGAATATTGGACTTCTTAGAGATATGCATTATCACTTAATTATTTTCAATATTGAAATAGAGGAAACTCATTGGTGTTTTATTAATAAGAAAACATTTTTGTGTGGAATGTATGCTCCAAGCTTTTGCCAATATAACACTTTAAACTTCAATTAAGGTTTCAATTTGTGTAACATTTTCATTTACTTTTTATGTTTTCACTTGTATTTTAAAATTTAGTGATATATTACTCACCCAACATGTTCCTCAAAATTGTCTGAATAGTTCTGATGGGATAAGGTTGTGCCCTAGAGAAATTTCCACAGAGCTATGGAATATATTTCTATTATTTTCAGTGCTGATCTGAATCGTGAGAAATTGTAGTGAATGAATCAAATTAGCTCTAGGGCTGCAATAAATCAGAACAAAAGGTCCCCAAGTGCCAACTCTATTCCTTCAATGGTTGACTGCTTCCCTTCTTGCTCTTTGTCGGGATATGGCTTTGAGTGTGCTGGATCCCTCTATGATGTGACCCAAAAGACTACCCTTTGCATCTGAGTCAGTGAGTGCTTTCAACTTAATGCACTGTAGAAGACTAGAAATCTGAACCAAAGCAGCTCCTGTCCTTGCAGTGGGACACACTGGTGACCTTCCAATAGAGGTTGTTGGGGGATAAGTCAGAGTGACAATCCTTTGCTCTTCCCAAGCCTAGGTGCTGAAATCCATTGCCTCAACCTTCCTGATCCTATTCAAATATACGATGTCACTGTAGGTAAAGGTAGAACTCTTGCAATAATTTCAGTAAACTTTGAGCAGGCTATGCAATGGATATTAAATTGATTAGGGGTCAGAAACTGTTTACTCTTGCATTGTTTTTCTGACTAGATTTTTGAAAATACCGGAAAAGGTTTTCCACGGAAAATATACTGTATCTGTGAATTAGTAATAATAATAATAATAATCACACCTTGTTTGGCAAAACTTTACTTTGATGTTTCCAAGTGTTTCACACAATAAAGAGAACAATATTATAGTTGAATGATTGAGAAGGACATTATAACTGGATAATTCTGGGAGAGGGACAGTGAAACTTTAAAACATATAATTATTAAAAAAGCAGGAGACATTACTTTTCTTTGTAGGTTTAAAGTGGATAAATCCTCAAGGCCTGATGAGCTGTATTCCAGACTGCTATGACAGCCATGAGAGGAGTTTGCTGAGTCTCTGACAGAGATTTTTAAATCTTTGCAGGGCACAGTTGAGATGCTGGTTAATTGGAGGACACCAAATGTGGTATTTTTTAAAAATTCTAATAGCAGTGGTAGGGAAATTATTGGGAAGTATTCTGAGGGGAAATATTAATCTGCACTCGTAAAGGGAGGAATTAATGAAGGATTGTCTACGTGGTTTTGTTAGTGGGAATAATGCTTGACCAATTTGTGAAAAGGTAACAAAATATTTTGATGAGGAAAATGTGGCTGATATTGTGTACATGCATTTCAGTAAGATCTTTGACAAGATTGGACACAAGAGACTAGGCAAATTAGACAATTGCACATGGTTTAACTAAATATTCAATAAAAAATCAATACAATTTCACTCTATTTTTAATGTCTGATCATGTGAATATCCACCATACAGAAGAGAAAGAGTCATGTACTCTATGTCTGTTCAATGCATAACTAAGGCATGAATTTATACTTTACCTTATGACATCTCCCATTAATATCTCCAAGACTCTTACTTATATTGAATTAAACTACAGTATTGATTCAAGGTAGCCAGAAGGTTTGTGTGTTGTACATTTGCTCTGGAACAAATGTATTACATCATCTGGTTCATAGGAATGGTAAGCACTGCATTATCAAAGGTATTGACTTTCGCTTGTGCCACCATTGAGCCATTCAGGAGATATAATTACTTCAATGTGCATGACATTTCTGCTCTCCCAAACTCAGATGAGGACAATACTGTAATCCAAAAGGCAATCAAATCAGGCTCCTAAACACAAGAGATGCTGCAGATGCTGAAAATCCAGATTAACACACACAAATTTCTCGAGGAATTTAGCAGGTCAGGCAGCATCTATGGAAATGAATAATCAATTGGCGTTTCAGGCCGAGACCCTTCTTCAGAGAGGGCAAAGATGCCAGAGTAAATAGTGGGGGGAGGGAAAGGAGTTCTAGCTAGAAGATGATGGGTGGGAAAGATAAAGGGCTGGAAAAGAAGAATCTGAGAGGAGAGTGGACTATGGGAGAAAGTGAAGAAGGAGGGGCACCAGGGGGAGGTGATAGGGAGGTGAGGAGAAGAGTAAGAGAACAGAGTGGGGAATAGAAGAAGAGAGAAGCAAGAGGAAAAAACATTTTTTTTACTAGAACTGGAAATCAATGTTCATGCCATTAGATTGGAGGCTATCCAGAGGCGCTGCTCCTCGATGCTGAAAGTGACCCCATTGTGACAAAACAGGAGGCCATGAACCAACATGTCGGAAAGGGAATGGGAATAAGAATTATAATGGTTTGCCACCAGGAAATTCCACATTTGGCAGATGGAGCAGTGGTGCTCAACAAAGCAATCCCCCAATTCACGTCAGGTCTAATAGAAACAGGTTGATGACCAAGAACTTCAAGATACTTGTGGCAATATCAAGTTTGCCTGAAGTTTATGTCTACTGTGGAACACAAACGAGTCTTAAATCTTGCATACAGCTTTGTTCGGATTCTGCTGTCCATCCAACTCAGCATGAAAATGGTGGGCACTGAGAGTTGCACATTTTGATCCAACCACAGAGCTGCACATGAAGACTGACAGCATCAGAATGTATTCCCACATAGGAAGGAACATTGAGCACTCCAGTGCTCGGACTGGTCCCAGCATGACCCTCATTGCCCACCGTTGGCAGTGGCTTCATGGATGTCAATAGCAACCCATCAAGCAGATGACTATTTTTCTATTGTCCTGCCTTGGTCACAAGAAGAGGTCCTGCAATGTATAAGTCTGCTGTCTCCCAGCATGAAGATAGCAATTGCAGCTCCAAGTTAATTTTTCAGCCATGGTAATTACTTAGCTGTTGCTTTCCAGGATTTGCTAGAGGAAATGCCAGGTAGAATAGTTAGACTTATTCCTTCTGGAGATGATAATCCTCAGTCACTTGCAATGATCATTGCCACCATTATTTTGGCATTTTATTGATCAGTATTGTCCTGATCCCTTACTCAGAAGAGTGTGGTTGTAAGAGGAACCAGGGAGATAAAGTGCACTCTGACAGCACATCCCAAGAGAACATTTCCTTCTTTTTCTTACCTTCATAGACCTTGATAGAATGGACATGGAGATGTTGTTTTCAGTAGTGAGAGAGCCTAGGACCAGAGGGTACTGCCTCAGAATAAAAAGACGTCCCTTTAGAAAAGAGATGAGGAGAAGTTTCTTTATCCAGAGGGTGGTGAATCGGTGAAATTCATTGCCTCAGACAGCTGTGGAGGCCAAGTCATTTGGTATATTCCAGAAGAGGCTGATAGGTTCTCGATAGTAAGAGTATCCAAGATAATGGGGAGAAGGCAGGAGAATGGGGTTGAGAGGGAAGAATAAATCAACTATGATGGAATGGTGAAGTAGATGATGTGGTGAAAGATCTAACTTTGCTCCTGTGTCATGTGGTCTTATGATCTTCATCCTCCTCCAGGTAGCAGATAAGGCCTCTGCCTCTTCTATGGTGAGTTTGTGGAGGATACAGCAGAGCATTTCCTGAACAAGCCATGTCAAATGTTAGAGTGGATTTCTTTTTGGGTAGATGATTTGTTTACACTTAAATGACTTTGGCCACCAGACTTCTATTTTAACTGTTTGACAAAGGACTGTGGATTGAGTCCACCACAATGGGCTTCCTAAAAGGTGTGAATACCAGATGCTTCTGGTAGTTTGACCTGATACTGTAGTTTCAAAGGCAGTATCACCTATACATTATAAATATTAATTGTATTAATTGTCTTCTATGTTAGCACGGGAAAAGCCAAATAAATGTATCGTAGACTTAACTTACATTCCTAAAGGCTGTAGATACCAACCCAGACATGTTGGCATTGGGAGGAAAGGATGGTGTGAGATTTTGTATGTAGTTTTAATAGGAAGCATTGTCTATGCATTGTCTGTAACTTTTTAAGTAGCGATTGCCTTTGTGTTTAGCATATAAATATCGAGCCCGCATTTAGCTAGCAGACCTTTCTGCGGAAAGCGTCTCCATCCGTAAGATGCCTGCTGTAGCTTGTTTTATCGAATAAAGAAGTTGCTTTGTATCTACCAGTGACTCTGTCTCTCCAGTGATTTCATCCATGCTACAACACCAAGGAGAAAAAGAGCTCAGAGGTTTCTTGTTTTCCCACGGCTCCACTGTAATTTTGTTCTCCAGATACCGCAGAGTGAAAAGTGGTGGATCCAGGCACCAGGTCTTTCTCCAAGAGCAGCAGAACAGTAGCTGAAATACGATGGATACGAAGCAAATCATGTGAACCTTACATGCCTTTAATCATGATTTTCTTGCGTCACAACAGAAGAAAGACTGTTCTGTCGTGACACAGCTTGGAGATCTAACACGGAACCTGTACTGGCACTGGGGTGTTGTCTATCACTCCCTAGACCTGCAGGCAGCCTGCACTGACGGCACGTGTATGCTTATTCACTGCTTGCTGCCCTCAACCCAGGGAGAAGAGGGTGAATCTTCCCCTGATTAATCCTTCGTGATAAGGGGCAAGATGTGACAGTTATCACCTGCTGTCAGGATTAATGTAAAGGCTCTTAGGGCCACCATGTTTCACTTCCACCTGGAGACATTTTACATTTCCGTCTGCCTTCTGAAGTAGAAAGCTGGCCCTTCTCCTCCTATATCTGGTCAAGTAGGAGGCCCACCAGACCCATTGCCACAGCTCCTGTATTTTACCAAAAGTACAACAGCCTTTACCTCATTGTGGGAGAACTCTCTGCAGTGTTGTCACCCCTGAGTGCAGCCTTACAGAGTACGTTGAGAGCTCAATTTCCAATGACTTGTACGCAGTCAAGAAACCTTTAAATCACTTGCCAGTTCTAGCCTTACACCTCTATCTTACCTCTTTATACTGGCTGTCTCCCCGGTATACTCTTAGATCGGACACAGGATCCCAACCTGAAACTTTGCTTCCACAGAAGCCTTTCTGATGCAGGCAGCAGTGCGATCCGCACCAAGTCCAGCTTCTTCACTTTCTCTGCAAATGTGCATCTCGCTGATGGTGGAGACATACAGTACCTTAAGTTCCTTATGTCCAGCAAGATCTTACGATTGTAAAAAATTACGTTTAAAAATACGATGGCATAATAACACCTTTGGTTTACCCCATAGAAACCACTGCGAATGACCTTCTCACCAGAACTTTGGATACATTTGTATATTGTGCGGCCTAGGAATTTTTTTGCATTTAAATATAATTCTGCTGAATATTGAATATGAATGTCACATGTGCAAAGATATTGATTGTATAGTGAAACATTAGATAATACTTCTTCCTTATTTTCTTCTTCACTTACCCTCTTTAAACTGACATACTGAACTAATATCGGTGATTAGCGGTTAACCAATTGTACAATTAACCATATATCAACCCAATCCCATATTGCTAATAGTCTAACAGGTTCGCCGAGAGGCTTGGCTAATTTAGCTTCTGGTATTCCCTATTTTGATGGAAAGTTCTATGCCTGTACTCTAGAGAGGAAATAACAGATTTGTATCCTGCCAATCTCTGGCACAACATGAAGATGTCCAAGAATGAGCCAAGCAATATTAATATCAACCATGTATGAAAGACACCTTGCAGCACATTATAAATACAGGAAACTGCATGCCTTTGACAGAAATATTGACATGATATTCTCATTAATAATTCTCAGTGCCAGAACTAGATTATACCTTCATTGAATCCGTGCTACATAACATTTCAAATGTTCACTTAGAACAATCGTTAGAAATTAAGATGGTACAGTAAATTATTTTGAATGTTTAATACAAAATTCTTGGAATAGTAACTTCAAATCTATGTACTGTACTTTGCTGCCCATCTTATTAATTTTATGCAAACTAAAACATTGTAAATGTTTAATAAGAGATCTGTTTAACTGGTGACATGGGTAAGGATAATTCAATGTGATACTTACAAAGTGTAAGATGAGCAATGTTTTAATTTGATTGCATGTGTGCTTAGTGCCCTGCTCTACCTCCTTTACACTAATGACTGCGTGGTTAAGTACTGCTCGAATGCCATGTTCAAGATTGTTGTTGACACCACTGTCATAAGCTGAATCAAAGGTACAGTTATTATCAAAGTTAATAAGTACAGTTATTATCAAAGAATGTATAAGTTATAAAACCTTGAGCTTTGTTTGCTTAAAGGTAACCACAAAGCAAGAAACCTACAAAAACACAATTAAAGAAAAAAAAGATCAACACTCAATATGCAAGAGAAAGGAATAAAAAACACAAATCATGCAAACAATTAAAGTAAACAACAACATCCCGAACCAAATTGAGGCAGATGGAAAATCTGGCTGAATGGTGCCATAACAACAACCTCCTACTCAATGAAGGCGGGACCAAGGAGCTGATTATTGACTTCAGGTGGATCAGAGCTGAGGTTCATAAGCCAGTCCTCATCAGAGGACAAGACGCCGAGGGTTCCTTGTTGTTATCATTTCGGAGGATTTGTTCTGGATCCAGAACATTAGGGCAATTATGAAGAAAGCATGGTACTGCCTGTATCTCCTCAGGAATTAGCGAAGATTTGATGGCATCTAAAACTCTGACAAAGTTCTATAAATCTGCAATGGAGAGTATATTGACTGGCTGCACCACAGCTTGGTATGGAAACACCAATGTCCTTGAACAGAAAATCCTACAAGAAGTGATGGATACGGCCCAGTCCATCACAGGTAAAGCCCTCCCATCATCGAACACATCTCCATGAAGCATAGGCACAGAAAAACAGCATCCATCACCAAAGACCACCACCACCCAGGTCATGCTCTCTTCTCACTATGGCCATCAGCAAGAAGGTACAAGAGCCTCAGGACTCACTCCAGCAGGTTCAGGAATAGTTAATACCCCTCATCCATCAGGCTCTTGAACTAAAGCAGATGACTTCACTCAACTTCACTTTCCCTGTTATTGAAATGTTCCCACAGCCCATGGATTCACTTTCAAGGACTCTTCATCTCATGTTCTTGATGTTTATTGCTTACTTTTTTATTATCATCATCTTTTCCATCTGTATTTGCACAGCTTATTGTCTTTTGCACACTGGTTGAATGCCCAATTTGGTATGGTCTTTCATTGATTCTATTATGGTTATTAGTCTCATATACATTTATTGAGCATGCCCACAAGAAAATGAGAGTCAGGGTTCAAAATGGTGACATATATGTATTTTGATAATAAATTTACTTTGAATTTTAAACATGGAATGGAGATTGCCAGTAATCCTACTAGCCTGAATGTATCCCTTACCAACTTCTCCTAAATATGACGAATGCAAAGTGCGTCCTGTTTTCAATGTTTCTACCTGCTCATGATTGGACAACAATCCAAAGAATATCTAAAGCAGTCTTTACTTATATTAAACATAGACCTGATTTTTTTCCATTGGTCAATGATTTGGAGCCCCAATTATACTAATTCTCCTTTCACTTAAAGTTAACTAAGCACAACTTCAAAATATTTCAATATGAATCCTACCAAAAAAATAATGTTTTCCTATCAACCAAGTGTAAACAACATTGGATAGCATAAATAACATTTTCTAAGTGCTTGAGAAATATAATTTCTCAATGTTTCCTCTGGACATTTAAAGTACTCCTTATTTTCTTTAAGAATATATTACTTATAACACAATGACACTGAAATGACAGTGTAGTCATTTAAAGAAAAATGTCTTCTAATATTCAAGGGAACTTTCTAAAAATTGCATTTTGGTTGACTATCCTATTCACCTTTAATACTAACCTGTGCTCACCATGGTTTTGTGTTAGATTTCTCTCATTGAATTGCAGGATTTGAAGTGTGAGACCTTTTCTGGGCAATCCCACTGAGGAGAGACCAATAAGGAAAATCTACTGATGATCCACAATCAACTACACTCTTTCAGGAGTGAGGAGCTTGAGAGGGAAGTCTGGTTCATTAATAGGAACCCCTTTGGTTCTTGGATGTGGAAAATCAACAACTCTGAATAATAATGTAGTGTGTAATGCCACTCACTGAGTTAAAGAGGATGAAATTATCTATATGTGAATACAGTGATGTTGTGGCGAGCACCAGATTGGAGAAGTGACTGAAAACAACTGTGGCTTCTGGTGTGAGGAAGTTGAGAGACTGCAGTTCAATAGATAGAGCAGTCCAAGTACAAAAACCTGGTATCAGTCTTTTGCAGTGTTTCATAAAGCTTAATGATAGCTAACATGGAAAACTTGAGTTTGCAAAGATAATGGTTTTCAGAGAGATGATGTGTTGACTCCAAATACTGAGTGGAATGAGTCACATTGTGAACGGAATGCTTGTATCTCTTGATCTGGTCCCCAATCCACCCCGAATGATCAGGCATTGCTGTAACAAGCTTCCAGTGATGGGTTGCTGTCAATGGTGTTACCATTGAAGCATTATTAAATGAGTATGCTAGCAATTAAGTGTTGGATATACCTCTCCCTGATATTGCAAGCACAGCCCTGTGGTCTTTGAGTACTCTGTGGTGTGCTCTGAGGCTGCCCACTCAGTCTCTTGATGACAGATGATTGCTCCGTTGAGTAACAGGAAAAAAAATCTAAAAAAGGTGGTACAATATGTTTGCAATTGTACTCTGATGCTTCAACAGCAGCAGTGAGTTAAATCCTCAGACTCCAATGCATTGTGTAAGAGCAGAAGTGAGTGTTGGACTCTTGGTGACAACATTTGGTATACTTCTTGCAGCAGGAAAATATTAGGTCTGCTAATATAAGAATCACATCGACATGCCTGGCCCAAATTCCTGATCGGCATTATTTCATTCAGAAATAGTCAGTACTGCAATGTTATTCCACCTTACCTGAACTTATGCAGAATTTATTGGGTGACTAGTCCAGCTAGAAATTCTCGGTAATGCTCTGTACTCAGAACAAAAGTCAAACCATCAGAAACTGATGTTCTGATAACGGGCACTGCTTAATGAAATGTGGTTAATTAAAAGGAATCAAGTAGTATTTTTTCTAATTGAGCTGATTGAAGATGATGCAAAACATCACAGTTTTATCCTATACTGATATAAAGAGAAATCTTTTCAATTTATGTTATTAGTAATAAAGAACCACCTTGATGGCTAGCATGGGGTCTTAAAGAAATATACTTGCTTGTAGGAACACACACAAAATGCTGGAGGAAATCAGCAGGTCAGGCTGCATCTATGGAAAAGAGTAAACAGTTTTGGGCCTAGAACCTTCTTCAGGACTGGAAAGGAAGAGGTGAAGTCCTGAGGAAGGGCCTTGGCCTGAAACATCAACTGTTCACCCTTTTCCATAGATGCTGCCTGGCTGCTGAGTTCCTCCAGAATTTTGTGCGTATTGCTTTGGATCTCCAGCATCTGCAGATTTTCTTGTGTTTGCGATGCCAATCTGTAGCCTGCTTAGCACAGATCGCAGTAAAAACAGTACAATGTAGAGATTAGCTTCCAGCGGTAATCCGATTCCGCATGTCACTTCCAATCATTACATGGAGTGTGCCCATTGACATGTTACAGAATGGCTTGGCAACTGAGGGATTCAAGTTCGGTGGCCCAGAGGAAGAAAGCTGGCCTGTACCCAGAAGAGGAAAAGTAGCAGGGATTTCTCTCAGAGGACCAATAACCCATTGATTGCCATTTAACTCGCCAGCTGATGCTAATTAAGTTTACTGTTTTGTCAATGTTAGTTATTCTATTTATAACTCCTAGCAGAGAGCAGATAATTGGGAATGACCTACTTATTGCAGGGACTTCCAACACAATTGATTCTGGATGTTTCAAAAGGATTTTTGAAAACCGGCGGGAGATTATATGGATCAATTTATCAATTTTACTTTGTTATCTATCATTTATTTTTATTCCGGAAAATTTTCATCGAAGGAAGTATGTGCTGAGTCACTCTACCTCATTGGACACTGGGAGAGAGGAAGGACTTGATGACTGGACTCTATTTGAGGACTTAGTTGTTACAGAAGAGGAATCGAAGGATGGCATGGGACATTGTGCATTGGAGAAAGAGAGGGAGAAAGAAGGCTGAGGTACTGCTACTTTTCCTCTTCTGGGTACAGGAAAGCCTTTCTCCTCTGGGTCACTGAACCTGTACTCCTCAGTCCCCAAGCCATTCTGTAACATATCAACGGCCACACTCCATGTAATAATTAGAAGAGACATGCGGAATCAGATTACCACTAGAGGGCTAATTCTCCACATCATACTATTTTAGCATTTGCAGCAAGTTTAAACTGTGGTAGTTAGGATGTTCTTAGCTTGTCTGGGCTGGGTAAGGAAGAACATACCTTTCTCTCCTGTCTTTTGTTCCCATAGATTCAGTTAATATATGCTCTCAACCAACTACCAACATAACCTCAAGATTTTCAATATAATGGTAAATTATTCTACATATCTTGTTGCTATTTAAGCTAAACACTAGGTGGCGCTTGAAGTTTATCTACAAACTCAAGGTATGCTTTTTCCAATGTATACCTTATGTTCAACTGATTGACCCAGAGCTTCAAACGTGCCCCAATACAGATATATGGGTAAAGCTGCTTGAAAAAAATTAATGTCCTTATTTCAGTTCTCAGTGTAGGAATCACAGCTCTCCTCACCACAATCGTCCACCAGGATTGCCACTGACAATCCCGTTGGCAGCTGACCTTCAAGTATCTTGGCCATTGTCTTTGCATTCCACTAGAACGGACCACACTTTCTGCTCTTGCCCATTCTTACTCATGGAACACATTTTGTGTTGTGCACGCAATATTGAATGATGCATTATGGTATTTTCACATATGCCTGTTCATAGCATACCCTTTTGGAGACGTGCAGTTAACCTGCACAAAAACAGAACCTTCAGCTCAACTTGTCCATACTGACTAATTTGTCTTTCTGTGCTAGTCCATTAGAGCCATAACTAGTTCATAAAGTCATAGAAGGGTAGGTCAAATATATCAGGAGATGCTGACTAGGTGGTGCTCTTTGATGGCTTCCTACCCCTGAATTAAATAGGGCCAACTACATGCGGTAAGTTTGCACGAGCGGTATATTCTGATTAAATGTTTTCAGGTTGAATTGTACAGTGTTAGTCCGGCTGTGGCCTTTAATGAGGCTGAGGTGATTTGTGAATTAATATTTCATATGTTCTTCATCTATGCTGTTCTGCATTGCTGTTGTTTTACCTTATTCAGTCTCAATGTGCCATCTACTGATTTGGTTTGTTTATGAATAATACGCAAGACAAGCTTTTCACTGTATTTTGGTATCATGACAATAATAAACCAGTAGCAATACCAATCATCCCGGACTGATCAATTGCATGTCTGAGATTGTCATATGTATGGTGACAATAGTGTCAGACATGGGAAAAATGCTTGTGCTTAGATGAACTGCAGTTGGGTCACATCTTAAATGTTATGCTCAAGCAGATCACTGGCCATCTATGCACTCATTTAAACACCGGAAGAAGATAGCAATACTGATAATTATTGATGCAAACACAAGGAAAGTTGCAAATGCTGGAAATTCAAGCAACACACATAAAAAAAAAGCTGGTGAACCAGCAGGTCAGGCAGCATCTATAGGAAGAGGTACAGTCGACGTTTCTGCCCGAGACCCGTTGTCAGGACTAACTGAAAGAAGGGGTAGTAGGAGATTTGAAAGTGGGAGGGGGAGGGGGAGATCCGAAACGATAGGAGAAGACAGGAGGGGGAGGGATGGAGCTAAGAGCTGGAAAGTTGATTGGCAAAAGGGATACAAGGCTGGAGAAGGGAGAGGGTCATGGGATGGGAGGCCTAGGGAGAAAGAAAGGGGGAGGGGGGGAAGCCCAGAGGATCGGCAAGGGACAGAGGGAGAAAAAAGAGAGAAAAAAAGGGAAATAAGTAAGTAAATAAATAAACAAACAAACAAATAAGGGATGGGGTACGAAGGGGAGGTGGGGCATTAATGGAAGTTAGAGAAGTCAATGTCCATGCCATCAGGTTGGAGGCTACCCAGACGGAATACAGGGTATCGTTCCTCCAACCTGAGTATGGCTTCATATTAGAACACCTGAACACCTATGCTCTGCCAGAGAAAGCAGGATCTCCAAGTGGCCACACATTTTAATTCCACGTCCCATTCCCATTCTGTTATGTCTATCCATGGCCTCCTCTACTGTCAAGATGAAGCCACACTCAGGTTGGAGGAACAGCACCTTATATTCCGTCTGGGTAGCCTCCAACCTGATGGCATGAACATCGACTTCTCAAACTTTCGTTAATGCTCCACCTCCCCTTCATACCCCATCCCTTATTTATTTATTTGTTTGTTTGTTTGCTTGCTTATTTATTTATTTTCTCCCTTTTTTTTCGCCCTCTGTGCCTCTCACTATAATTCCTTGCCCATCCTCTGGGCTTCCCTCCTCCCCCTTTCTTTCTCCCTAGGCCTCCTGTCCCATGATCCTCTCCCTTCTCCAGCCTCGTATCCCTTTTGCCAATCAACTTTCCAGCTCTTAGCTCTATCCCTCCCCCTCCTGTCTTCTCCTATCATTTCAGATCTCTCCCGCCCACTTTCAAATCTCTTACTATCTCTTCTCTCAGTTAGTCCTGACGAAGGGTCTCGGCCCGAAACATCGACTGCACCTCTTCCTATAGATGCTGCCTGGCCTGCTGCATTCACCAACATTTTTTATGTGTGTTGCTGATAATTATTGACCTTGGTTTCCCATGAGCTCCCATCTTAAAACATCACTGTCCTTCTGCAGAAATTGCTCCATAGAGTTGTAAGTTAGTGTCTTATAATATTGACTTGGCAAGATCAAGATGTTGTATTTATTGGGTGGAGAAACTGGACACGCTGTTGTTTTCATGCACTTTCTTGAGAGCGAAGATTGCATATTTGGGAAGTGCTGAAGGAAACTGATCCCTTTCCATTTTTTGCAGTACATCCCTGAAATTGATCCATTTTGACAGTGGCAAACAATGTTCTTCATGGTCTGGTTAGGACCTCCAGCTGTGACTTGGTGATGTCACTCCATGTCAGACACCTTGATGAGTCTGATGAACCCTGCACATTGTTTTGCAAGGAGTGCTCTTTGACCACCCACAATGGCCTAATATAATATTGCAAGCAAGTTTTTTTAAATTATTAATATGTGCCCTAAATGCTCATACAGGTTCTAATGTGGCAGGTGGAGCCTTTCTGCCTTGGAATGAGCGTCCATATGCTGTTAGTCATCATGATTTTTGAACAATCTGTGTTGCCTCAATAAAACTAGATGAGGAAATTGAATTTCAAAGCCATAAAACTACTCTGTTAAACATTGTCAAAGGCAACGGCGGAAAATCAAAGTCCTCGTGATTGACCAGTGAAATAATCTACATCTGGTTACATTTTTAATGCTTGTGACTTTGAGACACAGTTAATGACTGCTCACTGCTCTTCATCATTTATTCTGAAATTGCTCTAACTGGTTCCTTTTTTTGGGTTTAGAGCCTGATTCTGCCCTTAATGAAGAGTCCCAGTTTAAGAAAGCATTATTGCTTAATAAAACTGATGGCAGCTTATGCTGTTCCTGCCTGTGGAAGTCAGCTTTGGGTCATCTTGCTCCTTGATAAGAATGGAGCAAAAATAATTCAGATGTCTGAAGTCCAAAACAAAACCAGAAAACACAGGAAGCACTAAGTAGGTCAGGCAGCATCTATGGCAGGAGAGACTGGATTATAAAGGTTATAAAGTCTACTGCTCTAACTTCCATTGATGAAAGTAGTATGGAATCATTAATTGGACACTAACATGAACTTTTTACACGTCATTCTTACTGTTTCTTAAAATCAGTATTAACCTCTATTGAATGAGGTGGGATGCTGTAGTTGCTGAACAATCTAATGCAGAGAAATATTTATGCATGTGGCACTGTTTCTCAGGCATCTGAAATTTTCAAAGCAATCATTTAAACATGAGTCTTTAAATCACATTTTAGTTTCTACCTTTCTCCATGTGTGTGTGGTGTTGGGTTTGCTGACCACAAAATTCTAAGCTCAAGTGATTTGAGTTTTTTACACATATTTTTACATAGCAGAGGAATTAAGGGTTATGGGGAAAAGGCAGGTAGATGGAGCTGAGTTTACGGACAGATCAGCCATGATCTTATTGGATAGCAGGGCAGGCTCGATGGGCCGGATGGCCTACTCCTGCTCCTATTTCTTATGTTCTTATGTTCAAGTGAAGACCTTTAGCCTTATCTGATATAGGTAGCTACAGGTATGTTCACTAAAGAGAGATTATACTGAAACTCCCTACTGTAAAAAAGCAAGCTCACTTCCCTGCTTATCCTTCCTGCTTATCTGGCAATACTCACCATTTGAGTAGTGCCTCCCCTCTTCCCCCCCCCCACATGAAGGAGGAGATACTTCCAGCTAACAAAGTAGTTTAACCACAGTTCATTTATTTCTAGTGATACATTTAAAGCTCAGAGGTTTTCTATCTTAAAGAAGATTTATGAATTACAAACAATTTCTAAAGCACAAAGGATTTCTAAAACACAGATACAATTCCTATAAGCTAAGGTGACATACCAATAATGCAGGCGAAGAAATAGTCCATCGCAGAAATCGAAGGCAGAGGAATGGACTCAAGTTCACCCCATGCTTCTGTCATTCTTCTTGATGTTCTTGGACCATTCCTAATAAGCCTAATTACTCTTTACCTTTATGCAATTTTTTTGCAACTTGGGTGACTCCACATGAACGTGATATCTTTCTTCTGATCTCTTCATGCACTAACGGTTTAAAAGCTACTGCAACACAGTTCCCAGATTCCCACAATTAATGTTATGAAGCTGATTCTGTGAGCACACAAACCTTCCAACCATTAACAAGTCAGCTACTTGATGAGCTAAATGATATTATCAATCTGATCTACAAGCTTCCTTGAGCTAAATCACTTAGCCACATTGTCTGGTTTGAAACAAGTCCAATCAAATAACCCCCTTGTCTTATTCTGAACTCTTACAACATCAGCCCAGGTGCTATGACCCAGCAAGTCTATGGCTCTATAGATAGTGCAGTTGCTTGCAAATTTGAACTTTTCCCTGGATCAACAGTTCCGTGAGAGCAGCACTTACTGTACGACACAGAGCTTATGTTGCCGGTGACCAACAGGAACTCAAGAAATGCAGCTACAATCAGCACAAAGTCATCAAAGCTGCAAAACGACAATACAGGGTCAAGATTTAGACACAACTCTCCACCAACAACACACACAGCTTATGGCAAGGTCTGCACACCATCGCAGACTTCAAAGCTAAATGCAGTGGAGTTTCTGACATCGCTGCCTCTCTTGCAGATGAACTAAATCTTTTTTATGCTTGATTTGACGGTGCCAACACTGAGGAGACCTACAGCTGATGTGACCTGCAGCTTGGTCAGCTCTGAGGTTGAACGCTGAGGTCATCTCAGGTGTTTCCAACGATTGGACGGTCACAAGGCTGCGGGACCGGACGGCATTCCAGGGCGGGTTCTCAGAGTGTGCACGGAACTAGTGGCAGGTGTGTTTACAGGTATTTTAACTTTAATCTCTCCCTCGCCCGGTGTAGAGTGCCTTCCTGCTTCAAAACATCCACCATTGTCCCTGTACCCACAAAGACCAAGGTAACATGTCTGACGACCGGTGTCCTGTCGCACTCACCTCAATAATGAGCAAATGCTTTGAGAGGCTGGTCAAGGTTTACATCTGCAGCATACTACCACCCACACAGGACCCCCTACAAATCGCATACTGACACAACTGATTGACAGTTGACACAATAGCCACAGCTCTACACACCGTCCTTACACATCTGGAGAAGGATGTTTATGTGAGAATGCTGTTCTTGGACCACATTTCATCATCAAACACCATAATTCCCTCCAGGCTCGATAAGAAGCTCAGAGAACTTGGCCTTGACCCTGCCTTGTGCAGCTGGATCCTGGACTTCCTGTTGGATTGCCAGCAGGTGGTAGGTGTGGGCTCCCTCACCTCCGACCCTCAACACAGCTGCCCTCCAGGCTGTGTCCTAAGGCCCCTCCTTTAACCTCTGCATACCCATGACTGTGTCGCCACCCACAGCTCCAAACTGCTAATTAAATTTGCTGACAATACTACACTGATTGGCATAATCTCAAATAATAATGAGGCAGCCTACAGAGAGGAAGTCATCATCCTGACACAGTGGTGTCAAGAAAACAACCTGTTCCTCAATGTTGCAAACACAAAGGAGCTGGTTGTGGATTACAGGAGGAATGGCGACAGGCTAGCCCCTATTGACATTGATGGATCTGGGGTTGAGAGGGTGAACAGCTTTAAGTTCATCGGCATAAGCATTCCCGAGGATCTCACATGGTCTGTATGTACCGGCTGTATGGTGAAAAAGGCACAACAGCGCCTCTTTCACCTCAGACGGTTGAGGAAGTTTGGTATGGGCCCCCGGATCCTAAAAACTTTCTATAGGGGCACAATTGAGAGCATCCTGACTGGCTGTATCATTGCCTGGTATGGGGACTGTACCTCCCTTAATCGCTGGTCTCTGCAGAGAGTGGTGGACAGTATAGAGCATCTGTAGTTGTGAACTTCCCACTGTTCAGGACACTTACAAAGACAGGTGTGTTAAAAAAGGCCCAAAGGATTATTGGGGACCTGAGTCACCCCAACCACAATCTATTCGAGTTGCTACCATCCGGGAAACGGTACTGCAGCATAAAAGCCAGGACCAACAGGCTCCGAGACAGCTTCTTCCACCAGGCCATCAGACTGATTAATTTACGCTGACGCAATTGTATTTCTGTGTTATATTGACTGTCCTATTGTACATACTGTACTATTTATTATAAATTACATTAAATCGCACATTTAGATGGAGAAATAACGTAAAGATTTTTACTCCTTGTGAATATGAAGGAAGTAAGTAATAAAGTCAATTCAAATTGATTGTTGCTTTCCATTTACATTAAGAACTGAAGACTGGCTCCCATTTATGACAAGAAGTGAAACAAAGAATATTGGTTGGATGCTTATTTTACTTAAAACAACTCTTTGGTCTCTAGAGGTTTTGGCGGCTATATGAGAATGCTGAGTTTGGGTAGAAATGAAAGAAAGGCCTGCTGGCCCTAGACAGAGGATATTCATCACAGGTGACTCCTAATCTTTGTTTTGTTTCCTGGTTTAACTGAGAACTCTGTAGTCTGATTGCTTTATCTGATGATAAAATTCCTTTTGCAGGGCTCCACAGATCACCTGTTTGTTGTGCTAGGCTTTTGGTCACATCAGGAAAGGGAAAAAGTTTACCACCGAGCTCGTGATCACCATCCTTCACTAAGTGGAAAACTTTAAAGTTGGTGGATACAATGCAAGTGTTTTAATCGTAGATAATCGGTCATATATTACCATAACTATAGAAACCATAGAAACTACAGCACAGAAACAGGCCTTTTGGCCCTTCTTGGCTGTGCCGAACCATTTTCTGCCTAGTCCCACTGACCTGCACACGGACCATATCCCTCCATACACCTCCCATCCATGTATCTGTCCAACTTATTCTTAAATGTTAAAAAAGAACCCGCATTTACCACCTCGTCTGGCAGCTCATTCCATACTCCCACCACTCTCTGTGTGAAGAGGCCCCCCCTAATGTTCCCTTTAAACTCCCCCCTCACCCTTAACCCATGTCCTCTGGTTTTTTTCTCCCCTTGCCTCAGTGGAAAAAGCCTGCTTGCATTCACTCTATCTATCTATACCCATCATAATTTTATATACCTCTATCAAATCCCCCCTCATTCTTCTATGCTCCAGAGAATAAAGTCCTAACCTATTCAACCTTTCTCTGTAACTGAGTTTCTCAAGTCCCGGCAACATCCTTGTAAACCTTCTCTGCACTCTTTCAACCTTATTTATATCCTTCCTGTAATTTGGTGACCAAAACTGAACACAATACTCCAGATTCGGCCTCACCAGTGCCTTATACAACCTCATCATAACATTCCAGCTCTTATACTCAATACTTTGATTAATAAAGGCCAATGTACCAAAAGCTCTCTTTACGACGCTATCTACCTGTGACACCACTTTCAGGGAATTTTGCATCTGTATTCCCAGATCCCTCTGTTCCACTGCACTCTTCAGTGCCTTACCATTAACCCTGTATGTTGTACCTTGGTTTGTCCTTCCAACGTGCAATACCTCACACTTGTCTGTATTAAACTCCATCTGCCATTTTTCAGCCCATTTTTCCAGCTGGTCCAAGTCCCTCTGCAGGCTCTGAAAACCTTCCTCACTGTCTACTACACCTCCAATCTTTGTATCATCAGCAACTTTGCTGATCTTGGTACCCAATTTTCTTGGTAAGCAATTAAAGTTCCCTGACTTCATCACATCATCATCCCTGAGGCCTGACATGGTCGTTCTGTCAGAAACCTCGAAGCAAGTGGTCATAGAAGATTGGATTGAGGATGTGTTTGAGTGTTTTTTTAAAAAAGCCAAATAGCAGGAGCTAGTAGAACAGTGCCAGGGACAGAGGTGGTGGGCACAATGAGAACCTATAGAGGTGGGCTGTAGAGGTTTGGCTGGCTGCTCACTCTGAAGAACCTACTCTCTCCTTGCTATTACGCAGGCTGCAAAGGAAAGAGCCGTCAGGACTGTCACAGAGGCTGCTGAGCAAGCCTCCAGATAGCTGTGGATCAAGAGGTGTGGCCTGTGGGACACAAGCCAGGGTCTGATCAACCCTGGCTGGGTCACCTGGGTGACAGTGTCAGATGTTGAAAGACCCAAAACATCTGGTGACCCCAGGTTATATCACTGATGGTGTGTCCCAGCACATCCGAGGATGTATCTTAGCGTCAGGCAATAAATGTCTCCAGTACAGCCAGAGATATATGTATCCTTGCATTTCCAGGGAGTGTATTCCTGATAACTGGATAAGAGTAAGCATTCCAACCTTCTGGTGAGAGTCCGTGAATAATATTGTTTTGACACCAACACTGCTATTGTGGAACATTTCAAATCTACTGTGAGATACACAGACAGTATTGAATTGGAAGTATCCCCCTAACTCACTAGTACTATTTAAGGGGATCAGCTATGCAATACTTAATAATTCAGTCAGTAAGATAGGTGATTTGTTTTCAGATCTGCTCATCTTGATAGCTTAGATCAGATCATTCAACTGTGCACACTGTACTACATTCAGACATACTCATGTCACTGAACTTTGCTAATGCTTACTTGCACTGCTGGGCCCTGTGTGGCTTTGTACTCCCTGTGCATAAATTTTCCACCAAGCCTTCTGGTGTATGGTCTGAATATCTTGTTGCTGGTCATTTGCATGTTCAGTTATTTCTCAAATCATCACAGCCCAGAGTATGTAACCATATAACAATTTCAGCACGGAAACAGGCCACCTTGGCCCTTCTAGTCCGTGCCGAACTCTTACTCTCACCTAGTCTCACCGACCTGTGCTCAGCCCATAACCCTCCATTCCTTTCCTGTCCATATAGCTATCCAATTTAACTTTAAATGGCAACATCGAACCTGCCTCAGTCACTTCTGCTGGAAGCTCGTTCCACACAGCTACCACTCTCTGAGTAAAGAAGTTCCCCCTCATGTTACCCCTAAGCTTTTGCCCTGTAACTCTCAACTCATGTCCTCTTGTTTGAATCTCCCCCACTCTCAATGGAAAAAGCCTATCCACATCAACTCTATCTATCCCCCTCATAATTTTAAATACCTCTATCAAGTCCCCCCTCAACCTTCTACACTCCAAAGAATAAAGACCCAACTTATTCAACCTTTCTCTGTAACTTAGGAGATGAAACCCAGGTAACATTCTAGTAAATCTTCTCTGTTCCTCCAGGAATTTCCACCTCTGGCAGCCACAATGTACCATCTCTTTAGGAGGTCCAGGTTACCTTTGTGTTTGCACACATGAGCTGTAAGATTAATAATATACACTGGTGCTGGCTCTGTTCAGCATTTATCGGGCCATTTGAATTTAGCATGTTGTGCTTATTGCAACAAGTAATTACTTTCTGGCTAATCCCCAGGTCTCCTTTTTTTTGTGAGCATTAGTTTTGCTTAAAGGCTTTTAAAAAATTGAACAGTTTTTGCAATAATTTGTTAAATGGTGTGCTAATGCTTTTATGTGTTGCTATGTATATCACACTTCTGACATTAAATCAATATCCTGATAAGAGATTGAACAAGCTGTGAATGTGGTACCTTGATACACTACTCGTCATCTCTTAAGCAACACTATGATTTATTGCAATAATTTATAAAGTAAACTGTGTCAGCTCTTGTGTAATCAAAGCTAGAAATTAACTGTTGTTTAGGCAATGATCCAAGTATCTCATACAGCAAGGGAAGATCTATAATCTATATACATACCATATGTTAATATAGAAACTCTGTATTACTAATGGAAGGTGAAAAGTCATCGCATTATCAATTTGCTAACATTCAAATGTATCAAGCTTCAAATTCCTTGGTGTCCACATTTCCGAGGATCTCACCTGGCTCCTGAACTCCTCCATCCTGATCAAAAAAGGCACAACAGCGCCTTTATTTCCTGCGGAGCATGAAGAAAGCTCACCTCTGTCCCAGGATACTGACGGACTTTTACCGCTGTACTACTGAGAGCATACTCACCAACTGCATCTCAGTGTGTTATGGCAATTGTCCTGTATCGGACTGCAAAGCCCTCCAGCGTGTGGTGAAAACTGCCCAGTGGATTATCGACACCCAATTGCCCACCATTGAGAATATCTACCATAAACGCTGCCAGGGCAGGGTGAAAAGCATTATCAGGGATGCATCTCACCCTAACCATGGACTTTTTACTCTCCTCCCATCCGGTAGGCGCTACAGAAGCCTCCGCTCCTGCACCAGCAGGCACGGGAAGAGCTTCTTCCCTGAGGCTGTGACACTGCTGAATCTGTCATCACAGCGCTAAGCAGTAATGCATCCGTATTGTACTGTCTCAGTACTTTTATATTTATGTGCTGTAGCACTTTTTTATTCACAGCTATTTTGTATATAGTAGTATTAGTAATGCTATTATAATATTAGTATTATAATATTATAATATTATAATAGTAGTAATAGTAGTATTTCTATTACTATTTATTATTTATGGTGCAACTGTAACGAAAACCAATTTCCCCCAGGATCAATAAAGTATGCCTATGACTATGATTATGTAAATAACACTATTCTTTGCATTCCTGGTCAGATGTTAAATGCGTTTCATTGGCTTTGTATCTGTACTCGGCACAATGACAGTAAAGTTGAATCTATCTATCTATCTATCTATTCACAAAAACTATAGGCATTTCCCACACCCTAGTTGTAAATCAGCTTGCAGCTTGGATTTAGTTTGTTGGAGTCATCCCAGTCTTTATACAGTGTACTTAATAACGGCTGCATTTCCTTTCTAGTATCGGGTTAGACGTAATGGAAAGTGCACTCTCACTCAATTATATTCGAGACAGAAAAGGCAGGGCTGTCTTCCTTTCAGTGGTTATAGTCAATCTCAATACACTTCCGAGTATTGATGTGCTGCCTACCTTGTATACAGCAGTTACATGATTTGACAGATTATCCTCTTCCCCTTTATCACTCAGCAGTCCCCTTTTCAACTCTTTGCCAACTATTTTGTCACACTATCAACTGCTGGGAAATGAACTAGAGACATCCTGCCTGGAAGGGTGCAAAGAATCTCCAAAACATTTACAATTAGAAACATTGCTATAGGCAACTTGAGTAAGTGAGTTACAATGAGCTGTACTGCAGGTTATTCTGCCTTGGCATTGTTTATATTATAGCCGATTTGGGTCACTTTGCAAAGTTTAAAAATCACATTGTAAAACAATAGATATGAATAGTTTTGGCACATACTTTAGAGTTGTACATTGAGGATAATTTCAAGCTGTTACTTGCACATAAAAGAATCTTCAGCTAATATTAGGACCACAAAAGTTCAATATCTCATATCATTCAAATAGTGTTACTCTTGATGACCTGAGTTGTTCTCCCAGCTTTTCAGCTATTTGGGAGATGACATTAATGATCAATTACTACACGTGGATTTTAAGATGTAAATAAACACATCCTGTGCTCCTTGGGTTTCATTAAGAGAAGTTGCTGACCTGGGAACTTTACATTGTGAAAATTAAGGCAGGAGAGTGGCTATATTTCATTAGGAGTTTGAGGAGATTGGGTATGTCACCAAAAACACTTGCAAATTTACACAGATGTACAACAGAGGGCGTTCTAACTGGCTGCATCATTGTCTGATATGGGGGGTGTGGGGAAGTGGTGTGGGGCTACTGCCCAGGATCGAAGAAAGTTGCAGAGAGTTGTAAGATCAGGCAGCTCCATCATGGGCACTGGCCTCTGTAGAATCCAGGGCATCTTCAAAGAGTGATGCCTCAAAAAGACAGTGTTCATCATTAAGGACTCCCATCACCCAGGACATGCCCTCTTCTCATTGCCACCATCAGCAAGGAGGCGCAGAAGCTTGAAGGCAAACAGTCAATGATTCAGGAAGAGTATCCTCCCCTCTGCCATCCAATTTCTGAATGGACATTAAACCCATGAACACCACCTCATACTTCTTATTTTTATTTTTGCACTACTTAATTTAACTATTTAATATACATATACTTACTGTAATTCAGCTTCTTTCTCTCTATCTATTGCATTGTACTGCTGTTGCAGTTAACAAATTTCACAACATATACCGGTGATTTTAAACCTGACTCTAATTCACTCAATACTCACCATGATGTAAATAGGACAGCAATTGCTATTGCAGTGTTAAATGGGAAATTGGACATTGCATTTCCTATTTGCGTTGTTCCAACACAGCTGATACTACAACAGCACAATGATGATAGACTTATGCTTGGTATTTGTGGAATTACCCATTAGGTAGGCTCTGGTTTATTTAGCAATGAGTGATCTTTTTTTTAATGTTACAAGTTTGGATCCGATTAAAAAAAAATTATTTTTAAAATTTGAATTGATAATTAAGTTGATGTCTCTTTTTATTTATTTATCTATCTCCATGCCTTTACTGTTTTTTTTAACATGACAACTGAAATCTAATTCTTCCTGGTTGAGACCATACAATGCTCAGTTAGGATTCATTAATGTGACTGGTCAAAGAACCATGCTGCTTATGGTTCTGATTTCACATACAAATCCAAAGTGCTGCTTCAATGGATTATGAAAAGGTCACAAAAAGTTTGTGGGCCATAGTGAATTGCAAACGCCATTTTTTTTTCACAGCAGACCATAATCTGAACTAAAATCTATGTAATACACTGTTCAATATTTTCTCCTGTATTGTTGGAAGGTAATTCATGGACAACTTAAAGGCTTGCCAAACCATCCTTTCAGTAAAATATCCATTAGTTGTTCCTTGCTATCATATAGAAGCAACATGAAATTCTGTTGTTTCATTAAAACAACAGTTAGAAATTAGTCGAGCACAAATAAACATTATTGAAAATGTGCATCAGGTCAGGCCATGACCATTCAGACAACAGCTGGCATTAGGGCATAGGCCCTTTATCAAAAAAAATCTACAATGGTTTCAATAAAAGGTCAGAATGAAAGGCAAATAATTCATTACAGATATTGATACTATTATTTTTTTATTGATAATCATTAGGAATGCAATCAGATGCCAAGAAACACCTGCAAATGGCTACTTCTACTCTTTGTTCCACTAAACAGTGACATGACCACTCATACTCATGCATAAAGAATTAGCAATTGGCTGGGTCCATCCAAGGCTCAGCTTTCCAGGTTTGCTAAGGGCAGTTGCCTGGAAAAGGAAAACTGGATCTTCCTAACCATGTCATAGGCAAGTTTACTGCGATGTTCTCTGTGTTATAGGCAATTGCGCCTTGTTCCAGTGTTAGGGTGCTAATCCCAGAAAGAGTGATGTTCTCTTAATGCTCTTTCATCTTCCGAGTGTAACTTAAATTCAGCAATTAAAAGCTGCCAACATTTAGGTTGTGATTATTATGGGTGCTAAAAATGTTGAAAGGAGTTTGACTATGAAATAACCATGATGAAACGGCGGAGCAGACGCAATGGGCCAAATGGCTTAATTCTGCTCCTATGTCCTGTGGTCTTTTGGAAATCACCCAAAGACTTAAAACTGACCTTTTGTGCTTGTTTTTATGTGTCAATAATTCAGAAAAGTTTTGAGGTGTTCAAATCCTTTTGCACTGGAGTCTCATCCATTGAGAAGTGGTCTGTGTGTAAATCATTTTTGCATTGATGTCCCTTCTCCACTGTGATTCCTGCATAGCAGCATCTTGATTGTACAGAGGTCCTGTTGTTCCTGGTTGCTTGCAGTATTTTGGTGCTATCCAGAGCCGGGGGCATAGTTGAGCTTCCCATGAGGAGATAGGAGCATGGTTTTCACCTCCCCACCCTATGCTGACGCACTTCTTGCCATCAGCTCCATCAATGTGCAGTTGAATTTTAGCAATTGTAAATGGAAGTACAATGATGTCCCTATTTTGTGCCTTGCAATCTGTGGATTGCAATTGAGTGTGGAGAGGGAAGATAGCCAGTATAAAGAGGGAAAAGAGAGTGGTGTGATCTGGACCAGTAGGTGATAGCACTGTTACCTGAACTTTCCATGTGAGCACTTTCTGCTTTTTAAATTCTTAAACCTTTTCTTTTTAAAGCAGGGCATGCGGAGATCATGATCTTGCTGAGTTGAGGAAGGGACAAAATATGGTACTGACAAAAACAGAACAGTGTGCATGATAAAATGTGTATGCCACTGATAATCTTAAAAATTTCAAGGAACCTCGGCACATCATGCCACAGCTGTCCCAGCTGCACCATTCACTCTATAATCTCCTTATATGCTTCACTCCCACTGCTCAATGAAGAAAACATCAGCTTTTGGCTCTTTATATAAGAGCCATTGCTGAGACATGGTAAGGCTGCATGTCCTGATCTAATGCCCATGGTACTGTGACCTATAGTGCTGGAGAACACCTCACCTGTCTTTTATTCTACTATATCTTCATTTTATAATGCATCAGTTGACTAGCAACCTCTTTCTTTCAAACTACAGTTGGCTTTATACCTTGGAAGAGATAGTTACCATTTTGTAAATGTTCAAAGTTGACCCATTGGGGAACAAAGTGATATGTAAGTTTTACAGTAAGTATCAAATATTAATGGTCTTTTAGGTTCTACTTTTCCACACATGATTCCTTAAGGTTGTTATAGCTGGGGGGTGGTAATGGGGTCAAGCTCCCACTACCTTTTCAAAGCTCCCAATGGTGTGCACCTCACATAGCCTCTGACAACCAGGTCCAGCTCCTGGCCTTAACGTGTGGCTTAGTTACTGAGCCTGGCGGAACCACTTCTACTGAGAGGAGAATGGTAAAGTTGGGTTAAAACCAATCGCTTTGAGCTGATGGGGTTTGTCAGCCATGGTTGGCAGCTGATCTAGGAGAAGGGAAACTCTGATCTCAAACCTGTGCCGCCTTGCGACTATACCCGCTCATGGGGAAGGCTTTGGGAATAAACCCCAGAGGAAAAATCTGGAGTCTCTAAAGGCAGTCCTACATTGAGTTCAATGCTGACTGGCAATTCCTGCGACACTGCTGGTGTCAAACTGTATCAGTCTGTGCTGTTTCTTTGGGTTCATCAGATGCGTGGAGAGGGGGAGCTACACGGGCAACAGCTTGTTCTCCATATCACACTGCCCAGGCTTGCATATCTAGACAGGTAGGACACAACATCTGTTGGTGACCCTGACCAATGGAGAACTCTGTTTCTACACGTACAATACTGTGTAAAAGTCTTGGACACGTATACAGTATATAGCTGGGGTACCTAATACTTTTGCACAGTACTATATTCATCAACGTGAAATGAAGAGTAAGTTTGTAAATCTGGCATGAGCAAAGGATATTTATGGCGAGGGTGGAGTGCCACAGGAGGTGTGTGGGACAGATGGCAGAGAAGGAGTGCTGGGGCAAGGGCATGAGCACATCCAGCCCTGAGACACCAGGCAATCATTTGATTCCAAACAACTGGTTTATTGATAATTACAGAATGTCTCTCTGGTACTTCCCACTCCCTCCCCGCTCCCTTCCCCTTTTCCCAACTATGATTCCCCTGCCCCTTCCCCTTTTCCCAACCATGAATCCCTTCTCCCTGCCCCATTCCCACTCTCAGTCCACAGTATAAATCCATATCAAAATTAGATTAGATTAGATTATGAGGACACTCAGTCCTCATTTATTGTCATTTAGAAATGCATACATGCATTAAGAAATGATACAATGTTCCTCCAGAGTGATATCACAAAAAAAACAAGACAAACCAAAGACTAACACTGACAAGACCACATAATTATAACATATAGTTACAGCAGTGCAAAGCAATACCATAATTTGATAAAGAGCAGACCATGGGCACAGTAAAAAAAAGTCTCAAAGTTCCGATCGACTCCCGACAGTCCCAGATAGCAGGCGGCAAAAGGGAGAAACTCTCCCTGCCATAAATCTCCAGGCACCGGCAACTGTCGATGCATTGGAAGCACCCGACCCCAGCTGACTCTGAGTCTGTCTGAAAAGTTCAAGCCTCCGACCAGCCCTTCGACACCGAGCACCGAGCGCCATCTCTGCCCAGCACTTCGATCCCATCCCGGCCGCTGAGCAACAAGCAAAGCCAAGGACTCAGGGCCTCCCCCTCCGGAGATTCTGGATCACACAGTAGCAGCGGCAGCGAAAAAGGCATTTTAGAAGTTTCTCCAGATGTTCCTCCATTCTCTCACATCTGTCTCCATCAAATCAGGATTGTGCACGGCACCCTACTTGACAGATTACAGATATCATTCACCGGAGTGGCCGCGCACGCTGCATCATGTCGCCATCTTCTCCTCCTCCTGCCGCTCTGATTGGGTTTGTCATCACTCACATACGTCATGAAATTTGTTTCTTTTTGTGGCAATAGTACAGCGCAATATATGCAATTACTACAGAACTGTGCAAAAGTCTTGAGCACCTTAGCTACATGTATAGGTCCTAAGATTTTGCATAGTACTGTACATGATTTTTCCTATATTCGTTTTGGCAAACACGTCCTAGGAAAGTAATGGCAACAGGTCTATAGCTGACACAATCTCACTGACTCTCCAATCAGCCTTTGACCACCTGGACAACAGCATTACCTACATCAGGCTGTTTATTGACTACAACTCAGCTTTCAATACCACCATCCCCTCAGTACTAAACAAAAAGCTTCTATACCTGGGCCTCTGTACCTCCCTCTGCAACTGGAGCATGGACTTCCTCTCTGGGAACTCACAGTCAGCGCAGGTTGGTAATAGCATTACCTTCTCAAGGATGCGCGCTGAGCTCACTGCCCCACTCTCGCTACACTCATGATTATGTGGTTGGGCCAAGCTCAAACACCACCTAGAAATTCACCAATGACACACTGTTATTGGCAGAATCTCAGCTGGCATACAGAAGTGAGATAGGTTGGCTGGTTGAGTGGTGTCGCAGCAACAACCTTGTACTCAGTGTCGGCAAGGCCAAAGAATTGATTGTGGACTTCAGGAAGGGGAAGTTGGGAGAACACTCACCAGTCTTCATCGAGGAGTCAGCGGTGGAACGGGTGAGCAGTTTAAGTTTCTTGGTGTCAATACCTCTGAGGATCTTTTCTGGGCCTAAGACGCTGATGCAATCAGGAAGAAGGCATACCAGCAGCTGTACTTCATTAGGAGTTCATGGCGATTTGGTGTGTCACCAAAGATTGTGGCAGCTTTCTCCAGACATACCTTGGGGGGCATTCTAACTGGTTACATTATTGCCTGGTGTGGAAGCTCCAGTGCACGTGATTGAAAGAGCTTGCAGAGGGCTGTAGGCTCAACCATCTCTAACACATCTTCAAGAAGGCAACAGCTTTTGCCATAAGGACCCTCAGCATCCGAGACATGCACTCTTCTCATTACTACCACCAGGGAAGAGATGCAGGAGTCTAAAGGCATTTTAGGAACAGCTTTTCCCCACGTCCATCAGATTTCTGAACGGTCCTTGAACTCATGGACACTACCTCACTATTCCTCTTCTGCACTATTCACTATTTTATTTTTTATCGTAACTTATAGTAATTTTCTTTGTCTTGCACTGTACTGCTACCACAAAACAACAAATTTCATGACATATGTTATGATAATAAACCTGATTCTGACTGTTAAGAGCTTGCAAAGATTTTTTTAGCTATTAAAACTTTAGGGTTTTTTAAGTGACTTCTTTCCAGCGGAAGTAATGTTCTCTGGGGAAGAACCATGTACGTGTTTCTTCACCAGTAGAAAACTGACAGAAGCCCTGAACAAACAATGTGTAATTCCTGTCCCCTTGCATCTCCACAGGTCTCCTGAAAGATCCCTATTTGCTTATAGAACAATTGGACCTTTAGCATACTTTGCCCACTAGATGGCATAGTGGTGATATAATTGTAAACCGTATTATATTCTTCAGTGGTGAACTGAAAATCAAGGCCAATAGAAACAAGTACTGGACATTTCCCTATTTCTGTCAACACATGCTGACAAAAAGTATGTCAAAGTAAATTCCCAAAAAAATAGCCTGTAGTCTCCTTCCAGGCAAATTGTAAGAATATCAGGTGTTCCTCTGCAATTGGACCTGACCCCAACTAAAAGAGACCAAATTACTGAAAAACTACTTTTCAGAAATATAGAGCCACTTTCAAAGCACTGTTTGGCTTGATACTGTTACCAATAAAATTTTGTCCTACAAATTAAGGAAAAATAGCAGCAGAAAGTATAGTTGAATGTAGGAACAAACATAAAATGTTGGAGGGACTCAGCAGGCCAGGCAGCATGAGATTAGATTAGATTCAACTTTATTGTCATTGTGCCGAGTACAGATACAAATCCAATGAAATGCAGTTAGCATCTGACCAGAAATGCAAAGAATAGTGTTATTTACAAAATAACTGCAAATAAAAAGTAAGTGCTACAGCACCCAAATATAAAAGTACTGAGACAGTACAATATGGATGCAATACTGCTCAGCGCTGTGATGAGAGGTTCAGCAGGGTCACAGCCTCAGGGAAGAAGCTCTTCCTGTGCCTGCTGGTGCGGGAGCGGAGGCTCCTGTAGCACCTACCAGATGGGGGGAGAGTAAAAAGTTCATGGTTAGGGCGAGATGCATCCTTGATAATGCTTTTCACCCTGCCCAGGCAGCGTTTATGGTAGATATTCTCAATGGTGGGCAATTGGGTGCTGATGATCAGAGTAGAAGTGGTTGTCCATTGTATCTGACGAGGACAGGAAACTTGTGCAGGAGAGTTTTTAAAGTGGAAACAGAAATGAAGATTAGGTTACTTAAATAGGGAAGATTAGGTAGAAAAAGTTGATGAATAGTCAGAAAAATATGGAAGGGTAATGATACTGAAGAAACCAATTAAAATAGTGAGTTCTAAAATGGTCAAACGAAAAGTTGCAACAAGTAGGCAGACACCAAGACAAACCTATAAAAGACTGACATGGGTTAACTTTGAAGGAAATAACAATTTCTAGTTGTGAAATAGGTCTTGATATGACCATTGCCTTTGACAGAGCTGGGGAGCAGCCAATACCTGCCAAAAGAACATCTGCAGGCATTCTGACCTCTGCAAGGGACTGGCAGCTGTTGGTGGACCTCGAAGGGCAGCTGAAGTTCCCCAACCATATCGCGGCCACCACCCTGCGACCAGATATTGTCCTAGTGTCTGAGTCGACTAAGCAAGTAGTGCTGCTGGAGCTGACAGTCCCATGGGAAGATAGCTTGGAGGAGGCCTTTGAAAGGAAGCTCTCCAAGTACGCAGGACTGGTCAGCAGCTGTCAGCAGGCTGGATGGAGAGCGAGGTGTCTCCCAGTGGAGGTTGGTTATAGGGGATTCGTAGCCCGTTCTTTAGTAAAAGCCTTCAGCATTTTGGGCATCGAGGGAGAGAGGAAGAGGAGAGCCATTTGCAGTATCACCGATGCGGCAGAGAGGGCCTCAAGATGGCTGTGGCTCGAAAGAGGGGAGCCATGGAGTCACAAATAGCTAGCCATCTGCAAACAAGCTGGGGTCTGATCAGCCCCGGCTGGGTCACCTGGAGGAGGCTGTATGATGTTGAAAGACCCGAAACACCCGATGATTCCAGGAACATCACTGAAGATGTGTCCAGAAGCATCAGTAGGTGTATGTACACAGATATGGGAAAAAAACTCCCAAGAACCTGCAATAACAGAATCACAATCAAACAAAATATGGCAACAGGTAGATGTGGGCAAATGGGACCAGCTTGAAGGGATGGACCAGATGGGCCGAAGCCCATCTGTATGATTCTAGGACCTGACTCAACATAATACAATGGATGACCAAGCAGCATATGAAAGGCCAAACAAAATCAAAAGGGGAATTGCCTAGTGATGGAGTTTCAGAGATGAAGAAGTGATGACAGTTATTGAGTGCTAAAGTTATTGCAATGATCACAAAGCCAGTAATGATGTAGAACTAGAGCAGGGACATTGTGCTTGACCAGAGAATGGTGGTACCTGGCCTGTTAAGTTCCTCCAGCATTTTGTGTGTGTCCCTTGCTTAATGGTATTGGTCCATGGCATAGAAAAAAAGGGTTTGGGAACCCCTCAACTAGAAGATATAGAGAGGGAGGAATTTTGAAATCAAAGTTGAACATTTTAAAACTTGATTATTGTGTAGTGCAGATTAGTGAACGCAGAGGATGTGTGTTAACAAGACAACTCAAGTTAAGACTTTACCCGTGGTGTTGCATGGCTGCATGTTATTGACAGTTAAACAAAGTGTGTGGTGAATTAGTGCAGTTAAATAATAAAAAGGACAAGGGTTTCGTCAGCAAATGACCTGGGGCAGAGACAGTCTGGTCACATTAGAGGTGGGAATATGGTCCTACTGGTTACACATTTATATGACCTGGGGTTCACATTGGGTCAAATATGACCTGGGATGCAAGAACAGGAACGAGCTAATGCTGGAGAGTGTGGTAGATGGAAACCCAGAGTTGTTGGCTTTGACCTTCCCAGTAATTAGCTGGAATATAATTCTAGTCATCCAGTACTTGATGCCAGATAAGCTATTTGAGAACTTGGAGGAAGGTCTGAAGAATATGTTGGAGAGGTAGGTGTGATTGACAGAGGTGTTGGTGAGATAAAGCTAGACTTTGTAGGTGTAAATATGGTACTTCACAGAAGTGTCTTCAAATTAAATCAGATTAAATAAACAATGAGGATGGATTAAAGAGTATCTAAAACAGAAGTTCCCAACCTGGGGTCCATAGACTCGTTGGTTAATGGTAATGGGTCCACAGCATAAAAAAGGTTGGGAGCCCTTAATCTGTAGGGAAGTGGAGCAGTTTAGGTGGAAATCTCATAATCATAGGTCTTGAATCACTGGACTATTAAACTGGCTTGGAATAATGATCTTATTTCCTCAGATCAAAACCTACCATGGCAATTGGGATGTATTAAAATCACTTGATTAATTAACCTGTAGTAGATGGGGAATCTGTACTAATGGGGAAGCAGTTTTAAATGGTTGCAGTTTTTAGATCTCCTGGAACTGTTTAGTATTTATGAAAGATCTCTGTAAGAATTATATGTTGTACTTCTAGTAAGCGAATGACAATGGATTAGAAAATAAAGTAGGAATGTGATCTGTATGAACATTGGGATTGCTAGGATATAAAAAGAAAGGGAATGGCTTGCTTGGATAAAGATAACAATCACCATTGTTATTACTTATTTAGTCTTGTCTCAGCAGAGATGCTTTCTTTGTTCTATCCATGCCTCCTCACTTTCTCTGCTACGTAAAACCAATGAGTTTTCATTCTTTTCCAGTTCTGATTAGCAGTCATGGGTCTGAAACACTATTTCTCTTATCACGTCTTTTCTGACCCAAGTTTCGGGCATTATATTTTAAATGAAGCTTTGTATCATAGTGATCAAGTGAACATTAAGAAAACATTGGATAGATACCTGGACAATTAATCCTTTTAGTGGAATTCAAACTCTCCTCTGTCTGTTGGCAGAATTTACACTTGATTAGAAAAGATAACTTCAATATTGTCATCAGATGTTTATTTTCTCTGGTCACTTTCAGTGCTCAAACTTTGCAGTCATTATGTAGTCTGTAGAGTCAGATCCTCCAATGAGGTTGAATAAACCCTATATTTCAATGGGTAAGCAGTCAAGAAGCCAAATGGAACATTGGACCTTACTGCCGTGTGGTATGGTCTATTGGAATAACGTGTCTTGCCACAACTGTATAACAACTTGTTGCAATCATATATGGTGTATAGAGTTGGGCTTCCTATATAAGGAAAGATCTTCAAGCTTTGGAGATGATCCAAGGAAGATTGACTGGAGAAAATGGTATTGTTTTGATGAAGGGTCATGCAGAAATGACTTGTACCTTCTGGTGTTTAGAAGAATAAGAGGTGAGCTTATGGCACCATAGAAGACACTGAGAGGGCTTGGCGGGGGAAATGCTATGAATTAAAAAATGCGAGTCAAAAACTTTGAGCAATGGATAGACATCTTAGGGCATAGAGAAATTAGTCTTTCAGAATTTTCTGCTCTACTGAGTGAGTTCTCAGCCCAGTTTTGCATCATCCAGGTCATTTATAAAAATCACGAAGATTTGGGGTCCCAGAACAGATCCCTGAGACACACTACTGGTCACCGGCCTCCATGCAAAATATGACCAGTCTACAACCACTCTTTGCCTTCTGTGGGCAAGCCAGTTCTTGATCCACAAAGCAATGTCCCCTTGGATCCCATGCCTCCTTACTTTCTCAATAAGCCTTGCATGAGTACCTTATCAAATGCCTTGCTAAAATCCATATACACTACATCTATGGCTCTATCTTCATCAATGTGTTTAGTCACATCCACAAAAAATTCAATCAGGCTTGTAAGACACGACCTGCTAACTATTCCTAATCATATTATGCTTCTCCAAATGTTCATAAATCCTGTCTGTCAGGATCTTCTCCATCAACTTACCAACCATTGAAGTAAAACTCACTGGTCTATAATTTCCTGGGCTATCCTTACTCCCTTTCTTGAATAAGGGAACAACATCCGCAACCTTCCAATCCTCCGGAACCTCTCCCGCCTTCATTGATGATGCAAAGATCATTGCCAGAGGCTCAGCAATCTCCTTCCTTGAGATCCTTGAGATTCATCTCCTTACAGGCAGCCCCAAAACCAGAAACCCAAATCAACCCACTTTTAAAGAAGAAGACTGTGAAACACCCAATGTGCAGAGGAAAATAAAACACAAATAGTGCAAACATTAAAAGTAAGCAAATGTCTCATATACATTTTTGCAATGAATGGATAGTAAATGTTGCCTTACCAGTGTTGACAATATTGCATGAACGTGTACAGCTCCTGACTGTTTAGGGTTGGGATTGAGACCAGTATAAATCATACAGAGAAGTAGAAGGAACTATCTGCAAGAGCCCGTTGTCTCAGCAGGATCTGACAAAGCTGTGGTTTCCTGATGTTTAGCAAATGGAACATGGAGCATACCTTTTAGCAAGTGATGTCTGTGCCAGTCATGCCAATCTAACTAACCCCATCTACTTGTACATGCTCCATATCCTTTGGTCTATATCCTTCCTTTCCCTGCCGGTTTATATGCCTGACCAAACGATTCTTACATACTGTAATTGTCTCCTTTTCCATCCATTTGGCAATTCATTCCAGGTACCTAATCCTCTATGTTTACTAAACAAATAAATCTCCCCCACACAGCTCCCTTAAATTTCCTCCCCACCGCCCTCCAACCCTCGCCTTAAAGCCATGTCCTCCAGTACAACATTTTCATCCAGAGAAAAAGACTCTGACTTTCTAACCTATCAGTGCCTCCATTTTGGATAATTCTCTCAGGTTGGCCCTCAGCCTTTGACGTTTCAGAGGGAACAACGCAGGTCTGTCCAACCTCAGAATCAGATTTAATATCACATGTGAACATTTGTTGTCTTTGTGGCAGCACTACAATGCAATAAATAATAGTAAAAACTCTGAATTACAGTAAGCATAATATTAAGTAGTTAAATTAGGTAAGTAGTGAGGTAGTGTTCATAGGTTCAATGTCCATTCAGAAATTGGATCGCAGAGGAGAAGAAGCTGTTCCTGCTTCTTTGAGTGTGTGACTTCAGGCTCCTGTACCTCCTTCCTGATGGTAGCAATGAGAAGAGGACATGTCCTGTGTGATGCGGGCTCTTAATGATGGATGCTGCCTTTTTGAGGCATCACTTCTTAAGGATGTCCTGGATGTTAGCGCCTATGATGGAGCTGTCTGAAGTTCACAACTTTCTGCAGCTTCTTTCAATCCTGTGAGGTAGCCCCCCACCCACTCCTCATTAGACAGTGGTGCAGCCAGTTTCGGTGCTCTCCATGGTTCATCTGTAGAAATTTGAGATAGTCTTTGGTGCCATACCAAATCTCCTCAAACTCCTGCTGAAATATAGCCTCCGTCGTGCCTCCTTTGTAGCTGCATAAATTTGTTGGGCCCAGGATAGATCCTCAGAGATGTTGACGCCCAGGAACTTGAAGTTGCTCACCCTTTCCACTTCTGATCCCTCTGAGGATTTGTTTGTGTTCCTCCATCTTACCCTTCCACAATCAGTTCTTTGGTCTTACTGATGTTGAGTGCAAGGTTGTTGCTGCGTCACCACTCAACTCACTGATAATATCTTGCTCCTGTTTGCCTTCATGTCACCATCTGAAATTCTGCCAACAATAGTTGTGTCGTTAGGAAGTTTATGGATGGCATCTTGAACTGTGAATCTCTCATTATATCCAATACTCTCTAATCCAGGCAACATCCTGGTCATCATCTTCTGCATCATTCTCCAAAGCCCCCACATCCTTCCTATGATGCAATGACCAGAACAGAACACAATACTCCAAATGTGGACAGAATAAAGCTTTATACAGCTGCAACATGGCTTCTCTGCTTTTAGAACCTACCACCCAAATGCTGATGGCAAGTATAACTTTATGCCTTCGTAAGCACCATATCCACTGACGTTGCCACTTTCAGGAGCTGCGGACTTGCACCCTGAACTGTATTGGATTGATTGCGAGTATTGGCAAGTGTACATGTAGCCAATTAATCAGTACCAAGCAGGATAGGCATCTCATCCTTTTTTTCTCAATTTACCTCACATATTCCCTTCCTCTGTGGTTCCCACCAATGGGGGGGGTGTGGGGTTTGGTGGGATGAACCTTATTGGATTGATTGTGTGCCTGTGGCTAATTGTTCATGCAGTGAGTCAATTGGGCTTGCTGCCCGCAGGAGGCACTCTTTTGGGTGTGGGCTTTCGAGTGTGCATGTTTTTGTCTTGGCAGGCCTGGTTCATGGCTCCAACACTGTAAGTTGCGTAGTGCGTACTGTTGCCAATATTCATTCTTTCACCTGCCCGTTACACCGTTGGTGTTTAGGGCAGCAATGAAGGTCCTCCATCTCTGACTACCCTTGGTCTCACACAGATATAGAAAGATTCTCCATTGCTATTTCCATAACAATATTTATTTTTTAACCAGTCAGGGTTGTTAGTCTTGGGCTGAACCCCTGTACCTAGAGGACCGGTAGATCACTCTTAGTTTGGCCTCTATCCTTTGATCTGTTTGGCATGTGTGACCCTACCACAAGGCCCTGACTCCAGTCACCATAGCTCTCTGGGTCATTGAGGCACGCAAGCTCCAAACCCTACAACAAGTTTGTGGTCCTCTTGCCAATATGACGCGTAAAAATGTTTAATTCTACTACTCCATTGTTGTTCTTGTTCAGCACCACATAACACATCCCAAGAAGAGGTCGTTTTCTGGATTAAGTAGGGCTGGAACTTTCAAATATTGATTGTGGGGCAGTGCTTCTGAAATTAGAAATATTTTCCTGGACCTTTGGACTTGCAAGGAAACTTAAATCAACACAAAAAAGCAGAGAACTTTCTGGGCCTCTTCTGGCTGTACTCCTACAGATTGTGGTGTTTTTAACTTTTTAATAATTTCCATCATTGCAGAAGTTTGTTCAAATTGCCATCAGATCCCCTTGAACTCCATAGATCATCATCTCTGTGTATTTTTTTAAAAAAGGAAACCAAGTGTTAAATGTGTCTTTAGATCTAAAGGGAGAGAAGGAGCAATACAAATTTAAAAAAAAACGTTTCCAGTCAGTTTATTGATCATGCAGGGGAAGCAAAGACCATAAACTTTGGAAGCTTGATTTCACTGCTCGGATCAAGTTGTCAAGAAACAAAACAATGAAATCTGCTTCACTCACTTGGTACAAAATGCAATAAAATTAACATTGGAAGGGAGTTATCAGGTACAGTTGGTAAAACAACAAATGCTTTTAGCAAACTGGATAGCATCTTCAGAAATGCTAACCTAT
This sequence comes from Mobula hypostoma, assembly GCF_963921235.1. Taxonomy (NCBI): domain Eukaryota; kingdom Metazoa; phylum Chordata; class Chondrichthyes; order Myliobatiformes; family Myliobatidae; genus Mobula; species Mobula hypostoma. The sequence continues at coordinate 57,890,938 of NC_086111.1, read as the reverse complement.
TCCTTAGAACAAAGAGTTGACTTTACAATAGCCAATATATTACCTGTCCTTTTACAAGGCATTGAAACTTGATGTTGGCACAGGCTACAAAGAAGGAACTTGGCAGTTTTGACATTCAATGCTTTTTTGCATGATTCCAGGATCACCTGAACAGATAAGGTAATGAAAGTATAGTCAGAAAGAACAAAATGACTGTTCTGAAGCCAACTTGTGTTCAGAATCCTAGGTAATCATGTTGACTCTGGAAAGGACACTGTCTTTGGAAATCAAGGATGCCTTCTTCATTCTGAACTGAGGGACCCCTTCAAATCTGGCAATACCTGGAAATATACTGCAGCCTATGATAAATCTATGAAATCTTGGTGTTGTTCTTGTATGTCCAATGCACATTCAATGGTCCTAGCATCAATGGGCAATGAGGGGTATATTCATAGCTGGGAAATCCCAGAGGGGATGGACCAGCGGAGGGCAGTGGTCAAATACATAGGCTGCAGCACGGAGGAAAGGAATGATCGTGGGTTCAAATTGCAGGATTGATCATAGGTGAAGGGAGAGGCTGTGCGGTGGCTTTGGACAAATGTTTTATATGACAGCTGATGGCTTTAAAACTGGAGTGGCAAGGATTGGGTCAGATTGCGAGACAAGGGTTTGGCTAGTTTATAGGTTGCGAGAAGAGAATGGAAGAGAGTTGTTCGAAGTTGGAATCCTGCACCAGGTTATAGCTATTTAATGGGTTTGAAAGCCTCATCACTGTGATGGATTAAATGCTGGACCTAATTACCAACCCCAAGGACAACAATGAAGTAGACATTTAAACAAAATTGGTTTTCGGATTAATGTTCATCAAACCACTGGGAAAATACTATTGCATTTTAATGGCCATTTTGCATCCACCCACATGACTAAATTGGAACCTTATATGCAACTTACTAGTACAATACTGAGGGAATGTAGTAGCAAAACTTGACCCCATGACCCGCTGATATGGCGAAGTGCTGCCATTCAGAAAAGTGTATGTGCTTGGTTGCAATTGCCATTTGTTCAGCTCTCAAAGCCCTTTTGAATTTGGTCACACTGAGGTGCAAACACCATTGGGCACCCTGATGAACCTTGCTGGAACTCGGTTAAATCACTATATATATTTTTTTTAAAGAAACAAGGAATTTGAGGAAAAAGATGGGATCAAGAACTGGTTTGAAATTGGAGCTCAGTACAGCCCGAAAGGATTACAATTCACAATGGACATTCCATTTTCCAGCCTGTTCCCAATTCAGTGTTGTCCATTAGAACCTTTACCAAGGGGAGGAGTTTGACTTCCTAACAACTTGAAAGTAGTGTACTTTAATTTATTGCTCTTATTGAAAACAAAAATGGATAAGTGAGAAGGGTAGTCAATTTGTAATCATTTATATTAACGTGCCATGTTGTGTGACATGGGTGATCATGGTCTATGACCATGATTGTTCTTGGCAGATTCTACAGAAGTGGTTTGCCACTGTTGAATTCTGGGCAGTGCCTTTACAAGGTGGGTGACCCCGGCCATTATCAATCCTCTTCAGAGACTGCCTGCCTTGCATTAGTGGTCACATTATCAGGACTTGTGATATGCACCAGCTGCTCATAGAACCATCTGCTCCCATGGCTTCAAGGGACCCTGATCAGAGGCCTAAGCAGGTACTATGCCCTGCCCGAGGGTGACCTGCAGGTTAGTGGAGGGAAGGAGTGCCTTACGTCCCCTTTGTTAGAGACATATCTCCACCCAATGTACAGACTCCAAAATAAGCTTCTTACGCTAACCGTATAAACCTTAATGCCAGACTTTATGGAACGCTTTCTAAAAATTGTTAAGAGTTGTATGGCTTTCTCCCTACTACTTGGTATACCTTTAGTGGAGTTTTGTGAATTTCACAGAGTGAAACCAGTCTTATCCCAAAATTTGGTTCCTTTGAGGACATGAAGCCAAATTTTGAAATCTGAGTATGAAATGGTGGTATTAGTATACAAAATTAAATGCTGGAATGAATTTATAGACATTTATGCTTGGCTGAGTTCGATGTTTTACAGTGAATTTTAAGCCATAATTACTGCTCATCCTCTTTAAAACTAAAGAAACAAGTTTTGTTAATGTGGAGTTTAGTTCTCTAATTATTTCAGAATTTCACGGGTAATGTTGTCCAGTCATTATATTGCTATCTCTAAAATGGTCATGAAAATGATAATATGGAGATATTGCATCATGGTAGAGAGTCATGTGACCAGAAAGGCACCCCCTCCGTTGGTCAGGATCAACCACAGACTTTGCGTCCAAGCTGTCTACATGATGTGCAAACCAGTACACAAGCCAGGGCAGTACCGTATAGAGAGCAAGCTCTCCATGCTGCTAATGAATCCAAAGGAATGGAGAGACCAAAACAGTTTGGCGCTAGCTGTGTAGCAGGTGGTGCCAGTCAGAGTTGAACTCAATGTAGGACTCCCTTAGGAATTCCAGCTCTGGATTTTTCCTCTGGGTTTTATTCACAAAGTCTTCCCTGTAACTGGGTATAGCTGCAAGGCAGTGGAGCTTTGGGATCAGACTTTTCCTTCTCCTAGATGAGCTTCTGACTACTGCTGATGAGCCCCATCCGCCTGAAGTGACTGGGTTTAAGGCGCCAGTATCCCACCTTTGCCCCTTTTCTTATTAGTAGAAACAGTTCTGCCGGGCTTAGTAACTAAGCCACACGTGAAGGCCAGAAGCTGGACTTGGTTGTCAGAGGCCATCTGAGATGCACACCATTGGGTGCATTTAATACTGTAGGTAGTAGGAGCTTATCCCCATTACCACCTGCATCTATAACATCCCTAAGGAACCAGAAAGACATCATAACTTATGAAAACCATAACTTATGAAAAGCACTTCAATTGATTTGGAACACCAGTTAAATTGTTCCAGAGGACAATCTTTGACAAGTGTGGTGTGTGGCCAAGTGGTTAGGGTGTTGGGCTCACGATCTGAAGGTCGTGGGTTCGGGTCTCGGCCAGGGCAGTGTGTTGTGTCTTTGAACAAGGCACTTAACCACACACTGCTCCAGTCCACCCAGCTGAAAATGGGTACTGGCAAATGCTGGGGGTTAGCCTTGTGATAGACTGGCATCCTATCCGGAGGGGGGTGGGGGCGTGAGTCTTGTGCATAAGCACCGGCCTGATGGGACACAAGGCTCAGGACAGACTTTGACTTGACAATATTAGATAGGTACATTGAGCTTAGAAAAACAGAGGGCTATGCGGTAGGGAAATTCTAGGCAGTACCTAAAGTAGGTTACATGGTCGGCACAACATTGTGGGCCGAAGAACTTGTAAGGTGCTATTATAATCCAATATGGAAAGTTCAGAATCTCAAATATCCCAAAGAAAGCTGAATTTAGTGTTTATTTAAGATGACCACAATTTTTAACTGCATTGTATGCAATTTGATGAATGTACTGTCACAGCGCATTCACAGGCCTGGGCCCAGGAATGGCAGGCACTCTGTGACAGTGGTCACTGACACCGACTCAACCCGGTGCAGTGGATGGCAGCCTCAGGCACAGTGAGGTCTGGCGACGACTCAACCCAGAAGCAGAGGGACAGTGGACTGCTCAGGAAGAGGCAGGAACAAGAGGTTAGATAGAGGAATACAAACAGAGCAGCGGAGGCCTGACTGAGCAATGCCGCGATGCGTATCCTATTCCGACTCCGCTTACAGAGCACAGCGGGACTCCCTTTTCAATCATAAAATGCGGGAAATGCACAACCAGCCCTCTGAGACCAAATAGAAAGCACCTGGCTTTGACTGTTCTAACAATGAGTAAGTACAGATGATTGAGATACCCGAAGCCCAACGCTCTACGGCAATCTGCAGAGGCCCGCTGGGCTCATGACACACACGAGCTATTGCTAAGGTAATAGGAATTTATGCTCAGCAAATCTACCTTCTGTCAATTTGCTCCCACGTTATCTAAATTGTCAAGGCATGGCAAGGCCTTTTGTGATGTCTTCTTGGTGGGGTTGAACGGTGGTGCGTAAGGGTAGAACACTTATCACCACCTTTTCGAAAAATATATATATTAAAAAGGTGTCTAAGTTGTTCTCATCCCTTTTTCTACATTGAAATGGACTTGCTGTTCCCATACCAGTTCTAGGACTGAGATAAAGAGACATTACATTACTGCGAGGATTTGAGATGCTCACTGTTAAATATTTTCAAGCCTGAGATTGATAAATATTTGGACATTGGGGGTATCAGGCAGGAATGTATACTTGAGGTTGAGGAGTGGCCATGACTTAATTAGTCATTGAAGCAGGCTTGAATATGCTGCTCCTATTTCTGTTTACATGAAGAGATGGGTTAGAGCGGAGACATTATTTTTCTTGATTTCTTTTTGCTGAATATTTTGTGGAAAAAAAATTGTCAACTTCCTACCATCTTATGTTACAAAGTTCCATTTGAGAGAACCGGATCGAAAAACACTCCAACTCCTCACAATCCTGGCCCTCCACTTTCTTTCAAACATCCCACTTCCCGAATTTGTTCCAGAATTAAGGTTTATGGGGTTTACGAAGAGGGGTAGGAACATCTGTATTGAGATTTTGTTCTCTTGATGCTGGGAATGGCAAACGTTGTGCTGCCCCAAACAGATGATGGAAACTTGAAGCCTAGTTAAAGCCCAGCATGTCTAAGACTTACCAGTATTTCTGTTCCTGGTACTCTCCCACCCAAAAAGGAATTGAAATGATGGTGGACTCCATCTCATCTCCTGCCAGTTAATTCTACCAGTATTGAAACCATAAACTTCAACGATTTTTGGATTGGCTATTGCACTGAGAAAGAGATCTAAGTGTACTTTAAACTTCTTTTAAGGAGCATATAAGGTTCGTCCATCGTCATTGATGAAGACCTCGACACCATTAGTACTTTTTACGAGGTCAAGTTGCTAGCTTGACACTCAACCTGGCACGGATGGAAAGCATGCCCGGGAGCGGCCCGACTGGATTCAAATTCAGGAAGCTTCGCTCCGGAGTCCATCGCTGATGTCACTGCGCCACCAGCCGGATCTTGGTGTTGAGACTAGCGCTTGATTTGGATTTAAGTGAGGGAGAGTTGTGCAGCGTCAGCCTCACTCTCTCTTCCCAATTCCCATCTGGATCCAGTGGCAAGACAAGAGTCGAGACGGCTGGAGATGGGACTAGGCGCAGTGGATGACCAGGACGTCTTCTGTGTCTTGACGTGCTGTACACATTCCACGACGCCTGCAGAGACTGCCTTCTTGACCGTTGGACCTTCCTTTCATCTCGCAACTCAATTTTCTTTGCAGTTAGCTTGAGATAGTAATGCCAGTCATGAAGAAATTTTAACTGGGAGGTTGAGGGGTGGGGGCTGTGACTACAGGGAATTGGTAAGGACCATTGATCTGCAACATAAATGTACTTCCTGAGATGTTCCTCCGGTGGTGCTGCCCACTCCTACTACATAAAGCAATTAAAAAGGATGTTGTGTACCAAATATAGAAGGAAAATTGCTAACTTCTCCTACTGAACTAAACTACAAGGTGGCTATTATTCAGTACTAAGGAGAAAGCAATGCAATCACCCATTCAAAACACAGAACTATGTCTAATAAAGTGAAAAGAATGAACGTCGTTAATCAATTGCTCAGATAATAAATAGTCCCTTCCACGATGCATATCAAAAAAGGTATTAAGTCACATAACATCATGTACTCTGGTCACTTCCTCCTAACATTTGCTAATGTGCATTCCAGAACTGTGACCTTGTTCTTGTACACTTCATGGGAGGAATTGCTTTCATTCAATCATGAGGATTGCACTAAGCCGCGTAGCGTGCCAATTATGACTGTGCTATCTTAAACAAGGAGTAATGTGAGTTTACAGGAGCTTTTGATATATCAAGCATTCACTGCTAAATCATTAAACTAAGATCTAAACATTGGCTCTGTAATACTGAGTGAAATTCTTATACAGTACAATGCAGAAAAAAGTAATGCCTATCAATTTTCATGGTTAATTTTTAAACAAGTGTTGTAATATATCCATGCTTTTCCAACCAAAGAAGAATCTCTTTGTCAGAAGATCTTCATGTTGAAATATTAACTATGTTTCTTTTTCCGCAGATACTGACTAACCTGCTGAGTGTTTCCAGCGTTTTCTGATCTTTTATAAAAATATCATTTTCAATCTAGCAACAATATGTTTGGCGGGCAGTTAAATCACTTTGCTGACTTGATTTTCACAGACTTGGTAAGTTGTTTGCGGTGGAAATTTTAATGGGCTTCATTGAGCAGGAAGCAAAATTACCATCTGAAAGCTAGGAGGTCACTTTTGTTGAGGCCCAATTACATGAACAAAGTCTGACTGCAGTTTCAATAGTTATCCGGTGGGAAATTTTTATGGCTTTCTTGCCAGGTAGACACAGCAGAGAAGAAGATCCAGAGGCAGTAGAAATGCGAACAAACAAGGTGTCAACTTTCTCTGAGCTCCATGTAGATTCTGTAAGTGCAATAGTGTTCCCGTGAGCTCTGACAGGAAAATATGCACCTCACCTCATGAAAATATGTTGAGACGCCTGAGACATTATCTAGCAACAAATTTTACTACTTACCTGCTTTTAACAACTAGCCTCTGTTAAAAATCTGCAAAAAGCAAAGCAATGCTCGCTATTCTGGATTAATCCCTGCCTTTCTGAGTGTGGATTTATCATTTTATTCCAAGAGCTTCCCTACCACTGGCAATCAAGTCACAGACCTGTGACTAACTGGTTTATCCCTAATGCCTTCTCCTGAACGTTCCACCCTTCAGTCATTGGACACTTTACCTGTGACTAGCAAAGATTCAAAAACCTTTCAAGAGCTCAAGCAATCATCTCTGCTACATTGTATCAGAGTTTGGGAATTTAACCACCTTTATGCCTGCTATCACATCTTTTTAAGGTCAAAATACTTTAGAATATATTGCTCTCCCTCCTTGAAATATGCAAGTACAATGCCTTTTCCCCTCATGAAATACATAGAGAAGAGTTATTTAAACAACCTTATCAAGACCCCCTGGCTCCATGTACAGGTTGTCTCCTTTGATCACAAGAGAGCCTTACATTTTCGTTGGTTACCCCTTTGTTCTTGTCCAGCCCTTCCACCAAGGTTTATAGGTTTGTACAAGTGAGACGAGGTGTCCATGTTGTTACTTCCCCTCAATGGTTATGGCCCAGTTGCATAATGACTCTCAGCAGAGCTTGGATTTAATGCTCACACCCCTTTTAAGAAGTGCTGGCACGATCTCAGTTTGTGCTGGTTAATTTCGGCAAGTGGTCAGGACTCAAAGTCATTCAATCTTAATATCTTAATATGCCCTGCTGGCAAAAAGATCAGAAATCATAATCAGGTATATCACTGTCATATGTCGAGAAATTTGTCTTTGCGACAGCAGTACAATTAATACATTATAATAGAGAAAAAGTCTGAATTACAGTAAATGTATATATACTATGTAATATCTATAATATATATATACACACTATGATATAAATTATATATATATAAACAGATAAATTAAATAAGTAGTGCAAAAATGGAAATAAAAAAGTAGTGAGGTAGTGTTATGGGTTCAATGTCCGTTCAGAAATTGAATGTCAGAGGGAAAGAAGCTGTTCCTGAACCGTTGAGTGTGTGCCTTCAGGCTTCTGTACCTTCTTCCTAAGTTGCACGACCCAAGTCCACACTAATTTCCATAAGGTGTTCAGCTGTCAATCCCGCAGGGCGCAAGATGACTGGGTCTCCAGCATGCCACCATTTAGCACTTATTTACAGATGATACAATATTTAGTCTTAATGGATTTATGTACCTAGATTTTCCAGAGATTCATAAACACTATTTTAAATATATGTGTATTTTTCCGGATGTTAGGGACAGGCCATTTTGGAGAATGAGGCCATGCAAGATGAAACAAGTTAAGGAACTTCTGAAAACCTTCAGTAAGACCAGTGGTTACAAAGTACTACTTGTTCAAAGGGTGCTTTTCATCCCAGTCTTTGCCAGTTATAGGAACAATACAAAAGATGTGCTGTGCTCCCTCATTTGCATTATTATACAATTATTTAAATATTCATGAATTCAGGCTCAGGCACTTTCACAAAATAACTTAAGAGCACTTAAGTTCCTTTTCTACAAAAGGAAAATGCCAGATGGTTTGCGATAAACTTGCATTTAACTATGAATTAAAATATATCTGTGTAATAGTTCCTCCTTATCAATGTGATTCAATTGACAAGGCAATGAGGCTCTAATTTTCAAAATATCAATCTTTACTGAGTGGTACTTTTCCAATTAGAGCTGGAGGTGATCTAAGGAATAAAGCACAGACACATCCAATGAAATGATTAGCACCAAAAAGCATTCTGCTTGGCAACCATAGGCTTTGCCTTTGTAAATAAAAGGAGCTTAGCTATATTGTCCTTTTGAGATCAGTTAGTGGGCTAGTCTGAGTCATTTAAAATCTCCATAGTTCCTATTAATAATACCAGCTGAAAAGAAGTGTGTCTCATCGAGTGGGTTAGTCATCTTATTCAGTGGTCAGATTGAAACACATGACAGTCAAAGCCAGAGGACACATAATTGTGCTAATGTTTGAATCCCAGCTTTCTGAGTGAAAACTGTATGATTAAAATCTGTAATCATTTCAAATTCATTATTGTGTAAGAGTACTGCTGACATATGATGAAGAGGTTGCTAGATTTTTGTTGACTTTCAGCATTGCTGATCAATTTGTATTCAATGAAAGCTTAGGTTTTTTTTTAACTGGCAGAATGAAAACGAAGCAGCAGTGATGAGTTTCAACACAATTAAAGCCTCAGTCTTGGGGTCAACCAGTTCTGGGTGAATGGGTCAGGAAATTTTTGTTTCAGGAATTCGAGCAGGATTGGAATTAACATAGTCTTCAAAATACCCCAGTTTAGTTAACACATTTCTGTCATAAGTATTTTATTTTATTTCATTTAGTGTTGCAGCAAGGTAGCAAGCCCTTCTGTCCCAAGTGGCTCATGTCACTCAACTGCAACCATGTGGCCAATTAGCCTACTAACCAGCATGCCTTTGGAAAGTGAGAGGTAACTGGAGCACCCAAAAGAAACCCATGCAGTCATGGGGAGAACGTACAAACTCCTTATAGTCATTGGCAACACTGAACATGGGTCGCTGTCTCTGTAATAGCGTTGCACCATATTACTTGCCTCACCAGCATCCACCCATGATCCCAGTTTAGACCACAGGCTTAAATTACAAGGTCACCTTCTTGATTGGCTGTCAGCAATTCTGTTTCACTTCTCCATCCTTGCTCTGAAACCTCATCCAGTTAGCACGACATCTTAGACTGCAGGCTGACAACTGCTAGATTGCCTTACTCTTGACCTCTTGATTAGAGTTCATTTATGAATATTAGATGTTCTCTGTAGCTAATGAATTTGAATCTTGTTACAATTAGCAATTGACTTTCATTCTCATAATGAGCAAAAAAAAACCAAGAGCTGTTGGATGAACTCAGCGGGTCAGGCAGCGTCCATTGAGGGGCAGAGCCATAGTCAAAGTGTGAAACTGAGACCTTGGTTATGGGTACTTTTGTTTTGGACCAAGTTTTCAAATTTGTACTGCCCTTCATTGTCATTTTCTTTAACTTAAAGATTATAGATAATATCAGAGTCTAAGCTTACTTACTTCCCATGTGGAACCTTGTGTTACAATTTTAGTCAATATCTTCAGCTGAAGTGCAGAGTTTGTGATAGCTTTTACATTTGCTTGTGTAGCAAAAATTGGTCGGTTGTTTGTATTGAGAGGTGGGGGGTGGAGATAGCGGAGACACAGGCCTCTATCTGAGATCCTGAAGGATCATGTTGTGAATTTGGGTGGCTGGAAGGAACAGTTCATGAAGAGAAATTTTGGCTCTAAGAGAAAAGACTTGGACCTCATAGGACTGGGATCAATGAGGATGATAGGAGTAATGAGAATCAAGTGATTAGGATTAGACATTGTGTTTGGGTGAAAGTTGCTTTTATAGGATCAAACGTAAGAATGGAACTAATCTTACAGAGGCCCTAAAGCCTTAAATCGTTGTTGTCCTAGGAGCAATAATCTGGGAATACACTGGCCAAAGTTTTCTCGCATTGATCTGAAGGGGAAAGATGTCATCCTGTGTGTGGCAAGCAGAGAGATGTAGCAGGTCTACAAAGCGGGAAATCACTCCAGGAGGCATATGACAGAGCACACGGGAAATGTTGTATTTCATGCTAGATGTTCATTTGCATTATGTTGACAAACACCATTATGGGATTGAAGTTTGAACAAGTAATCCTTGCATGCATGTAACCTTTAATACTTTCTTCCAAATGAGGGGTAAGTTCAGTTTTAGTTTAACAACATGATAAATGACAAGTGATACAGCAAGCAGGTGGAGATGAAATGGAATTTGCCCGAAAGGAATGAGAGGATCAAAAGTCTGGATACATTTGTCAGAATCCAGCTTCTTTGCTGGCCCTTTACCTGTTTATAACCCGTGTAGTGATGCGATAACTATCTACTGCTTGAGGGGTAAGACCAAGAATTTGTTCTTATCACAGGCTGGTTGGGATTATTCATTGCCCATTTTATCTAACTACTTTCAAATTCCATAATAGTCTTGTATTTCAAACTTCAAAATATAAATCGTATACAGGTAATCTTTAGTATTCCAAAAACTTAATAGAATAGACTTCATTTGCTCCATTAGGATTATTTGAATTAAGTTGGTGCTGCAAACTTTAATTGGTATTTAAATCTAGAATGACGTTGGTTTCCATGCAGCTATAATTTTTTCATAAAATGAACAATGCTCTAAAGCAGAATGGAAATACTCTAAACAAATATTTCACTATTTTTCTGTGCATATTTCTACTATGATTAAATATAATGCTTCGCTGAAGGACGCAATAATTGTAACATTTAATGAAGTTTAGTAAACCCCTATAAAATCAAAGCCAAAGCTTCAGTGAATAACTTGTAATAAAAATACTCATATTTCAACATCACTTTGTCATTATCCCTATCTTACGTGTCTCAAGAAGTGTAATTGTTAATTCTACAAGATTTGGGTAAAGGTGATGATTGCCAGCTCTGTTAATTCTGATATTATAAAACATCATGTGATACCACTGAGCACATCTTGACATAACACGATTGCAGGAAGCAGCATCCATCATTAGGGACCCCCACCACCCAGGACATGCTCTCTTCTGGCTGCTGCCATCAGCAAGAAAGTAAAGGAGCCTCAGAACTCACACCACCAGGTTCAGGAACAGTTGCTACCCCTCTTGAACCAAAGGGGATAACTTCACTTGCCCCATCATCGAAATGTTCCCACAACCAATTGACTCACTTTCAAGGACTCTTCATCTCATATTCTTGATACTTATTGCTTATTTATTTATTATTATTATTTCTTTCTTTTTGTACTTGGACAGTTTGTTGAATTTAACACACTGGTTGAGAACCAAAGTTAGTACAGTCTTTCAATGACTATTATAGTTATTATTCTGTTATGGACTTATTGAGTATGCCTGCAAGACAATGAATCTCAGGATTGCGTATGGTGACCTATACGTACTTTGATAATAAATTTACTTTGAACTTTAATGGAGCAACATTGGCTTTCATTTTATCAACTCCTCTTCAGTGGCTGGTCACAAGCATTGAAGACAAAATATCTGTATCTTTATAATTTGTCCCAAACTCAACTTCATTCAAATCGTCTGCAATATCAACAAGGACTGAAATAGAAAAGTGCTTGTCCAGCTATCTTTGGAACATTTTAATTTATTGCTGTAAGAGAGAAACAAAGTGGTTTTAGAAACAGAATGGATTGTAGTTTGCTCAACTTTTATATAATAAACAATTGTTTCCTAATATTGGTGACAATATTACGCAAGAAATATGGGCCATTCATTCAAGAATTATTAAGGTAGTTAATTTATTAAATCAATTTTTCAAGACTCATTCATGAATACTAACAGTTTTTAGGCCTAATTCCCTAATTTGGTTTTGACATCAAGGATTAGATTTACTTGGAAAAACTGCTTTGGGAATTAGAAGTACCATAAAACAGAGAAACCAGGGCAGCAGCACAAATTTCCCACCCTTAGAAACTGCTGGCTTAAAAGCAATGACTTTAAAAAAAAGTTTCCATGTTAGTCGCATTGTATGCAGTCAATAGAAAAGACTATTTCTTCTTTTGTGAGAGTTCAAAGCAAAGTGACAGAACTTTAAAATTCAAGTCAAGCTTAAACTGTGCCTTATTTAAATAGGTGGTAGAAATTTGGACTGCTTGCCCAAAAAAAAGTCATTGATGCCAAGCCATCTGATTTTTCTTCAAAATGAAAATTGCTAGTTAAGCTTATTAAAGGGTTAAGGAACCACAGTTGGTAAATGGCTTAAGGGGCTGAATGTCTTTGTCTTGTTCCTATATTGCTCGGAATGTACCCATTCTGTACAGAGGAAATTTTATGGCCTACTATTGCTTATCTTGCAAGAAGGCAGGCTATATTATGTGTAATATTTTTATTATTTGTATCTTTAGTAGTTTAATCTAAAAAACCTCGTGATACATTTTCTTTTTTGAAGGTGTGGGAGAGATCTTTTGAGGAGACAATAGTTTGAGGAACTAAAATGAATAAATAACTTTGCTACATTAGTCATATTGTTGAGTTGTTCTGGATTTTAAATAGTCTGAAATATCTTAAAGAATCAGGTTCCATCTGTCAGTGTGAGCAAAGATATTTAACCCACTGTGAGGAAGCTAGAAATGATGAAAATATATTTCTGGGTGTCCACATAACACATTTCTAACAGAAGTAACATTGTCCCCATGAGAAACATTTCTTCATTGATTAACATTTGGACTTTAGAGTCTAATTACTTGATCTGACTAAGGTAAATTGTGGTCGTTGAAACTCACTATGCTTATTCATATTTTACTGTACAGGAGGCAACTTTGCTGGCTCATCTCCACTGCCTCACTCAGAGTTATGGGAATTAATTTTACAATACTATTCCAGAATATAATCTGAGTTTATCTGTAGACTATCAACGTTCAATCGGTGTTAACATTTGTATTTTTATGAGGCCAGCATTTTTGCTGGCCTCTTATCAAGGTATCAGTTCTATTGATGTATAAATCTAATTATTGATCTGCTTTGGTTTTAAAGCTATTGATAACTTGGGAAGTACATAAAGTTAATTTTTAGTAAATACCTTACACTCTTCAAATTATAAAAATGTTCTGATTTAATAGGGTAAATCGAAAAATAGGGTTTTTCTTTGTTGATTTGAAATAATGAAGCATTTTATGCCACCTGCTGCTAAGTTAACAAATTTCATGACTCATGCCGGTGATAATATACCTGATTCTGATTCAATTACAGTGGTGTGCAATTCTTCAGTACACCTAATCTTGTATGGTACACACTAGTAAATTTTGAAACTGATGTTAATCTGAGACAAGGGAATTTAAGAGAACAGAAACATGACCTATCCCAGCATGTACCTTCCTACCCTGATTTTGTAATCCCCACCCCCCTCCATTTCCCTCCAGGTAAATAGTGCACACACTTTTATAGTGAAAGACTGCAAGCACAAACAGGAATACAGGAATACAGATACAAACAGAAGAACGGGGGAGGTCGAGACTTTTGACCTTTCATGTAGGTCAGTGTTAGTGCCAGCAACTGCTCTTAATGTGTAGCCACATTCAGGTTAGACTGTGTGAGCATTGGGCCATCAATGTGCTAGATTGAGGATTCTAAAAGATTGAATTATGCCCCGCAGTTGACCCAAATTCTCTGTTTCTGATTTTGGCCATTGTGACTGTCACATGGGCTGAGTGAAAATGAAGTGTCAGATTTGAGCCTGGGCACTTGGGTGCTAACCAGAAAAAGAATTCAAATATTATCAAGGATAGGGGATGCTGGCCAATGAGAGGAGCAGGCAGAGGGACAATATAAGATAATTGTTTGGTGATAATACTTCATCTAAGTATTTTTAATAAAAACAGCATGGGAGGTGGGTATTTGACACACTCTGTGCTGCCTTTCTGCTGGAGTAATGTAGCTATTTCTGTTCCCCTGTCTTTTCTCCTTCCACTGCCAGTATTGATACAATTTCTTCATGATTGCCACAGATGAAACTAACTCCACAACTCTTGTCAGTCAATCCATTCTAGAGGTTAGTGACTCTGTCTATATAATTAAAAAAATACTCAGCTCATCTTTTGTTCTTCGGCCAAATACTTGAAATCTACATTACTCTTGTCCTCAAACACACACCCTACGAATGGGAGGTGTTTTGCTCTGCTTAATCTAAGTGTGCCCCTCATTAATTTGACCACATCTCTCGTGAATCATGACCTTTTCTGCTGTAAGGAGAACAAGTCCATTGTCTTTAGCCTTGGCCTTTCAGTTAAATCCCTCATTTCTGGAGCATCCCAGATTTATTTATTTTTCCCTTTCTCTAAGGCCTTCTCATGCTAAAACACCCCAATGAGAATTGTGGATTTAATAGTCAAGTTGCAGCTGGACCAATGTGTTGTAAAGTTTTAATATCCTCAATTTTGTACAGAGTTTTTCTAAACTACTCAGTACCATTTGTATTGGGCTGGGGAGGGGGAAGAAACTTTTATTAAGTAGGACAGTCTATGGGCAGAGGATCTCATTTAAACCTAATGAATATTGAAAGGCCTAGAGTTGATATTGAGATGATGTTTCCAATAGTGGAGGAGTCTAGGACCAAAGGATGCAGCCTCAGAGTACAAGGTGTTCCTTTAGAACAGAGATGAGCGGGAATTTCTTTAGCCAGAGAGTGGTGATCTGTGGAATTCATTGCCACAGAAGGCTGGGAAGGCCAAGTCATTGGGTATATTGAAAACGGAGGCTGATAGTTACTTGATTAGCAAGAGTATCAAAGGTTATGGGGAGAAGGCAAGAGGATAATAAATCAGTCATAATCGAATGGTGAGGCAGACTCGATGGGCCGAATGGCCTAATTCTGCTCCCATGTCTTATGATCTTATGAGGTGTGGTTTCATAAACCAACAATTCTAGACTGAAATTGCTGCTTCACGCTGGTTGCTGTACACCTCTCATGCAGTAAGCATGCCCAATGCAGTTACATAAGTGTTCATTGGAACTTAGTGCATAATGTTAATGAAATATAATCACCTTTTGAGAAATAATCTGATTACAATTTTGTAATAGTTGTTTTTTCTTCCTTTCTCTCTTTGCTGATTTCTGTATTGTAGTTGCTCAACCATAAGTATGAACATAGGAAAAGGAGGCATACACCAAGCCTACTGAATTATGGCTGATCTCTCTAAACATAATTTTCTTGCATTATCCCTTTCATTGGTTAATTCCAGAAATCTATTGATCTCTGTATTAAATAAACACAATGATAATCTCCACAGTCCTTTGGGATAGAGTGTTCCAAAGATTTGCTACCCTCAGGGTGAAGAAATCACTCATCACTGTTCAAAGTTGCCCAAATGTTATTCTGCCACAACCCCTGCTTCTAGACGACCCCACCAGAACAATTATTTTCCCTGCACCCAGGTTTCTGAGCCCTGTAAGAATTTTGTAAGTTTCAATGTGACCACCATTTCTTCTTCTTAAACTGCAGAGAATGAAAGCCCAGACTTCTCAATTGCTCCTCGTATGGGAAATCTGCCATCCTTGTGGCCAGCCTGGTGTACTTCTGTTGACCTTGCTCTATGGCAAGTATGGCCTTTTCTACAAAAGAAAACCAAACTGTGTCCTGATGAATGGTCTCAGCCTGAATCATTGACTGTATATTCTGTTCCGCAGATGCTGCAGAATCTCTTGTGTTCGCAGTTCTCCAGGTGTGGTCTCACAAATGTACTAAACAATTGAGTTAGATAACATAGGAATAAACACTGCTTCGTGCTCAAAGTATTATTCATAATATTTGATGGTATCATTTGATATATTTAGTTCCTAATGGTTTATTGGTTGTGCTCTTGCATCTGATTTGAAGAATGCAAGGAAGTGTTGCACTCTGAAGATATTGTCTTCCAGATAGAAACCATAACCATAGAAACCATAGAAACTACAGCACAGAAACAGGCCTTTTGGCCCTTCTTGGCTGTGCCGAACCATTTTCTGCCTAGTCCCACTGACCTGCACACAGACCATATCCCTCCATACACCTCCCATCCGTGTATCTGTCCAATTTATTCTTAAATGTCAAAAAAGAACCTGCATTTACCACCTCATCTGGCAGCTCATTCCATACTCCCACCACTCTCTGTGTGAAGAAGCCCCCCCAATGTTCCCTTTAAACTTTTCCCCCCTCACCCTTAACCCATGTCCTCTGGTTTTTTTCTCCCCTTGCCTCAGTGGAAAAAGCCTGTTTGCATTCATTCTATCTATACCCATCATAATTTTATATACCTCTATCAAATCTCCCCTCATTCAGATGAGGCATTAAACTACTATCTGGCAGATGTAAAAGATTGCAGAGCAATGTTTAAAGAGCAGATGAGTTGCCTTACTGCCCTTGCAATGCCTACTGTTTTAACAACAATTTCAGAATGCTATTTATCTTGATGGTGTCTGATGGTTTGATCGGCTGTTGTGTGTAGACTGCTGTGTTTTCCTATTTAGGGAAAAACAACTACACTCAAAGAGCAACACACACAAAATTCTGGAGAAACTCAGCAGGTCAGGCAGCATCTATGGGAAAGAGTTCGGGCCGAGAAGTTTCATCAGGAGTCGCTCAAGATGTCAACTGTTTACTCTTTTCCACCGACGTGGCCAAACCTGCTGAATTCCTCCAGCATTTTGTTTGTGTTGCTTGGATTTCCAGCATCTGCAGATTTTCTCGTATTTGTACACTCAAAGAGCAATAGTTTTCTGTACCGTTCTTCGTCACATTCCGATCATGGGAAAACTGTTAATATTTCACATTGAGGAAAGTAGGAAGGTGAAAATGTAATTGTAAAGTAAACATTTTTTTCCATAAATCACTTCAAAGTCCTGGCTTTCTAGAAGTCTTGGAAATAAGAGCAAATAGTCTGTTGGTGGATTGTGACAATTTGAAGAAAAATATCATGTAGATTTATACAGTCCAAATACAAGTACAAATCTGAGATGAGGTTTTTACGTTCACTGTGAGAGTTGACTTGTCACTGGGCAGTAAAGGTAGCACTGATCAATCTAACAGGAGCCATGTAATCCTGCCAGTGATGCTTGCAATCATTCAGTAAAGTCCTGGATCAGTGACAAATAATCAACAAGTTCATTGTCCCAATAATCCCCATTGTCCCAAAGCAGAGAAACATGAAGGAGATTCAGTAGCTTGTAGCAGAAATCTGCCAAAATACAAATTCAAGTATCAAGTTGCATCTGAGGCGGAGAAAGTGTTCATAATTTTGGGTGTGTATAGAGAACTTCCAAGCAGGCATCAAAAATGAATGTTTTGACACAAACTGTTTGGTCTAATAGTAGATTCATGACAGTACCTGTGCATTACTTCCTTGTACAAATAACTTAAAGTAAACTCAATAGACACTTTCTTACTGATTTTCTAGATAACTTGGCATATTTTTGAGTCCACAAAGCTTTGTTTCCAATTTTAATAATATGAAAAATGTGGACATACACAGAAAACAATAGCAAATTCTGTACTTTTACTAAGCTTTTTATCAGTGTTGGCAGTATAGTGAACCATCAGATCGATTGCAAGAATTTAGTAAGTGCGCATGCGGCCAATTGATTGAGCTTCCCACATGCAGAGGACTCTCTCTTTTCACGCGGGCTTTCGAATGCCGAGTGTCGTTGTTTTGGTTCAGTAATGATCTTTAATTGGCATTACAGATATTATTAGGGTTGAAGACCTACTTAATATCATTTACTTGAACTCTTTGGCGCAGCGGTAGTCTGGGCCAAATGTTCAGAGTCTTCCTCGTAGATGTTACGTGTCTCTTGAAAAGTGAAATTTTTTGGGGACGGGAGCATATAACAGAAATAGTGAGAGGAGCCCGCAGCATCCCCACGTAGTAACAACAGTTGGTAAATTGCTTTGTTATTAACGTCACATGCACTGAGTTGGAGTGAAAAACTTGTCCACCCATAGCAGAATCTGCAAAGGAGTAGCTAGGAGGAATTGGGTGTAGTCTTACCAAAACAGAAGATGCTAAGGGGCATGCCGGAGTGGATGTTAAGATGCTTCCACCAGTGGGAGAGCTTGGAACAAGGAGACAAGATAGGGAAGTGGTCATTTAAAATTGGGGTGCCTTGAAACTTCTCACAGAGGATGGTGACTCCCTAGAATACCCTCAGAGGGCTGTTGAGGCTAAATCATGGGAGGAACTGGATAAATTTTTGAGAAAAAAATCTGGGGTACGGAGAACTGACACAGAGGAGCTGTGTGCTTGGGTCGTAGTGAATGGCAGGGCAGATTTGAGGGACCAGGTAGCCTATTCCTCCTGTTTTGTGTTCAGCTACCTCGGAACCCAGAGAACTATTGTGGAGTCAACTCATCCTCAACTCCGAGGAACTTCCTGAGAGAAAGCACAGAATAGCGACAGTGACTATTCCTGCTGATCCAATTTTCATAATTTGTGTTTGTTCTTAATTCATCTATAATTTGTTTCCTACAAGAGGTGAGACTCAAACTTGCTGTTGGACCAGTCTTGACTTCTGTGTTCTGAACCATACCGTCTCCTTTCCTGAATTTGCTGAAGGAATGCCCTTTGATTGGTTTGCCAAACCTTCGTCTCCTTACCAGTTACTGGGGTGGTCTGTTTTAACCAAGTATTCACTGGGTTTCAGTCATCTGCCTCTCTCTGTAGAATTACTAGCAAAAGTGCATAAACACCATCATTCCCTCAGTACTGATCACCAGGCTTCAAAATCTGAAGCCATTATACTCCCTCTGGATCCCTGATGTCCTTATCGGGAGACCATAGTAAGTGCAGATTGGTAATAACATCCTTACCTCACTGAGAATCAACACAGGTGATTCACAAGGCTGCATGCTAAAGCCTACTGCTCTATTCTCTCTATGCTCATGCCTGTTGGTGGAATCTCAGATGCTTCCGTACGGGGAAGCATACGGGAGTGAGACAGATTGTTGTTTTGACACCACTCAATCAGCCAATCTCATGCTCAATATTATCAAGAACAAGGAATTGGTTGTGGACTTTAGGAAGGGGAAGTCAGGAGAACACACACCAGCGTGAGCAGCTTCAAGTTCCTGCGTTTCAACATTTCAGATAACCTATCTTGGGTCCAACATATTGATGCGATCAATAAGAAGGCAAGCCAGTGGCTCTGCTTGTTACGGGTATGTCACCAAGTACCCTTAGAAATTTCTATAGATGCTCAGTGGACAGCATTCTTACCTTGCAGCCTGGTACGAAGGTTCCAATGCACAGGATCGCAAGAAGCTGAAGAGGATTGTAGACTCAGCTAGCTCCAGCACTGGCATGACCTCACGCACCATTGAGGACATTTTCAGGAGGCTGTGCCTCAGGAAGGGGGCATCCATCACAAATGACTCTAACCACTTGAAACATCCTACCTTCTGGATACTACCAACAAGGAGGAAGCACAGGAGCCGGAAGGAAACACACTCAATAATTCAGAAATGGCTTCTTTCCCTCCATCATCAAATTTTTGAGTGGTCCTTGAGCACTATCTTGCTATTCCTATCTTTGTAATATTCATTTATTTCTGTAATTTATAGTAATTATAATGCTGCCACAAAAAACAAATTTGGAATATAGAACATAGAACAGTACAGTGCAAGAACAGGCCCTTCAACCAAAAAATTGTACTGAACCAATTAAATTATTAATCAAATGGCTAACTAAATTGATCACTTGTGCCAACACAATGTCCATATCCTCCCATTTTCTTCACATTCATGTGCCTTTCTTAAGCCTCAATCGCCACCCCAGGCAGCATATTCCAGTCCACCTCTCACCTTAAATGCATGCCCTCTGGTAATAGATATTTCAACTCTTGGAAAAAGGTGTTGTCTGTCTACTCTGTGTATGCCTCCCGTAGTCTTATAAACCTCTATCAGATCTCCCCTCAGCCTCTGTTGTTCCAGAGAAAATGATTCGAGCTTGACCAACCTCTCGTTGTAACACACGCCCTCTAATCCAAATGATATGCTGGTAACTCTCTCCTGCACCCTCTTCAAAGCCTCAATAGCCTTCCTATAAAGGGGTGACCAGAAATGTATGCAATGCTCCAGATGTGGCCTAACTAGAGTTTTATAAAGCTGCAACACAAATTCTGGTCTTCTGAACTCATTGCCTTGACTAATAATAGCAAGCAGGCCACACGCATTCTTAACCACTCTGTGTAGACACTTTCAAGAAGCTCTGAACTTGAACCCCAAGATCCTTCTGCTCATCATCACTGTTGAGGTTCTTGCCCTGAACAGTGTATTGTCTCTTTACATTTGACCTACCAAGGTGGAATGCTTCACATTTGGCCAAGTTAAACACCATCTGCCATATCTGCAACTGATCTACATACTGTTCTATTCTTTGCCAGTCTGCTGTGCTATCCATAACACCACCAATCTTCATAGTATCTGCAAACTTACAAACTCACCCATCTACATTTTCATCCAGGTCATTTATATACATCACAAACTGCAGAGAACACAGTACAGATCCCTGTAGAACACCACTAATCACAGACCTCCAACAGGAATACTTCCCTTCAACCACTGCCCTCTATCTTCTATGGGCAAGCCAGTTCCGAATCCAACTAGCAAATTCACCATGGGTCCCATGCACCTTCATTGTCTGGATGAGTCTCCCATGAGATACCTTGTCAATTGCCTTACTAAAATCAATGTAAACAACACAGCTCTACCTTCATTAAAGACCCCTATTATCTCATTAAAAAACTCAATAAAGATAGAAAGATATGATTTGCCCCACACAAAGCCATGCTGGCTCTCCCTAATTAGGCCATGGTTTTCCAAATGCTCCTAAATCCTAATAGCTAATAATTCTTTAAGTTTATAAAACCTTAATAATTCTCTCCAGTAACTTCCCTACCACTAACATGAGACTCACTGTTTTATAGTTTCCAGGATTATCCCTTGTTCCCTTTTTGAATAATGGAAGAACTTTAGCTACCCACCAGTCCTCCGGGACCTCACCTGTGGCTAGAGAGGGCACGAAGATATTGGTCAAGGCCCCTGCAATCTCTTTCCTTCCCTTTTTCAATAACCTAGGATATATCCCATCAGACCCTGGGGATTTATACACCTTAAAGCTCTTTAAGAGACCTAACACTACTTCCTCCTCTACTTTGAAATGCCTAGTAAGTGAATATGCTTGGTACTGATCTCCCTCCCCTTCACATCCTTCTTGGTAAATACTGATATAAAGTATTCATTGAGGACCTCACCCACATCTTCCACATCCAAGAGTGGTCCTACTACCTCCCTAGTTATCCCTTTGCTCTTGATGTATGGACAGAATGCCTACTTGCCAAGATTGATAAGTCTTACTGATGACAACTTGCCAATGGCCTCTCTCTGCTTTCCTAATTCCCTCCTTAAGTTCCTTTCTGGCTTCTTTGTAATCCTCAAAGGCACTGTTTGATTCCAGCTCACTAAACCTTATATACCTCTCCTTTTCCTTCTTGACTGAATTCATCATTTCTCTCAACATCCAAGGTTCTCTTTCCTTGTCATGCTTGTCCTTCCTTCCGGCTGGAACATACCTGTTCTGTACTCAGTGAGGTTGAATTGAAGCAGGGCAAATTATGAAAACATTAGGCAGGAGCTAGGGAGAGTTATTTGGGAACAGATGTTTTTGGGCAAGTTCACATCCTCCATTATGTCCCCACTGCGTGCAAATGTGATATTGGGACATTAAGCACCCATTCCTATCCGTCTCTCAACCATGTCTCCGTAATGGCCACGACATCATAGTTTCATGTACTGATCCATGCTCTAAATTCATCAACTTTACCTATAATACTCCGAGCATTAAAATACGCACACTTCCAACCATCCATCCCATCATGTCTATTATCTTGCTTCTGCCTGTTCTTACTGGCCCTGACATCTATCTTCCTCTCCAACCCTTCACTTTCTGACCTTGTCCTCTGGTTCCTATCCACCTGCCAAACAAATTTAAACCATCCCAAGTAGCACCAGTGAACCTCCCGGCCAGGACGTTAGTTCCTCTCAAGTTTATGAGCAACCCATCCCTCTTGTACAGATCACCCCTGCCTCAGAAAAGGTTCCAATTATCCAAGAACCTGAAACCCTGCTCCCTGCAACAGTTTCTCAGCCACTCATTCGACAGTACTATCACCCTATTCCTGCCCTGACTGGCATCAGGGGTAAGTCGAAGAATACTACCACGGAGGTCCCGCTTTTCAGTCTCTTTCCCAACCCCCAATACTCACTGCGTGGGATTTCTTTCCCCTTTCTGACTATGCCATTAGGTCAATGTGCGCCATATCCTCTGGCTGCTCCCCCTCTCCCTTGGAAAATCTTTTACAACCGCTCTGATTCATCCTGGCACCTGTGAGGAAACATACATCCTAGAGTACCTTTCATGGCCGCGGAATGACCTGTCCGTCCCCTAACTATTGAGTCTCCTATCACTATCACTCTGGCTGGCTTCACCTTTCCCTGTTGAGCCTCAGAGCTTGCTCCAGTGCTACTGACCTGGCTGCTGTGCTATTTCCTGGCAGGACATTCCCCCCGCCCCAGTGGTATCCAGAGGAATATAATTGTTGCTGTGGAGGAATGAACACAGGGGAATCCTGCACTAACAGCTAACTCCTCTTGCTTCTCCTGGCGGTCACCGAAACATGATCTGAACCATGCACTCTGGGTGTGACCACGTCAGTAAAGGTTTCGTGTATGAGGTTGTAAGTCTCCAAGATGGTGCTGAGTACAACCAGTTCCAGCTCCACTTCCTTGACCTTGTCAGGAGCTGAAGTTGGTGCACTTCCTGCAGATGTAGTCATCAGGGAGACTATCAGATACCCTGCAGTCCCACATCTTACAGGAGGGGCATTCCACTGCCTTAACTACATTGTTTCATTAAATGATCTAAAAGACTCAGCACCCTTAGCCTCTGCCTGTTCACGCTGAAGCCTGTTGAGCCAAAGACTCCCACTCTAACCCTGGTCCACTCCAGCAATGGCTGCTCCCAAAATGACCGATCTGCCTACACCTCACTTCTTTTTATTGGCCCCTGCTAAATTGCTAATAACCTAAACAATCTCCCTCTTCCACCCCACAGGCAAGTCCTGACATGCCGCACTCATTTTTAAAACTGGCACATAAAGTCCACAAGGAACTGTCCAACTCACCCAGTGATCTCCTGCTCTGCAGACCTTCATCTCATATAATTCAGTGATAATAACTCTGATTCCAATACTGAAATGCTAGCTCAAGGAGATACGACAAGGATGTTCATTAAGGCTGTCTGAGCTGTTTAAAGGCAGGCGATTTACAAAAGAATTTCGTAGATTTTCATAAGAGGTTTTCACCGATGAGTTTTGCATTTTTTTTAACAAAGCAACTGTTATTTTGGAATGTTTGTTTGGGTTTTTGGTAAAGCAGCCTGTCTCTCAGTGCAGGATTGGGAAGAAGGGATGATAGACAAGAGCTGATCCTGTTTTTGCCCGAAGGAAACTCCATTTTTTTTTGTTTCAGAATTCCCTCTTGTTTGAATTTTAATTTCCCAATAGTTCATCAGTTTTTATTATGAAATATGGGTGTAATAATTGTTATGCTTAAATTATGTCAGGGAAACTAAAAGGAAATTGTATATAAATGTCAAAAAAATGAATCAGCACCCTGTACTCTGTGAGGTAGAAGTTATATTCATGTATTCCTGTTTATTTTAAATGCAGACATAAAATTGTCCGATCAAAATGCAATTTCTGTATTTTCCCCTTCATGTATCATGCTTTCCCTTTTAATAGCTTGCCAATTGATTTTGAAGCTTTGTGCTACTTTCTTTGTGAGAACATTTCTTTTGTCAATAGGGGCTGCATCAATGTTCAACAGTAAAACACAAGAAATAGGGGACCACCCATGGAGTGAATACACGCCCACTAATGAAGTAAGGCGCATACCTTTTATCACCTTTTGTCAGCCAATGTTGCTGCATGTCAGCAGCCTGTAAACACTAGCTTTTGGCATGGCATTTCTTGCCATCATTCTCCCTGCTTACTGAAAGATTGCAGATTACCTTAATGCCATGCTAAATATTCCAACATCCCTGACACTCACTGTAAAATATTTCAGCATATGGCCACAATTTTAAACAATGTTTTTGCAGCAGAGTAAAGCACATGTCCGAAGCAGTGCGTCAATTAATCTCTTAAAAAAATTGATGGTCAGAACCATCTACGTATTGGTAGAGTGAGAAGGTTAATATCTTATATTAAATGTCACAAAGCCGTTGATCAAGAATTATATATATATATATTTATTTATTTATATATAAAATTCTTGTCTGTTTGTTTAGATAATTAATTATAGGTTATATGTAAAAGTATGTTATCTGCATACATCATCATGCTACCACGTGATACGTGCTTGCCTCCGTTAAAGTAAACTTGAACTGCATCTGTATTCTCAGACTCGTGTCTCTTTTTAATTAATTTAATGTTTTGAAGTTACAAAATGTAACATACGTTTGTACACTAAACTTTTTAAGATCTACAGGACCTCAAAGCGATTTCCTTCCTTCATTGAAATTCTAATGTATAAATCAGTTTGTCTACTTAAGGCTATAAAATGGAAGAGCAGCAGATTTTCTTTACAGTTTAAGAACAATATACCCCAAAAGCAGCATATAGGAAACTAGTTAGATTCTTGTACATGTTTAAGAGCAGAATATGATAATTCACAGTGTACTAACATTGGTATTATCATAAATCTGCTGAGACAACAGACGCAGAATGCTGGAGGAACTCAGCGAGTCAGGCAGCTTCTATGGAGGGAAATAAACAGTCAATATTCCAGGTATGTTGCAGAAGATCTGCAGCATTTTTTGTCTCTGTAATTACTGATGGAGGAATTGATGAAATCTGAATTTATTTTTTGGGTATTATCATAATCTTCTGTAAAAATATGATCTTTTAGTATCTTGCTTAATGGATGCCAGCCAGTAATTTTGTTTGTACTCAAGATCAATTTGTTTAACAAGTTTTGTTGTATTATAAATAAATTGATTTATCATGCAGAAAAACTGGAAGGAAATAAATTATTTCTACTGACTACTAATTTCTATGCGCTGCTTAGATTCCATTAATATGGTACTTTCATCTTATTGAGGATGCTTCCAGAATTGAACCAGTAATTAAATTGTTAGCCTAGAACTTCCTTTCAATTCTGAAGACTGTTTTCAAATGTGTATGTGAATTAATCTTTAGGTGTTGAAAGAGTTGGTTCAACTTTTAAAATCTATTGCTCACCGAAACAACCTTTAACAATTTAAACTCAAAGTAGAATTAAAAAAAACAGGTATAGAGCAAAGCATGTTACTTGTAATCCTTTTGCAAAATCTTTGAACAAATGTAACTTATGTTAAGAAGTCCTGATTTATCCTGAAGCATTTTTGATTGTGGGACACTTGTGATGAAGGATTGGGGTCTATTTGTTCAGGCAGCTTGCTCTTAAAAAATCCTTGTTTTTAAATGTTAAGCTGTGGTCAAGATGATGATCCACCAACACCCAAATTCTTTCCAAACACAGCCCGAACATTACAACTAAAACTGTTGAAGTATAATCAAAATGCTTTGGGGCATTATATGGTTGTGAAGGGTGCATCTTTATTAAAGCTCTTGTGGCTTCTAGAGTGAGATTTTGAGGAGCTGTACATATAACGTACAGGAGATGCCTTGTTCTCATTGCCACCATCAGGAAGGAAGCACAGAAGCCTAAAGGTGTGCCCTCAATGATTCAGGAACAGTTTCTTCCTCCCTGCCATCTGATTTCTGAATGGACATTGAACCCATGAACACTACCTCACTACTTTTACCTTTCTATTTTGAACTACATAAATAATTTAACTATATATATTATTAGTGTAGATATATATTTACTGTTTTTTCTATTATTGTATATTGTATTGCATTGCTGTTGAAAACACAACAAATTTCATGACGTAGGCTGGTGATATTAAACCTGATTCTGATTATGAATCCCAGTGAGATGCATTACCTCAGAAGGCATTATGGGTAGGTGTGATGCAATCTCCCACGACCATGAAGTGGTTAATTTTCTTTTGTTTTGGCACTGTGGTTGACGGTATTGTTGACTTGGACAAGTTGCTCAAAGAGTCTCTTTAAAAACAAAGCGCCTACATTTTGTCATAGCTCTTTGTGAATATGCAAATTATTGAAATTCAATGAAGCTGAAAGGCGGCAGACAGAATAACAGCAAATTGCAGTGTTGACAGCAGTGGGCAACTCTCAGTGAAGGAACCAGACAGCTTATTATCAACATCCCAGTATTCATGGCAATGGACACAATACTTTCCAGAGTACTGTCCACCACCATGCTGGCGAAAGCTAAAGCTGCCGCTTTCTTATGTGAGGCTTTGAAACTAAAGACCACTTTTTTATTTTGATGGTCTTTTGGGGGGCGGGGCACAAACAAGACAATGGTGCCACTATGGCTGCAGATCAATTCTGGCCACATAATGCTCAAATTGCACCGTTTAATCACTTTAATTTGTCATGCCTGATACACAAAGAAATTATACCAGCTGATAGGAACTAATCCAAATTCTTGCTTCCTTAAACAATGAGCATCAAAGAAACTTTGACAAAGAAATAGATACAAAATGTTTCAAAGACTTTCCCCTTCAACAGTCATCTCCATTCTTAGTGTTGTGGGTGTCAGCTGAGAGCTGCCTTTTTATATTTTATTTGAACCATTCCTTCAAGGTGATGAAAGAAGTATATCAAGGCTCTAAGTGATTGCATTTCAGAGCTGACTAAAAACACAGAGAGACCCCTGCTCCACACTGTTCTGTGTACTGCAGGAGGTTTTTTTTCTCTTTTAAGGGAGCTTAAAAACATTATTGCAATTTCCTGGCATTTTTTCTGAAACTGATAAGCTGCAGAGTCACATGTCAGAATTTCCAGGTTTGTCTGCAACCTTCCTATTTATTTATTGCTTTCCTGCACCTGCTGTGGCACAGGCCCAGTTTTTTAACTAGTAATAGTGGCCCACTCAATCATGGGTTTGCCTCCTGCTAGTGACCTGTGGTGAACGGAGCATAGGTGCTTGGCGAAGTGGCCGCTGAGCACCTAGGCTCCATCCCCCCAAAAAACCAGGATCTCCTAGTGGCCATCCATTTTAGTTCCACTTCCCATTCCGATATGTCCATCCATGGCCTTCTCTACTGTCGCGATGCGGCCACACTCAGGTTGGAAGAACAACACTCCATATCCCATCTGGGTAGCCTCCAACCTGATGGCATGAACATTGATTTCTTGAACTTCTGGTAATGCCCCCTCCACCCCTTCACCATTCCCCACCCCCTCTTCCCACCCTCACCTTATCTTCTTGCCTGCTCATCGCTTCCCTCTGGTCCTCCCCACCCCCACCCTTTTCTTTCTTCCTTCTTTCTTCCATGGCCTTCTGTCCTCTCCTATTAGATTCCCCCTTCTTTTCCAGCCTTGTATCTCTTTCACCAATCAACTTCCCAGCTCTTTACTTCACCCCCCTATCCATTTCACCTATCACTGTGTATTTCTCTCTCCCCTATTCCCAACTTTTAAATCTACTCTTCATCTTTTTTTCTCCAGTCCTGCTGCTGAAGGATCTCGGCCCAAAATGATGACTGTGCTCTTTTCCATGGATGCTGCCTGACCTGCTGAGTTCCTCCAGCATTTTGAGTGTGTTGCTTGGATTTCCAGCATCTGCAGACTTTCTTTTGAGGAGAAAGAGGAGCTAATTAACAGCAAAGGCAAAGATTGGGTTGGAAACTTCTCAGTATCTCAAATCCAAATCCAACATGCCTTGGATGGGAGATTCACTGATTGTGGTGTTAGTGGGTTTTTGATACCAATAAGACCACCAACAGCCCAACACCCAAGATCCCATTCTACTGAGAGCTAATCAAGAACAGAAGAAGTCTGCACAGGAAGAATACTTCATCTGCTTCTCATCCAGGACACTGTCCTTGTAGTGAGCACTTAAACTCTGTCTCACATCAAGCTATCTGGTTCAGCCTTGCCTGTGGTGATCCCAATCTGATAAGGCACAAAACTTGGTGGAATTGAGGATCATGAGGAAGGTTGTCACTGGGTACAGCAGGATATAGATCAGTTGGAAATTCAGCTGGAAAAATGTCAAATGGAGTTTAATATGGACATGTATTTGACTGCCAAAATGCAACAAGGACAAAATATTTGGTAAATGGCAGCATCCTTGGGACCATTGATATACAGAGAGATCTTGGGTGCAAGGTCACAGAAAGTGGCAACATTAGTAGATCTTTAGTTGAGTGGTAAAAAAAAGTTTACAGCGTGCTTGCCTTCATGAAAAAATTGGGAAGTCATTTTGCAGCTGTATCGTACTTTATTTAGTAAGGCTACATTCAGAGCGCTGTGTGTAGTTCTGGTTTCCATGCAAAATGTAGGAGCTGAAGGCTTTGGAATGGGTGCAAAGATGTTTCACCATGATGCCACCTGGATTGGAGTGTATTAGCCGTAAGGAGAGATCAGACATACTTGCATTATATTCTAGGTAGTTTTGGGGGCTGGAAAGGGACCGGACAAGTGTATATAAAAGTATATGAAGCAGAGATGGTCATTTTCCCAGGGTGGAAATGTTAACTACTAGAGGGCATAAATTTCAAGTAAAAGGGTGAAAGTTCAAAGGAGATCTGCAAGGTAGGTGCCTGGTATGCATTGCTGGGGGAAATGGTAGAAGCAGATCCAGTAGGAATGTTTAAGAAGCATTAAAATATGTAGGGAATAGAGGGATGCAGACCATATGGAGACAGACAGGCTTAGTGCTATGTTGTATGTTAAGTACAATTCTGGGAATTACAGGATCTTCCTGCTGCCATAGTAAAAATCATTACCAAGGTCCTCCTCAACCATGTCCCCTGAATGACTGAACAGCTACCACCCCACTCACACACCCACCAGTTTCCTAGTGTAGATTCCATTCATCGAGTGCAGGGGTTCCCAACCTTTTTTATGCCATGGACCCCTACCATTAGTCGAGGAACACATGGACGCCATGTTGGGAACCTCTGAACCAGAGTGACAATTAACAGGGTCTCCAGGAGAAATATAGGGAACAGAATTGACTACTACAGTTTGTATAAGTTGCCTTTTTATCCTATAAAAACCTTTTGACTTATCAATGGAGAGGGAATATGGAGAATCGCTCTCAAATTCATCTCCCCATTGAGCAATGTGTTCTCTTGCTACATAATAATATGTAAGCCAAAGGCTCAACAGCAGATCCAATATCCACGTCAACTAGTCTTAAGCTAGAATGTATTATTGACCCAACAAATTTCTGAAACTTTCTCAACTTCCTAGACTTCCTTCTGACATGAGTTTACAGTCCAATGCGAGGTTGTCCTCAATTCCAGAACCAACATTACTCCTGTTTCAATGACAGAGCCATTACATGTAGATTATACTTGCACATTTTGAGGCTTATCTTCAAGTTGTTGTTGACTCATACCTAAAATTAACATCTCCAAAACAAAGGTCCTCTACCCTCCCCCCAACTCCCTCCTGTTGTAAGGGAGTGACTGAGGACGAACCCAAGTGCAGGACACAGGCACGGAGGCAGAGTCGAGAGGCACTAGCACCGTCGTGAACGTGGAACAGGTACCAGGGAAATCTTGACTTGGAGACAAGGTTTATGTAGAGTACCCAGGGAATGCAGCGGGGCTTAGAACTAACAGTCCTAAGGGATAGGGAGACGAGGTTTACACACACTAGAATCGACAAACGAACTGGTGATCCATGACTGTGCCACCAGAGTTCTTATCCTATATTCTCTAATGGGAACCAGATATGCTGTAATTGATTGAACTAGCAGCAAATGGGAATCAGACGATGGGAATTAAGGCACCATCAAGGAGGTAGGAGTGAGATGGGGGATAGCCGGATGGAACCATGACACCTCCTCCCCTTCACACCGCCACGATGATAAAGATCCACAACAATCCTGTAAACTTCAGCTTCCTGGGCATCAACATCTCAGAGGATCTGTCCTGGGTCCAACACATTGAAGAAGGCATGCCAGCAACTCTTCTTTAGAAGTTTGAGGAGATCTGGTAAGTCAGCAAAGACACTAGCAAATTTCTACAGATGACTATGGAAAGCAGTTTCACAGTTTATATCACGGCCTGGTAAGGAAACTTTAGTGCACAGGACTGCAAGAGGCTCGAGAGGATTGTAGACTCAGCCAGATCCAGGCACAGTCCTCTCTGCCATCAAGGGCCTGAGTTGCAGGAAATGATGAGGACTTTATTCCTTGGAGCGTAGGAGAATGAGAGGAGATATGATAGAGGTATACAAGATCATGAGGGGTTTAGACAGGGTAAATGCAGACAGGCTTTTTCCACTGAGGTTGGGTAAGACCGGAGCTGGAGATCATAGGTTAAGGGTGTAAGGTGAAATATTTAAGCAGAAACTTCTTCACTCAGAGGATAGTGAGAGTGTGGAATGAGCTGCTAGTGGAGGTAGTAGATGCAGATTTGATTTCAACATTTAGAAGAAATTTGGATAAGCATTTGGATGGGAGGGGTAGGATGGCTATTGTCCAGGTTCAGGTCAATGGCACTAGGCAGAATTAGACTAGATGGTCTGAATGGCCTGTTTCTGTGTTGTAGTGCTTTATTAATCTGTCTTCAGGAGACAGTGCCTCAAGAAGGTGGCAATCCTGTAAGCTTCAATTTCTTGGGCATCAATAAAGATCTCTGCCATCCAGTATATGTCCTCTTCATGTTACTACCACTGGGGTGGAGGTATGGGAGACTGAAGACCCACAATCAATGCTTTAAGAATAGCATCTTCTCCTCTACCAACAGATTCCATGAACACTACTTCACTAAATGTCTTATAAACAATTTATTTTGTAATGTGGTAATTTATTGTCTTGCACTGTTGGCATGAAACAACAAACATTACAGCATTTTATTCTGGGTATATGGACTATCTTCCATTTCTCAAAATCTAGCTCTCAATGACAACGGGCATCAACAATGAAATCCACCATTCCTTTCAGTTGCCAGCACAGCTTCTAGCTATATGGATAGAATCTTTGAAGAGCAAGACATCAAACTAACAGAAAGATCATGGTACATGAAGCAGAATGTCTCTTCCCGTCATCTAAAGATGCATGCTATCTGTAGAAGGCACTTAACATGCTCATGAGATATACTAATGCTGTCACTGCCACATCCTCCAAATCTACTGGCTGGATAAGGTACACCAACGGTGATATTCTTTCCTCAGCCTCACCCACCATTGTATTCCAAATAATTTTTGGTTGTCTCTATTAGACAGGCTACACCTTCTGAATGGCCAACAATAGATTCCTGAAATACAGTAGTAAACCTATTTCAAACTCACTCACAACAAGAGATTATCAGGTAGATTGAGGAAAACATAGAAACATAGAAAATAGGTGCAGGAGTAGGCCATTCGGCCCTTTGAACCTGCACCACCATTCAGTACGATCATGGCCGATCATCCAACTCAGAACCCTATACCTGCCTTCTCTCCATACCCCTGATCCCTTTAGCCACAAGGGCTTATCTAACTCCCTTTTAAATATAGCCAATGAACTGGCCTCAACTGTTTCCTGTGGCAGGGAATTCCACAGATTCACCACTCTGTATGAAGAAGTTTTTCCTCATCTCGGTCCTAAAAGGCTTCCCCTTTATCCTCAAACTGTGACCTCTCGTTCTGTACTTCCCCAGCATCGGGAACAATCTTCCTGCATCTAGCCTGTCCAACCCCTTTAGAATTTTATACGTTTCAATCAGATCCCCCCTCAATCTTCTAAATTCCAGAGAGTATAAGCCTAGTCGATCCAGTCTTTCAATCTTTTCTAGTCATCCAGGAAATGGTTCAAAGATTCTTTCAAAGTTTCCATGAAACGTGTAATGTCCCCAATCTACTTGTGTTTGGTGTCGTCCATGACAACTGAAGATGGAGTATAAAGCATTTGGGATGTCACTAAGAGAAGCCCAGTGTAAGAAACAGAAAGAGTCTACCAACTTCCACATTATTCACTTGTCTACCCCCTCAAGCACTACCTGTTTGACTTATGGCAGAGTTTGTGGACTTTGCTTTAACCTCATCCACCACTACTTTAACCACAGAAAGGAAGTGAATGTAAGTCATCCCTGATGACTTTCCAAAATTCCTTAGGTTGTTAGAAAATGTAACCTCTTTTTTTCAAATAAGAAGGGAGAAGAAAAGCAAGAAATTACAGGGCTTAACTTTGTCAATAAGAAAATGTTAGAAGTTATTTTTAACCGGCACTTAGAAAAATCCAAAGTAATCAGAGAAAGTTACTATGGCTTTGTGAAAAGGAGATCTAGTTTCACCAATTTGTCTGAGTTCTTTTTAAGAGCCAGTATTGCTATGGACAAAGGGGAACTAGTAGATATAATATTATAAATATCCTGAAGGCATTTGATAAGTGGCCACATCAAAGTTTATCGTAGAAATAATAGGTCATAATATTGGAAGTAACATGTTAGCATGGATAGAAGATTTACTGGCTGATAGGAAAAAGAAGTAGAAATTGTCCTGAGGAAGGGTCTCAGCCCGAAACGTCGACTGTACCTCTTCCTAGAGATGCTGCCTGGCCTGCTGCGTTCACCAGCAACTTTTATATGTGTTGCTAGAAATTGTTCTTCTACCTGGCAAGATACAAGAGGAAGCCACAGGCCTTGGAGAGATCTCAACCTTTTACACTCTACATAATCGACTCAGATGAGTGTAACCATTGGTACAGTTGCTAAATTTGCGATCAGCACAAAGGTATGCAAGAAAGTAAGTTGTGATATGAGGATGGGGGATATATTAAACCACACTTAGAGCTATGTTTATCCCAGTCCTGTCCAAACACTCATATGTTGTACTCCATTGTACTTTACAGAGGCAGCATAAAACATTGAGAAGGCATTTTAAAGGTTGGTGAATAGTGGTTTACAACAGGGATCTGTTCTGGGACCCCTGCTGTTTGTGACTTTTCTAAATTACTTGGATGAGGAAGTGAAAGGGTGGGTTAGTAAGTTTGCAGGTGACATAAAGGCTGAGGTGTTATAGTAGAAGTTTGTAATAGATTTGCACTGGATATAAATGGGATGCAGAGTTGGGCAAAGAAGTGGCAGCTAGAGTTTAATCCGGTAAAGTGTGAAGATTGGGAAGATTGAGCTCGAGAGTAGAGTACAAACTTAATGAATTGCAGGATTCATTAGTTGGGGGGTTGAGTTCAAAAGCCATGAGATAACGTTGCTGCTCTATAAAACTCTGGTTAGACCATGTTTGGACTGTTTTGCTAATTTCTGGCTGCCTTATTGTGCAAGCTTTAGAGAGGGTACAGAGAAGATTTACCAGGATGCTGCCTGGATTAGAGAACTTGTCTGATGAGGCAAGGTTGAGCGAGCAGGCTTTTCTCTTTAAAACAATGGAGGATGAGAGATTACTTCATAGAGATGTATAAGGTTATGAGAGGCATAGATAAAGTGGATAAACAGTGGCTTTTTCCTAGGGTGGAAGTACCAGAGGACATCCTTTTAAGAGGAATGGAGAAAAGTTTGGCAAAGATGTCAGAGGTATGGTTTTTACAGAGTAGTGGGTGCTTGGACTTGAAAAATGATGGGTTATAAGTTGTGTAGGAGGGAAGTGTTAAATTGATTGCTGAGTAGATTAAGAGGTTAACACATCACCCTAGTCCAAGGGGTCCATATTGTTCTATGTTCTATACCCCATCATGTCCATACTAGCTCTCAGAACAATCTCAAAAATTCCCCACAATGTCATGTAAGTTGATCTCTCACAAAT
The DNA here is from genome assembly GCF_963921235.1 of Mobula hypostoma. Classification (NCBI taxonomy): domain Eukaryota; kingdom Metazoa; phylum Chordata; class Chondrichthyes; order Myliobatiformes; family Myliobatidae; genus Mobula; species Mobula hypostoma. Next base: position 57,856,803 of record NC_086111.1, on the reverse strand, counting down.
GTCCAGCAGCTGCACCCAGATTCTCTCACCACCCAAGCACACCAGGGGAATTTATAGTGGTCAGTAACTACCATACTGACAAGCATGTTCGAAAACCAGAGCATCCAGGTTAAACACACCTGGCCATAGAAGAAAAGTGCAGACTAGAAACAGACGACACCTGACATCAGAATCAAATCTAGGCTGCTGCAGCTGTGAGCCAGTGTTACTACCTCCAGCTTCCCCGTGCACGCCTATCCATTTTACTATTGTAGTGGGTAAAACCTAAGAGCATAACAAACAGCAACAGAAACACACCATCTATCCTGTCAAGTCTGCACCTCCAATCTTTTAGATCACGGCTAATCTTCTGCCTTGGTGCCATTTTCCAGCACTGTCTTGTTTCCTTTAATGTCCAGAAATCTATTGCTGTATGTTTTGCAATTTATCAGGGCAGAGAATCTCAAAGTTTCGCTGCTCTCTGAGTGAAGACATTTCACCTCACTATAGCCCTAAGTCATTATTCTCAAAGCTTTCCCCATGGTCTATATTATTCTTCTCGGTGTGACATCTTCTGTCAAGCTCTTCAAGAATGTTGAGAACTTTCCTCTTTTAAACTGCAGGAAATAGCCTAATCACTCTTTCCTCATACATCAGATTTGTCATTTTTGGAATCAATCTTTGCTGCATTCCTCAATGGCAAATACATCCTTTGCAAGATGTGGTCTCGTCATTGTCCTATAGAACTGCAACAAGACTTCATTGCTCCTGTATTCAAAACCATTTGCAATAAAGACTAACACACCATTTCCCTTTTTAATCACTTGCTGCATCTGGATGTTGGCCGTCAGTCAATGACTTGTGCATATGCCTTTCAAGTACTTCCCAGTTTCACACCGTTTAACAAATACCCTGCTGTACAGCTGTGTGAACCGAAGTGGATAATGTAACAATTTTCCACATTATATTCAGTCAGCCATGTTCCTGTCCACTCAGTCAGCATGTTCCTCTCTCCTTGAGGTCTCTTTGCAGCCTCTCACCTACTTTAGTGTCATCAATAAACTTGGAAATATGACATTTGGTCCCCTCAGACAAATTGGTGTTACAAATTGTGAGAATCTGGGGCCCAGGCACTGAACACTGTTGTCCTCTAGGAGTCACAGCCTGCCAACCTGAGAAAGATACATTTATTCCCAGACTTTGGTTTCTCTCCAATAACCAAGGTTCTATCCATAACGAATGTATTGCTTACAATTGCACATGCCCTATCCTTGGTAATCAACCACCAATTTCAAAAGGTTTCAAAGGTACATTTAATGTCAGAGAAATGTATACAATATACATATTGACATGCTCTTTCTTTGCAACCATTCATGAAAGAATGAATGACTGTTAAATGTTAGAACCCCAAAGTCCCTCCCAGCTCCCCCCCATCGGCAAAAAAAAAACATCGGCACCCACCACCGAGCACTCAAGCATGAGCAAGGAAACAGCAAAGACACAGACTTGCAGTACCCCAAAAACTATGTTGTTCACCTGGCATTCGACATACCACAGGTACTCTCTCTCCCTAATAAGGGAGAAAGAGATGTCTCTGTTTCACAGCGAGAGGGGAGACATAACCTCAACTTGAGGTTTATGATGTTATGACATAATTAATTCAGAAGCAAAGGTTCTGAACTTAAAGAGGGGTAACTTTGAAGGTATGAGACGTGAATTAGCTAAGATAGACTGGCAAATGACACTTAAAGGATTGACGGTGGATATGCAATGGCAAGCATTTAAAGGTTGCATGGATGAACTACAACAATTGTTCATCCCAGTTTGGCAAAAGAATAAATCAAGGAAGGTAGTGCACCCGTGGCTGACAAGAGAAATTAGGGATAGTATCAATTCCAAAGAAGTAGCATACAAATTAGCCAGAGAAAGTGGCTCACCTGAGGACTGGGAGAAATTCAGAGTTCAGCAGAGGAGGACAAAGGGCTTAATTAGGAAGGGGAAAAAAGATTATGAGAGAAAACTGGCAGAGAACATAAAAACGGACTGTAAAAGCTTTTATAGATATGTAAAAAGGAAAAGACTGATAAAGACCCCTGCAAACAGAAACAGGTGAATTGATTTGGGGAGCAAGGACATGGCAGACCAATTGAATAATTACTTTGGTTCTGTCTTCACTAAGGAGGACATAAATAATCTTCCAGAAATAGTAAGGGACAGAGGGTCCAGTGAGATGGAGGAACTGAGCGAAATACATGTTAGTAGGGAAGTGGTGTTGGGTAAATTGAAGGGATTGAAGGCAGATAAATCCCCAGGGCCAGATGGTCTGCATCCCAGAGTGCTTAAGGAAGTGGCCCAAGAAATAGTGGATGCATTAGTGATAATTTTTCAAAACTCGTTAGATTCTGGACTAGTTCCTGAGGATTGGAGGGTGGCTAATGTAACCCCACTTTTTAAAAAAGGAGGGAGAGAGAAACCGGGGAATTATAGGCCGGTTAGCCTAACGTCAGTGGTGGGGAAACTGCTGGAGTCAGTTATCAAGGATGTGATAACAGCACATTTGGAAAGCGGTGAAATGATCGGACAAAGTCAGCATGGATTTGTGAAAGGAAAATCATGTCTGACGAATCTCATAGAATTTTTTGAGGATGTAACTAGTAGAGTGGATAGGGGAGAACCAGTGGATGTGGTATATTTGGATTTTCAAAAGGCTTTTGACAAGGTCCCACACAGGAGATTAGTGTGCAAACTTAAAGCACACGGTATTGGGGGTAAGGTATTGGTGTGGGTTGAGAATTGGTTAGCAGACAGGAAGCAAAGAGTGGGAATAAACGGGACCTTTTCAGAATGGCAGGCGGTGACTAGTGGGGTACCGCAAGGCTCAGTGCTGGGACCCCAGTTGTTTACAATATATATTAATGACTTGGATGAGGGAATTAAATGCAGCATCTCCAAGTTTGCGGATGACACGAAGCTGGGTGGCAGTGTTAGCAGTGAGGAGGATGCTAAGAGGATGCAGGGTGACTTGGATAGGTTGGGTGAGTGGGCAAACTCATGGCAGATGCAATTTAATGTGGATAAATGTGAAGTTATCCACTTTGGTGGCAAAAATAGGAAAACAGATTATTATCTGAATGGTGGCCGATTAGGAAAAGGGGAGGTGCAACGAGACCTGGGTGTCATTATACACCAGTCATTGAAAGTGGGCATGCAGGTACAGCAGGCGGTGAAAAAGGCGAACGGTATGCTGGCATTTATAGCGAGAGGATTCGAGTACAGGAGCAGGGAGGTACTACTGCAGTTGTACAAGGCCTTGGTGAGACCACACCTGGAGTATTGTGTGCAGTTTTCGTCCCCTAATCTAAGGAAAGACATCTTTGCCATAGAGGGAGTACAAAGAAGGTTCACCAGATTGATTCCTGGGATGGCAGGTCTTTCATATGAAGAAAGACTGGATGAACTGGGCTTGTACTCGTTGGAATTTAGAAGATTGAGGGGGGATCTGATTGAAACGTATAAGATCCTAAAAGGATTGGACAGGCTAGATGCGGGAAGATTGTTCCCGATGTTGGGGAGGTCTAGAACGAGGGGTCACAGTTTGAGGATAGAGGGGAAGCCTTTTAGGACCGAGGTTAGGAAAAACTTCTTCACACAGAGAGTGGTGAATCTGTGGAATTCTTTGCCACAGGAAACAGTTGAGGCCAGTTCATTGGCTATATTTAAGAGGGAGTTAGATATGGCCCTTGTGGCTATGGGGTCAGGGGGTATGGAGGGAAGGCTGGGGCGGGGTTCTGAGTTGGAGGATCAGCCATGATCATAATAAATGGCGGTGCAGGCTCGAAGGGCCGAATGGCCTATTCCTGCACCTATTTTCTATGTTTCTATGTTTCTATGTTAGAAGTCTGTTACGTTGCTTTTTCCGAGCTCTGTACCCAAAGATCTCAGGTCCCTGGGTGCACAGCCTTGGATCTTCCATCTCTCACGACACACCAATCTTCTGCTCCGACACCGACCTCCGATACCGCCCCCCCCCCCATCTCCAAAGCCACGGAAACTCGGTCCTCCGAAGGCGAGCATAGCACTTAGCCCGAGCCCTTGGCATGCCGAACAACGGCCATTTGTGAGTAGGTCCGATTCCAGCAAAGAACTGTAGTCAGCATGTAACTCCAGGTCAGGGTCTTCAAAAGAACCCTGAACGGGAAAAATAGAGATATTAAAGATGGAAATAGAGCTGTTTCTGAAGGTGCAAACAAAGGAGTCGCTGTTAGGCGCCATTAGGAGTCACCTATTTTGTCCTTATTTAAACACATTCCAAAAATCCATCACCTGTTCCTCTCATTACATCCTCAAAAATATTACAGTAGACTATTCAAACCTGAGCTTCCTTTCATAGATCTATGTTGACTCTTCTTGCATTGCAGAGAACAGGTGAACCCAAACGCAGGACACAGACTCGGAGGTAGAGTATTCTAAAGTGTGTTACAGGGAAGGCCGGGGAGCGAGGATTAGGCAGAGGAAGGCCGAGGAGTGAGTGAGGCTTGACTGGGGAATCAAACCTGGGTCGCTGCGGTGGGAGCGCGGCACTTAACCACCGAGGCAACGGAGAGTATAGGCGGGCAGCATAACGAGGCAGAGCAGGGATGCAGACCAGGGTGCGGGTGTGGCTTGAGGAGAACAGCAGAGCGGGAGGATGAACAGGAAGACAGGCAGCATGCAATGCTCCTATTAACATGGAGAGACCCAGTTAACTCAGGCAAACAACAGCGCGGAAACAAAACTTAGAATACACAATTCTAAGCGGTCGAGAGACAGAGTGAACACAGGCAAACAGTGCGGAAACGAAACCTAGAATACACAATTCGAAGCGGCCTAGAACGTGAACAACCACACAGGCTGAAGCAACAACCTGGCAATGCATGGATGCAAAGCCAGGGTATTTATGCAGTAGGTTTAGATGAGAATCAGGTCTGCTGCAATCCAGGCGCCTGAGAGAACATGGGGAAAAGGGAATTAGGAGAATATGAGGAATCAACAGTCGAGACCGAGACATCTCTGCCACAGGAAACAGCTGAGGCCAGTTCATTGGCTATATTTAAGAGGGAGTTAGATATGGCCCTTGTGGCTAGGGGGATCAGAGGGTATGGAGGGAAGGCTGGTGCAGGGTTCTGAGTTGAATGATCAGCCATGATCATAATAAATGGCGGTGCAGGCTCGAAGGGCCGAATGGCCTACTCCTGCACCTATTTTCTATGTTTTCTATGTTTTCTATCTCAACCCTATTATTCTTTTCAAAAGCGATCTGCTCTTTTTTTTCATTATATCAGATTCTATATCCTGATATCTTTATCTGTTGGAATGGTATCCAGGATCTCCTGTATAAAATATTCGGACTGCTTTTGTACCATCCTTTTCAGAGATATTTAAATCTATTTCTAATACGGATTGATATTAAACTTGTTTCCAAACAAGTTTTTTGTAGATTCTACAAGGTATTGAAAATTAACATCATTTTAAATGTAAATTTGTATTTGGAGAAAACAATTTAGAAATGATTGCTTTTCATTTTCATGTCTTTGCCAAATGGTCTCCTTAAGATTTACATTCATTACCAGGCACTACATAAGGGATTTGATCTATTGCCTGCAGATACAGACTATGAGTTGGTTGCAAAAATGGCTGGAGAAATCTTCAGCTTTATTCAATAATATGCTATTAAATTTTATAATTCCATACTTATCTGTCAATTCTTCTTTCCTTCTTTTTGTTAAGATGTGTACTGAATGAAATAAGCATTGGTTGTGAAAACTGAAAACTTTAGCTTTAGAGCCAATGTAACAATCACTAAATAGATTTTTATTTCAAATCTGAAGCTGTAAAGTAAAACGTGAAGGAATAGACAATAATTTAAGATGAAGTATTCCAATGCAAACAATGGGCAGGATGCATATTTTAAACATGGCTTCAGGGTGAGTAGGTGTGATTTGCTTCTGCATGCCTCACAGCAGATGTCACAGAAACTGCTCCGGAGTAAATTAAATTTTCCAGTAAAAGCTTGAAATTAGCTCATACTGGATCTATGCAGAATTTTGTTTAATTTACTGGAATAAGTTAAAAGTTACAGATGATCGTAAATTATGGTCAAATCGAAATGACTTTCACGTGAGGAAGCTTTGTCTGTATCTATTTATGGAAGATATCCTATTTTCAATGAGCTGAAATTTAAATGAATAATAAATTTTTGGCACTAAAGAGAAAATTTCCCATAAAGATGCAAATCAAGAAGGTCATGTTCAAGCCTGTTATTGGAACTCATTAAGGAATTTGTACCTGTATTCAATTTTCGATTATGTTCTAAACTCTAGGTGCTAATGTTTTTGTACTGGGATTTACCATGCAATGGATTCTAATCTGGCAATGAACACTATATTCGTTTAAATTAACTTTTTATAGTTTAAAAAATGGTCCAGTAATAAAGTTAGGGATCCTCAAATGTGATTAGTGCAAGGCAACAACTTAAATTTTTGGGTGAGTATTTGTTACAAAAATAAGGACCAATATACTCTGCACAGTTTTCCATGTGTAGCCCAGCTATCTGTCAAGTAAGCAAGCTGTTGGATGATTTGCATTCCTCTGCCTTTAGCCTCACAAAATCTTGTCCTAAATCTTTCAGGGAATTTCACAAAGTTACTGAATCTTCACCTTTAGGGCTGGTATTTCACTGATAAGTATCTCCATTTTAACTGAGATTTAAGTTCCCACATTGCTATTCAACCCTAAAAGGAAACAACTTAAACTCTGAGTATCATGCGTACAGGTAGTAAATTGCTCAAGATTCTTATAAATTGATTTCCCTTTTTGTGTATGTTTTTGCTTTCTCTTTAGTCTCTTTTCTCCTCTTTTGTGATTTTTTTAACTTTTTTTTGTTTTTAAATCTAATTTGAATCTAATTCATAAACACAGTCCTGATGAAGGGTCTTGGCCCAAAATGATAACTGTTCATTCCTCTCCATAAATGCTGCATGCTCTGCTGAGATCCTCCAGCATTTTGTGTGTGTTACTTTGAATCTAATTCACCTTGTATTCCTATTGTGTCTTTACAATCTGTGATTAATAACCTTTTAAATCTGACATTCACTAAGGTTCTGGACATTTGTAATCCATGTGGCACTGTTTCCATCTTAAGCTTCCAGAAAATTACAGAACAAATAGTTTTTCTATCTGAACAGTAAAATCACATATCAAATGCCCTGAGATGTCCATCTTCAGCTAATTTCAGCCTTAATAAATGAGAAGGTTGATTAGCTTTAATGCATAAAAAGTAGTATTCAAGCATTGCCACAATTCTGCACCTTCGGTTGTATATAGCATCAAATAGTTACCAGACCATTGCTCAATATAGTTAGCCTGCCATTAATGCTGCCTGTGCTTCAGACCTCTGATTCAACCTTGTTTTCTTGTCGCCAGTAATAACTGGGCCTCAGATCAAGGTTTAGGCTATGGCACTATTTTGCACTTGAGATGAAAGGCCTTTTTAAGTAGTAATATTTCAGAGTATTCCAAAAACTTCACAGCTAATAACTTACAGTTACTGGTTTTTGATTTTTTTTTGTTTGTTGTTCCTCTCTGTTCTTTGTGGCACATCGGGCAGCAACCTTCCCCTTTCTTTAGCATTTGTCTGTTTTTTTACGAGGCAGAGTTGCTGTTTCAATGCTCATCTCAGCACGGATGGAAAGCGTGCAAGGAACTGGCCGATTCGGACCCGGGGCCACTTGCCTCGAAGTCTAGCGTGGATGCCACACATCACCGGCCGGCATAGTGACTGATTTGGTCAAGGCAAAGGTGACAATCAATTTGAGCACAGAGAGGGCTGTCAGATAGCAATGATTTGTTCCTGATGAAGGGTCTCGGCCCGAAACGTCAACTGTGCTTCTTCCTATGGATGCTGTCTGGCCTGCTGCATTCCACCAGCATTTTGTGTGTGTTGCTTGAATTTCCAGCATTTGCAGATTTCCTCGTGTTAGTGATTTGTTTATCTGTTTTGTTAGTGTTGGTTGAGGGATGTAAAGCTTATTATAATCAAACCAACTTGAGATATTTGAGATATTTGCTATAGTCCTTTGAGGATGCAGCAAGGAAAAATGTTGGAGGAAACTGCAGATCTAGAGTATCTCCGAAAAGCACTTGACAAGGTACCACATAAATGACTGGTGCACAAGAGAAGAGCTCACAGTACTGCAGAAGTGCTTAAAATATGTGGGATCCATGGTGAGTTGGCAGGGAGTAGTAGTTGATGGGATTTATTCTTGCTGGAGGCTTGTGACTAGTGTTGTTCTTCAGAGATGGGTATTGGAACCTGCTGTTTATGATACAATGTAGATATAAATGACCTGGGTGAAAATTTATATGGGTGGGTTAGTAAGTTTGCAGATGATACAAAGATAGGTAGTGTTGTGGATTATGTAGAAGATTGGCAAGGGATATAGCGGGATACAGATTAGTTGTGGATATGTGTGGAGAAGTGGCAGATGGAGTTTAACTTAACCAAATGTGAAGTGTAGCACTTTGGATTATTAAATGTAAAGAGAGTGTACACTGTTAATGGTGAGACCCTTAATAGTGTTGCAGTGTAGAGGGATCCGAGTTCATAGGTCCTCGAAAGTGGCGAAGATGGTAAAGAAGGCATATGACATGCTTGCCTTTATTAGTTGAAAAAAATGAGTTCAGGAGTTGGTAAGTTATGTTGCAGCTTTATAAAACTCTAGTTAGGTCACAGCTGGAGTATTCCATGCAGTTCTGGTTGCCCCAATATAGGATGTATGCCAAAGCTTCGGAAAGGATGCAGGATTTTACCAGGATACTCTAAGGTGAGGTGGACAAACTTGGACTGTCCCCTCTGGAATGGTGGAGACTGAAGGGAGCTCCGATAGAGGCTTTAGAGATAACGAGAGGCACAGATACAGATGACAGTCAGTATTTTTCCCAGGGTTGAAACATCTAATATCAGAAGGCATGTATCGAAGATGAGAAGGGGTATGTTTAAATGAGATGTGTGAGGCAATTTTTTTATTAACACAGAGAGTGGTGGGTGCCTGGAATGTGCTTCCTGGTGTGGATGTGGAAGGAAATATAACAGGGGAATTTGAGAGCTTCTTAGACAGACACACAAACGTGCAGGAAATGGAAGGATATGGACATTGTGTAGGTGGAATGGGGCATTTGATTATTAATTTAATTAGGTTGGCACAAGATTATGTTCTGTGTTCTATGTGTTACCATGGATTGACAACTGGTTATTACATAGGGTATATAGTCAGAATAAAACTGGTTTCTTAAGGTTGTTTTAGCTGGGGGGGTGGTAATGGGGATAAGTTCCCATTACCTATTAAATGTTCCCATTGATGTGCATCTCAAAGAGTCTCTGAACAACCAAGTCCAGCTCTTGGCCTGCACATATGGCTCAGCTACTAAGCCGAGTAGAACTGTTTCTATGCCAGGAGAAGGGGGCGGGATGGGTACTCGCACCTTAAAACCAGTCACTTTGGGCAGATGAGGTTCTTCAGCCATGGTTAGCAGCTCATCTAGGAGAAGGAAAACTCTGATCTCAAACATCCACTTCCTTGCAACTATTCCCATTCATGGGGTAGACTTTGGGAGTAAACCCTGAGGGAAAAACCCCAGCGCTGGATCACTAAGATAGTCCAACGTTGGGTTCAATGCTGATTGGAAAGTCTTGTAATGCCACTGGGTGCCAAACTGTATCGGTATCTGCTGTTCCTTTGGATTCATCGCCTGCATGGAGTTTGGGGGTGGGGGTGGGGTGGCCTGCTACATTGGCAACAGTGTTCTCTCTTCATCGTACTGCCCTGGCTTGCGTACCGGCTTACATATCACATGGAAAGATAGGATGCAACATCCATGGCTGAACCTGACCGACAGATGGCTTAAAACAAATGGGTCATTTTCATGCAAACAACAGGAATTCTGCAGATGCTAGAAATTCAAGCAACACACATCAAAGTTGCTGGTGAACGCAGCAGGCCAGGCAGCATCTGTAGGAAGAGGTGCAGTCGACGTTTCAGGCCCAGACCCTTCGTCAGGACTAACTGAAGGAAGAGTGAGTAAGGGATTTGAAAGTTGGAGGGGGAGGGGGAGATGCAAAATGATAGGAGAAGACAGGAGGGGGAGGGATGGAGCCGAGAGCTGGACAGGTGATTGGCAAAAGGGATACGAGAGGATCATGGGACAGGAGGTCCGGGAAGAAAGACGGGGGGGGGGGGACCCAGAGGATGGGCAAGGGGTATATTCAGAGGGACAGAGGGAGAAAAAGGAGAGTGAGAGAAAGAATGTGTGCATAAAAAATAAGTAACAGATGGGGTACGAGGGGGAGGTGGGGCCTTAGCGGAAGTTAGAGAAGTCGAGTTCACGCCATCAGGTTGGAGGCTACCCAGACGGAATATAAGGTGTTGTTCCTCCAACCTGAGTGTGGCTTCATCTTTACAGTAGAGGAGGCCGTGGATAGACATGTCAGAATGGGAATGGGATGTGGAATTAAAATGTGTGGCCACTGGGAGATCCTGCTTTCTCTGGCGGACAGAGCGTAGATGTTCAGCAAAGCGGTCTCCCAGTCTGCGTCGGGTCTCGCCAATATATAAAAGGCCACATCGGGAGCACCGGATGCAGTATATCACCCCAGTCGACTCACAGGTGAAGTGTCGCCTCACCTGGAAGGACTGTTTGGGGCCCTGAATGGTGGTAAGGGAGGAAGTGTAAGGGCATGTGTAGCACTTGTTCCGCTTACACGGATAAGTGCCAGGAGGGAGATCAGTGGGGAGGGATGGGGGGGACGAATGGACAAGGGAGTTGCATAGGGAGCGATCCCTGTGGAATGCGGGGGGGGGAGGGAAAGATGTGCTTATTGGTGGGATCCCGTTGGAGGTGGCGGAAGTTACGGAGAATAATATGTTGGACCCGGAGGCTGATGGGGTGGTAGATGAGGACCAGGGGAACCCTATTCCTAGTAGGGTGGCGGGAGGATGGAGTGAGAGCAGATGTACGTGAAATGGGGGAGATGCGTTTAAGAGCAGAGTTGATAGTGGAGGAAGGGAAGCCCCTTTCTTTAAAAAAGGAAGACATCTCCCTCGTCCTAGAATGAAAAGCCTCATCCTGAGAGCAGATGCAGAGGAGACGGAGGAATTGCGAGAGGGGATGGCGTTTTTGCAAGAGACAGGGTGAGAAGAGGAATAGTCCAGATAGCTGTGAGAGTCAGTAGGCTTATAGTAGACATCAGTGGATAAGCTGTCTCCAGAGATAGAGACAGAAAGATCTAGAAAGGGGAGGGAGGTGTTGGAAATGGACCAGGTAAACTTGAGGGCAGGGTGAAAGTTGGAGGCAAAGTTAATAAAGTCAACGAGTTCTGCATGCATGCAGGAAGCAGCGCCAATGCAGTCGTCGATGTAGCGAAGGAAAAGTGGGGGACAGATACCAGAATAGGCACGGAACATAGATTGTTCCACAAATCCAACAAAAAGGCAGGCATAGCTAGGACCCATACGGGTGCCCATAGCTACACCTTTAGTTTGGAGGAAGTGGGAGGAGCCAAAGGAGAAATTATTAAGAGTAAGGACTAATTCCGCTAGACGGAGCAGAGTGGTGGTAGAGGGGAACTGATTAGGTCTGGAATCCAAAAATAAGCGTAGAGCTTTGAGACCTTCCTGATGGGGGATGGAAGTATATAGGAAGTATATAATGCCATCCCCTTCTCGCAATTCCTCCGTCTCCGCCGCATCTGCTCTCAGGATGAGGCTTTTCATTCTAGGACGAGGGAGATGTCTTCCTTTTTTAAAGAAAGGGGCTTCCCTTCCTCCACTATCAACTCTGCTCTTAAACGCATCTCCCCCATTTCACGTACATCTGCTCTCACTCCATCCTCCCGCCACCCTACTAGGAATAGGGTTCCCCTGGTCCTCATCTACCACCCCACCAGCCTCCGGGTCCAACATATTATTCTCCGTAACTTCCGCCACGTCCAATGGAATCCCACCACTAAGCACATCTTTCCCTCCACCCCTCTCTCTGCATTCTGCAGGGATCGCTCCCTACACAACTCCCTTGTCCATTCGTCCCCCCCATCCCTCCCCACTGATCTCCCTCCTGGCACTTATCCGTGTAAGCGGAACAAGTGCTACACATGCCCTTACACTTCCTCCCTTACCACCATTCAGGGCCCCAAACAGTCCTTCCAGGTGAGGCAACACTTCACCTGTGAGTCGACTGGGGTGATTTACTGCGTCTGGTGCTCCCGATGTGGCCTTTTATATATTGGCCAGACCCGACGCAGACTGGGAGACCGCTTTGCTGAACATCTAGGCTCTGTCCGCCAGAGAAAGCAGGATCTCCCAGTGGCCACACATTTTAATTCCATATCCCATTCCCATTCTGACATGTCTATCCACGGCCTCCTCTACTGTAAAAATGAAGCCACACTCAGGTTGGAGGAACAACACCTTATATTCCGTCTGGGTAGCCTCCAACCTGATGGCATGAACATCGATTTCTCTAACTTCTGCTAAATCCCCACCTCCCCCTCGTACCCCATCTGTTACTTTTTTTTTAATGCACACATTCTTTCTCTCACTCTCCTTTTTCTCCCTCTGTCCCTCTGAATATACCCCTTGCCCATCCTCTGGGTCCCCCCCCTTGTCTTTCTTCCCGGACCTCCTGTCCCATGATCCTCTCGTATCCCTTTTGCCTATCACCTGTCCAGCTCTTGGCTCTATCCCTCCCCCTCCTGTCTTCTCCTATCATTTTGCATCTCCCCCTCCCCCTCCAACTTTCAAATCCCTTACTCACTCTTCCTTCAGTTAGTCCTGACGAAGGGTCTCGGCCTGAAACGTCGACTGCACCTCTTCCTACAGATGCTGCCTGGCCTGCTGCGTTCACCAGCAACTTTGATGTGTGTTGCTTGGGTCATTTTCATGCTGGAAATTCGTACTTTCCTCTAGACAGGTCTTACTTCTCAATTATTTAGCATTTATTTGAATGACTTGAAAGAGATATGGTAAGGTATCCAAGTTTGCCAATTACACTAAAATAACTTGGAGAACATGTGTTACTGAGACTTTTTGGACTCTATCAAGATATCCAAGGGTGGTGGGGTGGAGATGGAGGTGTAAGGCATCTATTCCCTCCACTAGCCTGCTTATCCCTTCTGATCAGACTCACGTGGAGCCATGGGAGCAGGCAGTGGATGGTCATATGAGCAACTGGTGCAAATCCCAGGTCCTCGATATGTGACCACTGAAGCCAGGCAGGCAAGCTCTGAAGAGTATTGATAATGGTTGGAGTCATCCTTCTTGTAAAGAATCTGCCCAGAAGAAGGCAATGGCAAATAGAAAAATTTGCCAAGAACAGTCATTGTCATGAGACCATGATCGCCTACATTACACGACATGGCACATAATGATGGAGATGTTGAACAGGATATATATTTCAATTAGAAGGCAAAAACTTGGCAAATAGAGTTTAATGTGGAAAAGTGTCCAGTCACGTACTTTAACAAGAGGAATCAATAGGCTGAGTATTATTCAAATGGAGAGGAGTAGTAAATGAGTGAAGATGGATCTAAGTTTATGAATCATAAGAGGTTAGAAATAGGGAAATCAGTCAAGATCTTATTGAAATGTTGTGGGTAGTCTTGAGGAAACTGTGGTTTACATTTTTTCTTCTTTTCTTGGTTATTGTATGTTAGGCACATTGGCAGAAACCCTTATTCTCAAAACAAACTTAAAAGAGATCGTTTGCACTGTCCAGACAGGGACGCAAGTTTGGGTCTCCTTTCAATAATCTATATAGTAAGCAATGACATTAATTCCTCAGTAAATAGTAAAATTTAAAAAAGAACAGGAAGCGGTGTAGTCCCTATGGTTGAAAGTTCAAAGTAAATTTTATTATCAACAAACATGTATATCAGCCCTGAGATGCATTTTCTTGTGGGCATACTTAACAAATCTATAGAAAGATAACTATAAATAGAATCAATAAAAGACCATCCAACTAGGGCGTTCAACCAGAGTGCAGAAAACAACAAACTGTGCAAATACAAAAACAGGAAACAATAATAATAAATAAATAAACAACAAATATTGAGAACATGAGATGAAAGTCCTTGAAAATGAGTCCGTTGGTTGTAGGAACATTTCAATGGTGGGGCAAGTGAAATTGAATGAGTTATCTCCTTTGGTACAAGTTCCTGATGGTTGAGGGGTAGTAACTTGTTCCTGAACCTTATGGTGTGATTCCTGAGGCTCCTGTGCCTTTTTCTAGTGAGAAGAGAACATGTTCTGGGTGGTGGGGGTCCCTGATGATGGATGCTACTTTCCTGTGAGAGCATTTCATGTAGATGTGCTTGATAGTTCGGAACGCTTTACCTGTGATAGACTGGGCCAAATCCACTATATTTTGTATGATTTTCTGTTCAAGGTCATTGGTGTTTCCACATTGGGCTGTGATGCAGTCAGTCAGTATGCTCTCTGCTACACATCTGGAGAAGTTTGTCAAAGTTTTAGATATCATGCCCTGCAAACTTCATAATTGCACTTCTGTGCTGGGCCCAGGAGAGATCCTCTGTAGTAATAACACCAACATTTTAAAGATGCTAGCCCTCTCAACCTCTGATCCTCTGATGAGGACCAGCTCATGGATCTCTGGTTTCCTTCTCCTGAAGTCTATAATAAGCTCCTTGGTCTTGCTGACACTGAGTGAGAGGTTATTGTTATGATACCACTCAGCCAGACTTTTGATCTCCTGTCTATATGCTGATTCATTACCACCTTTGATTTGGCTAACGATAGTGTTGTTATCAGCAAATATGTACGTGGCATTGGAGATGTGCTTAGCCACACAGTCATAAGTGTAAAGCAAGCAGAGCAGGGGACTAGGCACAGAGCCTTATGGTGCCCCTGTGCTGATGGAGATCATGGAGGAGACGTTGTTGCCAATCTGAACTGACTGAGGTCTGCAAGTGAGGAAATCGATGATCCAATTGCACAAGGAGGTATTGAGGCCAAGGCCTTGCAGCTTATCGATTAGTTTTGAGGAGATGATAGTATTGAACGCTGAGCCATAGTCAATAAAGACCATCCGGATGAACACATCTTTGCTGTCCAAATGTTCCAAGGTTGAGTGAGGAGCCATCGCGATGGCATCTGCTGTGGACCTATTACTCTGGTAGGAAAATTAGCGATGCTATCATTATTGCATTGAATTGATCCTTGTAAACTTGATGCTCATTAGCTTCAATGGATCTTATACTCACAATATTCCAACTTGGAGTGGACTCCCTCACAATGGAACAAGATGATTCTACTGATTTTCTAACACCCCACCTCTGTTTAGCCAATACTACTTTCATTTCTGAGTAATTTAGTCAGATTGATTCTAAAGTACTCACGATAAGAGCAAGCTATTTCATCAGTGTCAGGTCCAATATTTCTTTTTCAAATAGCTTCACCACAAATAAATTAAAAGACAACTTTTCTCACTTCATTTGGTTGGTGCTTAATGTTTACCAATAATAGTGACTGTATCTCAAAGCAGTTCACCATAAGTGATTCACTTCAAGATAATAAGGCGATGTGTTAAGGCAAAAAATATCTGGAGGTCCTTTTTATTACACCGTTCATGTCCACGGGCTATTAAATTTCTGGAAACTCTAGTGACATCAAATGAACGATATGGCTCAGCAATAGACTATATGGTTTACGGTTTTTGGATTTATTTTTAGATGGTTCCCTTATGTCTTTTGAACAATTATCTAATAAATATAACCTATCAAGAATACATTTTTTTAGATATTTACAAGTTAGAAATTTTCTAAGTACTATACTTCCTTCCTTTCCAATGCTTCCTCCTATATATATTTTAGATTCGATAATTAACCTTAATCCATGTCAGAAAGGTGCATCGGCTATGATTTATAATATTATTATGAAACTCAGGAAAGCTCCATTTGATAAGATTAGGGTAGATTGGGAACAGGAATTGGGGCTTACCATTTCTGTGGATGATTGGGGGCAGATTTTACAATTAGTTAATACTTCCTCTATTTGTGCTAAACATTCCCTAATTCAATTTAAAGTGGTGCATAGAGCACATATGTCCAAAGATAAGTTAGCGCGTTTTTACTCGCATATTAATCCTTTCTGTGATAGATGTTCGGGGCAGATAGCCTCTTTAACTCATATGTTTTGGTCTTGCCCTACTTTGGAAACTTTTTGGAGAGATATTTTCAATATTATTTCCAAGGTATTAAATATAGATATCTCTCCTCACCCTATTACTGCTATCTTTGGACTACCTAAAATTTCTAGTAATCTTTCCCCCTCAGCCCGTAGAATGATTGCATTTCTTACTTTAATGGCGAAAAGATGTATTTTACAACATTGGAAAGAGCTTAATGCTCCAACTACCTTTTTTTGGTTTTCTCAGACGATTTTATGTTTGAATCTGGAGAAAATTAGAAGTAACCTTTATGATTCTTCATTTAAATTTGAACAGATTTGGGGACCTTTTATTCGATATTTTCATTTAATGTAATATTTACCCTTCTTGTTTTTTTTTCACTGTTTTAATGGAGGTCGGGATTGAGGACGTGATTTTAAGTTTAACTCTGTTTGGTTTCAAGTTAGCCCATTGCTTTGCTTTGCTTTTAGTTAGTTGCACGGTGGGTTTTTTTTTGGGGTTTTTTTTTCTTTTTTTCCATTGATATATATAAAATCTAGTATACTATTATGTTATTTTGGTTTCTTATGCTTAAATTACATTGTTTGTAGTATTTTCTTTTTGGTATTGTTATCTTTTGGAATTTTATTATACTTTAACATTATATTAATGTTTATATGGCTTACCTTTTTTGTATACTTACTCAATAAAAAGATTTAAAAAGAAAGAAAGAGACTATATGGTGAGTCATCATAAAGTAATGTAATATAAGATATATGTAACAAACCAATTTGTATTCTAAATACACTGCAGCTCAAATATTTTTCTGGAACAAGTCTAGAGTTTAATTAATACAAGCCAAGGCATCTTCTGTGCAAATGTAGAAAACAAAATATGCATGAAGTAATTCCCGCTGAGATAGAGAAATTCAGAAAGCTCAGAGATAATTTGACAATTTACAAACCACCAGGATTTAAGAATTCATGCAAAATAACGAATCTGCTTTTAATGTGGAAAGGAAGGTCCTGCTTAAAGAATTAAATTTAAAATGTTAATTTTTTGTCATAAATAAGTAATGTTTCCAAAGCTCCCATACCAGAATATAAAAAAAGATAATAAAAGTTATTATGGAGTTTTATTAAAAAAACTCCATCTATGAATTCTCCAGGAATGAAACTCCTTAGAATAGAGATAAGGAGGAATTTCTTTAGCAGGTGGGTGGAGAATCTGTGGAATTCATTAACACAGAAGGCTGTGGAGGCCAAGTTGTTGGGTATATTTAAAGCGGATGTTGATGGATTCTAATTAGAAGGGCGTCAAAGGTTATGGGGAGAAAGCAAGAGAATGGGGTTGAGAGAGAGATACTAAATCATCCATGATTGAATGGTATTGCAGATTCAATTGGCCGAATGGCCTAATTCAGCTCCTATGTTTTATGTGTAGGTCAGTACCTGACCTTTCCAGTTCAGCTCGGCTCTTAAGTCCATCAAACCTCAGATCTTTCAAAGCCTCACATCACCTTCACCACATTGAATTGCCCCCGAGTTTGCACCAGCAACTTCAGCTGCATATGCTGCAACCAGACTGCCGCAGTGAGGTTTCAGTCCCACAGCAAAAATGCCATATTGTACAAGTGATTCTGCTCAATTCTGACAGCGAGGCCATGGGCCACTGTTCGCAAAGGTGATAGGGATAATTTTGGAAATTGTAGACCAGTGAGCCTTATGTCACTGATGGGTAAATGATTTTTGGGACAGGAATAATGAGTATTTGGATGACTTAGTCTTATTAGGGATAGTCACCTTGACTTTCTAAGAGACAGGTTGTGCCTCATAAGCCTGATTTAATTTTTCTATGAAGTGATGAAACAAAGTGGTCAAGGTAGAGTGGTGTCTGTCATGTATATGGATTTTAGTAAGGCATTCAACAAGGTTCCCTATGGAAGTCTCATCCAGGTAGTCATGAGGCATGGTAACTATGGAAAATTGTCTGCGTAAGTTCAGAGTCGGCTTGCCTACAGTAGGCAGATGGTGGTGGTAGATGGAGCATATTCTGTCTGGAAGTCAGTGACAGTAGTGTTCCACGGGGATCTGTTCTGTGATCCTCGCTCTTTGTGATTTTTCAGAAATGGCCTGGATGAGGAAGCGGAGGGGTTGATTAATAAGTTTGATGTCACGAAGATTGGTGGTGTTGTGGATAGTGTAGAAGGTTGTCATAGTTCACAACAGAAGGTAGACAGGATGCAGAGTTGGGCAGAGAAGTGGCAGCTGGAGTTCAATCCAGAAAAGTGTGAAAAATACACTTTGGAAGATCAAACTTGAATGCAGAGAATAAAGTTAATGGCAGGAATCTTAACAGTGTGGAAGGTTAGCGGGATCTTGGGGTCCAAGTTGATAGATCACTCAAAGTTGCTCAGCAAGTTGATATGATGGAAAAGAAGGCATTTGTTGTGTTGACCTTCATTAGTTGGGGGATTGAGTTTAAGAGCCATGAGGTAATGTTGCATTATAAAATCCTGGTTAGATCCCACTTGTAGTATTGTGCACAGTTTTTCTGTCTCATTATAAGAAAAATATGGAAGCTTTAGAGAGAATGCAGAGGAGATTTACCTGGATGCTGCCTGGATTAGAGAAAATATCTTATGAGGAAAGGGTGAGCAAGTTAATTAAGCTTGGAGTAAAGGGGGATGAGAGGCGATTTGATAGAGGTTTATAAGATTATGAGAGGCATAGACAGAGTGGATAGGCAGTGCTTTTTTCTCCAGGGGTCCAATGTCCAATATCAGAAGACATCCTTTTAAAGTAAGTGGAGGAAAGATTAGGGGAGATGTTAGGGATAGGTTTTTTATACAGAAAGTGGTGGATTGCAGGAATGCACTGACCAGGGTGATAGTAGTAGCTGATACAATAGGAACACTCAAGACAATCTTAGATAGGTAATGGATGTACGAAAAATCAAGGGTCATAGGCTGTGAAGGAGGGAAGGGTTAAACATATTGTGGAGTACTTTTATATTGGTTAGCACATCACCGTGAGCCAAAGAGCCCATACTGTGCTGTACTGTTCTATGTTCTAAACTTCACTTGCCAGGGATCTGTTATCTAGTAAATAAATCCTATAAATGCTGTTTAATATTCACTTGCATGTGATGGTTCTACCCCCTAACTTTTGTTTTATATGGGTAGGGAAGGACTATGACCTTAAGCCCAGATCTCTCCACTGGGGGCTGGTGTAATGATACTAGAAGGGGAGCGCGTTGTTCTATATATTGTCTCTATATAGACTTTAGAAATTGTCATCTGATTCACTTCCTGCTGGTGGTGAGCACAGAAAGCCATAGAATCATTCCAATTGTGAATATTGGGCCAATATACACTGTAACATAAAATGTGATTTATGGGACTGGAATTCTCTGTAGTGGACTAAGGTGCGATTTCCAGGAGCCAGTTAAGAGTATGTGATGTGTTTTGTGAATGTAAGCAAAATTAATCTAATAATTGAGAAATTATAGCTGACTTTTAAATGAACATTTTCAGTAAGCAGTGATATCGAGTCAGAGTAATCCCCGAATACTGTAATACAGCACGGACTCTATGAATATATTATGACAGTACATTGGTGGAATACAGTAGACAAAGTCCAGTCTGATTTCCTTGACTCAGCAATATTCAGGTTATGAATAAATTTATATAATAGATACCATCAATCAGATGTACAGTATTTGTGTATGTGATGTAATATTTGTAAGTCATATCAACTTTTAAACCTAAATAAAGCATACAAACTTTAAAAGATTTATTTACTTATCAGATTTGTTCAATTATTACAATTCAAGAGTGCATCACATTTAGGCTGGGTCCCAACCTAGTAAATCCATTATTCCTGCTCCCTCTTATACCCGTTACCCATGTTACCTACTTTCTTTCACATCTTCAACTCATCTTTGATTTTCTTGCCAGTTGCACTAAGGAGTAATTTTGGCAGCTGATTAATCTATCAACACATCTTTGGAGTGTGGGAAGAAGCTCGATCACCAGGGGAACATCATGCAGGGGAAGATGTGTGATCGCTACTTGGGTAGTACCTGAGATCAGAATCAAACCCAGCAAACTATTCTACCACACACTTACTCTGTCACTGAAGCCCATTCATAAATATTCCTTTCATTCACTTGTTTCGTAGAGTTCAGATTTCAGATGTTTTCACACTGTCAACTTTTGATCTGGAGGTCCACTCTTCTACTGAATCAGAGCAACATTGAAGACTTTATGTTATGTACAAGAAAAAATCTGAAGAAAGTTGCAGTCTGATATTTACTAATAACGTCATCAATAGTCATCCTAACCCAACAACCAAGGATTGCATGATCACTTGCACATTTTGGGATGTCTTCTCAGTAACTTTATTCGAGAACAAATGATGATTTATGATACTAAGTAGTCTAGGGCAAAAGACAAACTGAACTAAATTAACACTTTGGATAGATTAATCAGAGGCTTTGTTTGAATAGTGGAAATTTGCAGGACAGAAGAAGTCGCTTGGTGTGTCATATCCATCCCAGTGCAATAAAAGCAATTAGGTTATTAGATTAGATTATGAGGACACTCAGTCCTCGTTTATTGTCATTTAGAAATGCATGTATTAAAAAATGATACAATGCTCCTCCGGTATGATATCACAGAAACACAAGACAGACCAAGGCTAAAACTGACAAAAACCATATAATTATAACATATAGTTACAACAGTGCAAAGCAATACTGTAATTTGATAAGAGCAGACCACGGACACGGTAAAAAAAAGTCTCAAAGTCCCGATAGCCCCAACATCTCATGCAGACGGTAGAAGGGAGAAACTCTCCCTGCCATGAGCTTCCAGTGCCGCAAACTTGCTGATGCAGCATCCTGGAAGCACCCAACCACAGTCCGACTCTGAGTGCGTCCAAAAACTTCGAGCCTCCGACCAGCCCTCTAACACCGAGCACCGAGCACCATCTCTGCTGAGCGCTTCGACCCCGGCCCCGGCCACCAAGCAACAGGCAAAGTCGAGGATTCGGGGCCTTCCCCTCCGAAGATTTCGGATCACACAGTAGCAGCGGCAGTGAAGCAGGCATTTCAGAAATTTCACCAGATGTTCCTCCATGCTCTCATGTCTGCCTTCATCAAATCAGAATTGTGCACGGCCTCCTACTTGATAGATAACAGATATTCATCACCGGAGAGGCCGCGCGCGCTGCATCATGCTGCCATCTTCTCCTCATTACCATCTCTTGGTCTATATCCGTGTTTGTCAACTACTGTATGTGATAACCAATATCCAGATACGTTCCCTCTGTCATCAGATTTCTGAATGGTCCATGAACATTACCTCATTATTCTTCTTTTCTGTGCTATTTCCTTGTAATTTAAAGCTATTTTATGTACTTGCACTGTACCATTGCCAAAAAACAAATTTCTCATCGTACAAGGAAGAGATTAAAAAACCATTCTGATTCTGAAATATGATGCAAGTTTCTTCCTGCATCGGCATTATAGGTAGTGAGAATGTTCCCACAACCAATGGACTCACCTTCAAGGATGCTTCCTCTCATGTTCTTGATATTTATTACTTATTTTTTAATGTTATTGTTTTTTCTTTTTGCATTTGCACTCTGCTATCTTCTGTTCTTTGGTTGCACGTCCTAGTTGGGTGGTCTTTCATTGATCCTGTTATAGTTATTATTCTATAGATTTGTTGAGTATGCCCACAAGGAAATTAATCTCAGGGTTGTATATGGTGCCATATATGTGTTTTGATAATAAGATTTACTTTGAACTTTATGTTCCTGACACAACTTACTTGGGGTAACTCAGAGGGGATCATCCCCACTGCCAATTCTTTGGCTAATCACCTTCAATTTATGTTCCCTGGTTATTAGTTTTGTTGTTAAGGGAAATTGTTCCTGTCTACTCTTCCAAGGCTTCTGTTAATCTTTTACAAATTTGATTAAGTATTTCCTCAGTATCCTCTGTTCCAAAGTAAGCAACTGCAGTCCAACCCAATTGTCTATAAATAAACTTGCCCCTAGCAACTTTCTTTCTGAATTCACTGCACTAGATGGCAGTCTGATCCATAAATGTGAAATAGTTTCTACTGGTATTTAAACCTAACTTCCTTTATTTTCCAGTCATTTTCTTATCCTTTTCCCCATTGTCTGATAGAGAAAATTTTTCCTCCAGCTTTTGTTACCCAGATTATTGATATTGAGAATTCAACGCAGAGAACGAGAATGGGAGTCAGAATGTGGATTATTTTTAAAGGGTCATGGTATTTTTTTTAAAAAGCAAACTCTAATTTATTTTTCTAATAAAATGTTGAAGCTTGTAGTGAAAGAAAAATTGTGTCCCTGGAAGCTGTCACCAATGATATCAGAATAATGCACATGACCGGGAAGAAGCTTTTCTAAATTTCCAAACCAATTTTAATTCAAGGTTTTGCATTGGCTAAGGAAGGTGTAGTTTTTTAAAAATAATTCTTTCTAATTTGTAACTATTGTATGGATGAGCTCATTCGCAGTCTTATTGAATGGCAGATCATGCTTGAGGGGCTGTACGGCCAACACCTTCTCCTGTTTCTTAAGTTATTATGTTATGAAGAGAAGCATTGTGATCAAGTTGTGAACTCAGAAATCTCAAGCAAGTTACTACAAAAGGATGAGCTCAAGATAATTACTCCACACATAATCATTTAGGCATGGCTCCACAAGCAAAATAACAATGACAGAAGCAGGAATAAGCCATATGGCTCATCAACCTGC
Organism: Mobula hypostoma; assembly: GCF_963921235.1. Taxonomy (NCBI): domain Eukaryota; kingdom Metazoa; phylum Chordata; class Chondrichthyes; order Myliobatiformes; family Myliobatidae; genus Mobula; species Mobula hypostoma. The sequence goes on along the minus strand of NC_086111.1, from coordinate 57,833,815 downwards.
TCCATAAGTAATAAGATCAGGGTTGATTCTGTGCCCAAATCCAGTATTCTATTTGATCACTATATCCTCTCCAGTTGCCCTGGTGCCCAAAGATTTAAAAATATCAGTCTTAAATATGTTCCACATCTGAAAGGGATTACAAAGGGATTACAATTCAGTGCTGAAAGAAAGTTTAGTTTACCACAGTGCTGATCGGACATCTTCTTATTCTGAGATTAAGCTCCATTCTCGGCTCTCCACTCAGGATTATATCTCGTAGGCCAGGTAAGTATTTTTCCATTACAGAGACTATAGTAGCACTCAGCACCTGGGTGTTGTAGTCAGAGTCATAGGTATGGAAAGGGACCATTTGTCCCACTGTGTTTGTGCTGATCATCTGGAGCCTTTCTAAACTAATCCCTTTTTCTAGTGCTCTTCCTGTGGTCTCCTACTGCCATAATGTTTCAAGTGCTCACCTAAACATGCCTTCAGTGTTGTGAGAATATCTGTCACTGCCACCCACTTAGGTGTACTTTTTAGATTTCAACTACCTCCTGGATGTTAAACATCTTCCTCAAGTGCCCTCTGAATTTCCTGCTCCCTTTCCCTAAACCCATGTCCTCTGGCCAGGCACATCTCAACAAAGGTAAAAATATCCTCATTAAGTATCCTATCTATGCCCCTTATAATTTTGCATCCCTTAATCATGGTCCCTCCTTGGCCTTCTCTGTTCAGAGGAACGCAAACTCAGCCTATGCAGTCCTTCCTCACATCTGAAATGCTCCATCCCAGATAACTTTCTGATAGATCTCCAATACAACCCCTGCAGTGAAAAATCCATCCTTCCTCTAAAGTAGTGATCAAAATGGCCCACAGTTTAGTGGTGGAAGAACTAGTGCTTCACATAGTATCACCATAATCTCCCTGTTCTTGTATGCCCTGGCTAATGAAGGCATTGAATCCCACAGGCCTTCTAAACTATCTTATCTATCTGTATTGCTGTTTCAGGGAACTTGGAAACAAGCAACAATCTCTCTCTGTTTCTTATTTTTGAGGCCTGTCATCCGCTGTACAGGTCCTAGCTTTATTTAGCCGCTTCATAATTTTCTATATTGAGGTTCATCTGCCTGTTCTCTGCCTATTTTGCCAAATCATCAATGTTGGTTTGCAGCCAAAGACTAACATCCTCACTATTTACATTACCAGCTTTTGTATTATTTGAGAAGTTACTAATCATTCACATCCAGAAGTTTAATGTACACTCGGTAACCACTTCATTAGGTACACATGCACATCTGCTCATTAATGCAAATATCTAACCAACCAATCATGTGGCAGCAACTCACTGTATAAAACATGCAGACAAGGTCAAGTTCACAATGTTCAGATCAAAGATCAGAATGGCGAAGAAATGTGATCTAAATGACTTTGACAGCACAGGATGGTTTGGATATCTCAGAAACTGCTGAAATCCTGGGATTTTCGTGCACCAGAGTGTTTGGAGTTTACAGAGAATGGTGCATGAAATAAAAAAATAGATCCAAGAGCAGCCGTTCTGTGCAATTCAAATCTTGAAGTGGATGGGCTACAGCAGCAGAAGAACATGAACATGCCCACTGATTAGGTACAGGAGATAGCTAATAAACTGGCCACTGAGTTATATTACAAACTGCAAGAATCCCAGCATTAATCTTTAAGGTACATTGTATGTTATGGGCTTCCAATTACAAAATTAATCCTCAAATATAACTCTCTGCCTCCTGTCTGGATCCCATTTACTAAATGACCTTGGATTTCAAGGGCTCATATATCTGGACAATCTCACACGTGACGATATTGAAGTCATAAGGATGTTACTGGGAGGGTTTGAGTTATAAGGAGAAACTGGATTGGCTGGGACCAGTTTCCCTGGAGTGAAGACGTCTGAGGGATGACTTTTATAGAGGTTTATAAGATCATGAGGAACATAGGAAGGATAGATTCTTAGGGCAGGGGACTCTAAAAATAAAGGGCATACATTTAAGCTGAAAGAGGGAAGACAAAGAGGATTTGAGAGGCAAGTATTTTTTCATACAAAAGGGAGTTGGGTATGTAGAATGAGGTGTCAGATGAAGTTAATTCTACTATTTCTCTTACCGAATTTTATAATGATTGTGTTCTACTCCACAGCAAATGCAGGTATTATGCATTTAATTAAGACCTTCTCTCATCCTCTGGGTCTGTGATGGACATTCACTGTCCAAGGATGGGGGAGGCTTTCTTTTTTTCTATGCTCAGCACAGCAGCTGACACTTGCAGAAATCAACGAGTTTAATTTAAGTTAAATTTCCAGCCAATATCCTTTGTTCAGCTTCTTGTCATAAATGGGAGCCGTTCTTCAGTTCTTAATGTAAGTGGCAAGTGTTAATCAGTCTGAAGTTCAACAGATAGCTTTGCAAACAAACGGTGCTGTCGATAGAGCACAGGATCCTGTCCAGCACATGGAGCTGACTGCTCAGCAGATGTAGTGTAAGACAGTGAGGTTACAGTATGTAAATTGGCATGAATCAAACCAGACAAAACTGCTTAAGTTAATTCGTTCAAGGAAGTTTACTGACCTGATTGATACTATCACTTAGCATGTCAAATAGCTGATCTATTAACAGTTGGAAGTTTATGTACTCAGAGGGTCACCATTCACAGCATTAATTTTGTGTGTTTGGGATATCTGTTCCCCAAAGAGTTTAGACCATCTATGTGAAAAGGTACATGAGAAAATGTCATGTGTGAAGTCAGCCCAGTGGCAAAAAAGAAAGTATCAGTATAAGAGAGCCATCAGGCTTGTTAGGAACAGTCGAGGAATATAGAAGAAGAATGGCAAAGATGGGGTGAACTAGAATCTATTCCCCTGCCTTCAATTTCTGCAATAGATGAGTCATTCATCAGCAACTCCTAGGTATGTCTTTTTAGCTTAAAGGAAGTTGTATCAGTGTTTAGCAAGTCTTTTATTTTATACTGGACCGCCTTCCACCTTTCTAGGTTCCTGACATGCAGCCTCAGGTAGGTCCCATGACTCAGCAGTGAGCTAGATGACCAGGCAAGGTGAGGGTCGTGAGTGGAGAGCTGGGGTAAGCAAAGATGAGAGGAGTTTTCAGTGAGTCGATAAGGAGGAATTGGATGGACTCACTGTGCTCGCCGATGTTTATGTGCACAGGTCGTGAGTGCACTCTGACCATTACTGAAGAACGAGTGTCAATGGTCGTGATGCAGAAGAGGTGAGGGATAAGGCTCAGTAGGCCGTCCAAGCTGCACACAGAGTCTGGTCCGCAAAGTTGCCTGCTGTGCTGGAATCCACCACAGCCTGCTGTACATGTAGAGCCATTCAGATGTGGACGAGGACAGAGGGAGAGAGTTGTGCTTTAGTGCTTGAATGAGGGGCTGGGAAGAAATTCCTAGATAGGAGGCTCCTCTTCTCTAACTGGAGTCACCTGTTTCCCAGATGCAGTTGGCATTTGGTGGTCAGCTGCTCTGCAGTAGACACACAAGTTGTTTCCTCACTGATGCGCACATTCTTGGTGGGATGGGGGTGGGGGGAGGGTTAAGGGAGCTCTCCCTAACTGCATGGGTTCTGAAGGTGTTGCTGATGAGGGTCTTGCAGCCTGAAATGGTTCTGGCTGGTGATCTGGAGGTTTGTTTCATAAAATGTTTGTCAATACAGAGAGTTAGTATGATGAGGCTTTTGAGGTGGTGGGCATCTCCCAGGTAGTCAGCTTATCTTTCAAGTGCTTTGAGATGCTATGATGGCAATGGACCAACATCACTTTCTCATTCCAGCTGCACTCTACTGGGAGGGCGTCCTGAATTCCATGGTGTAATCCAGCACCAAACGTGAGCTTTGACGCAGACGAAGTATCTGGTCCACTGCCCCCCTTCCACTTCCAGATGGTCAAAACCCCTGTAGATCTCAGCAGTGTGTTCCTCATGCTTATCGCAAATGGTGGTTTTATTGTCTCAGTTAGCGGTCCTGTTCAGAGCTCAGCTCGTCAAGAGGGAGATGACAAAGGCAATCTTGGCTCAGTCTGTGGAATACGGAGCTCTGAGTGTGCGGTGGGTCAGGAAGTTGCAGCATCAGGTTGGGAATCCCTCGAAGCATTCGGGTACCAAGATCCAGGGTCTGCGGGAGGAGGTTGTCTGGTGCAGGGTTGCTGTGCCAACACGTATAGTTGGTCAAGAGTGGCAATCAGATGGTCAATGGTTTCCTGCTGCTTCACTATTGGATGCTCATGTCTGCTATGTCAATCATGGATTCAGTTATCCTGTCAGGAAATATAGAGAAGGCTTGGCACAGACAGAGGGCAATGGAGATGATTCATCAGCAAGCAATAGCTTTGATAACGAACATAGAAATGTAGAAAACCTACAGCACAATACAGGCCCTTCCGCCCACAATGCTGTGCCAAACATGTACTTACTTTAGCAATTACCTAGCCCTCTATTTTTCTAAGCTCCATGTACATATCCAGGAGTCTCTTAAAATACCCTATTGCATCTGCCTCCACCACAATCGCTGGCAACCCATTCCATGCACTCACAACTCTCTGGATAAAACAACTTACCCCTGACATCTGCTCTGTACCTACTTCCAAGCACCTTAAAACTGTGCCCTCTCACGATAACCATTTCCGCCCTGGGAAAAAGTCTGACCATCTGCACGACCAATGCATCTCATCATCTTATATACATGTGGTAAACTGCAAAATAACTGCCACAAGGGGGCCACAGAACAAGAGAGAGCAGATCTTGAGCACAACAAGCATCTGAATGCTAGATGCGACTGGCTGGTTCAATGAGCTGGAGATCCGAGCTATGTTTAAATAGGCTGCAGGTGATGAGTTGGAAATGCATGGCATGTGATTCCTGTTAGCCGGTGGAGACTGGGAGGTGCCTGCTTGTTCTGAGTTTACAGCTTCATGGTCAGCCATCCCAATACCATCACAGGTCTATAGTTAATGTCAGTTTATTCAAAAAGGGCAGGTTGGGAAATCCTGAGAGGGACATGCTGGTGGGACTGATGTTAGAGTTAAGTAAGTTGTTGGAGAAGATTCCAAGAGACTGGATATATATATTCACTTGGAAAGCTAGGGAATGATTTAGAGGAGTCAGCATGGATTTGTTCAGGCGAAATCATGTAACCCTCAGTTTTTTTGAGGAAGTAACTAAGAAAAATGATTAAGGCAGCATAGTAGATGTTGATTACATGGATTTCCATAATGCCTTTGGCAAGATCCTACATGATAGGCAGGTTCAAGTTGGAAAATTGGTGATAGGAAATAGAGAATAGTGGTGGATGTCTGTTTTCCTGATTTAAGACTGTCACCAGTGGTATACTGCAGACATCGGTGGTGGGGCTATTGTTGTTTGTAATGTACCTAAGTAACTTTGAGTATTTGGGTGGTATGGTTAGAAAGTTTGCGCACAGTATGACAATTAGTGGAGTCATAGATAGCTGAAGAAGGTTGCCCAAGGATACAGTGGGGCACCAATCAGTTGGAAGGTTGGGTGGAGGAGAGGCAGATGGAAATTTATTCGGACAAGTGTGAGATGATGCCCTTTGCAAAGTCAGGTTGTAGCAGGACATATAGAGTAATTGGCAATAACCTTGGAGACATTGAAGTACTGATGGATCTTGTGTTACAAGACCACAGGCTGCTGAGAGCGGCAGCACAGTAGATGTTGTTCACATGGCAATGAAGGTATTTGTTATGCATTATAGGCTCAGGCATTGAGTAGAAGAGTTGGAACATCATGTTGCTGCAGCACAAAACATTGATTATTCTGCACTTTCTGTATTATGTTCATTTCTGGTCGGCACTTGACAGGAAAGGTGTGGTGACAGTTGAAAGTATGCAGAAGAGCTTCAGCAGGATGGTGCCCAGTATGGTGGACTGCAATGAGAAGGAGAAATTGGACAGACTGGGTTTATTCTCACTGGAATGTAGGAGTCTAAGGGGTGACCTTGTACAGTGTATAAATTTGAGGGGCATGGATAGGTAGATAAATCAGATTATTTGTCTGAGAGCAGGGGGATCTTGAACTAAAGGGCACAGAGGGAAGAAGTTCAGAAGGAGATTTGAGGGGTAAGATTTTCATTGAGAAGCTGGAATATTATCTGGAGATATCTGAAATGAACTGCCAGAGGAGGTGGTGGAGACTCGTACAATTGCAATTGCCTGTTCCTGTCCTGTATGATTCTATGAAAATAGCTCTATTATACGTTCTCATTTGTGTCACAGGAAGATGCTTAAGAAGGTTTAATTGAAAGCTAGATCAGAAGCACAAATGCAGGCAACTAATAATTGGGTAAATGATTGCTTGTTAAAACAAAGATTTAATTACAGTAATCTTTTGATTCCTTGGTCTTAAGTCAAGGCAAGATATGCTTTGGGCAAACCTTCTGGAATTTTAGGATATTATTAATCACTGTATTTGGATGAAAGTATTGCAGTTGATCTGAGGCCAATCTGATATAACCTCCGACCTTTCAAAACATCCTTTTCAGATCTCTGACAGTTGTAAAACATACCTTTCAGAAAACTGCAGAATCTTGCCAAGATATGCCAGCTCTGCCTTCAGAACTGCTTGGAAAGTTGACTCCAATCACTTACAGTCAAAAAAAAAATCACAACTATTTGCACTATAGCCCCTATATTGCTGATTCCACAAATCTCTGATGATTCAGTTACAGCCCTCATGTCAATTGACATTCCTTCTGTAGTGGATTATATTAGAAGCTCCATGCATTCAGGCACAGCCTGTATCTAGGACAGAGAGAACTTTCAATATTGTCTGACCTTTGAGACATTCCACTGTGCTACAAACAGGGAGGACTGATCATGCTTTGTAGCTCTGGTACATTGAATAAGCTTCCATTCCCATTATCCACATGGACCTCCAGGTCTGTGATATCTCTGCTCTAAAATCTATTTTTTCCATTTTATTTTACCTTCCCATGCATGGTCTCTATTGCAAGGGCACCCAACAATGATTAAATGGCTTTGACAGTGTGGATTTTGGGTAGGAAACACATTCCCTAGACTGTCAGAAGCCAGAATTTATAGTTGCAAAATATGGCATTGGTGATTCATTACTAAGATAGGTAGAAATGCCTTCTCCTAGAGCAGGGGTTCCCAACCATTTCTAAGCTATGGACACTTAACGTTAACTGAGGGGTCCATGAACCCCAGGTTAGGAACTCCTGCCCTAGAGGGTAATGAATCTTAGAATTCACTATCCAAAATGGCTGTGGAGGCACAGTCAAGAGGGACCATTTAATTTTGGAAGTAATAGAGGTAAGCAATCACTGAAGTAGAAGATCATGTATGAACATATTGAATAGCAGAACATATCTGATGGGCCAAGTCGCCCACTTCTGTTTTTGTTTCTTATGTTCCTACGTTATTATTTTAAAATATGGAGAGAACCTACATCCTCTTACACAAGCTCATTATCTTTATAATTTGAAGCCATTTTGACTACAGAATTAGAATATTAAACATTGAACGATAGCACAAAATTCCTTTGGTCCATGATGCCCATGATGACAATGATGCTAATTTAAGCTACACGTCTGCCTACAGATGGTCCACATCCCCTTATCTTACCATTCTTTCACATGGCTTTCAAAAATTGTTGTCATATCTGCTTCCACCGCTTCACTTGTTGGCTCGTACCATGCATCTATCACTCTGTGTAAAAAGAAACATGCCATTAAAATCTTCTTTAAAGTTTCCCCCCTCACCTTGAAACTATACCCCTTAGTATTCAACATTTCGATCCTGGGAAACAGACTGACTTTCTACCATTTCTATCTTCCTCAGTTTCTGTTGCTCCAGATAAAACAATCGAAGTGCGTCCAACTCCTCCTTACAGATAATCGTCTCTAGTCCAGTCAACATCCTGGAAAACCCCTTCAGCACCCAAGCTGAAGCCTCCATATCCTTCCTATAATATGGCAACCCAAACTACAAACAATAGTTAAAATGTGGCCTCACTAACATTTTATACATGATTTTCTGACTTATATACTCAATACCCTGACTGATGAAGGCAAGCACGCTGTATGTTTTTCTGCTTATGTTGCAACTTCTAGGGAGCAAGCTCCCTCTGTACTTCAATGCTTCTAAAGGTCATTCTTTAAATTGTATGCTTTTTAAATTTGGCCTCCCAAAGTTCAACATTTTTTTGTCTGGATTAAACTCCATCAGTTCTGATTGGACTGAATCCATTGGACACCTTCTGTCACTATTCATAATTCCACCAATTTTCATGTCTGCAAATTTACTAATCAACCCACCCAGATGTTCATCAATAGAGGCCTCACCACACCTCCATTCAGAATGACACCTCTCTGTTTTCTATGGCCAAGCCTATTTTGAATTCCATCCATTAAGTCTCCATGAATCCCATGTGTCTTAACCGTCTGGATCAGTCTACAGTGAGGGACCTTGTTGATAGCTTCACTGAAGTCCATGTGTGCGACATCCACTGCCCTATCCAGGTCAGTCATCTTCTGACTTCCTCCACAGAAAGCCTTGCTGACAATCCCAAATAAATCATGTTCTTCCAGATTTAAAGTATATCCTACCCTTAAGAATTTTCTCAAACAATTTCTCCTCAATGGATGCAAGGATATATAAATTCTATTGTTCTCCTTCACACTGACTGTTATAATTTACTCTGCATGTGTTATTCTTTGACCCCACATTCAATGTAAGCAAGACCAAGGAGGTCCATGAGCCAGTCTCAATGAGGGATCAGAGATAGAGAAGGTTAACAGCTTTAAATTCTTCGGTATTATCAGTTCAGTGGATCTATCCTGGGTCCAGCATGTTGTGCCAATACAAAGAAAGCACGGCAGCTCCTCTACATTCTTAGAAGTTAGCGAAGATTCAGTATATTATCTAGAATTTTGACAAACTTCTATAGTTGTGTGATGGCAAGTATATTGACTAGTATGGAGGCACCAATGCCCTTGAATAGAAATGCCTACAAAAAATAATGGATGCAGCCCAGTCCATCATGGGTTAAGCCTTCCCCACCATTGAGCACATCTACACATAGCGCTGTTGCAGGAAAGCACCGTCCATTAGCCTCAGGATCCACACTAGGTTCAGGAACAGTTATTACCCTCCACCATCAAGCTCTTGAACTGGAGGGGATAACTTCACTCACAACAACCTATGGACTCATTTTTAAGGATTCTTCATCTCATGTTCTTGGTATTTATTGCTTATTTATTTCTTTGTTTTTTTTGTACTCGCAGTGAATGTCCTCAAGAAAATGAATCTCAGGGTTGTATACGATGACATATGTGTATTTTGATAATAAATTTACTTTAAACTTTGAATTTGTACTACGTCAATGCACTGTATAATAAATTGATTATGAACAGTATACAAGACAAGCTTTTTACTGTAATAGAGTATAGAGTATGTGACAATAATAAATCAATTCTAGTTCCATTTCCACACTTCCCAGTGTTGATGTTCAGGTGTTCATTATGTCCTAACCAAAACATCCTAATTAGAGATATTCACACTCATGCTGAGTCTTTGCATTTATTTGTAAAATGAGTTGCCACATCTTTAACTTTCCGAATCAATGTAAAAAGCTTACAGGTACACCAGTGGAAAAGCTTTACACATCACTTCCCCTACTTGTGGCCCACCTCCCAGATATGAATGTGAACTTGAATTCTTTGCTTGAATGAAGAAGTTCAAACATGCAATTCAAAGCTGGAGATTGTGAAGCATGCACTGAGTTACGAGAAGACTGGAGCTTACTTTTTGGCTCCTGCCATCAATTCACTGAGCCTTCTCTTACAAACCAGTTGCTTGAATTTTACGGCATTTGCCATTGCCTCAATTGCATCTATTGTTACGAAATTTAAAAGAAGGAAGAATTTATTTAAAGGCATTAACTTTTTTATTATGTGTACAAATTTAAATAGTATAAATCTGAAAACCCATTTGTGTGTAACATACTTATGGAGCTGTAGGATTGGTTGAAGGACGGAAAGCATGGTGTAGGAGTAAATGGGTCATAGTGAAGTTGGCAGGTAGGTACTATAGTGGCATTCTAAAACAATCAGCCGTGCACTTTCAGTTCTTCGCCACTTACATCAATGGCTTCAATGTAATATGTCCCATGTTGTTGATGAACACTATTAGAAATTCTGAGTAAGATGCAGGGAGGCTTCAAAAAGCTATAAATGGATTAAGCAAGCAGGCAAGGTAGCAAGTGGATTGTAATGTGGGAAAATATGAGAATAAATAAACTGTTTGGTGAACTCCGGGATCTTGGTGCGCTGGTTCACCAAACACAGAAAGTAAACATGTAGGTAGAGAGAGCAATTAGGAAGGTAAATGGCTTGTTGCAAGGGAACTGTAAGCTGAAAGCAAGGAAGTCAATGCAATTTATTCAGGCCTTTGATGAGACCGCACCAGAGTATTGTGTGTGAATTTCCTGTTTCTGTACCCCAGAAGGAAATGCCACCCGAGGAGAGGGTGTAGAATTCCTGCAAATGGTAACTGGAACCACATTTTCTTCCTTTATTATTTCATTACAGTTTTAAGTGGTTAATTCTGTACATATTACCACCATTGGCGTGTGGCCAAGTGGTCTAGTGATCTGAAGCTGAGGCAGCGTGTTGTGTCCTTGAGCAAGGCACTTAACCACACATTGCTCGGCGATGACACTGGTGCCAAGCTGTATCGGCCCTAGTGCCCTTCCCTTGGACAACATCGGTGGCATGGGGAGGGGAGACTTGCAGCATGGGCAACTGCCCGTCTTCCATTCAACCTTGCCCAGGACTGCGCCCTGGAAATCTTCCAAGGCGCAAATCCATGGTCTCATGAGACTAACAGATGCCACTATTATACTACTATTACTTTAAAATCATTTGACAGGTGTGTGTGAGCTTCACAGACTATATCACTTTAAATTTTACTGAGGTTCCCAGACCCAGATACACATTCAAATATCTCTGAATGACAAGGAGTTGTGCAGTGCTTCAACCGTGCCTGCTCCTTCAGGCATGTTCACCCTTAATGGCTCTATAGTCTAATCACATTTGTAGCCTTGATACCGTGGTGGAATGGATTTCAGAGGCATTTGAAACCAGCTCAAAAGGATGAACAGGATCTTTAAAAAATACTTGATAGTTAAAAATGTCATCTTATTCAAAGGATTAAGGTTTAAAAAAAATGGAAACCAGAGCACTCCCTGTTCTATATGTGCCAATGTTTCTAAGTGCTTTCAGGCTTTTCAACTCAAAATGTTTGAGCTCCTCTCCTGGACTTTGCGGAGTTCAGCAGCAGTGCATTTCTACAAGTTACTGTGCAAGAAGAGCATTGTTTTGATATGGAGATTCAAAAAACCTATTTGCACAAATGTTTAGGCCAGATCTTGCTGGAGGGAGCCGTTTCTTCATCCAAAGTGTTTTATTTTGCTAAACCTTGCTGGACACGTTGCCAGATAAAAGCAAATCAGGCAGTGTGGTGTTTTGGATGATGCGATGAACAACTCATCTCCTTAAACATTAGATATGAGGACTGAGAAAGAAACATTAACTATTGAGAGTGGGTGAACAGGGTGTCCAACTGGCTGGGTATAGGCTTCTGTAAGAATCTATAATGTAGCTTCAACTTCTCATTGTAGTTATAATGACGCTAGGGATAGAATGGTAACCTATCCATGTTTGACAATAACACAATGATAGAGGATGAAATTCAAAAAGCTGCCAATGTTTTTCATGACATGAAAAGTCATGGGGTGACTTGAAAGGGGTTTATAAAATCATGAGGGGCATAAATAAGGTGGATGGTCACAGTCTTTGTCTTCATATTATTAATTTGACCTGTTTAGAGTCATAGAGTTGTACAGAATGGAAGCAGGCCCTTTGGCCCATCTGGTCCATGCTGACCAAATGCCCCATCCAAGTTAGACCCATTTGCCAGTATTTGGCCCCCAACTTTCTAAACCTTTCCAATTCATGTACCTGTCCAACTATATTTTAAAAGTTGTTTGATGGGCTTGTGTGCATAATTCATGTGTGGTTGTAATATATTAGATCTTGGATGCACAGTAAAGTGAAAATTAATTTTTCTTTCTTTGTTAACAGTTGCATGGGCACCCTAAGGTAGATATGGTTCATACCACTTTTCATTTTTTACCAGGTGCCTTTATATTCAATCTTGCAGCCAAGCATTTAATCTGTTGAAAGGATTCATCATCATAGACATTTCTTGCTCTATAACATGGCAGTAATTTCCCATTAGTATTTTCCAAAGAAATATGCACCAGGTATTTTCCAATTTGGCAGCAGTTTAAAGCCGCATGGCCCCATTTGCCTGTCAGATTTATATCTCGAATTCTCTAATCTAAAGTTATTTTGATAAGTTGCTGTTCATAAAAGGTGTTAAATTTCAAAGATTTTAATTTTGATTGTTATGTTCTTTTGTGTATGGACCTACCGAACACAGAGTCAGTATTGTTGATATTTATCATATTCCAAATCTTCAAAGATGCTTACCATTAGAATCTCTGAGGTGAAGGGAAAGATGCAAAATGGGGGTTAGTTGATGACATCACTTCTTTTACTGCTGGCAGTCATTCTCCTCTACACCACCAGAAGTAATAGGTGCGGCAAGTTATGAGTAATCAGATCTCATCTTTCTAGTATTAGTCTTTGCAAATCATTTCACATCTTCACCCACCAGAATTTGTATTAGAGTTTGTTTGGTTGGTTTGCAATCTATCTTCAACATCAGGAATCAATACTACAAACATTAAAGTGTTAGGGCTTTCATCTGACTCTGCACCATTTCTTGCTTATACATAATAATAACTTGTTCTTGAAGAAGGGTCTCAGCCTGAAACGTTGACTGTTTATTCCTTTCCATAGATGCTGCCTGACCTGCTGAGTTCCTCCAGCATTTGGTATATGTTACTCTGGATTTCCAGCATCTGCAGAATACGTTGCTGGTACGTTCTCTGTCCTCAATGAGTCGCATTGGCTCTCAGCCTCCTATTCATAATCCTTAAATTCATTCTCTTCTTTTGTGGTTCTTAATCAGTTCGGTCTTATTAGACCCTGAATGAAAATTCTTAGAACTTTCTTTTGTCATATCCCAGTCTTCCTACGTATCTCTATCTCTTCGTCTGCCATTGATGTTGTGCCTCTAGGTCAATGATAGCTTCAGCCCTGTAGTTAGAAGACTCTTAAATGGACCTATTATACAATAAAGATGAGCTCATGACCTTACAATATACATCACGTTCAAGGATTCCTGCAACTCTTCTGGCTTCCCTTTTCCTCTCTTGATTTCAACATCATTTATTGGCTTTGAATTCTAAGCTTACAAAATGCACCTTTTAATAGCAACTACTAATGATTTCTGGCCACATTATGGATAAAAAGTATCAAGTTTCATTTTTGGAATTTTAAGAACATAGAACATAGAATAGTACAGCACACTACAGGCCCTTCAGCCCACAATGTTGTGCCAACCCTCAATTTTGTTTTGGAACTTGGAACGTCTCCCATATACATACATATTTCATGCATTCTCTTTGGCATGAAGTGAATATCCACGCTCAGGGATTTAACTTTGAATACATTTTTATCTGGTTGATACAGAAATTTGATGCATTAAGTTATTTTGTTGTATACAGAATTGCAGTTGGGAAATTGATTCTGCATTGTGAGTTGTACAAGTTTAGTAAAGTTTGTCTGTAGATATCGTTCCTTCTTTGAATCTCACCTAAAAGTTGGCATCTGACAAACTTCTAGTCATCTGTCCCATTGTTTTCTCAAGTGGTTTAGTGTTAAATTTTGATTAATAATGGTCCTATGAAATATGTTCTCAAAGTAAGATATAAATACATGACCACATGAATCTCTAGTCTTTTTTTCAGTTTACTGAAAAACTTAGTCTTTAATTTTCTTTCTGATAAAAGAGGCCTGGTGTATTTAAAAAGATTTCTCATTCTCTGATCCTTTTAGAGAAGTAGCAAATGTTTGCAAAGAAAAATAAGAAGATGTATTTTGTCATTAGAGTATACCATTGTTGGTTTGCTGCTCATCTTAGATTTAAAACTAAGAAGCTACATTTATTTGCTGCCATGTGGGACTACTGGAAGAAGACCCCTATACTGAAAGTCCCCACGCAGGACCTCTCATGTCACAAGGAGCATCAACAAACCAACCTTACCCACAAATGGTGAACAAAAACTAGCAGTTGGCTAATTCACACTCTTAGGTTGTCAAAACTTTAATTTTTAAAACATTGAATATTTTTGAAAGTCTTCTTTATATTAAACAATTTATGAAAGAGGATGTATATTTTTAAACACAAATCTTTTTAAACAATTTAAACATTGAACTTAATGAGCATTAGAGATTGTTTTAATAATTTTAAATATTTTTAAAAGATATTTTTAAACAAGTAATTTTTTTTTCAAATTTTCAAATTCCTTTTGCGATCTTTTTCTTCCATTTCTCATGCATCTTTAGACCTGTTGCAAATTAGTAACTGAACTGTTGGGTATTTAGCTTAAGCTCCATTTTAGTGTCAGCTGTGCAGCCTGCTATCTTATGATGAACTGAGAACAGTTTCTCAATTTCCACCTTTGCATGTGCATGTGCAAAAATTCCAAAGTTGCTATGAGTTCATGAGATAATGATAATAGGCTGTCATTACCTCACAAGATCCAGACAAACAAGAACTCAATGTGGTAAAGAAAATTCTATTATAATTATAACATATTCCCTCATCAATGTTTATCAAGGAATGCCTCATTCATCTTATTAATTTACTGTTTGAATTGTATGTTGAAATAGTAAGAACCAGTAGAGATGGACACTTCAGTAAGTCAGGGCCCCTTAAATAATGACAGGGAGCTGTAGACAACTCTATTGCTTAGAGCATTCAATGATTCTTCAAATAAAGATCAAAACAAAAGGTTGTCACAGAACAATCAAGGTTCAAAGTAAATTTATCATCCAAGTATGTTAATGTCGCTAAATACTACCTCAAAATTCATTTTCTTGCAGGCATTCACAGGAAAAATGAGACACAATAGAATCATTGAAAAACTACACACCAATACTGACAAACAATGTGTAAAAGAAGGCACAAGTGAACAAAGCTATAAGTTAATAATACTGAGAACATGAGTTGTAGAGTCATTGAAAGTGAGTTCTTAAGTTGTGGAATCAGTTCAGAGTTGAGGTAAGTGAAGTTACTCACGCTGGTTCAGGAGCCTGTTGATTGAAGGGTAATAACTGTTCCTGAAGCAGGTAGTGTAGGACCTAAGACTCCTGTATCTCCTTCCCAATGGCAGCCATGAGCATGGCCTGAACGGCGGGGGTCCTTGATGATGGTTGCTGCCTTCTTGTGCAGTGCTCCTTGTCGATGCATTCAGTGGAGGGAAGGGTTTTTCCTGTGAAGGGCTGGGCTGTATCCATCTACAAAAAGTCTACTTTTTTGTAGACTTTTCCATTTTTGGGGCATTGGTGTTTCCATGCCAGGCACTGGTCAGGGTACTCTCCACTGTGCATCCACAGAAGTTTATCAAGTTTCAGATGACATGTTGAATCTACTCACACTTCTTAGAAAGCAGAGGCACCGCTGTGTCTTCTTTGTGAAGGCACTGGCGCGCTGGTCCCAGGATAAAATCTCTGATATGGCAACGTCAAGGAATTTAAAGTTACTGACCCTCTCCACTTGTGATCCCTTAATGAATACTGGCTTCTTCCTTTTGTAGTCAATAATCAGCTCTTTTGTTTTGCTGACATTAAGGGCTTCTTCTTGTGGCACTATTCAACCTGATTTTCAATCTCCCTCTTGTATGCTGATTCGACACCACCTTTGATTTGGCCAACAACAGTGGTGTTGCCATCAAACTTAAATTTGGCATTAAATATAGAAAATGGATAGTAAGTAATCTTTAACAGCTGCCTTCACAAAATAGTTTGAAATTTCAGTAGAAGGATACTTAATTTTTGTGGAGAAATGCAATTTCAATTCTTTGTTTAGTTGAATTGCTTCACTTTGGACACTGAAGGGGATGAGACTTAATATATAAAATTTAACATGAAAGCCTAAGTAAGAAGCTATGGTATGGGGTTTGACTTGATTAGGACATGACATACATACAGCACTGGGGTTAAGATGTTGAAATTCAAAGACATTGATTATTGATATGCTTTTCTACCATCTGGTTGCGAACAAGACTTTGTGATCACTATAATTTTATCTTTGCACTCTGACCCATTCTAACAGACAGGAAGTAATAAATAGCAGCATTTCATGAGCTGCATATTCATCAATCATGTCATTAACTATCAAAGGGGAAACAGTCCATACAAATTAAAATCTACCTGGGCACTCATCGTGGTCACAGAGTTGTCTCCAGGAATATTTTAATTTTTGAGCTGGTCAATTACTGTGACAAAGAGTGAGACGTGATGCATTCGAAAATCACAGTTTCAAGGGCCTTGTTGACAAAATTATCAATATAACGAGAATATGATATAAGAATACAACACATAATATTTAACTAAAAGAGGTCAATACAGCAAAACTAACATTGTAACTATTGTCTAGAACATGGGTTTCATCTGTTTTGGTGTGTTGAGCTGTTGCTGTGTCTCATACTAATAGCATATTGATCCCCTCCAAAAGAGATGTGAAGGACACTTTGGGTGTTTTACACACACAACTAAACGCAGCTTCCAACACTTTGTAGAGGAGACACCTGTCCTTAAAAGCACCACAGGACATTCAAATCATAGAATCAATTGCTATCGCTTCAATGGATGAATAGAAGCCTACATAGAAGAGGGAAAGGACCCCAAATTTAGGAAAAATGACCCATACATTTTTATCAGTGATGTAAGTATTTGGGAGGAGGTTTTGTAAGCTAAGAGAATCAGGAAACCTAGCAGGTCAAAAATGAAAAGAGCCTGACAAGACAGGTCCATGGTTACCTCCACTGAGGAAGAATTCTCAATCAATGGAGCAATGCATAAACAAGTGTCATGTTCTGGAAAGATGTCGCAGAGAAATTGGCACAGTTCTGAAAGGTTTAGAGGAAAATGTGGGCAAATAGGACTATCTTAGATGGGCATTTTGGTTGGCATGGACGAGTTGGGCTGAGGGAGTTATTTCTGGCTGTATTGCTCCAGTGCAGTGGTTCCCAGAGTGAGTGATATTGCCCCCCGAGGTGGTCGAAGTTTCTAAGGGGGCGATAAAGATAAAGGAGGCAGTGGGCACGCTAGGTAGCGGGGGGGGGGCAGCTGAGGGACTACAGGCTTAATTTAAAAAATGAATTACTTATGTAAGCATTTGACCCTCAGAAACTCGTATTTGATTATAATAATCACTTAAAGACCTCATATCTTGCTGTTCTCTTAGACTTCTTTCAAAGCATGTTACAGTTGTTGAAAAGCAATGTGACATATCATGAGAAATCTGGATTGAAAAAATTGTATTATTTCTGGGCCTGGCCTGCACATTATTGCTATTCACTAAGGTAGTACGGTATTAGATAGTACAATTCCCATACTCTAATTATGCAGTGACACAATTCCTGTGAATTGAGGTTTCGTGCTGAATGGGGTAAAATACAGAATCTGCCCTTTTAACTAGACTTGACTGCATTTCGCTCACCCACGGCCCAACTGAGATACTGTTGCCCCACTTTATGTACCTTCAGGCAGAGACTCAGGTTTTGCCTGAGTTAGGAGGATGTCACAACTTTCCCCTTTATTCATCACAGCGCTTGAGGTTGGATTTAAACAATAAATGGATGGCCATGGCTGTGAATCCATAAAGAAAATGGCAGAAACAGACCAAGTGAAGAAGATGTGTTGACAGTATAGTGTGGAGTATCTGAAATATGGATTCACACCAACAACAAGCAACCAACAGCAGCCAATGTGTCTGTTGTGTGAAAAAGTTTTTTCAAATCGGGCAATGAAACTGTCCAGGCTTCCTAAACATTGGAAGGGAATACAAATACACTCTGATAAAGCAAACAAGAACTTGGCTTATTTTCAATGACTTCGTGAAAACTTTCCAAAACAGAAAGCACTTCAAAAGGTGTTTGTCAGCACTTCACAAAACAGTGATGATTTGTGGGATTCATACAACATTTCATTGCTCATTGCTAATTCTGGAAAGCCCCAAATATTTGGAGAAAAACTGATTCTGCCAGCAGTAAAGGATATTCTAGGTATGGTTTTGCATATGCCATGAGACCGAGTAATTAAAGAGGAGGAGGAGAAGATGGTGGCGCGACGGCAGCGCACGTGGCCACTTCGGTGGTGATGTCTGTTATCTGTCAGGTAGGGGACCGTGCACAATTCTGATTTGATGGGGACGGACGTGAGAGTACAGAGGAACATCTGGAAAACTTCTGAAATGCCCGCTTCGTTGCCGCTGCTACTGTGTGGTAACCAGAATCTCCGGAGCAGAAGGCCCCGAAATCCTCGGCTTTGCTTGTTTCAGCGGCCGGGGAGAGGTTGAAGGTGCTCGGCAGAGGATGGCGCTCGAGAGGCTGTATCGGAGAGGCTGGTCGGAAGCTCAAAGTTTTCGGACGGATGGACGCAGTGTCGGCTGTGGTCGGCTGCTTCCAAGGCATCGGCAAGTTGATGGTGCCTGGAGGTTTATGGCAGGGAGTTTCTCCCTTTTGCCGCCTGCTATCGGTGACTCAGGAGTCGATCGACTTGGGGACTTTTGAGACTTTATTTACCGTGCCCATGGTTTGTTCTTCATCAAATGATGGTATTGCTTTGCACTGCTGTAACTATATGTTATAATTATGTGGTTCTGCCAGTGTTAGTCTTTGGTTTGTCCTGTTTTCTGTGATATCACTCTAGAGAAACATTGTATCATTTCTTAATGTATGTATGCATTTCTAAATGACAATAAAAGAGGACTGAGTGTTCTCATAATCTAAAGTAATTCTGCTCAGCAATAACTCTGTTCAAACATGAATGGATGAAATGTCTGAGAATGTGGCTGATACATTGTGCAATAAACTCAGGACAGTAGATTTGCTTTGCGGTTGGATGAGTCAACTTTACTAGGCAATATATCTTTGCTTCTTGGTTATGGTTGCTTCATAAAAGATGAAAGCATGGCTCAAGAATTGTTCTTTGCAAGGAGACTAGACACAGATACGAAGGGGGTGTCAATATTTTGGGTTGTTGAGCAATTTTTCAAAGAGAAGGATATTCTGCTCATCGACATTCTTGCTTGTGCAACAGATGGGCACCATCAATGAAAGGATGCCATTGTGGGGTTGTTACCTCCTTGAAAAAAGCTCTACCTAACTTATTTACCATTCACTGTATAATGCACAGACATCACCTTTTCGCAAAAAAAAAACTAAATGATCAGCTGCAGAAGTCACAGTTATGACAGCGGTAAATAAAATCAGGACCCATGCTCTTAATTTTCACTTATTTCAAAAGCTTTGTATTGAGAAGGATGAACAACTTGAATGCTTGCTGTTGCACACAGAAGTCAGATTGCTCTCAAATATAAACTGCCGGAGAAGTTTTTTTATGTGCTTTTAGAAACTGTGATTAAATTCTTTGAAGACTAAAATGCTTCATTCAATGATCAACTCAAGAATATTAGGCATGATATTACTTACTTGTCAGAATTATTTGCAAAGGTTAGTGAAATCAATCTTCATTTGCAAAGAAATGATATGAATCTTATCAAAGTCAGATCTGTCATTTTCATATTTCTGTCCAAGTTAATTCTATTTAATTGCAACATTGGCCTTCGCTACCTTTTCCAATTTCTGAGCTGGAAGAGAAAGAAAGAATACCAGATGATGATTTTCAAGCATACTTTGCCCACCTGGGCAAGTTGCATAAAGACAGAGAGATTTCAGGATTTTCTCTCAACTCAAATTCCAGATTGGGTAATAAATCTATTCTAGGCACTTGTAATGAGGAATTAACAGGAAAGGTGGAGGAAGAAATGATCTCTTTACAAAATGACGGAGCTGAAGCTGAGATTCAAAAAATCATATCAGGATTTTTGGTGGCAGAAAGAAATCTCTGAACATTATCCTGGAATTCTGGAAAAAGTAAGTCAAGATGTTCTATATTGCCTTTTCAACATCATATATAGTTGAGACTGGCTTCAGTGTAGTCACCCAGTTTCTTTCAAAGCAGCAAAACAGACTACAAATTACTGAACGTGGGGATCTGAGACGCTTACAGAGTGACTTTCAGCCTGATGTGGAGAAACTGATATCACTGCACGAACCCCATCCATCCCGTGGAAATGTAAAAAACACAATGAAGTAGTGAATAGTTGGACTACTAAAGTACACTCTAGAATTGTTAATGAAAATTGTTTTTACTGTAATTAAATGAAAAAATATTTATACCATAGATTTAATCTTACAGTAGTTTTTGTTGTGATCATAAGACAGATAGACATTGGTGTTGAATACTGCAAGTCCCACTCACTGCTTCTTTGGCAAAGACCGGGGGTGTTACGTTGCTTTGGTTGTCGCGCGGACAAGGCCCTCGTACCTCAGCGTTGCCTATTGCAGCAGTGACAGCAGAGCTGGTTCTGTGCGTTGGATTCTGTATTGAATTGGGGGATGGCCACTCCCTCCAGTGCTGCCCTTCAGCCTTCGCTCGGTGGAAGACACGCTCAATTGCGTCCGTGTGGCTGCGGGCTGTTCTTGCTGAAACGTAGCTCCAGGACAACATCCATGCACCGTCAACCTACAGGCCATGGCACTGAGGAACATATTATTATTATTGTAACACACATCAAAGTTGCTGGTGAACGCAGCAGGCCAGGCAGCATCTCTAGGAAGAGGTACAGTTGACGTTTCAGCCCAAGGCCCTTCGTCAGGACTAACTGAAGGAAGAGATAGTAAGAGATTTGAAAGTTTGAGTGGGAGGGGGAGATCCAAAATGAGAGAAGACAGGAGGGGGAGGGATGGAGCCAAGAGCTGGACAGGTGATTGGCAAAAGGGATAAGAGAGGATCATGGGACAGGAGGTCCGGGAAGAAAGACAAGGGGGGAACCCAGAGGATGGGCAAGGGGTATATTCAGAGGGACAGAGGGAGAAAAAGGAGAATGAGAGAAAGAATTTGTGTATAAAATTAAATAACAGATGGGGTACGAGGGGGAGGTGGGGCATTAGCGGAAGTTAGAGAAATCGATGTTCATGCCATCAGGTTGGAGGCTACCCAGACGGAATATAAGGTGTTGTTCCTCCAACCTGAGTGTGGCTTCATCTTTACAGTAGAGCAGGTCGTGGATAGACATATCAGAATGGGAATGGGATGTGGAATTAAAATGTGTGGCCACTGGGAGATCCTGCTTTCTCTGGCGGACAGAGCGTAAGTGTTCAGCAAAGCGGTCTCCCAGTCTGCGTCGGGTCTCGCCAATATATAAAAGGCCACATCGGGAGCACCAGACGTAGTATATAACCCCAGCCGACTCACAGGTGAAGTGTCGCCTCACCTGGAAGGACTGTTTGGGGCCCTGAATGGTGGTAAGGGAGGAAGTGTAAGGGCATGTGTAGCACTTGTTCCGCTTACTATTATTATTATTATTATTATTGTAACTGTTTGTTTTTCAGTTATCATAATTATAAGTGCTATGTGTGCTAAATATGTTAGTACTGTGCTTTGCGTCTTGGCCCCAGATGAATGCTGTTTCACCTGGCTGTGTTCATGTGTGTGGTTGAATGAAAAATAAACTTGAACTTGACCTTGAACTTGAATTTGAAAAGCAATACCAATCTAACCAGTTTATACATCTTCATATTATTTTGTGGACATTTGTCTTATAATTTTAGTGATAGTCACATAACAAGTTTATCTCCACAAGGAAACAAAGCATTAAATTTAATTGTGAAAGTGTCCCTTTCTTAATAGAGGTACAAAAATACAATGTCAATTAGATGATAATGGAACTTTACAGACCTTACAAATATTACCTCTGCTTGGAGTATGAAACTTTACAAACAGCAGGAGCGTAGCTTTGTTAGAATTGCTCTAAAGTTCACGTCCAGGCAAGTAAAATATGATGATAAGAACATCAAAGAGGAGCATAATTTCCAGGGTCTTGATAGTAACTCAAAAATATCATGTTTCTTTTGCAAAGTTTATGATGTAGCAGATGTAAATCTGAAGATAATATTCACTCTGAGGGAAGAAATGAAAACCTCTGCTGCTGATCCATCACATTTTGATAAGAAATTATTGTAGAAATATAATCATCTGTCAGTTGTGATTTTGCATTTAGCACAAATTTGGTGAAATCTAAAAGATATGCTCATTGTTTATGAGTCCACTTCCTCTGTTTGCAGGTTGCTGTTATCTCTATTTTACTGGACAGTGTTTTGACAGTAAAGCTGAATTCCTGAAGCTAATACTGGCATTGAAGCATAAAAGTAGATTCATATCGTAACTAGGCGCAAACTCCCTGTGCTGCACGTGTATGTATCTGCTTTAGCTCAAGTCATCAAAACCATAGCTTGCACTTTAAGATTTGCATTGCCTCAGAAGATGTCATTAGCCTTCGACCTCCTTGTGACCCATCACACATATCAACAATCTCTAATCCAGAGCTGTACAATCAGAGTAAATAAGGGACTGATCACTCAAAACGGAGTTGCACAGAAATTTCTTCTCTCAGATGGTAGTGAATCTCAAGAATTCTCTGGCCCTGATGTTGATGGAGGTGATTTTAGTAGATATATTTAAGGAGGAGAAAAGCATATATTTAAAAGATTGAGGAATTGAAGGTCATGGGGAAATAGCACAGAAGGGGAGTCGCAGCTGGCATAGGTCAGCCATGATCATATTGAATGTTGGAGCAGATTTGCGGGGCCTGCTCCCGGTCCTATTTTCACTTGCTCTAGAGTTGTATAAAGTAGCAAAGGTAAACTTGGAGCAATGAAAAGGGGTCATAAAAATTGAAATACTTAATAAATATCTTGTGTGTATCTTAGTAGAAAAAGAACACGCATAAATATAGTAGAGATTGACGAGAAAAAAATTGATTTTACTGAGGAGAAAATACTGGAGAAACCAAGAGAATTAAAAATGGCCAAATCCACTGAATGATATCCCCTGCGCCCTGGTGTTTTCTGAGCTATTGCAAGCGCTGTAGTAATAATTATCCAGAATAAAGGAGCAGTAGCTATAGGCTTAAAGGTAGCAAATATAAAGGTGCTATTTGAGAAAGGAGGGAGAGAAGAAAATAAGCAACTACAAAATGACTTTCCATCGTTAAGAATGTAGTATTAGAGCACTCAGAAATTCACAATGTAATTAATGGTTATATCAATAAAATCAATATTTGGTAATATTTTGGGGCATGTAATTAACAGGCAAGGCAGAGCTGAGGCTGGGCCCTCGAGAGCAAGAAAAGACCCAAGGTCTGATTGATTTAAGCGCTGGGCCAAATTGGAAAGGTTGTGTAGAGGCTGAATCATGGCTGCAGGGTCCAGGCCCCAGGGCATATTGAAGCCACAGAACATGACATTTGGACAGTTTAAGTGCCGGACCAGATTGAAAAGGTCAAGGTGTTGGGGCTGGAGGCAAGGGGTAGTTCGGTTCGGATCACTGCTCTCGACATTTACTCAGCTCTGCGCTGAATTGGGGCTGTGGGGCTTCGTGTCTGTGGATGACTCTCTCTTGTGAACCTCAGTTCTGAATGATAGTCGCCTGTTTTTATTGTTTGCATGATCTGTTTTTTTTTTCTCTCTGCACATTGGGAGTTTGACAGTCTTTTTTTGAATGGCTGCTTTTGGGTTTCTTTGTTTTGTGGCTGCCTGCAAGGAGACAAATCTCAAGGTAATGTATACATACTTTGATAATAAATGTACTTTGAGCTTTGAATAGGTTAGATAAGGAAGGACCACTGACGTAGTATATTGAAAATTTTAGAAGTCCTTATATAGCTTGTCATCAAAACATAAAGGGGGTGCTCAGGTAAAGGAACATTAATAGATTTAATAGGGGAGCAGTTAAAAGACAGAGCACGTCATGTCAATAACTAGGTCATTTTCAGCTGGAAGATGGTTAATAATAGGTACTACAGGGCACTTCATTACCCGTTTCACTTGGAAAGAATGTTTGGGACCCTGAATAATGGAAGAAAGAAATAAAAAGGGACAGAAAGAGTCAGTTGTACTAACAGGGGAAGGTTAGTAGAACAGCTGGAACTACAGTGCTGAGAGGGAACTGTGCCTGGAATGCAAAATGCAGAGGGAAGAATGATTCACGGAATGGCAAGATGGGGAAAAGGAAGATGAAGGCAAGGGGAACTTGATAAGAGAAGGGTGAAAGCAGAACTGTAATCCAAAACTGTTCGTTCAACCAGTCAAATCTCCTTCCATATTTCGGAATAAGGCATCTCCCCACCCTACACTCCTTCTGCGATTCGGAGCCTGTGCTGAAACTGTCAAAACAAAATCTGATTTGTAAGGGGTGTGCATTGTAGGGAGACACTTTATTCGTATGTGAAATAGGTCTACAGGTCAGATGATTGCCCAAAGTTAGAGGCCGTGTGCCTCAGCAGGCAAGAATCCAGGCCCATGGGAAGGTTGGGGAGTGCGAATGTGAAGTGGGGGGGGAAGGGCAGACAATATTGGTGAGTAGTTACCACTCTTCCTTAATCAAAAGAGATTCTT
The DNA here is from genome assembly GCF_963921235.1 of Mobula hypostoma. Lineage (NCBI taxonomy): Eukaryota > Metazoa > Chordata > Chondrichthyes > Myliobatiformes > Myliobatidae > Mobula > Mobula hypostoma. The sequence goes on along the minus strand of NC_086111.1, from coordinate 57,809,101 downwards.
CAGATGCTTGGAATGTAGACCGTTCATCAGAACTTGGTTTTGGCCTGAAACATTATTCCTTTCCACAGACTCTGCCTGGCCCACTGAGTTACTCCAGCATTTCATGCATGTTACTCTTCCTCGACTCTTCTTCCTTCCTTACTGGGGTTGGGCAGGTTACATTTTCTTTTGCCACTATTCACTAAGGAAAAAGCACAATAAGAAGCAAAGTAGTCAGGACCCCTTCCTATTCCAGTCCTATGTAAATAACTTTGATAATGACATTAAAAGCATTGAAACATAGTATGTAAAGAACTTTAGAACCTGGATTAATTATGACTATTTCCAACACATTTTAAAACCAGAATAATAGGAAGCGGATCTACAGGCTAGACAGCACAACAAAAGGCTGCAGAAGTTGCTTTAAGGCTTTAAAATAGATTCTTCCAGTTTGTTGATCAGTGTGAAAAAGCCGTTTGTTTCACACTTTAACATTAAGCTTATTCGTTAATTTTCAAAGGACTCATACAACTGTTAGACGACGTTACTCAACCAGGAAAATGATATCAGAATGTAAACAGATGATGTGAATAGGAACACGACATGGAAGAAATTCTAACGCGCATGGACACGCTTCCTTGTTGTTACTTTTGGAATAAAACCAACTTCTTCTTATAAAGTAGTCTATATTCCTCCTTAGTCACTGTGCACTAAGCATTTTCCGGCAAAACCATTAGTCTTTTCCATTAATGGTATCAAATATCAGCTTAAAATGATGACTCAGGTTCTTGAAACAGACACATTTGGTAGATAATTTAAAACTGTGGATGTAATAAATTTATTATATCCACACATTTTCACAGGTAATATAATGCCTCTTAGCATCAACATTATTTTGTGAGGATGTAATGGAAACGTAGAATTCATTCATGATCTTGTGAAGTAGATTGGAAGTGTCTATAGTCTGCTCCTGTGTCTATTCCTATTGATGAAATGGATAAGTAGCAAACATTTTAACTTTTACTTAAAATTCAGAAAAAAATCAGGATTTTGTGCTATTATTGAATCCTTCTAAAATAATAACCCCATTATCAAAATAGAGTTTAAACTTTGCTTGAGGAATTTTGGAGACTACTCATATCAAAACTTTACCAGGTCCACAGAAGAAATTCTCTGTCTAGAGAAGCAAACTTCATTAAAGAAATGCTATTAAATCTTCAAATTTTTGAAGTTTTGTTGTGAAATTCTGTTCTTGTTCAGAATAAAATGCCATGGAACATCTAGGTGTAGTGAAAATAAAAATCTGATGTTTTGGCTTAACATGTGTAAAAGGATTGATCTGCTTAAAATTAATTATGGGAAATCAGGTTCATTTATTTTCTGATTAGAGAACCAAGCTGTCTGATTTTCCAATGTTGTCTATTTTCAGCATGGTACAAAGACATGAAGTCAGAAAAATTTATTTCACAGAGTGTTTTTGAAATCTCTTTACAACTATCATATATAGGAATCGTTTCAGGGTGTGATATGGAGGAGAAGATAAGAACGCGGGAATTACAGAATGAGCTGAAAAAACATGGCCATAAACAGAACAATGGCAGAATAAATTTAATTGCTATGTAAAGACCCAGACTGGAAATCTTGAATAACACACACAAAATGCTGAAGGAACTCAAAAAGCCACACAGCATCTTTGGAGGGGAATAACCAGTTGAACTTTTGGGCTGAGAACTTAACCAACTAACGATGGAGTTAAATGCAACCCAGGTGTCTTTATAGACTTCTTTCTACACATATTCAAACAATACAGGTAGAACCCCATTGAAATGACACCCATACTGAAGATAAGAAAGTTGCAAAAATCTAGAAAAATGCTCTTGTATGAACTAGGTTTATAGTGTCAAACAAAACCCCAAATGATTTTTACTGTTAAAGAGACCAATCATTTTAAAAAATCTGTCAAGTAGAGTAATGTGATTATCCTAAACTGGGGTTGGTGAACCAATGGCAAGCGTGCCCAAGATGGCACACAGCATGTGGTGCCACCTCTTGATTCCTTAAGCCCACCCACAATAAAAAAAGGTACATAATCATCATCTGTATTACCAAAAGAAGCAGTGAAATGTTTATACAGGTAGTATCTCACATTGGCTTGGCACCACCTAGTAAGTTTTAAAAAACCACGTGGCATTGGATGATGTGTTTTGAAATAGACTTGGTGTGCACATCAGTATTTAGGTAATACATTGTTACAATAAAAATACTATTTAGAATGACATTATTTTCCAATTGACTCTTTAAAAGATTAATACAATTATTAATAATTTTTGAACAGGTTTTCTAAAATGCTTAATCATTTCAATCTGTTTTTGTTATACTTTTATTAATAGTAAAACAATGAATACATGTGAAAAGCAATGGGACACATTCTTTTTTCCTTAATAAAGCCAATAATTATCATTATAGTTGTGACTATGAACAAAGCCACCGGACAGACACGGAAGCTGGTGGATATAGAAGTCTTTATTCAGCCCCATCAGCAGTCATCATACTGGAGACACTCTTGGAAGAAGAAACTTCCTGATCCAATATTACATGATATTTTTATATGCTAAGGATCAAAGGTAACAGCAGGACAATTCTGTAATTGCAATGTATCTATAATGCTTCCTTTGAAATACGTATAATTTTCAAACACCTTTCCAACACCTAGATCTTCACACCAACACTCCAGACACCCAAAATGTGTCAGGCATATACAAACATCTTAGATCAATGAGTTCTTCCTGATTTGCAGTCAACCCCAATCTACAGTTCCAAGAACACTATTGTTCTGAGCTGCATTTTAAACTCAATCTACAACCCACATTCGGATCTGAACACTGGTTGCTGTTGAAGTTAATATTTGCTATATTCCATAACTCCTGAATACGCCCGAACAATTACTAATTCATTCACTAATGATAATCTCTGCTCAAAATCACCGTGATATGTGAGAGAATGTTTCACAACATAATTGCAAATTTGGGCACATACTTTCAAAAAGATTCACCACCACTCTTAAATCTTCTTCTGCTGTGTGAGATTGATATCATGGTGAATGCAAATGTAATGGAAATGACAAATGGAAGTAATTTCATTAAATATGAGAGAAGGCTTGAATTGAAGGATACATGTTAAATGGTCTGTGATCCCAGGCATAGAATAAATGCGATCCCAGAGAATAAATGTATTCAGCTTCTCTTGATATTACTTAAGCATCAAAACCACCACTTCATTGTCATGATACCCAAAGAGTAAATTAATACCATCATCATCAGGTGCTGTGCCCAGTTTGAGCTTTGACTGCCATGGCCCACACACTCCTGTTTTGGGTCAAGTGGATCAATTCATTGGTATTCATTTCCAGTTCTCTGGCTGTTGTCTCCATCATCATTTGTCTTTGTCTTCCTCTTGCTTTCTTCCCATCAGTCTTTCCCATAATTACCACGCATTCTAACTTCTCTTTCCTAATCACATGTCCAATGAAGTTACCTTGCCTTTTCATGATCTCATACATTATTTCTCTTTTTGTGTTTGCTCTGTTCAAGACATCCTCGTGAGATATTCATTTCGTCCATGATATTCTTTGCATCCTCCTCAAAAACCACATCTCTGCTGCTTCAATTCATTTCCTCATGTTACTAGATATTGTCCAACATTCTGAGCCATATAACATAACTGGATAAATGTAACATTTCAGTACTCTGAGGTGGGTTGTCATGCCTAGTTTAGTATTGGTCAGTATACTCTTCATTCTCGTAAAGGTGTATTTTGCCATCCCTATTCTTCTTTTGTTGTCCATGTCGCACCTGCCATCTGGTGTCACCCAGCTTCCTAAGTAGCAAAAGTTCTGTACTTGTTTTATGTCTTCCCCGTTTATTCTCAGTCTGCAGATAAGATTCTCCTTCTTTTTGGATATCACCACACGTTCTGTCTTTTTGCACTTTCTTCAACAACTATATCAATTAAATTTTGTAGTTCTTCCTCCGTACTTGCAATTAACAAAGAGTCATCTGCATATCTGAAATTATTGATGGTTTCACCACCAACTTTGATCCCAAGATGTCTCTTATTTTTTGTAATATTGTTTCACTGTACACATCAAATTAATCAGGAGAGAAAACATACCCTTGTCTAACACTATTTATCACTCTTCCTATGAAAACTGGAGCAATAGAATGTGAATTAAATAGGACCATAAGTTTAAGGAGTCATATCACCAAGATACTTCTAAGAATTTTGATGACAAGAGCTAAAAGTAAGATACAAGCTGAAATAGGTAAAGAACAATGTGGTTTTGTGAAAGACAAAGGTACAAGGAACATAATATTGATGTTAAGGATACTATCAGAACGAGCTATTCAAGTGCAAAATGATTTGTTTGTTTTATCGACTACACAAAAGCATTTGATAAAGTGAAGCACAATAAGTTATTTGAAATATTACAAGAACCTCTAGATCTAGATTCGAAAGACCCCCGCCTGATCAGAAATCTGTACTGGGAACAAACTGTCGCTGTAAGAATAGATGGAGAAGTGAGTCAGTTTACGAAATTAATACCATAATAATACAAAAACAGCCTTCATCTGAGAGATGTATTTTCATATTTCTACATACTTTTATTGAATGGGGATCTTGTTAACAATGGCAACATTTGTTAATTGCTCCAGAAATAAGATTGTTTGGATTCGAGAACATCGTTGGAACTGGAGTTAAATCAAAGCCAGAATTAAGAAGGTCTTTAGAGAACCAAATGGAATTTTATGACAATCGGGATTTAAGATACAAGATTATTGTCATTCTTTGGTGGACAAGTGCAAAGGAGAATGCAATGATGGTTACTCTGCGTCTGATACAGCATGAAAAATCTCAATAAGCATAAAGAACACAACAGAAAACAGCAAAAAAAGCACAATGAATATAAATATAAAAGCAATCCTATAAAATGCAATGTACAAGGAATTGTATACCGTACATGGACCGATTGTATGTACATAAAGTGATGTTAGTTACATATGTAATGGTTGTAGGAGATGGTGGGATGGTTTAATGGGTGGAGGTGTTGATCAGTTTGACTTCTTGGAGAACTATCTGTTTTTCAGTCCAGTGTTCCTGGCCTGGATGCTGTACAGCCTCCTCCCTGATGGGAATGGGCTAAACAGTCCATTAGCAAGGTGGGTGGGATCCTTCATGATATTACAAGCCATTTTCCGGGCACCTTTTTATATGTATGCCCTTGATAGTGTATAATCTGGTGCCGGTGATGCATGATTACTGTCGATGAAACTTCATTTTCTTTTAATTGCCAATTTACTTAATTACGCAAATTTAAATTCCCATTTGGCTGTGGTGCGATCTTAACTCATGTATCTGGCTCAATGATCCAGAAAGCCGCTTGGTAGCTTACCCACTCTGCTATCATGCCCATTATCTCCCAGCTCATGCGAAATTAATTTTCGTAATTGAAGTAGCAAAGAATCTCTGCTTTAATGAAGTTGTGAAATAGGATGCAAATTAGGGCAATAATTGTGTGGCGTAGAGCTAGAATTTAATAATTCAAACGGAAATACTGGAACATTTAATCATCCTAAAGCTAATTATGAGCGGGATAAGGAAAATGTTCCATGTGTCCCAGGCGAAAACCTAGCCTTTCATAACATGTACTAGCAATGGGTGCTAGCAGATCCTGTTAGGAAATTGCTACTTTGTCATCCTAGGGAGTGGGATGGCTTTTGGCACAGACCCTGGTTGCTAATTTTTGCAGAGAAAATGACTCAATTTTATTGTAACACTGAGTGTTGTAGATAGAAGTTTGCACCTCTCCTTTGTGATAAGCTTCTAAGAAAAAAACATGCTCCATCAGGCAAGTGATGAGGGGAGGCTGGTTGTTTTCTGCCTTAAAGCAAGGTTGGAGCAGGCAAATGTCTATTAGTCCACAAACAATAGATTAGAGAGATAAGGTCAGAGTTCATTTATCTTAGGAAGATTCTTAAGCAGAGATACAGTGGAGGTCTCTGAGATTGTTAAGAGATTAGATAGTAATAAATTGGAAAATGTTGATGTGCACAGGGATCTGTATGTCATTATGGTCCAGTTACCAAAACCAAGCATGCAGGCACAGTTATCAGTTAAGGAAGCAGGTTTTGAGTGAAGGAGCAGGAATGATTTATTTTGCTGGACCTCCAGCTGGCCAGTGGCGTAGTGGCATCAGCACTGGACTTTGAGGCAAGTGGTTCCCGGTTTGAATCTGGTCGGCTTCTTACACGCTTTCCATCCACGCTGTGTTGAGCACCGAGCGAGCAAATCAACTTCGTAAAAGACAAACAAAAATAATTTAAGAAAACAGTGAGGTTGCTGCCTGATGCGCCACAAGGCACGGAAAGGATCAACAACAATGCTGAGCCCATACCTGGAATACTAAGTAATTTTGGTCTCTTTCCTAAGTAAAGATATACTTGCCTTGGAATATATGTAGTGAAGGTTCAGCAAACTGATTCCTGGGATGATTGGGACTTCCACAGAAAAGGATACATGGCTGTAGTAGTGAGTCTGGGTAAGCACACGGTCAAAGAGTTGAGTAGTTGGACTGTTGTATGAGGAAAAATTGCATCAATTAAGCTGCTGTTCATTATCATTAGAAGAATGAAAGATGATCTCATTGAAACATTCTGTGGTGATTCAATAGTTTATAAGGAGGGTCAGTCTAGAACAAAGGGTAATGGTAATATCTTAGAGTATTTAGGAATACGATGAGCAGGTATTTCTTCACTCACAGTGTGGTGAACTTGTAGAATTCTCTGTCACTGAAGGTGATAGGAGCTGAGTTATTAAATATATTTAAGGTAACAGATGTATTTCTATACACAAGATTCATATAGGGGCATTGAGAGTAAGTGGGAATTCTTGTTCTGTTGTGTAAGGTCACTGATCTGAAAAGTTATCTCTCTCTTCAGAAACTGCCTGATGTTCTGAGTACTTTCAGTATTTTCTTCTTTATTTTAGAATTCTGGTATCTGCAGGTTTTTTTATGCATTTTGATTTGCCTCTGTGTATGGTTTGCCTGTTGGTTCATGTGCTATGGCAAGCTGGATGGAATATACGACTAAAAAGTTTATATACTGAAAAAATTCTGCATTTTAATGGCAAGTTTTCACATCTTAAACTAACATTTAGTATCTCTGTATATTCATGACCCTGAAAGGATTATTTTTATTGGAATTTGAAAACATCCCCCATCAAATTGTTACCAATCATATATGCTGCTTTTAAAATATATTCCTTTAGCAGTTTTCTTGGTACATTTTACATTGTGCAGCAAAATAAAAAAAATGCAGGATTAGAAATCATGTATTTATATGCTATAAGTAGTAGTGCTAAATATTAGGTGGTGTAATATTAATTAATTGTTTTCCATTGCTATGTAATCTTCTTAAGTTGATTAGTTAAACGAATGTTAAATTCTTCCTGTTAACTCCATTACAGGCCCTTAGGGTAGTGAGAAGTTAGATGTCCATTCCTCATCAGGAGATGTGTGGTTCAGCTCTTCACAAGTTTGTTTGAGGGTAAACAATGATCTGTATCTAAGATACCTATTTTAACATTGATGTCTATCAGGCATGGGCCAAGTGTATGAATTTTCACATAAGGATCATGTTTTTTTTGTAGAATTCTAAAGCAATGCTGAATATACAATCTGTTGTCAAAGCAATGGATTTTATTTGAATAAAATATAGCATTTTCTAAATTTTCAGAACATATAAAACAAGTAATTTTAGTAAAGGTGAAAATTAATGTGTTTCTAACTAATTTCCAGAAACTGTTCTATGCTGCACCCTGGAAATCGTATGATCAAGCATGATCCTGGTGTTTCAGTGCTTCTCATTTGAGCAGTGCTCTAAATTCTGTTATAACCTTGTTGACAATCAACGTTAGATTTGGAATGGATGAGGTAAATGAAAGGTAACTGACACAGTCCATCTTACTGTTTCAGAATATTGTAAATATTAGGCCTTAAGTTGGCAACAACTTAAAGCAGAATGATAATACATAGAGTGAAGATGGATCTTTGACTTGCAGCATTGCTTTTACCACAGCTGCTATATGGTGGGTCTTTATGCATTTTTAGCTTCTTATTTTGGTTCTAATGTAGATATATTTCCTACATGTATGACTGTGAAAATCTTCATGCAATCAAATATGACATCATCACTTGCATGGATATTTCCTCCTTGAAGAGTAGTGTACTATTTTTCATTGGTTTGAGCTGGGAACTTAAATTTATTGCAGTGTAAGTGTTTTTTGAGACAAGTCAGGTTACACGTTTTACTTCAATAAAAGTAGAAATGTTGGAAAGATTCAGCAGATCAATAGTGAGAGAGTTCCCTTTCAATTTTTCATGTATCTATTCTTATCTGTCTCTAAAGATTCCTTGGTCCCTGGTTCCTTAAGGTTGTTATAGCCAGGAGTGCTACTGGGGACACGCTCCCACTACCCGTTTAATGCTCCCAATGGCATGTGACTGAAATAGTCTCTGACAACCAGCTTTCTCCTGGCCTTCACATGTAGCCCATTTCGACTGTTTCTACTGAGAGAAGAAGGGGCAAAGGCAGGTTACAGTTGCCTTAAAAACAGTCACTTCAGGCAGATGGGCTCATCAGCCGCGGTTGGCAGCTCACCTAGGAGAAGGAAAACCCTGAACTCCAACCTCCGCTGCCTTACGGCTCTACCCACTCACGGGGAAGGCTTTGGGAGTAAACTCCAGAGGTGGAGTCCCTAAGGCAGTCCTATGTTGAGTTCAGTGCAAAAACGTATCCTGTGGGTTCTTTTGGGTTCATCAGATGCATACAGAGGGAGTGCTTGCTACATGGGCAACAGCTTGTCTTCCATATTGTACTACCCTGGCTTGCATATCGACACAGCTAGGATGCAACACCCATGGTTGACCCTGACCGATGGAGGCCTCAGTATCTGTCTCTATATTTGCATAAAACCTGGTATATCTTTGATATGAAGCTATTTTAATATGAGATCACATACTATGTTTCACTTTTTTAAGATGCCGCTTAAACTGCTGGGTATTTCCAACAATTTCCATTGACAAAGTGTTGCTATTTGATCTATATATTTTACCGAAGAGCATTTGCAATTTTGATTCAACATGAAATTTCACTTGCCACTGAAGTATAAATGGCAATTTCATTTTGGATTGGCCTTGGGAATCAACAATTTAAAAGCTCATTGGGGTCAGAACACAGAACAAAGGCAGCTATAAACCAGTTACTAATAACCACACTAATACTTTGACAAACTCTGGGCTCGTGAGTACTCGGTCTGAACCTCGGGAGAATTCATGGTGAATTTGCACTAAGGGAAAGTTGACACTCACCATTAAACAAGGATGAAGAGCACAAGTTGCCAGAGAACCACAAGCCAGATTATCTAAATTGCAGCTGTCAAATATTTCTGTACAATCACTGCTCTTATAAATTTCCATCTTGAATGGCCAAGGGCTATGCTTTAGCTTCTGATTTTTCTGGTAATTATCAATTGCGACAGATGCATAACTCCAATAAAACCACTATCCATTTACCTCACACGTACAGCATCAAATTCTATCCAAAAATCAATTATTATGTTAATCAAATCAATTAACTGACTAAAAGTGACAGCTAGAACTTGCGGACATATCCCCTTAAGCACATTTATGACTAAAGATGGTCCAAGTTTTTATTCACAATTAACTTTCATTTAATTACTTTTAGGAAATATGTGACACTTTATACTTTAATCACCAGAGAATTTCAGGCAAAATTTAATGCTAAACTATTGCCTCTGTCATGTCCTAAAATCACGACATACCTGTCAGCTCCAGACCTGTAAGCTTGCCAGTCTGGTTGCATGCATTCTTGTGTGGCCTCAATTTCTTTCTATCACACTAGCAATGTTGAATTTGAGCTTCCTCTCACATTGTGTAAGGTACTTAACACTTTTGACTGAATGCAGGGTTATAATCTTTATTCTGTATAATGGTAGAGAAATTGCTGTTTTTTTGGCATTAAAGCAACACTGTGGGTGACCTAAGGCTGTGTGTGAAATACACTTAAAGAGCAAGAACTTCATTTAGGAATTTAACAGAAGGGCCATGACAGATATCCTGGTGAAACTGACATTGACTGATCCAGGACATCACTCGCTGTTGATGTGTTCTAAGTTCTTGCAGTTCTCAGTTTGTCTTTACAGCCAGCTCTTACAGTGACAAACCAGTATATCTTCAACATTCTTTTAACTCTAGGGGACTATTGCCTCTAAATTAACTCAGAATGCATCTATGGTGTTTAAAGAGATGTGGGGTAAGGAGAAAGGGTTGGTGGAATCCTGCCAAGGCATCGGAGAGACCTGCACAAACTGGTCAAGGAAAATGCCTTTGGAAGACATGTTCTTGGTGTGACGAGAATACAGGGGTCTTCCAGGGCCACACACAGGGGCTTCTGGCAGGAGGATGCCATAGAGATCTTTGTAAAAACAAGAAATTCTGCAGATGCTAGAAATCCAAAACATTGTAGAAATACAATGCTGGATTTGCTCAGCGGGTCAGGCAGCATCTATGGAAATGAATAAACTGTTGATGTTTTGGGCCGAGCCTCTTCTTCAGGGCTGGCTCCCCAGCATTTTGTGTGTGTTGCTTTGTAAGAAATGAGCCTATTCCCGAATGGCTGCACTTTGAGGGAATTTGTTTTTGTTGCACATAGTCATTGTGTTTATTTCTGGCCCGAGAATGGGCCCCCTTCAAATCCTGTACCATTGGTCGTAATCAAATTTGAAAAACCTCTTGTTCTGGCTCCCCACCGTAGATGCTGCCTGACTTGTGAGCTTCTCCAGCACTTTGTGTGTGTTGCTGAAGATGTGGAACCTCTTGTGTTTTTGAAACAGTGTGTTTACACTCAAAAACACACTTTAAAATGCCATCTGTCCAGGACCGCATGAATTCAGCCCAGCTATCGACATTTTGCTTCAGAGCATCCTGAGAATGGTGTCAGCCAGTGGAGGCTGCAACATATAACCTGGCTCTCTTAAAGGAGGGGCAGGGTGCAGGTGAGTTCATTTCTCACAGCATCTCCTTCCATGTCAATCCCATCAACATATTGTAATGTTTGGTGTGGCCATAGTTGTGACCAGCCTCCAGTGATGTTGAGCAACTCCATAGTCTTCAATTTCTCAACCAATATTTAAACCTGCAGAGTGGATCTGTTCCAACATAGGTAGGTTGTATATTGTGGGCATAGTTCGTTAAATCCACTCTTCAGCATAAGTTCATGAAATCAACTCGTTCCATCAAGAAGTTATTTACACAGACTTGTAGAACACAACGTCAGTGGGCTTTCTTCATTGTCATGCAGGGTATGATCCCTTCGACCCACAATGGGCCTTTGGATGGCTATTGGCTTACTGTATCATTATTAACTAACGGCATGCAGAGGTCAGTTGGTGTGCCCTGGAGACTGCTACTTAGCAGGGTTTTTATGAAGATAGACTCACTGTCACTGCAGCCCAACCCCCCTCTGATGCTCATCGAGCTAAGGGCCATCATCACTGAGTGGCGCATCCTCCTGCTGCTCCTCACTCTGAAGATCATGGTCCACTGGCTCCAGCTCTGCAAACTGCTCTCCGTCTATCTCTGGCCGCCTTCTGCAGTTGGGACGGTTGCTCAGCATGCAGGCTATGGCACACTTTGTTGAAGCCTTTGCCTATGGTGGGCATATTGTTCAGTGTACTCCCAGACAGACACAAAAAAAACAACGAAATCTCGAGTAGACCAGTGGTATTATCACTATTAGTCTTTTACTTTGTTGGCTCTTATATCAGCATTCAACTGGTCAGGCGCCAAGACCTAACTTGCAGAATCTGAGATCCTTGTGCCCAGGATCCATCCTGGTGGGTAATGTTGGCAACTGAAATGTCCAACAGGATGAATCACCTTTAGAGACATGATTAGTGCCAGGAAACGTGGCAGTAACCATTGATTACACTGAAGGATCGGATGCTGCTTCAGTTCATGAAAAGGTCTCACTGAATTTTTGGTGTTCTTTTGGGAATATTTGAGTGCAGTCAATGACTGTCTTTGCTAGTGTGACCAATGTCAACTTCCAGTTCACGAACTGCCCTTATGAAATTTTTAAAAAACCTATTCCAATTGTTCCTTGGTGCTGTAGTGCTGACCGCTTTAACACAGTAGTGAGTAGCAACTTCAGAAATGTGGCAATGTTCTGTTGCTACTGACTGAAACGATTCAATGGTGGGAAATAAAGAACCACTGTGACCTTGACCTTGACCTCCATGTCAAAAGCAATCCTGACATGTGGTCATAGGCAAAACTGATCCTGCAAGGTTTCACTGAAGGCTGTATTATCTTAGCCTGTAAATATGCTGGACTTTGGACATGTCCAACTGGGATCTGGTGTCTTCTGAGATTCTTTGGGAACAGGCCCTTCAGAGGTGAGTGAGACTTTGCCTTCTATCTTGCTTCAGCACTCCCTGGGCAGCCTGTCATACTATCCCAAAGTATGTGTGATGACTAATCATTGATTTTATCAAGTGTGGCAACGTTGATTGGAAGAATCTACTTTCATAATAGATGTAATTTCACCTAGAAATGACTGCAAATATCATTTCCTCATGTAATAGTTAATAATAGTGTCAAAATGGTTGTTGTGATATGTCTAGTTTGGAGGTGTAGTGGGTAGTGCTTGCGGCTCTCACTTTCAGCTTCCACCGCTGTTGAGCAATCATGCGAGATGGAGGGCTGAATGTGCAAATCTCTCCATGGCAGTTCATAGCCACTCCAACAGCAAGCCTCATGCAGTTCCTCTTCACTGGTGACACACGTAAACTGAACTCTTTTCGAACTCAGGTTGAACTTCACAGGATGGGGAGGAGGTCTGGCTCCTGCACACGTAGCACACAGTCCACTGGTGTGTGGACACGTCCTGGTGCTCGTGAACCAGATCCCAGCTATGGGTAAATAGCCCCACTGCCTCGTGGGCAGCCTCAAGAGAGACAAAGGCTAGGGGAGTAAACCTAGACAGCAAACCTGGAGTGGAGCCCCTAAGGCAGCTGGACATCATTGAACATGATTCCAGCAGCTCCTGCAGCCAAGCTGGTGCCAAACGCATTGCTTCATAAGCTTTCCTTTGGACTACACTGGTGAAGCCGAGAGGCGGATCTTGATGACTGGGCATCTCAGGATCTCCACACCTTCCACCCAGGCTTGTGATGATGATAATCATCACCCATTGTCCTTCAAGACAGACAGATGCCAACCACAAACACTTAAGAAGCTGGTCCAAAAACATACTTCCTTGTGAGTGGAGTTTGTGTGACCTCTCTGATGCAGCACTGGGCAATAAACTGTGAGATAGGCAGAGATCACCAGGAGTCTGGAGAGATCCAGGGGACAGAAAATGAATGTGATGGTGACCTTGACCTCAAAGGGAAAAGTAATGAAGGCCCACACAAGGCTGTAGAAGGTGATGAATCTGAGAGAGAAACAATGAATGTAGTCAGTGTGTTTTCCTCTACATAGTTTGGCTCAGGACAAACGGGATTTGTAAACGTTGGTTGTTCTGAGTGTAGCCCCCCTGGCAAGCCTCAGGGTCGCTCAGCTCGCTATCGTCTAGGGAAACACCTCTCGGCCTCGCCAGACTGGGTAATTAGTTCGTGTGGATGCTGTGTGATGTACCCCAGCCCACCCAAATAACAGACAACACACCAGATACAATTAAATGAATTACAGTTTATAGATATTACTGGAACTATATAACTAATAGAGATAAAATATAAAGGGAAGATAAAAGGCGCCACACTTATCAAAGATCAGTCTCTTTGTGCACAAACAGTTGGAGCTCAGGACCTTCCTTCTTCACCCCGCGATCCCCTCGGACCACCTCGACCTGCCGCCTGGGACCAACAATGGTGGTCAACCAGACGCTCCACACGAGTCCACCTCCGTCTCCTCTCCTCGCCAAACACCTTGGACCTCGGACTCCTGCTCTGGGTTCGACCCCGTTAGCCGACTCACAGCACCTTGTCCATCTTCCTCTCTCTCTCGCGCCTCCTGCCCAAAAACCCACGCATCACAATAACTTACAGACACACAGAAAGAATAACATCTATCCCAATTGGTTCGTCCATCCTCTTATCAATAGCATAATCCAAGCAAACTGCTCGCGGGAGGACTTTCTCAGCAGTTAACATAAAAGAAGAAACCCCTCACATGAGAAAGTGTGGGTATCCTCAGGGTGCAGAGTGGGCTGGTTGGGGTAGAAGGGCCTGTTACTGTTCCTGTGCTGTATTTCCAAATAGATAAAATAAATAACAAAGTGCACTTGAACTGTTGGTTTTCCGATCAGTGAAGTTGGGAATCTTACAGCAGATGCATTTTACCAGCTGTGCTACCACTGAGTTTTTTGGGGGAGAGTTTTACAGCAGAAAATCTCCCTGAAAAGTGTGAAACAGCTTTTCCCTTTGAGTGTTATAGCATGAAGAAAATGTGCAATAAACTGTGAGACAATAGCGTCGCAGTTAGCACGACACTATTATAGCACAGGGCATCAGAGTTCGGAGTTCACTCCCAGCACCCTCTGTAAGGAGTTTGTACGTCCTTCCTGTGGAATGTGTGGGTTTCCTCCGGGTGATCCAGTTTCCTCCCACAGTCCAAAGACCTACCAGTTAGTAGGTTAATTGGTCATTGTAAATGTCTTGTGATTATGCTACAGTTAAATTGGTGGGTTGTTGGATGGTGTAGTAACAGAAGGGCCTTTTCCATACCAGATATCTAAATAAAATATATAAAGATAAAATACTTCTACTTAGCTTGTCAATTATCAATAGAATAGCCTTTTTTTGTGTGTTTGAACACATTTGTAGTCCAATGTCAGCACTGCTTTCTACATGTAACAACACAGCTCTGTTGATATCGTATGGACTAATCTTGCTCAATAATATTGCTAGCTGCTCAGTGACACTTTCTGTCACCTGGGGAACCTTGGATGATCATGAGATGAGCTTGAGTTGATCAACGTAACAAAATACCTCATTAGATGTCAGGAAAAAGTTGCGGTTTCTTCCAATACATGGGCGAAGATCAAGAATGTTACAGAAGACAATGGGTATGGCGCATCAGAAAACAATGGTTGAGAGGTAGTGATAGGCTAATGATTTATGAGTTTTCAACTAAGTAAAGCACAATAAAAAGAAATATTGCTTAGAAACAGGACTTCAGGTTATTTGGTATACTAAATGAGAGTTGCAGATAGTGCTAATGCTAAAGCAAATCGAAAAATTGGGATATCCCAGCTTTGAGAGATCATAGAAACATAGAAAACCTACAGCACAATTCAGGCCCTTTGGCCCACAATTCTGTGCTGCACTTGTAATTACTTTAGTAGTTACCTAGGGTTACCCATAGCCTTCTATTCTTCTAAGCTCCATGTACTAAGATCATGTTTGTGGTTTGTGCCCTTTCACTGCATTTAAACCTAACTTGCACATATCTCTGATGGCAGTGGCTTATTTGCTCACAGCTGCTGCACCATTCAGTGAGTCTGCGTGGCTGATTAAAGATTCTGAGGGAATGTCGAGGGTACTGCAGTAAATGGGGGGGGGGAGAGGTCTAACAGTGCATGGATAGTGGCAAAACAAGGCTGCAGGCTGAGGAGCTCCTGCTGTTAGCATCTCACACACCCTTCATCTCTGCACAAGGCTCTGGTGCCAATCTAGTGTAGTAAAAAATGTCACAGGATGCTTTTCTCCATTTAAAAAAGCAGATGTCCCGGGGACCAACACATTTCACAGATAGTTTGCTCCTTGCTTCATTTTGAGTTATTATGTCATTGCTGAAGATCATAAGTCAAAATCTTCACTTCTAATTTCTGTCATTAAATAAGTAAGCTCCACCTTATTGCACACAGTAAATACAATGGGGATATTAAACTTGCATTGTAGTTATTGGGCTGGAGATGCTGTCCCAATATTCTGATAGATGGGGCTCATGTATTATAAATATAATTTACTTGAAAATACTTCAAAAGAGTCAAATTTCTGGATAAACATTCAAATTTGTATTTGTTATCAAAATGATTTAAGTTACCCACCTCAAGCTAAGATGGTCAGCTTCTGAGGTGGGGCGGGGTAGGTTCAAGGGGGATGTGAGGGGTAAGTTTTTTTACTCAGAGAGTGGTGGATGTCTGGAATGCGCTGCCTGGTATGGTGGTAGAGGTAGATACATTTGAGGCATTTAGGAACCGTTTGGATAGGCACATGGATGTAAGGAAGATGGAGGGATATGGACATTGTGTAGGTAGGAGAGGATGTTTTTGATTTGCTTTTTATCTGGTTTGGTTCAACATTGTGGGCAGAAGGCCTGTTCCTGTGCTGTAACTATTCTATGTTCTTCTGACATCAGTTCTGTTGAAATGCCATCAATCTGACATACCAACTTTATTTTGCCCCTTAGTTGCTGCTTGACTTGCCGAGTATTTGCCTTGCAGTCGATTTACATTGGTTAGTCATCCAGTCCGATAGATTAGAAATATTTGCTCAACCATTCTGTATTATACTCTTCTTTTGAGGCAGGTTATTGTCCTGAAATGTTAGCCACGTTTCTCACATATACCTGACTTGTTATGTGTTTCCAAAAATTGTTATTTTATGTTTTTGTAAATTCCAGTGATCTACTTTTTACTTTTCAGAGATGATTACCTTGTTCATTTTAATAGACTGATGTGGATATATGTCTTTAGGGATTGTTACAATGACACATAATGAAAGTGTGTAACTGGTGAAGTGTCCTTGCACTGACCATGCAATGTGCAACTGACGTTGCTCTGCTCCGGTGTAGCATAAATTCTATGTGCACTAAAAGGATGCAAACTAGGGAGCTGACATTGTCACCTTTGCCTAGCAGTGTTGTTGCATAGTTTGGAAATTCTAACCAATTTTTAATCTGTATTAAGCATTCTTCTAACAATTCCTATTCCGGAAATGCCTCTAGTTTAAAGCAAAGTTTTTTTTTAAAAAAAGGTTTCCTTCACATTTAAGGCTTGACAGAGATCACCACTGAATTTTGAAGGGTCACTATAGTAGGGACAATGAAGTACATTTCTTACATTGAAGTAAGAAATTTGTTCTTCAGCGAGCGGTAGTGAAATGCATGTTGGGAATGGGCACAAAAGAGAAGCTAACTTGGCAGTTCAGTGGGCAGAGAAAATATGTGAGTAAGAAGGGTTACCACCTCAGGCAATAGGCATGTTGCAAGAAACCACAACCTCTTATAGAGGATTACGAGCATCCTCAAGATAATGCAAGGTAATGAGTCAGCTACATCTCCTGGGTTATACAGATTAGCAATGGCTGTGAACACTTTATTATGTTCAACCAATAATTATTAAAAGTTACCAACATAATGGTAGAGGAGCTTGAATGTGGGAAAAGTTTTGGTCACAATATTTAAATAAGATTTTATGCGGGACGTTATCAAACTTTTTAAAGCATTTCACACAATGAATTATGAGTAGGATGCACAAAAGAGCTGTTTTCCCTATTCATTCTGCACAGCTAAATCTGTATCTGAAACAATACAGATTACGATCATGATTGAATCAGGTTAGAAGAGCAGTACTTATAGCAGTTGAAAGATGAAAATCAAAAAGCAATTGAAAGAAGAGTAGGTAGAACAGTGAATAAGAAACAGTTATTTTTCAGAAATTTGAGGCAGAGTCTTCACTTGCTTGATATTAGGGAAAAAACTGAAAGGATTTGGAAACCAGGAGGGTACATGTAGTAGCAACATTCACAAAATGCTGGAGGAACTCGACCTGAAACGTTGACTGTTTACTCTTTTCCAGAGATGCTGCCTGGCCTGCTGAGTTCCTCCAGCATTTTGTGCGCGCTGCTTGGATATCCAGCATCTTCTGATTTTCTCTTGTTTGTGATTGAGGTAGTGGTGGATCTATTTGATTAATAAAGAGTGTCACAAACTAGTTGCGCCAAGCATTCACTCTTGATTGATACCTATGAAGTTGTACCAAGATGTCCTTTACTGACACAGCCATGCCATCATTGCTTTTCTAGATCCTGTTTTTTGTGGCATTTTTACAGTTGGTGAGATCAGGCAAGCACATATTTTGGCTTACTTCATGCTTCTTTGCTTTTGGAGCGCAAAGAGTGAGTGCAGATGAAATCACGGAATCTTTCTCTTGTGGTAATGTAATCTAAGTTCTCAAAGATGGATGGTCGTGTTCTCTAGATGAATCGTTCGGATTTATTGCTGTTCCACACCTCACCTGTTGCTTACACAGTGGAGTCCAAGGATGCAAGGGTGTCCTCAATAGAACCCTTTTGTTACACCATCCAGCATTTCAACAACAGCGGTACTGTGATCTGTAAACTGAATCTAGTCAACCAGAAGCATTCAAATGCTAGAGATGGCTTACTGTGATCTGTAAACAGATTCTAGTCAATTAGAGGCATTCAGCAACTAGAGATGGCTTCCCTGCACTAATTAGTCCATTATTGATACTGTTACCACTACCCGGTGCTTGATGCCTCATAAAATAAATCCTCCCAAACAATAATTCTGAAAATTACTGCTTCCAAAGTTTGTGCATCCAAGCTGGTGACTGATTCTAGAGTGGGTGGTGTTGGCCGGTGTTGGCCGGTGTTCCAGTAAAAGATGCTTTAATGTGGCAGCGTTATTTTCCCTCTCTGAACTACAGAGAGTGTATTGTGCATAAATAACTGCATTTGCCAGTAATGGGCTCTAGTTGTCATTATATAGTTTATTATGTGCTTAGGCACAATTACTGGGTGTGGCTATCTTTAGGGAGTATTGTGTTACAAATCCCACAGTTAAGAAATGTATCATATATTTCTAATTCAGCATAGTTCTAAAAACCTCACAGATCAAAAAAGATCCAAAATATTTCAGCAATTGTAACCTCCCAAACTAAAGTTTGTTTCTAGATTGAAGAGGCTGATTTTCTTGAATCCATGATTTGCTCTGTATGGGACAGTTCCTCTTCAACTCAAATTCTACTTTTCTGTATTTATTATCAGAGAAACGCTTCAGCTCTTCCATATCAACTCTTCAGCTGTCCTTAAACTAGTGACATGTGATTTATTGTTACCCATTAATAGGATTACGGGCTAATGCTTCATCCTGAACGCTGCAGTGAAGTTCCTGGACTGCATTGTTGCCCATATTTCTGGAGAGGAACCTCTAACTCAGATTGAAACCATCTGAACCTTGGCTGATACTTTGGGTGTGGTTATGTCTATGGAAAACTGCATCCAGGCAAACATTCCAGACTCTCCTTCAACATTTCCAAATACGCCCAGATGCTCAAACAACAATGTCGGTTTGTTCCCACTGACATAGAATACAGCAATTCCCTACCCAATAATACAGTATGAGTGCATTCACCACATGAACTGTGACTATTTAAAAAGGGATCCACCACCACTTTTCATGGGCAATGGCAATAAATACAGGCTTACCCAAGGACGTCCAAATTACAAATCAAGATAGGAATAGCAAACTTACAAAGTGGAAGTGTGCAACTTGAAAGAAATTGTATTAACGAGATTTGAAACTAGATAATGTTGATATTAAAAAATAATGTATTTATTAGTGAAGTAATAGTTTACCTAATGCTCCAGATTTTGTGTTGAGAGTAGAGTTTAAATCAGGAATTTGAAGTCATCATGAAGCTGCTATCTGACTTAAAGTAGAACCAAGAGCATGCCTTTTGAGAATAGGTTGAGTGAACTTGGCCTTTTCTCCTTGGAGTGACAGAGGATGAGAGGTCACCTGATAGAGGTGTATAAGATGATGAGAGGCTTTGATCATGTCAACAGCTAGCAGCTTTTTTTCACAGAGCTGAAATGGCTAACACGAGGGGGCATAGTTTTAAGGTGCTTGGAACCAGATACCAAGGGGATGGCAGGGGTAAGTTTTTCTACACAGAGAGTGGTGGGTATGGAATGCACTGCCAGCAACGGTGGTGGAAGCAGATACAATAGGGTCTTTTAAGGGACTCTTAGATAGGTGCATGGAGCTTAGAAAATAGAGGACTATGCTGTCGGGTAATTCTGGGCAGTTTCATTGTGGGCCAAAGGCCCACGTATTTTCTAGTTACAAACTACAAATCTATAATGTGTTGTAGATTTCTATGTTCTATCAGACATTCAGCAGATCAAATAGCACTTGTGGTAAGCAAATCAGATCATTTCAAGTCAACTGATCCTCCTATTAAGTCAAGTGACCCTCCTTTTGCCCAGCTCCTCCCCACACTTCACTCCATCTGTATTCCACTAATGCATTCAGCATGCAAACTGACTGCTTTTGCTACACACATCAAAGTTGCTGGTGAATGCAGCAGGCCAGGCAGCATCTATAGGAAGAGACGCAGTCGACGTTTCAGGCCGAGACCTTTCGTCAGGACTAACTGAAGGAAGGGTGAGTAAGGGATTTGAAAGCTGGAGGGGGAGGGGGAGATGCAAAATGATAGGAGAAGACAGGAAGGGGAGGGATAGAGCCGAGAGCTGGACAGGTGATAGGCAAAAGGGGATACGAGAGGATCATGGGACAGGAGGTCCGGGAAGAAAGACGGGGGGGGGGGTGACCCAGAGGATGGGCAAGAGGTATATTCAGAGGGACAGAGGGAGAAAAAGGAGAGTGAGAGAAAGAATGTGTGCATAAAAATGAGTAACAGCTGGGGTACGAGGGGGAGGTGGGGCCTAGCGGAAGTTAGAGAAGTCAATGTTCATGCCATCAGGTTGGAGGCTACCCAGATGGAATATAAGGTGTTGTTCCTCCAACCTGAGTGTGGCTTCATCTTTACAGTAGAGGAGGCCGTGGATAGACATGTCAGAATGGGAATGGGATGTGGAATTAAAATGTGTGGCCACTGGGAGATCCTGCTTTCTCTGGCGGACAGAGCGTAGATGTTCAGCAAAGCGGTCTCCCAGTCTGCGTCGGGTCTCACCAATATATAAAAGGCCACATCGGGAGCACCGGACGCAGTATATCACCCCAGTCGACTCACAGGTGAAGTGATGCCTCACCTGGAAGGACTGTTTGGGGCCCTGAATGGTGGTAAAGGAGGAAGTGTAAGGGCATGTGTAGCACTTGTTCCGCTTACACGGATAAGTGCCAGGAGAGAGATCAGTGGGGAGGGATGGGGGGGACGAATGGACAAGGGAGTTGTGTAGGGAGCGATCCCTGCGGAATGCAGAGAGAGGGGGGGAGGGAAAGATGTGCTTAGTGGTGGGATCCCGTTGGAGGTGGCGGAAGTTACGGAGAATAATATGTTGGACCCGGAGGCTGGTGGGGTGGTAGGTGAGGACCAAGGGAAACCTATTCCTAGTGGGGTGGTGGGAGGATGGAGTGAGAGCAGATGTACGTGAAATGGGGGAGATGCATTTAAGAGCAGAGTTGATAGTGGAGGAAGGGAAGCCCCTTTCTTTAAAAAATGAAGACACCTCCCTCGTCCTAGAATGAAAAGCCTCATCCTGATAGCAGATGCGGCGGAGACGGAGGAATTGCGAGAAGGGGATGGCGTTTTTGCAAGAGACAGGGTGAGAAGAGGAATAGTCCAGATAGCTGTGAGAGTCAGTAGGCTTATAGTAGACAACAGTGGATAAGCTGTCTCCAGAGACAGAGACAGAAAGATCTAGAAAGGGGAGGGAGGTGTCGGAAATGGACCAGGTAAACTTGAGGGCAGGGTGAAAGTTGGAGGCAAAGTTAATAAAGTCAACGAGTTCTGCATGCGTGCAGGAAGCAGCGCCAATGCAGTCGTCGATGTAGCGAAGGAAAAGTGGGGGACAGATACCAGAATAGGCACGGAACATAGATTGTTCCACAAACCCAACAAAAAGGCAGGCATAGCTAGGACCCATACGGGTGCCCATAGCTACACCTTCAGTTTGGAGGAAATGGGAGGAGCAAAAGGAGAAATTATTAAGAGTAAGGACTAATTCCACTAGACGGAGCAGAGTGGTGGTAGAGGGGAACTGATTAGGTCTGGAATCCAAAAAGAAGCGTAGAGCTTTGAGACCTTCCTGATGGGGGATGGAAGTATATAAGGACTGGACATCCATGGTGAAAATAAAGCGGTGGGGGCCAGGGAACTTAAAATCATCGAAAAGTTTAAGAGCGTGAGAAGTGTCACGAACATAGGTCGGAAGGGATTGAACAAGGGGTGATAAAACAGTGTCGAGGTATGCAGAAACGAGTTCGGTGGGGCAGGAGCAAGCTGAGACAATAGGTCGGCCAGGACAGGCAGGTTTGTGGATCTTGGGTAGGAGGTAGAAACGGGAAGTGCGGGGTGTGGGAACTATAAGGTTGGTAGCAGTGGATGGGAGATCCCCTAAGCGGATAAAGTCGTTGATAGTGTGGGAGACAATGGCCTGGTGCTCCTTAGTGGGGTCACGATCGAGGGGTAAATAAGAGGAGGTATCCGCAAGTTGTCGCTGTGCCTCGGCAAGGTAGAGGTCAGCACGCCAGACTACAACAGCACCCCTTTTATCAGCGGGTTTAATAATAATGTTAGGATTAGTGCGGAGGGAGTGGAGAGCAGAGCGTTCCGAAGGAGTGAGGTTGGAATGGGGACAAGGTGCGGTGAAGTCGAGACGGTTGATGTCCCGTCGGCAGTTGGCAATAAAGAGATCCAGAGCAGGCAGAAGACCAGAGCGGGGTGTCTATGAAGAAGAGGAGGGTTGAAGATGGGAGAAGGGGTCATCGGTGGGGGTGGAAGAGTCCTTGCCGAAGAAGTAGGCTCGGAGACGGAGAAAGAAAAGTTCCGCATCGTGGCGAACACGGAACTCGCTGAGGTGTGGGCGAAGGGGGACAAACATGAGGCCCTTACTGAGAACAGAGCGTTCTGCCTCCGACAGTTGAAGGTCGGAGGGGATGGTAAAGACCCGGCACGGATGAGAGCTGGGATCAGAGGGGGGAGGGGGGAGGCTGGGGGTGTCAGTGGAGAGGGGAGGGTTGGGGTGAGAGAAAGATGGAGCCTCTGAGGGCCCAGGAGCTGACGGTGGGATCTGAGGAAGACGGGGCTGCGGAGTGGTGGTGGGGGAAGGGGAGACGGGAGTCACAACAGCAGTACATAAAGACCCGGCCTGGTGTTCAAGGCTGGAGTTGCAGTTGGTGGTTGCGTAATCACTTCGAATGTGTCCATGGTCGTTGCTGGAGTCCGGGTTTTGAATATGTCCTGAGGTGTTGGAGCCACCGAGATCAATGGCAGGAGCCGCAATTGAAAGTTCATGCCTGCTAGCGTCGGGGCCGGCAGGCTCTGGAGTCCCCCCCATCCCTCCCCACTGATCTCCCTCCTGGCACTTATCCGTGTAAGCGGAACAAGTGCTACACATGCCCTTACACTTCCTCCCTTACCACCATTCAGGGCCCCAAACAGTCCTTCCAGGTGAGGCATCACTTCACCTGTGAGTCAACTGGGGTGATATACTGCGTCCGGTGCTCCCGATGTGGCCTTTTATATATTGGTGAGACCCGACGCAGACTGGGAGACCGCTTTGCTGAACATCTACGCTCTGTCCGCCAGAGAAAGCAGGATCTCCCAGTGGCCACACATTTTAATTCCACATCCCATTCCCATTCTGACATGTCTATCCACAGCCTCCTCTACTGTAAAGATGAAGCCACACTCAGGTTGGAGGAACAACACCTTATATTCCGTCTGGGTAGCCTCCAACCTGATGGCATGAACATTGACTTCTCTAACTTCCGCTAGATCCCACCTCCCCCTCGTACCCCAGCTGTTACTCATTTTTATGCACACATTCTTTCTCTCACTCTCCTTTTTCTCCCTCTGTCCCTCTGAATATACCTCTTGCCCATCCTCTGGGTCACCCCCCCCCCGTCTTTCTTCCCGGACCTCCTGTCCCATGATCCTCTCGTATCCCCTTTGCCTATCACCTGTCCAGCTCTTGGCTCTATCCCTCCCCCTCCTGTCTTCTCCTATCATTTTGCATCTCCCCCTCCCCCTCCAGCTTTCAAATCCCTTACTCACTCTTCCTTCAGTTAGTCCTGACGAAGGGTCTCGGCCTGAAACGTCGACTGCGCCTCTTCCTATAGATGCTGCCTGGCCTGCTGCGTTCACCAGCAACTTTGATGTGTGTTGCTTGAATTTCCAGCATCTGCAGAATTCCTGTTGAATGCTTTTGCTGCTCTTTCTGGTCCCAATTCCCCTGAAGAATATGTTGTGCATTATCATATATCTGAGGAGGTGCTTTCAACCTGAAATTCTGGTGAGAGAGCTACGGATGGTGGTGACCCAAATGCAGAATAATATCTAGACTCAAAATAAACAAGATGACACAAATGAAATCCAAAGGCAAAAATCACAAACAGTAGTACTGGAAATGGAAGTCCTATGATTGAGAACAGAGTGTTCAGCACGAGGAATTTAAGTACATACTTTCCATGAAGGAATGTGGCAGGCAATAATTGGCAGTCTGCGTCTTAAAGGGACAGTGGCCACTAACCATACTCTGTGGAACTGGAGCCCCGAAACTTGGATGCCTGCTGACATTCAGTTGGTTTCATAACAGAAATGTAAACTCTGCTTCTCTTCCCACTGATACAGCCTGATCTGGTTCCAGCATTTTCTGTTTTCACGATGTCTGATGAGCATAGGTTATCAAGCTAAAGCCCATGAACAAATTGTGGATAGCTTTAAACAAAATAAATAGAAAAGCCCAAGTGTTTGTAACTAGAAAATACATTTAATAAATGATGATGTATTCAGTAGCAACTTCTGCGCATGATCCTGTCTTCATCAACAGTATTGAGGTTGAAAGAGTTAAGTACGTTGAGAGCTTCAGTTCTCTAGTTCTGAACATCACCAGTTGCCTGTCCTGGTCCAACCACTTCAAAGCTAAGAAAGCTCACCAGCACCTCTACTTCCTAAGGAGGCTGAATGAATCTGACATGTCCTTGTCGATTCTACCAGAAACGACTTGGTATAGCAAATGCTCTGCATGTAACCACAAGAAACTCCAGTGGACACAGCTCACTACATCACAGGAAACAGCCTCCCCTCTATGGACTCTGTCAATACTTCTCACTGCTTCAGGAAACTAGCCAGTTTAATCAAAAACCCCACCCACCCTGAACATTCTCTCTTCCATTGGGCAGAAGATACAAAAGCTTGAAAGCACATACCACCAAGCTCAAAGATAGGTTCTATCCCACAGTTATCAGACTCCTGAATGGACCTCTTAAATGATAAGATGGATTCTTGGCCCCATAACCTATTTCCT
Organism: Mobula hypostoma; assembly: GCF_963921235.1. Lineage (NCBI taxonomy): Eukaryota > Metazoa > Chordata > Chondrichthyes > Myliobatiformes > Myliobatidae > Mobula > Mobula hypostoma. The sequence continues at coordinate 57,783,742 of NC_086111.1, read as the reverse complement.
TATTACCTTGCATTTTATTGTTTATCTGCACTACACTTTCAAAGTTCAAAGTAAATTTACTATCAAAGTACATATTTGTCACCATATACAACCCTGAGACTCATTTTCTTGTGAAGATAATAAATCTATAGAATAATAACCATAACAGAATCAATGAAAGCCCATCTAATTTGGACGTTCAACCAGAATGCAGAAGACAAAAAATCCTGCAAATACAAAAAGAAAGAAATAATAATAATAATAACTAAATAAATAAGCAACAAATATCAAGAACATAAGATGAAGAGTCCTTGATTTCAATGATGGGGCAAGTGAAGTTGAATGAAATTACCTTCTTGGATCAAGAGCCTGATGGTTGAGGGGTAGGAACTGTTCCTGAACTTGAAGTTGTGAGTCCTGAGGCTCCTGTACCACCTTCCTGATGGCAGCAGCGAGAAGAGAGCATGGCCTGGGTGGTGGGGGTCCCTGATGATGGATGCTTCTTTCATGTGACAATGTTTCATGAAATGTGCTCACTGCTTGGGAGGGCTTTATCCATGATGGACTGGGCCGTATCCATTACTTTTTGTAGGATTTTCCTTTCAAGGGCATTGGTGTTTCCATACCAGGCTGTGATGCAGCCAGTCAATCTACTCTCCACTACACATCTACAGAAGTTTGTCAAAATATTAGAAGTCTTGCCAAATCTTCACAAACAAACTCCTATGGAGGTCAAGGTGCTGCCATGCTTTCTTTGTATTTACACTTGCGTGCTGAGCCCAGGAACACAAAGGAATTTAAAGTTGCTAACCCTCCTCACCTCTAATCCCCCGATGAGAAATGGCTCACAGACCTCTGGTTTCCTTCTCTTGAAGTTAACAATCAGCTCCTTGGTCTTGCTTACGTTGAGTAAGAGGTTGTTGTCATGGCACTAGTCAGCCAGATTTTCAATACTATCTTATATGCTGATTCATTACCTTTGATCTGGCCTATGACAGTGGTGTCATCAGCACAATTGAATATGGCTTTGGAGCTGTGCTTAGCCACACTGTCATAAGAGTAAGGCAAGTAGGGCAAGAGGCCAAGCACACAGCCTTGTGGTGCACTCGTGCTGTTGGAGATCATGGAAGAGATGCTGTTGCCAATCCAAATTGACTGGGGTCTGCGAGAGAGGAAATCCGGGATTCATTTGCACAAGGAGGTACCGAGGCCAAGGTCTTGGAGCTTATTAACCAGCTTTGGGGGGATGCTGGTATTGAGCGCTGAGCTGCAGTTGATAAAGAACATCCTGATGTATGTATCTTTGCTGTCCAGATATCCCAGGGTTGAGTGATGTCCCTGGAGCTGCTCCAGCCTATGGTCAGGACATGCTTAGATCCCTTCCAGTTCGCCTACCAGCCCTGACTAGGAGTTGAGGATGCCATCGTCTTCCTGCTGAACCATGTCTAGACCCACCTGGACAAGCCAGCGAACACTGTGAGGGTCATGTTTTTTGACTTCTCCAGTGCGTTCAACACCATCCGCCCTGCTCTGCTGGGGGAGAAGCTGACAGCCATGCAGGTGGATGCTTCCCTGGCATCATGGATTCTTGATTACCTGACTGGCAGACCACAGTACATGTGCTTGCAACACTGTGTGTCCGACAGAGTGATCAGCAGCGCTGGGGCTCCACAGGGAACTGTCTTGTCTCCCTTTCTCTTCACCATTTACACCTCGGACTTCAACTACTGCACAGAGTCTTGTCATCTTCAGAAGTTTTCAGATGACTCTGCCATAGTTGGATGCATCAGCAAGGGAGATGAGGCTGAGTACAGGGCTACGGTAGGAAACTTTGTCACATGGTATGAGCAGAATTATCTGCAGCTTAATGTGAAAAAGACTAAGGAGCTGGTGGTAGACCTGAGGAGAGCTAAGGTACCGGTGACCCCTGTTTCCATCCAGGGGGTCAGTGTGGACATGGTGGAGGATTACAAATACCTGGGGATACGAATTGACAATAAACTGGACTGGTCTAAGAACACTGAGGCTGTCTACAAGAAGGGTCAGAGCTGCCTCGATTTCCTGAGGAGACTGAGGTCCTTTAACATCTGCCGGACGATGCTGAGGATGTTCTACGAGTCTGTGGTGGCCAGTGCTATCACGTTTGCTGTTGTGTGCTGGGGCAGCAGGCTGAGAGTAGCAGACACCAACAGACTCAACAAACTCATTCGTAAGGCCAGTGATGTTGTGGGGATGGAACTGGACTCTCTGATGGTGGTATCTGAAAAGAGGATGCTGTCTAAGTTGCATGCCATCTTGGACAATGTCTCCCATCCACTACATAATGTACTGGTTGGGCACAGGAGTACATTCAGGCAGAGACTCATTCCACCGAGATGCAGCCTAGAGCGTCATAGGAAGTCATGCCTGCCTGTGGCCATCAAACTTTACAACTCCTCCCTTGGAGGGTCAGACACCCTGAGCCAATAGGCTGGTCCTGGACTTATTTCATAATTTACTGGCATAATTTACATATTACTATTTAACTATTTACGGTTCTATTACTATTTATGATTTATGGTGCAACTGTGACGAAAACCAATTTCCCCCAGGATCAGTAAAATATGACTAAACTAAAGACTATGACTATGAAAAGCCAATGGAACAGCATCTGCTGCTGTCCTGTTGCTCCGGTAGGCAAATTGGATTGGATACAAGTCACTTCTCAGGCAGGAATTGATTTGTAATGATTTGTTCTGCATAAAGAGTATGCAAGACGAGCTTTTTGCTATTTCCTAGTACATCTGATAATAATAGAGCAATATCCGATGCCAATACAATACACAGCTAGATTCCTCCACAGGGAATGAATTTTAACTCTCAGAAGGCAGCTGTCAAAGTGAACAACGTACCACAAAGTACCAGTTAAGGGATGATAACCACCAAAGTCTGTCAGTTTCAGCTCCCAAATCCTACCATCTCACTTGCTGACTTCTCAGATTTCCACTTAATCTTGCCTTCTTCTGTTTTGTTCCCATTTTCCCACGATTTCTGCAAGAACTTCTCTTGGTCAAGTTCTCCTGGTCAGGTTCTTCTCTTGGTCATCCATGATACTTGGTCTGACAAATGCTGCCATTCTTTTCGCACTTCTGATCAAGATGGTACGATAAGAAGCATTTCTCCCACTGAGTGTATAGGGGTTCAGAGTGGATATGCACCAATATTTCCTCTGGGTCAGAAAAGATGGACAATGAATGTAATTTACTTCCTGTAGTTCTTGACTCAATACAAATGATAAAATGTACCATTTCTCACAACTCCCAGAAATACTTGTACTTTAAAACTGGCTTGTGCTTCTGGGTTTTATTTTTACTTTTGGGAAAACATGATTATTTTTAATCATTCCTTTCTGAAATTTGGTGCTGTGCTATGTCCACCATTAACATATGCCAATTTATGATATACTGCTAATAATCCTAATGAAACTTTATTATCAGAATTTGATTTTGAAGCATACAGTAAAAATGGACCTTTTGTGTTGTAAATATACCTCTTTATAAAGCTCTGTTATATGTTAATTATTGATGAGCTGTTTGATCTCTGTACTCTCAAATGCACTGCCTGAGGCAAGTAAAAAGCTTGTCTTCTGGCTAATAACTAGCATGACTTCTGTTTGGACAAGTGGTGTGGAGCAGAATAGAGTCTCTACCATCAACAAATAAATGCTGTGGGCTGCTTGAAATTGTTAAAGTTAAATACCTCGTGTATTTCAGACACTTTTAATACACCAAATAATGGTTATTAACTGCAAGATAAACAAAGGATAAAATCTGATTATGACAGAATTGATGATCAGTAATTAGTATTCTGAATTGTACACCGGACTGAAATATCAGGGGACTATTATTACTCCTAGTTTCATTTCCTAGAACACAATTACCTGTTATCATTTTTCATTAAATTTATGATGGTTTTGAAAGGATTAATTGAGAAACATTTCAATTAAAATCCTGTTTCTATTGATAGAGTTATAGTTTACGGTAAGTTAATATGTGGGATTAGAGAAACTGGAGAGGTACCAGACTACTTTTAGTAATGGCATTTTAACCCAGACTTTCATCACCTGCGTAAGGTGGGTCTTGATACAACAAAGGATAATGATGATGATGGATAGTTTCACTGCTTTCTTACGCAGCATTCATCTATCACCTGTCAGCATGCTATTGGCTGTACATGGCAGCCTTCCACAATTCTGAATTCTGGTTGAAAGATTTTGTAATGTGCTTTAAATAAGGCTGTCCTGGTACCTAGAAGGTGCACGGCTGTTCATTAACTATAAGGTGGAAATCTTGTTAATAATCGACTCAAGAAATAATGGCTGGTTTCCATGTGAGTGCTGAACAACAGGTCAGTCTGCATGGGACTTTCAATTAGTAAAGTGTACATGTTGAAGTCACTTACGCCTTCCATAGCTTAAATACTGTATGTCAGAGTTTCACACAGCAAACAGAGGAATTGACCTGGAATGGAACGTGATCATTTCATATTGCTCAAGGCTTCACTGAAATTGAATGATTCAAGTCCAATATATAATTTTATGAAATGCAGTCAAAAGATGTGTTTTCACAATACTAAAAATTGTATTTTTCATCAGAAACTTGATATATTTGAGCACTTACAAAAATAATCACTGATCTTGCCAATGTTTGAGTGAGTATGTGTTCCTACTTTTAATGTCACAATTTTAAAAAAAGACAAGCAGTTTGATGACTATTTGTTGGAAAGAAAAGATAGTTGGATTCAAATGAAGCTGTTTTAATTGCAATGGAAACTTGTCCCCAGTCACTCATACTAAGTGTTTAGTAGATGCTGTAAACTGTATGTTTTTCGTGAAATTTAGCTCTACAAGAGAGCTCTACTGTAGTCACTAACAGCATTGTATTGCACACAGATTTCTACCTTAAATAATATATTGAGTTGCTGGAAAACAGGAACAAACATCACCTTTTAGCTGCAAAGAAATGAATATTTGCCATTATTAAATCTGCATGCTTTGCAAGAGTCATTTAAAGAAACCAAGTTAATATTTGGTTCCTGAATTATTTGTTCTAAAACATACATGCATGTGCCCACAAGAAATTCTGCAGATATTGGCAACACGCACAAAATGCCGGAGGAACTCGGCAGGTCAGGCAGTATCTATGGAAATGAACAAACAGTCGATATTTCAGGTCGTGACCTTTCTTCAGTGCTGGGAAGGAAGGAGAGCTAGTTAGAAAGTGATAAGTGAAGCCAGGTGGGTGGGAAAGCTAAAGAGCTGTAGGTGAAAGAATCTAATAGGAGAGGAGAGTGGACCATAAGAGAAAGGGAAGGAGGAAAGGAGAAGGGTCACCAGGGGGAGTTGATCCCTATTTTGTTGAATGACAGAATATTTTAGTTGATTACTAAAATATTTTGTAGTGAATTTAAGAATGTCCGACAATAGTGCAATGTATGATTGTCAGAACCCTGAGCAAACTGTGCACCCCTTTTTTCAAAGTACTGTGAATTATTGTAAGTCAAAGTTACGTCTGCAATTGGATACATGTGACAAATTAGGAATTTAATGTAGTTTTGATAAGTTGAGAAAAGAAGGAATAATAGACGAATGTAAGCACGAGAGGTTCTGCAGATGCTGGAAATCTTGAGCAACACACGCTGGGAGAACTCAACAAATCGGGCAGCATCTATGAGGGGAATAAACAGTCAATGTTTCAGGTCGAGACCTTTCATTAGGTCTGACAAGGAAGATAATTAGATACGGGAGAGGACAGAGTACAAGCTGGCAGGTGATAGACGAAAACAAGTGAGGGGGAAAGTGGGTGGGTGGAGGAAGGATGAAGCTGGGAGGGGATTAGTGCAAGAGGTAAAGGGCTGAAGGAAAAGGAATCTGACAGAAGAGAACTGTGGACATAGAAGAAAGGGATGGAGGACGGGCAGCAATGGGAGATGATGGGCAGGTGAGTAGATGAGAAGGGCTGAGAAGGGACCCAGAATAGAGATTGGCAAAAAGAGAGAGGGGGAAGAGGGGGCAGGGAGAGATTACAGGAAGTTTAGAGAAATGGATGTTTATACCATCCTGTAGGAGACTAGTCAGATGGCATCTGAGACGCTGCTTCTCCAAATTGAGTGCAGCCTCATTGTGGCAGTGTAGGTGGCCATGGTCTGACGAGTTGGCATGGGAATGGAAATTAGAATTAAAATTGGTGGCTACCGGGAAATTTCGCTTTTTGTGGCAGATGGAGCAAAGGTGGCGGATGAAGCGGTCCCACAGTCTATGTTGGGTTCCACTGATGTAGAGGAGGCTGCACCAGGTACAGTAGGTGACCTTGACAGACATGCAGGTGAAGTGTCGTCTCACTTGGAAGAGCTGTTTGGGACCCTAAATGGAGGTGAGGGAGGAGGCATAGGGCAGGTGTAAGCACTTGTCATGCTTGCAGGAATAAGTGCCAGGAGGGAGATCAGTGGGGAGGGACGAGTGACAAGAGAGACATGTAGTGAGTGAACCATTTGGAGATTGGATAGTGGGGTGGGGGGGTGGGGGAAGAAAGATGTGCTTAGCAGTAGAATCTCGTTGTAGATGGCTGAAGTTATAGAGAGTGATGTGCTGGAGAAAGAGGTTTATAGGGTGGTAAGTAAGAACAAAGGGATGAAGGCAGCATCAATGGTGGTGGAACAATTCTTTGAAAAAAGAGGACATCTCAGATGTTCTAGAATGGAAAGCCTCATCCTGAGAACAGATGTGATAGAGACAAAGGAACTGAGAAAAGGGAATCGTCAAGATAGCTGTGAGAGTCCATAGTCTATAAAAGATATCAGTAGATAGTCTGTCCGCAGAGGTGGACACAGAGAGATCAAGAAAGGGCTGAGAGGTGTCAAAGATGGATTAACTAAATTTGAGGGTGGAAATGGGAGGCAAAGTTGTTAAAATTGCATGTAGTGGAGAAAGATTTGGGCAGAATTACATTACTAGAATAGGCTTAGAACATGGACGTAGCTAACAAAAAAGCAGACATCGGTGGGGCCTATATGGTTGCCATGGTTACAATGGTTTGGAGAAAGTGGGAGCAGCCAAAGAGAAATTGTTGCACCAGACAAAGGAGGGTGGCGTTGGAAGGAAGAGAACTGATTAGGTCAGTTGTCAAGAAAGAAGTGAAGAGTTTTAAGGCCTTTCTGATGGGGGATAGAAGTGTGTGCAGGAACTGGACATCTGTAGTGAAAATGAGGTGATCAGGGCCAGAGAACTTTGAATGATTGAAGTGGTCGAGAGTGTATGAAGCATCATGGATGTAGGTAGGAAAGGACTGAACAAATAATAGACAATGTTATTTGGTGCAATCTCACTGCTCTTGTGCTTATGCTGTAAGTAGGTAACAACATACATTGAAAACTTTTTCTACCTATTTTAGTAAACTATGAGAAAAAATACAGTTGGTGTACAGTTGTTGAAATTACAGTATTTATGATCATGATCATCTGAAGTATTTCCACAAGTAAAATAGGTCCAAGGATCCTAGAAGGATAGCTGTGCTCAGACAACAAACAATGTGACCGGCAGATTGGAGTGTCATCAGTGGTAGAAAAGAAATTGTCAATGTTTTGGGCCAAAGGTTGCATCAGGACTGCATCCTGAATGCCAAATTTCTGTCAGTACCACCTCACTGTCTCATCATGCCCTAAGCTCCCAAAACTCTGCCGGAACTTTCTCTTCCTTCTCCCACCTCTTTCACCAAAACCCCTACCCCCGCTTTCTGACGTTGTATCCCACCTCAGCTCCTACACTACACTTCCCCTTTACTCCTCCCCCCACCCCCTTATTTCACCTTCCCATCACCCTCTTTACCTCTCCTGAACCACAGAGGTCCAACCCCTGCCAGGTCTCCTCTCTCCCCTCGATCTCCTCCTTTCTGATGCTGAGTGGTATCCATGCCCATAGCTCAACAAGTTCCAGGCGTGTCATGGCAAAGAGCTTTCCTTCTGCTGCTTCTACATCCATGCCTATTTCTTTGGCAAGGAATCCTCACCTCCAACTGATGACTCCTACTCATGTCCTTCGTCCTGGAAAGCCCCTCCAGACCTTTTACCCTCACTCAACCTTTTCATCTCCAATTACTTTCTTGTGATATTCATCGCCTTCTCCACTCTCCTCATCTGTTCCAACTCCATTTCCTCCATATGCACATTTACTTTGTACCAATCACAGCTTAATTATTAAACCAGCAGACAAAGGCAGTACTACTGTACGCTAGCTGACGGACCTCTATACTGCAGAGGACATATAACAACAGCCCTCAGATACATCCTCTTACCAACCCCTGGAGTATTACCCCACCAATAAACATCAGGCCTTCATCTCCCACACTGTTACAGATCACATTACATCAGGAGAACTCCCCTCCACAGCCTCTGAACAAGTAGTGTTCCAATCCCAAACAAGAGAAAGTCTGCAGATGCTGGAAATCCAAGCAGCACACACAAATGTTGAAGGAACTCAGCAGGCCAGGCAGCATCTATGGAAAAAAGTAGTTGATGTTTCAGATTGAAACCCTTTTGGCAGGACTGGAGAGATAAAGCTGAGGAGTAGTTTTAAAAAGAGTGGAGAGGGGAAAGAGAAACACCAGGTGGTAGTTGAAACCTGGAGGGGGAGGAATGAAGTAATGAGCTGGGAAGCTGATTGGTGAAAGAGACAGAAGGCCATGGAGGAAAGAAAAAAGGGGGAAGAGCACCAGAGGGAGGCAATTGGGGGGGGGTGCAAGGAGATAAGGTGAGGGAGGGAAAAGGGGACAGGAGATTGTGCGTGCTTTGGGGGGGGGGCGGGTGTATTACCGGAAGGTGGAGAAATCGATGTTCATGCCATCAGGTTGGATGCTACCCAAATGGAATGCAAGGAGTTGTTCCTTCAAACTAAGTGTGGCCTCATCACAACAGTGGAGCAGGCCATGGATGGACATATTGGAAAGAGGGTGGGAAGTGGAACTAAAATGGGTGGCCACTGGGTGATCCTGCTTTCTCTGATGAACAGAATGTAGATGCTTGGCGAAGCGGTCTCCCAATCTACTTTGGGTCTCACTGATATACAGGAGGCCACACCGGGAGCACCGAACACAGTAAATGACCCCAAAAGACTCGCAGGTGAAATGTCACCTCAGCTGGAAGATCTGTTTAGGGCCTTGAATGGTAGTGAAGGAGGAGGTGTAGGGGTAGATGTAGCACTTGTTCTGCTTGCAAGGGTAAGTGCCAAGAGGGAGATCAGTGGGGAGGGACGAACAGACAAAGGAGTCGCATAGGGAGCGAGCCCTGTGGAAAGCAGAAAGTGGGGTGGGTGGGAGGGAAAGATGTGCTTGGTGGTGGGATCCTGTTGGAGGTGGTGGAAGTTTTGGAGAATTATGTGCTGGACGCAGAGGCTGGTGGGCTGGTTGGTGAGGACAAGAGGAACCCTATCCCTGGACGTGTGGCAGGAGGATGGGGTGAGAGCAGATGTGCGTGAAATGGAAGCGATGCAGTTGAGGGCAGCGTTGATGGTGGAAGAAAGGAAGCCTCTTTCACCGTTGATGGTGGAGGAAGGGAAGTCCCTGTCACTGAGGCTAGTTACCATGTTTTTCTTGAACACAGGCTTGATTAAAGCCTGCTTGAAGCAGGTATGGATCTCAGAATGCTAAAGTGAGAGGTTGAAGATGGTGGCACAGATCTTCAGTACTTGGCTGCACACCATCTGGGCCAGATGGAATGAAGGTACACATATCGAGGATTGAGAGGCAGTTAATGCTGGAGGTCAGCAATTCAAAGGACTCTTCATCTATGACTCTATACTTAGTATGAGTGCCCTTGACTACATTCCACAGCAAACTATCTGCACCAACTTGTCAGCTGTGCTTACTGATGCGAAGCTGGTAGAGATATCTGTCAGGTGAAAAACATGGCCTAAGGAGCAGAGTATTATTGCTGAGAGCAACTTTAGCCACAAACTCACAACCTCATCTCCCAGAACTGGAAGACAATAAAAACCCTGTGGAACTTACACCATAAATTGGGACAATTTTCAAGAAAGGAGACAAATCTGATCGTGGTAACTCTCTGGACTGCACTGATTCAAATAATAATTTTAACCTCTTAGCAAGATAATGGTTGATGATTTCAGTTACTTTGGAACCAAACAAGCAACATTTCTGGTGAGGCCATCAGACTGCAGAGAGCCCTGTCCTTCCTTATTTTAAAAGCTGCCCAAACTAGTTTCAAAAAACTAATCTGCATAGGAAAACAAAGACTAGTGTTTTTGCTTTCCTGTGCAGAATGGATTAATAATCTTTCTCAGAAATGAAATTCCCATAAAGGCAGGGGAGTGCTTATTGCAGTTTAGATCATTATATTAAAGTCAGTTGTAATGTGAGCTAAAGATGTTGAATTTACTTATAGAAATATATTTCCAAATGATGCATTGAGTAGTTGGAGACAAAGGAGAATGCCGACATATACATGTAATAGCAAAGAGCAAAAAATTGCTTTGGCTTCATTGTCAATTACTGCACATAAACTAATTTGTGTCATAATGAAGCACAAAGCTTTCCAAAAATTCAAGAATGTATTTTGCTTCGGGACTGGCTACCTGTTACGCTAATTTTGTCAGAAGAGAGGAATTAAGTTATTTAATAGTATTTTGATGATCCCAAGTGCTGGTTCTAATTTATTTGGAATTACAGTTGGTGTCCTGAAGATTAGCGGTTGAGAATACACCAACAAGAAAACCCATAGCTGACATTTGGCAGATGTTAGTTATAGACTATAATATTGTACGTAGGATGTAGTCCACATCAAGAAGCAACACAATTGGACTAGTGGCTCAGTATTTTAGATTTTTATTCTAAATTAATTTCTATATCTTTACCACTATGTGTCTTAATAAAGCAAGAAGTTATGCCTCTGTATTTAAAAAGCAGTTTTCTTTCTACTTTAACTATAAAATATTATTGTCTTAAAATACAATGACTAATTCAAATATTAATTAGTTATTAAAATATAAAATCCTGTACTGTGAATTCAACAAATTATTAAATGCCTTCACACAGCTTTGCGCTATCCACTAATAACTTCAATCTTGAACTGGAGAAACCAGAGAGAACCATTCTTAAAAGATAAATTCTTGGAAGCTCTCGTTCATAGAGGACACTTATTCAATATTTAACTAAACCCTTATTGGTATGGTTATAGGAGAATTATTTTATCGTCAATGAAGTATCAGTGTGATTAATGTGATAAATACTTGCCAGTGATTTATGTGATAATGTGGTATTTTTTGTCTACCTTGACATTTTGCTGTCCAAAAAATTCTTCAAATCCTTAAATTAAATTGTTGTGGCCTAAAGTAACAAATCAGTTGTGGAATGTGTGCTATCTGTTCCTAAAGGATATGTGTAATAAATTTTTTTGTGACAAAGTAAATGATAGGATTTCATTATGATGAAATGTTTGGACTTGCCTCAATTAAAAACAGTGTTACTTTGGTAAAGCAGTCCTGAGATTATTTTTTTGTATAGAATTTCTACCCACATACAGGAAGCTCATGGTAGCAGCTATTTCTTACTATGTGTCAGGGAATCAGTAAATAATCTAAGTGGCCTGAGGGACATGGCTATCCTCTTAAAACAAAAATAATGGCAGCATATTACACAAAAAGTAGAAATCTCCCCCTGCTGATTAATGCCATTACTTAGTTTTCCATCCAACATTTCCCTTCTTTTTAATATGTTTTCACAGTAAGATGTTAATCTGCAGGTTGTTAACTTCTATATATTGAAGAAAATTATTATTTGATGGTTGCACTCAGTTCTCTACTGATTATCTTCAGCAATCTCCAGCTCGCTATGGTCTCTGCACTTCCCTAACTGGTTTATTTTCTTTGTCCATTGGTCTCCATGCCTTTAGTTTCTCAGGCTTTAAGTTTTGAAATTTATAAGACCATAAAAGATACAGGAGACCCATTTGGCCCGTCGAGACTGCTCTGGCATTTCATCATTGCTGATTCATTTTCCCTCTCAGCCCCAATCCCTTCTCCCCCCATCCCCCGTATCCCTTCATGCTCTGACCAATCAAGAATCTATCAACCATTGCCTTAAACATACATAAAGACTTGGCCTCCACAACTGCCTGTGGCAATGAGTTCCACATATTGATCACTCTCTGGCTAAAGAAATTTCTCCTCATCACCGGTCTAAAAGAATGCCTCTCTATACTGAGGCTGTGCCCACTGGTCTTGGAATCTCCCACCATAGGAAACATTATATAGCCCAGGTTTCTGCCTCACCTTCCTTAAAGCCTACATTCATGGACGCTGCTTTTGTCACCTGTCCTGGTTTGTGACTCTGTATCAAATGCTTTTATTTTATTATCAGCTTGTGCTGGTGAACAGCTGGGGCTTTCTCTAAGCTGTTGAGAAAAAGTAAATATTTGGTGAAATATACTTTGTGGGAAAACCATGCATGCACACTCCACATTTGCAACTTCCAGCTTTTGGTCGCTCTTCATCTAATTCTCTGTCCTCCCCTTCTGACCATTCTGCCCTTGGCTTTCTATGCCATTCTAGTGAAGTTCAGCAGGACCCTGAGTAAAATGGTAAATTGGTTTAATATTCTCACTTGCACTAAGGTACCATGAAAACTTGGTTTTGTACACCATCCATACAGATCATTCCATCACTCCAGTATATCGAGGTAGAACAAGGGTAAAGCAATAACAAAAGGCAGAGTGCAGTGCTATAATTACTGAGGAAATGCAGTGCAGGTAGACAATAAGCTACAAGGCCAAGTTGAGGGAGACTGTGAGGTCAAGAGTCTTATAATATTGTATTAGGCAACTATTCAATATTTATATAATAGTGGGACAGAAGCTATCTTCGAGCCTGGTGGTACATTATTCCAGATTTTTATATCTTCTGCCTGATGGGAGGTAGACGAATACCAATAGAATAATTAGGACTCTACAGCTGTGCAGATTTAGCGATGAATTGACCAATTTTGGATTATAACCACAGCGCCTCCTTTTTCAGACAAGAGATACTAAAAATGACTTCATCGCTCATTGCTTACCTCTGCTTTCTACCCCATAGAGTCACAGAGAAGTACAGCGCAGAAAGAGACTCTTTGACCCATCTAGTCCATGCCGAAACCATTTAAACTGCCTACTCCCATCCATGTACCCGCCCAAACTTCTCTTAGACATTGAAATTGAGTTTGCATGCTCCAATTGTGCTGGCAGCTCATTCCATGCTCTCACGACCCTCTGAGCAAAGAAGTTTCCTCTCATGTTCCCCTTAAACTTTTCACCTTTCACCCTTAACCCATGACCTCCAGTTGTAGTCCCACCCAACCTCAGTGGTAAAGGCCTGCTTGCATTTACCCTATTTATACCACTCATACCTAAATCAAATCTCTTCTCAATCTTCTATGTTCTAAAGAATACAGTCCTAACCTATTCAATCTTTCCTTATAATTCAGGTCCTCCAGACCCGGCAACATCCTTGTAAATTTTCTCGGCAATCTTTCGAATTTGTTTACATCTTTCCTGTAGGTAGGTGACCAAAACTGCCCACAATACTCCAAATTAGGCCTCACCAACGTTTCATACAACTTCAGCAAAACATCCCATCTCCTGTACTCAGTACATTAATTAATGAAGGCCAACGTGCCAAAAGCTTTATTTATGACCCTCTCTTACCATGACACCACTTTCAATGACTAATGGACCCGTATTCCGAGGTCCCTTTGCTCTACCACACTCCTCAGTGCCCTACCGTTAACTGTGTAAGACCTACCCTGGTTGGTCCTACCGAAGTGCAAAAACTCACTCGTCTTAAATTCCATCTGCCATTTATCAGCACATTTTTCATGCTGATGTAGATCCCTCTGCAAGCCATGAGCGCCTTCCTCACTGTCCACTACACCCCCAACCTTGCTGTCATCTGCAAGTTTGCTGATCCAGTTAACCACATTATCATCTAGATGAAAGCAGGTATCGATGACAAACAACAAAGGACTCAGCACCAACCCTGGCAGCACAGGCCTCCGGTCAGAGAGACAACCCTCTACTACCATCCTCTAGCTTCTCCCACAAAGTCTAATCTAATTTACTATCTCATCCTGAATTCTAAGTGACTGAACCTTCATGAGCAGCCTCCCACGTGGGACCTTGTCAAGTAATGTCCATGTAGACAATATCCACTTTCTTGGTAGCATCCTCGAAAAGCTAGACATGACCGACCACACAAAGCCATGCTGACTATCCTAATCAGTCCATGACTATCCAAATACTCATATATCAGGTCCCTGGGAATATCTTCCAATAACTTTCCCTCACCGATGTCAGACTCACAGGCCTATAATTTCCTGGTTTCTGTTTAGAGCCTTTTTTAAACAGAGGAACAACACTGGCTATCCTCCAATCCTCTGGTACCTCTCCTGTCACTAAGGATGTTTTAGATAACTCTGCTAAGGCCCCAGCAATTTCTGCACTTGCCTCTCGTAGAGTCTGAGGGAACACCTTGTCAGGCCCTGGGGATTTATCCACCCTGATTGCCTCAGGGTAGCAAAACACCGCTTCCTCTGTAATCTGTTGATGCTGCTTTGCCTCACTTCTATAGACTCTGTATCCATCTCCTGAGTAAATACAGATACAAAGAATCATCATACACCTTCCCTTTTTATCTTGCCTTTGTTCCCTGCTCTAGTATTTGTTTAGAAGCCTAGCTTCATGACCACTACTTTTGACTCTATCTTTACTGAACTCTGACAAATGCCATCAATCCTCTCTTTCCCTGTCTAAGGACGATGCCTGGATCATCGAATATTTTCATCATATCATCTTTGTATTTGCTTGAAAATTTTTCTTGTGAAGCTTTATTGGATGTTTTTTTCTCTATGCGAAAGGCAGGTATAAATTTGAAATAATTCAGAAGCAGTTACATACCGCTTTAAAATTTATTGGCATGTTTTAATTAAAGAAAAACACAAAACTGCTTTGTGAATTACAGATAGTTGGCAATATGTACATTTATCCAATTGCTTATTGTTTACACTTTACTGACCTGGATCTGTGATGAGAAAATGAGTATCTTTTGTCAGTGATGGGAAGGATGTACCTAGCATCACAGAAACATTTTCTTCCCGCTTTATACTGTATTTTCCAGTTCTGAGATAAATTATTTTATCCATTGCAATTCTATATCTTCTAAATACTTTCATTTTTTGCAAGAAAAATCTACCTTTTTATAAATTAGCATATCTTTTGAAGGAACTAAAAATAGGGGATGTGTGGACTCCAGTTTACACACTGGCACACTTGTCTGATAAAAGTAGGATGAGTGATATTTGGCATTTAGATTTCACGTTTGTTCATATGGACATTCCTGCATTACTGGGGTTGTATTCCTAGAAAGAATCCATATCATAATTTTCCATAATGCAAAGCTGTGTTATCTGCAGAAGCATCAAGTAATATGAGTTGAAAAAAAATGGTTATTTAGTTTCTTTTCACATAAATTATGCAGCAGGAAATTTTGTTCTGTATCTCATAATTTTTAGTTGTGATTTGTGAGATTCTGTAAGGTCGAATTTCTGTTACCCATATGGTCATAATGCAAGGGTCACCTGTATATCAGTAACTTTCCTTGAAGAATGAGATTGCAAGACATAACAGTTTTGTTAATGGAATAAAAAAGGGCTTGTTAACTTGAATTGTTTTTTCTTTTATTTTGGCCTCAAAATTATAGAGAAAAAGATAAATGTTCTAAACAAAAGATTGATGTGTCCTCTGAAGTTGGACGCAACTTTTCTATCAATTTAATATATACAGCAGTTTTAATGTTATGTATCAAAATATTAAAAGCATTAAAATTGAATGCCACAAAAATGGCCTGTGTAATGATAAGGACAAAATTGTTTGCTTTAATAGATGTCATATAATATATTATTAAAACACCTCCGGTGAAATGTATTCCTTTGAACTGCAGCAGCCATTGATCTAGTACCACACGCAGTGGCCATTTTGTACTTTGTGAGACACCAATAAGAACAGCAGAGGTTTATTAACTGGATGTATATTTAGCTGAACCAAATGATATGTTCTGTGCTTAACTAAAAAGTTGCCAGAAACCTGAGCTTGGGCTGATCAAGCAAGATCTGTAAAGAATTTATCGTTCCCTCTGACAATGGTGAGAATAAGCTGCCGAACAGCCACTCAGTCTACGAAGTTGCACCGAGGCGAGGGCAGTCTCATGGAGAGCCACTGGAGAGCTCAGCTGGGGATTCGAGGTCTCTAATGTGCCATGGTAGAGTCTATCTCTCGCACACCAGCCACTTCTCTCACACATTACCAACACCCAATGGATGCTTTACAAATTTTGTCATATCTGCTTTTATCTGCCCAAATGCTTGATGACCTTCGACATGCTACAGAAATGAATTGTGGAGGTGGACTTTGTTGCTGAGGTGCAATCAAGCAGCTAAAACAATATTATAAGTTAATCTCTGTGCCTACTTTTCCTACCAATCAAGTCAAGTTTATTGTCATTTATCTCTATATCATGTATGCCGTATAACCATATAAATGTATATGGAAATGAGACAACGTTTCTCCGAACCAGGGTGTACACGTAACACACGATAACTTATGAAGGTAAGGATAAAAACCTCACTTCACATTTTCACAATTGCGAAAAAAGTCAATACACAGGAGCTTCCAGGCATCTTAGGCAAGCTGAGTGAGTGAGCATATACATGGCAGAGTCAAAGCAATGTGGGTAAGTGTGAATCTTCCCATGTTGTAGATGGAGTGCCATAGCAGACATACAACCAATGCTGATTGTATTGATTCCTCAGATACAGAGAATTTGAGTGACCGGGCCTGTTTTCATGTGATCTTAGAAATAAGTGGGGGTACGTTGAAATATGTGTGGCGCAAGTGGTTAGGGTGTTGGACTAGCAATCTGAAGGTCATGGGTTCGAGCCTCAGCCGAGGCAGCGTGTGCATCCTTGAGCAAGGCACTTAAGCACACAATGCTCCAGTCTACCCAGCTGAGAATGGGTACTGGCAAAAATGCTGGGGGTTAACCTCGCGGTAGACTGGCATCCTATCCGGGAGGAGTCTTGTACTCTCAGTCGCTTCACGCCAGGGAAACCAGCATAAGCACCGGCCTGATGGGGCAAGAGGTTCGGGACAGACTTTAAAAAAAAACATTGAAATATACAAATCTCTGACAGGTCCAAACAAGCTGGAAGGGGTTTAGAACGAGTGGGCAGAATCCCAAGGGTGCGACAGTAGCACAGCTGTTAGTGTGATGCTATTACAGCCTGGGGTGTCTGAGTTCAGAGTTCAATTCTGATGCCATCTTTAAGGAGTTTGTAAGATCTCCCTGTGACTGTGTGGGTTTCCTCCAGGTGCTCCAGTTTCGTTCCACAGTCCAAAGGCCTCCCGGCTATTAAGTTAATTGGTCATTGTAAATTGTCCTGTGATTAGGCTAGAGTTAAATATATGAGTTACTAGGTGGTGTGGCTCATTGGGCCAGAAAGGCCTTTTCCACACTCTATCTCGAAATAAAATAAAATAAATAAAATAAAGACACTTGGGAGTAAAATGAGACAAAAATTGCTTCACCTATGGAGTTCTCGATCAGAGAAGGTAGTGGAGGAAAAGTCGCTGAACATACTTAAGAAGGAGGTAGATATATTTCGAGGCTCAAAAGGCATCAAGGAGTATGCGGACAGAACTGAAATATAATTTTGAGGTAAAATTAGCCATGATTGTGCTGGCTGACCCATTCAATTTCTCTGCTTCTCTGAAGCTTTGCAATTTTTCAGGTGACCCAGTTTAATAGCCGAAAGGTAGTGTCAAAGAAACAAAAAATACAAAGCAGGTTTTAAAGGGGGGTGGGGTGGGAGGGGTATTCTGGGGAAAATGAAGGGGTTGGATGACATCTATTTCCTACACCCACTCAAATATATACTGTATATATTATAGCAGGTACTTGAGAACAAACCAAACCAAAGCCACTGAGGGATTGAGTGAGGGAATTGACACGCTTCAAAATGAATGAGTTCTAAGTCAAAAAAGGTACATTGAATCCTTTATTACAAAACCAACAAAGATGAACTTTCTTATAGTGATCTTGGCAGTAAATGAAACTACATTATCAATATAGCAAAATATCCTCCCTGTCCCTGGCTGCCTCTAACTAAACTAATGAATAAACTCTTCTCAAGCTTCCAGCGGGATACAGGTAGCTTGGCAGATCAACTGATGATCCCACTGGTGATAGCACAGGACAGTTAACATCTTAGTCCATATGTATTTTCAATAGATTATAACCGATGTTTCAATGACAAACTCTGCCATCTTCTCCAGGCATCATTACTGATGAAGATGTCAGAATTTGACATCCAAACGTCTGTTACAATCAATACCTGTACCCAGCTGGAAGCCTGAGAAGAGTTTATTCATCATGTGTGCTGGGAAAGCTCCTAACTAACTAGGACAAGGCATGAATACATAACTATGCTTCTATCATGCCCCAACCCACGTGACAAGTTACCATAACCTATAATAAACACACAACACAAAATGCAATACAAACAGACAGGAAATAGATACATAGCTTCTACAGAGAATCAAAAACAACATATAAACATACACACATACACGACGTATACAATATCTATAGTTTAAAATTAATTTATCCAGTGAAATGCAGATCTGAAATGCTTGAAATGCTTCTGATCAAAGGCTAAAAATACCAATAAAAGATAGTTGACTCATACACAGAGTACATGTACCTGCAATTCAAATAATTATTCAGTGAAGAGGAAGAAAGCCCTTAATTCCGAGTGGAGTCATCGGGACGCCGTAGTGACAGCGTTTTTTCAGCAGGCTTTCTTATTTTTACAAGGCCAAGTTGCTAGCTCGATGCTCAACCCAGCATGGATGGAAAGCGTGCAAGGGAACCGGCTGGATTCGAACTCGGGAGCCTTCACTCTGAAGTCCAGCGCTGATGCCACTACACGCCACCAGCCGGCTTATTCAGTGAAGAGTAAATAAATTTTCTTCCTATACAAACGCCATTTTTATAATATTGGTAAAAATTCATCTAAATAAATTTCTATAGATTCTCAAGTATGTTGAAGAAAGATAATTAAACTTTTGAGTGAATCAAATAATAATAAAAATGGAGTTCAAAAATAATAAACACAAAAGATGATCATATTATTGTGGTGGTGAAGGTGATTGTTCAGTGATAGGAAAAGCAATAACCATGTGCATGGAGCTCAGGTATTATTAAAGTGGTGTGTTGCTTTACCTGCACTCTGCAAGGTGCCTCAGTCTAACTCACTGATGCATGAGCAGCCTTAGATTCTCACAAACTATTACACAACAGCAATTATTTGTAGTCTGTAATGGCTGTTGGAATGTAGCTATTTTGACCTGTGCTTAGATTATGAACCCTGTGGTTGAGTTCTTTTGCACCTAAGCCTACCCTACAGTGAAAGAACACATTCTTGGAAGTGTTACAGCGTTAGAACACTGAAATGATGCCAGAAAGGACTAAATGTGGCTCTGGTGGCCATCAGCAACTCTTGGTCCCACTGAGCAGTTGCTGAAAGATCTAGTAACATATCTTCTTGAAAGCGTGAGTTCTATGGCCAAATGTATTCAGTTTGTGCTTTGCTGTTGGATTCAAAGAGCACATATTTTAGAGAAAAGAAATATTCAGGTATTGTGCCAATTAAACAGATTTTGTTAAAGATACTTATTACACTGCTTGTTAATGATTGCAGTGTTTGCTCCACAGAAAATTACCTTTTCTGTTTCCTTCCGAGTGAGATCCATTTTAACTTCATGTCGCTTTGGGAGAGGGTATTAGGATGGGGTTAAGGTGGGTCGGAGTAGCAGATTGGTGTTGGTGACGGGCAGAAAGGAGGCGTTTAGATTACTAGTAGATAGCAGAGTTGCATGGTTTAATTTTCATTTTCTCACATAGTGAAGCATTCTATATTTGGATCTAGCAAGTCGAAGACAACATTCAGACTTTGACTAATAGTTAACATATAACATTTCATACCATCTGGTCTTTGTTCCAAAAATAGAGAGTCTGCTACCATGCCATGATGTTTTACAACCCATGATTCACCATTACATCCAAATCTTTCTGATTGTTTAAAGGGTGCAAGTTAAGAAGGTGTTGAATATTCTCCACTTATAACCGTATAACCAGATAACAACTACAGCACGGAAACAGGCCATCTCGGCCCTTCTAGCCCATGCCGAACACTTACTCTCACTTAGTCCCACAGACCTGCACTCAGTCCATAACCCTCCATTCCTTTGCTGTCCATATACCTATCCAATTTTACTTTAAATGACAATATCGAACCTGCCTCTACCACTTCTACTGGAAGCTCGTTCCACACAGCTACCACTCTCTGAGTAAAGAAGTTCCCCCTCATGTTACCTCTAAACTTTTGCCCCCTAACTCTCAACACATGTCCTCTTGTGTGAATATCCCCTACCCTCAATGGAAAAAGCCTATCCACGTCAACTCTATCTATCCCCCTCATAATTTTAAATACCTCTATCAAGTCCCCCCTCAACCTCCTAGGCTCCAAAGAATAAAGAGCTTGTCTGTAAGTGTGTAGCTCCAATTATGTTTCTCAAAATCAGAATCAGCTTTATTATCACCAGCATGTGTCGTGAAATTTGTTAACTTAGCAGCAGCAGTTCAATGCAATATGTAATATAGAAAAGAAAAAAAATTAAGTAAAACAATTACAGTACTGTATATGCATATTGAATAGATTAAAATTCAGGCAAAAACAGAAATGATATATATTAAAAAAGTGAAGTAGTGTTCACGGGTTCAATGTCCATTTAGGAATTGGATGGCAGAGGGGAAGAAACTGTTCCTGAATGGCTGAGTGTGTGCCTTCAGGCTTCTGTACCTCCTACCTGATGGTAACAGTGAGAAAAGGGCATGCCCTGGGTGCTAGGGGTCCTTAATAATGGACGCTGCCTTTCTGAGACACCGCTCCTTGAAGATGTCCTGGGTATTTTGTAGGCTTGTACCCAAGATGGAGCTGACTAAATTTATGACCCTCTGTAGCTTCTTACGGTCCTGTGCAGTAGCCCCCCCGCCCCCCCCCGCAGTGATATAGCCTGTTGGAATGCTCTCCATGGTACATCTACAGAGGTGTATGAGTATTTTGGTTGACATACCAAATCTCTTCAAAGTCCTGATGAAGTACTGTATAGTGGCTCTCTTGCCTTCTATATAGCTGCATCGATAAGACCATAAGACACAGGAGCAAAATTAGGCCATCTAGCCTATTGAGTCTCTTCAACCATTCAATCATGGCTGATCCTTTTTTTAAAATCTCCTCCTCAACCCCAGTTCCTGGCCTTCTCCCCATAACCTTTCATGCTATGTCTATGCCCAATCACGAACCTATCAATCTCTGCCTTAAATACATGCAATGACCTGGCCTCCACAGCTGCATGTAGCAACAAATTCCATAATCTCACCATCCTTTGGCTAAAGAAATTTCTCCGCAACCTGTTTTGAATGAACGCCCCTCTATCCCGAGGTTGAGCCCTCTTGTCCTAGACTCTCCCACCTTGGCAAACATCCTTTCCACGTCTACTCTGTCTAGGCCTTTCAACATTCATAAGGTTTCAATGAGATCCCACCCCCCCCACATCCTTCTGAATTCCACTGAGTACAGACCCAGAGCCATCAAACGTTCCTTGTATGATAACACTTTCATTCCTGGAATCATCCTTATGAACCTCCTCTGGACCCTCTCCAATGCCAGCACATCTTTTCTAAGATGAGGGGCCCAAAACTGTTCACAATACTCAAGGTGAAGCCTCACCAGTGCCTTATAAAGCCTCAGCATCGCATCCTTGCTCTTGTATTCTAGACCTCTTGAAATGAATGCTAACATGGCATTTGCCTTCCTCACCACCAACTCGACCTGCAAGTTAACCTTCAGCATGTTCTGCACAAGATCCCTTTGCATCTCAGATTTTTGGATTTTCTCCCCATTTAGAAAATAGTCTGCACATTTATTTCTACTACCAAAGTGCATGACCATGCATTTTCCAACGTTGTATTTCATTTGCCACTTTCTTGCCCATTCTTCTAATCTGTCTAAGTCCTTCTGCATCCTACCTGTTTCCTCAACACTACCTTCCCCTCCATCAATCTTTGTATCATCTGCAAACTTAGCAGCAAAGCCATCTATTCCATCATCTAAGTCATGGATATACAGCATATAAAGAAGTGGTCCCAATGCCGACCCCTGCAGAACACCACGTCACTGGCAGCCAACCAGAAAAGGATCCTTTTATTCCCACTCACTGCCTCCTACCAATCAGCCATGCTCTAACCATGCCAGTAACTTTCCTGTAATGCTATGGGCTCTTAACTTGCTAAGTAGCCTCATGTGTAGCAAACAACAGGAATTCTGCAGATGCTGGAAATTCAAGCAACATACATCAAAGTTGCTGGTGAACACAGCAGGCCAGGCAGCATCTGTAGGAAGAGGCGCAGTCGACGTTTCAGGCCGAGACCCTTCGTCAGGACTAACTGAAGGAAGAGTGAGTAAGGGATTTGAAAGCTGGAGGGGGAGGGGGAGATGCAAAATGATAAGAGAAGACGGGGGGGGGAGGGATAGAGCTAAGAGCTGGACAGGTGATAGGCAAAAGGGGATACGAGAGGATCATGGGACAGGAGGTCCGGGAAGAAAGACAAGGGGGGGGGTGACCCAGAGGAAGGGCAAGAGGTATATTCAGAGGGACAGAGGAAGAAAAAGGAGAGTGAGAGAAAGAATGTGTGTATAAAAATGAGTAACAGATGGGGTACGAGGGGGAGGTGGGGCCTTAGCGGAAATTAGAGAAGTCGATGTTCATGCCATCAGGTTGGAGGCTACCCAGACGGAATATAAGGTGTTGTTCCTCCAACCTGAGTGTGGCTTCATCTTTACAGTCGAGGAGGCCGTGGATAGACATGTCAGAATGGGAATGGGATGTGGAATTAAAATGTGTGGCCACTGGGAGATCCTGCTTTCTCTGGCGGACAGAGCGTAGATGTTCAGCAAAGCGGTCTCCCAGTCTGCGTCGGGTCTCACCAATATATAAAAGGCCACATTGGGAGCACTGGACGCAGTATATCACACCAGTCAACTCACAGGTGAAGTGATGCCTCACCTGGAAGGACTGTTTGGGGCCCTGAATGGTGGTAAGGGAGGAAGTGTAAGGGCATGTGTAGCACTTGTTCCGCTTACACGGATAAGTGCCAGGAGGGAGATCAGTGGGGAGGGATGGGGGGGACGAATGGACAAGGGAGTTGCGTAGGGAGCGATCCCTGCGGAATGCAGGGTGGGGTGAAGAGAAAGATGTGCTTAGTGGTGGGATCCCGTTGGAGGTGGCGGAAGTTACGGAGAATAATATGTTGGACCCGGAGGCTGGTGGGGTGGTAGGTGAGGACCAGGGGAACCCTATTCCTAGTGGGGTGGTGGGAGGATGGAGTGAGAGCAGATGTACGTGAAATGGGGGAGATGCATTTAAGAGCAGAGTTGATAGTGGAGGAAGGGAAGCCCCTTTCTTTAAAAAATGAAGACATCTCCCTCGTCCTAGAATGAAAAGCCTCATCCTGATAGCAGATGCGGCGGAGACGGAGGAATTGCGAGAAGGGGATGGCGTTTTTGCAAGAGACAGGGTGAGAAGAGGAATAGTCCAGATAGCTGTGAGAGTCAGTAGGCTTATAGTAGACATCAGTGGATAAGCTGTCTCCAGAGACAGAGACAGAAAGATCTAGAAAGGGGAGGGAGGTGTCGGAAATGGACCAGGTAAACTTGAGGGCAGGGTGAAAGTTGGAGGCAAAGTTAATAAAGTCAACGAGTTCTGCATGCGTGCAGGAAGCAGCGCCAATGCAGTCGTCGATGTAGCGAAGGACAAGTGGGGGATAGATACCAGAATAGGCACGGAACATAGATTGTTCCACAAACCCAACAAAAAGGCAGGCATAGCTAGGACCCATACGGGTGCCCATAGCTACACCTTTAGTTTGGAGGAAATGGGAGGAGCAAAAGGAGAAATTATTAAGAGTAAGGACTAATTCTGCTAGACGGAGCAGAGTGGTGGTAGAGGGGAACTGATTAGGTCTGGAATCCAAAAAGAAACGTAGAGCTTTGAGACCTTCCTGATGGGGGATGGAAGTATATAAGGACTGGACATCCATGGTGAAAATAAAGCGGTGGGGACCAGGGAACTTAAAATCATCGAAAAGTTTAAGAGCGTGAGAAGTGTCACGAACATAGGTCGGAAGGGATTGAACAAGGGGTGATAAAACAGTGTCGAGGTATGCAGAAACGAGTTCGGTGGGGCAGGAGCAAGCTGAGACAATAGGTCGGCCAGGACAGGCAGGTTTGTGGATCTTGGGTAGGAGGTAGAAACGGGAAGTGCGGGGTGTGGGAACTATAAGGTTGGTAGCAGTGGATGGGAGATCCCCTGAGCGGATAAAGTCGGTGATGGTGTGGAAGACAATGGCCTGGTGCCCCTTAGTAGGGTCACGATCGAGGGGTAAATAAGAGGAGGTATCCGCGAGTTGTCACTGCGCCTCGGCAAGGTAGAGGTCAGTACGCCAGACTACAACAGCACCCCACTTATCAGCGGGTTTAATAATAAGGTTAGGATTAGTGCAGAGGGAGTGGAGAGCAGAGCGTTCCGAAGGAGTGAGGTTGGAATGGGGACAAGGTGCGGTGAAGTCGAGACGGTTGATGTCCCGTCGGCAGTTAGCAATAAAGAGATCCAGAGCAGGCAGAAGACCAGAGCGGGGTGTCCATGAAGAAGAGGAGGGTTGAAGACGGGAGAAGGGGTCATCGGTGGGGGTGGAAGAGTCCTTGCCGAAGAAGTAGGCTCGGAGACGGAGACGGCGGAAGAAAAGTTCCGCATCGTGGCGAACACGGAACTCGCTGAGGTGTGGGCGAAGGGGGACAAACGTGAGGCCCTTACTGAGAACAGAGCGTTCTGCCTCCGACAGTTGAAGGTCGGAGGGAATGGTAAAGACCCGGCACGGATGAGAGCTGGCTTTTTCTATGATACCCAAGTCCAGGTAGGAATGGAAAGCAAATAACACACATCAAAGTTGCTGGTGAACGCAGCAGGCCAGGCAGCATCTCTAGGAAGAGGTACAGTCAACGTTTCAGGCCCAGACCCTTCGTCAAGACTAACTGAAGGAAGAGTGAGTAAGGGATTTGAAAGTTGGAGGGGGAGGGGGAGATCCAAAATGGTAGAAGAAGACAGGAGGGGGAGGGATGGAGCCAAGAGCTGGACAGGTGATTGGCAAAAGGGATACGAGAGGATCATGGGACAGGAGGTCCGGGAAGAAAGACAAGGGCGGGGGGACCCAGAGGATGGGCAAGGGGTATATTCAGCGGGACAGAGGGAGAAAAAGGAGAGTGAGAGAAAGAATGTGTTTTTAAAAATAAGTAACAGATGGGGTACGAGAGGGAGGTGGGGCATTAGCGGAAGTTAGAGAAGTCGATGTTCATGCCATCAGGTTGGAGGCTACCCAGACGGAATATAAGGTGTTGTTCCTCCAACCTGAGTGTGGCTTCATCTTTACAGTCGAGGAGGCTGTGGATAGACATGTCAGAATGGGAATGGGATGTGGAATTAAAATGTGTGGCCACTGGGAGATCCTGCTTTCTCTGGAGGACAGAGCGTAGGTGTTCAGCAAAGCGGTCTCCCAGTCTGCGTCGGTTCTCGCCAATATATAAAAGGCCACATTGGGAGAACCGGACGCAGTATATCACCCCAGCCGACTCACAGGTGAAGTGTTGCCTCACCTGGAAGGACTGTTTGGGGCCCTGAATTGAGGTAAGGGAGGAAGTGTAAGGACATGTGTAGCACTTGTTCCGCTTACACGGATAAGTGCCAGGAGGGAGATCAGTGGGGTGGGATGGGGGGGGACGAATGGACAAGGGAGTTGCGTAGGGAGCGATCCCTGCGGAATGCAGAGGGGGGGGGAGGGAAAGATGTGCTTAGTGGTGGGATCCCGTTGGAGGTGGCGGAAGTTACGGAGAATAATATGTTGGACCCGGAGGCTGGTGGGGTGGTAGGTGAGGACCAGGGGAACCCTATTCCTAGTAGGGTGGCGGGAGGATGGAGTGAGAGCAGATGTATGTGAAATGGGGGAGATGCGTTTAAGAGCAGAGTTGATAGTGGAGGAAGGGAAGCCCCTTTCTTTAAAAAAAGAAGACATCTCCCTCGTCCTAGAATGAAAAGCCTCATCCTGAGAGCAGATGCGGTGGAGGTGGAGGAATTGCGAGAAGAGGATGGCGTTTTTGCAAGAGACAGGGTGAGAAGAGGAATAGTCCAGATAGCTGTGAGAGTCAGTAGACTTATAGTAGACATCAGTGGATAAGCTGTCTCCAGAGACAAAGACAGAAAGATCTAGAAAGGGGAGGGAGGTGTCGGAAATGGACCAGGTAAACTTGAGGGCAGGGTGAAAGTTGGAGGCAAAGTTAATAAAGTCAACGAGCTCTGCACGCATGCAGGAAGCAGCGCCAATGCAGTCGTCGATGTAGCGAAGGAAAAGTGGGGGACAGATACCAGAATAGGCACGGAACATAGATTGTTCCACAAAGCCAACAAAAAGGCAGGCATAGCTAGGACCCATACGGGTGCCCATAGCTACACCTTTAGTTTGGAGGAAGTGGGAGGAGCCAAAGGAGAAATTATTAAGAGTAAGGACTAATTCCGCTAGACGGAGCAGAGTGGTGGTAGAGGGGAACTGATTAGGTCTGGAATCCAAAAAGAAGCGTAGAGCTTTGAGACCTTCCTGATGGGGGATGGAAGTATATAGGGACTGGACATCCATGGTGAAAATAAAGCGGTGGGGGCCAGGGAACTTAAAATCATTGAAAAGTGTCACGAACATAGGTGGGAAGGGATTGAACAAGGGGGGATAAAACCGTGTCGAGGTATTTCACCAGCAACTTTGATGTGTGTTGCTTGTATTTCACCAGCAACTTTGATGTGTGTTGCTTGTATTTCACCAGCAACTTTGATATGTGTTGCTTGTATTTCACCAGCAACTTTGATATGTGTTGCTTGAATTTCCAGCATCTGCAGAATTCCTGTTGTTTATGGAAAGCAAATGTCTACTCTTCTAATGTTCTTACGAGAGATTAGTTTTACTTGTCATAAGTACGTCGAAGTATCTAAAACACACAGTGAAGTGCATCACTTGTGTCAAATCAAATCAGGAACGATTGCTCTGGGCAGCCCACAGGTCCTTACACGGTTCTGGCACCAACATAGCATTTCCACAAACATGCATCTTTGGAATGTGAGAGGAAACCGCAGCACCTGGAGTAAACCCGCATGGTTGGGTGAGAACGTACAAACTCCTTACAGGCAGTGGTGGAAATTGAACCCCAATCATTGATTGCTGGTACTGTAATAGACTGATGCTAACCACTACATTGTCATTCCGCCCCAAGTAACTTCATCACCTTGCTGGTACGTAGTAGTGTAAAACTGGCAGCACAATTCTACTAAACAAATGAAAATTGGTTTGAAAATATTGTTTGATGTATAATTAATGAAGATATAACATCATAGGCAAAATCACTTGCAGTGCACCAGTTGATGGAAATCCAGATTAAAATGTAGACTTTTCATAATAATTTAAAGAGATTATTTCTACACTTTTGCAAATCAGTGTTTAAACTCAGAGAACTTTGTCCCAAGAATCCTGAAGCAAGGTCAACTAGTTTTCTGCCTCATACCAGGGAGCTGAAGTATGGCACCCTTAGACAATGGTTTATTTCTTAGCTTAAAAGTTGCTGTTAAAGTTTAACGTGGAACATTTTTCTAAAATGCTAGTCACTGCTGACAAATGTGACAGTTAATAGATATGTGCAATGAAAAGCATTTGTACAAAACGTGAGTTTGGCCTCTAATTCCGATTGTATATATTGGAAGATATGCCATCCACTTCCATTACCAAGGTTAACTGCTTCGAGATAAGTTACATTTTCAAATTTCAAATAGGTTTATCACATCAAAAAAGTTGAGTTTGCTTTTGCGGAAAGATCCTTTCTTTGATGAAATTAATGGAGTGTGAAAACAAGCCGGCCAAAAAAGCAATTCTGTAGAAGTGGTAATAGTTGGCAAAGAAAGTCACCCTGACAGCAAGACAATGCCATTGTAGTAGACTTTTTTTTTGTAATTTATGAAGAAGCATTATCTGATTAACAATTTTAATTAGTGCTGTAATGTGGCTTTGGCTTTTGCCTTGAACTTTAAAACACATTGAGTACTTCCAACATTGTACCTTAGCATAGAAGTTTAATGCAAATAATACTATGATTAAATAAATAAATCTACAAAGGCAAGAAAGAAGTTTTAATGGAATATCTTACGTCATTTCTAAAAGCATCGATTAAGGACATTGTCAATCCATTTTTTAATGGACAAGTTATTCTTCACTGAATGTTGTCAGACCAAAAGAATGTATCACTCATTGCCCATGAAGTCACGTGGATCTCCCTATTTAAATTTCATCAATCATTTTGTCAAGCCTGGCAGAAACTTCAGTGAAAGGCAAAAAATTCACAAGAAAACGTTTTGTACCCAATGTGTTGGTGATGCATTGAAACTTATTTAGGAAAAGGAGTCTATACTTCATTTAAACAGATTTCAAAATACATTATCAAATCTATTCACCAGCAAATCCTATATTCATCTTGTGACAGATGTAAAGCAACTCATAAGCCTCACTGCACCAGCAGCAATGATTAATTGAATGTTTCATTGTATTGTTACCTTCAAATGAATACTTCAGTTGCGCAATTCTCAAATTTAAGAAAGGGCCCATTAAGCAGACCCTTGCCATTGAATTAGTTCCAGTTTTGCCCAAATAAAATACACGTCCCTTCAAACTGCAACAAAAAATATTTTGTCAATTGGCCTTTGCTCTGTTTTCCCATGTTACAGACTTCATCTCCCCAAAATTATTTGTTTTGCTCCAGCAGTAGGGGATATGGACTGGAGAGATAATGTGCAGCTTAGGTAACTGAAGGCACAATAGCTGTTAAAATAGAATATATACATGGTATATGGAGCTTAGAAAAATAGAGGGCTATGGGTAACCCTAGGCAATTTCTAAAGTAAGTACACGTTCAGCACAGCATTGTGGGCCAAAGGCCCTGTATTGTGTTGTAGGTTTTCTAAGTTTCTATGTTTCAATATAAATAATCTACTGATAAAGAAACAAACCCTTAGATGAAGGTAAGGAAATCTGAATGACAAAATATGAGAATAAAATGGAACATCATTGCATTAAAATATTATCATCACAAACACTGGTATTAATAAGAATATTTACTTCCTATCCAATGATTGACCTATGACTTGTACAACAAGAAAGGAAAAGTGCTTCTTTGTATTATATTACAAACTATTCACCATTGCTTCACCATGATGAAACTGTTCTAGGTACAGTACTGTGCAAAAGTCTTTAGCAGATATATATAGCAAAGATGCCTAAGACTTTTACACAGTACCTTGCATATCAACAGTTTTATGAGAATATTTTCTGGGGCATCCAGCATAAATTTAACAGAATATTAAATTCCTTAGAACAACTACACAAGCTGCAAGCTACTTTATGGAAATTAGATGAGACAGAATGATTTGATTGAGGTTTTCAAGACATACTGTGGAACTATTAGATAGGTAGCGAGAAAGTTGAGATCCAGGAGGTATAGCCTAAAAATTAGAGCCAATTTTTCCAAGAGCAAATTTAGGAAAGTTGTGGAAATTCAGAATTCTCAACAATACAAGTTATTAAATGTACATTGGAGTTGGTAAGATTTTTGTCAAGCATTATGTATTATGAATTGCAGATTAATTTTTCAACCAATGAATACAAATGGGGCAAAGAATATGATTCACAGCAAATAACCTTTTCTACAGCAACAACAGCATATAATCAGTTTCACATCATTTACAGCAAGGTGTTGTTCAAGCCTGAATGATAGAGGACAATGCACTGTTCATCCTGATATGTATGGGAAAGATTATTGATTGAATGATGCTAAGTGATATAGACACAATCATTTACTTGAATAGAGTGTCAGGGAGATAGGGTGCTTACACTAGTTTGTTCTGTATGTTTCACATGCATAAGATTGTTATTCTTCAATTGTTTTAACTTTTTAAAAAGTCAGACTATTGTACTTGGTTGCCTTAATCTATTAGACAGTGAAGTTCACAGCTCAGTATCATTACATAGAAATCTTAGTGCGCCCAAATAGTTATTTTCTATTTGTTCTACTTACGGTAGGCAGCTGAACCAGCTCCCCAATGCAAACTTCAGTTGTTCCCAGGGCTTAAGGCTACTGATGTATATTTCCAAGTCTGGAAATATTGTGAAATGAAGAGTGGCAGGTTTTTGGGGATATAAGGAGTCCGCGGTGGGATGATGAGGGCTGGAAGCCCAGAAACCAGCTACGCCCTTAGGTTGAAGGGACATTTGGAGAGATCAGGGTCTATGACTCTAGTTAGTGTGGGGGGGGGGGGTGGAGCTTGTCCAGAAGGATGAGCTGAAGGGAACTCATGTGATGGGGGAGGTGATGGAGGCAGAGGACCTCAATCAGGAATTCAGGAATTCAGGAATTTGTCAGAAGTATCAGTGGGGATTTAGACGGAGGTTGGAGAATCGCGGGTTCTCAGGATCATGTCAGGACTTTGAGGTCTGCTATGAGATAGGTGGGTCAGGCAGACTGGTGTTGTGTGAGGAACTTAGATCAGAGGATCCCCAAAGATTTCCAAGTGTGAATAATGATAGACATTCAGGGATATCCTAGCCCAAGTTTGCCATAAAAAAGAGCCTTAAATGTAAAATGACACCATTCTGTGTTGGACTGATGTGGAAAGCATAACAGAGAGCAAGCATGCATCACACTTTAAAAAAAAAGTGGAATTCCAGGAATAATGAGAAACGGCCTGGAAAATATTCATTATCAAGTTCCACTTTGGGGAAAAATCTATTTGCAATCTAGCCTGGTTAAAAAGATGTCATGCAATTGAATTTCAAGTACACGTGAGGCTGTGAACCTGAAGGGATGAAGAGAAATGCAGGACTTTAATCAAATCCTAAAAGATACACTTTACTTTAGTGTTCTAAAGTAAACATAAATAAATAGAATAAATCATCAGCTGGCTACTAAACAGTGAATTTTCCAAATGCGCTTTGATGGTCACATACCACAAAAGTCAGACAATAAAAGCTTACTCATAGAACTAACAGAATGTGTGTTTTAGCATTAAAGGTAAATCCTTATTTACTTTTGATCTTTCAGCACCTCTCCCACATGTCACACAGAACTAATATGATGTCTCTTCTGGTACACAAGGGAATGTTGAGAAACAGCCCAAAAATGGACATTAGCAAGTTTAGTGAAGTAAAATTTAATATTTTCATAATACCCAAGTTGCATTATGAATGTTATGGCACTTTCAGAACTGTATGGACTTAAGTCCAATGTAAGAATCACGGCAGATATGTCTTTTCCATGTAATTCCTGACTCATCACCACCAATCCCTTCCGAATTCTAATCAGAGTGATGAACTGGGATTACATCAATATTTGCATCATTGAGAAAATAATTGAAGCATCTGAGGTACATTGTCTATTTTGCAGAGCTGGCCCCTACATGTGATTACTTCTCATATCCCAGTCTATTGCAGTAGATTACTCAATTTAGAATCAAATGAAATTGCTTGCATGCCATGCGCATTAGTTGTATCTCCGAGGGAATAATAGTCGACGTGGCTTGACCTGCTACAATTTGTATGAAGTTAATGTGTCAACTGTGACCTGGCTGGTAAAACTGAAGTGTGCTAACCAAGTTTAAGAATAGAACTGACTGGAGTGTCAACAAATGTAAAACGTGTTTAAATTCTTTGATGATGTTATGGGGAGGCTTAATAGGGGGGACCCTGTAGATGTAGTATATTTATGTTTTCCTCTCTATCCAAAAATGAAACCTAACAACCAATCCAAGCACCTGCAGATGTTTTGGGAGCCTAAATGATAATCCTGTGTTCCGTAGGGTTTCAAAATATGCCAATGACATAAAAATAGGTGGCAGGGTATGTTGCAATAAGGATACTGTATTTTTGCAATGCAATATAGATGAAATAAGTAAATGGGTAAAAGACTGGCAAATGGAGTTTAATTTGGGGAAGTAAGAGAAGCACTTCGGTAGAGAAATTGGAATATATATTATTATGTAAATGTGGAAGGATTGCAAGTGTGTGAAGTATGGAGGAATCTAGGTATTCTAATACATGGATCACAAAATTCACTCAGGTCCAACAGTAATTAAGAAGGCAAACGGCATCTTAGCTTCATTGCAAAAGGGTTGGTATTTTAAAATACGGAAATTTTGTTGCAGTTGTACAGAGTGCATTTGAAACACCTCACCTGGAATATTGTGCATAGTTGTGGCTGCCTTACTGAGAAATAAAATATAGTAACATTGGAGGTAGTAGGAGATTCTCCAGGCTAATTCCTGAGATAAGGTGGTTATCCTCTTGAGAGAGTAAATATTCCTTCAAGTTTAGAGGAATGCAAGGTAACGTTTTTCTAACATACAAGCTCCTCAGGGGGATTGACAGGGTAGATATATGGACGTTTTCAGTTGTGAGGGAGCCTTGAACAAGGGAACATAACTAAACGATCATTTAGAACTGAGGTATGTAGAAATTTCATCTCATGGGCGGGGGTGAGGGGGAAGGTGGTAAACTTCTGGAATTCTCTGCACTGGCAGTTGATGGATGCTGGGCGAAAAGGGGACGTGGACACTCACTTGATAGACTGCGGAATGGAGGGGAATGCAGAGTGGCACAGAGCAGAATAGCTCGCTCATAATCACACGAAATGGGACAGGCCGGATGACCTACTCCTTCTCCTACTATCTGGTGTTCTTGCTAAAAATGTCTGACTCAATTCCTAGTCTGTCCTGAATTAAACAAACGCAATGAATGAGTACCAGAGTTGCTGTAATCAGTTTACATGCCTCTGGTAACAATTTGCCACTCCTACTTGCTAGTCTATCATGCTTGGCTGTTTTTCTGTGTGAGCAGTATAGGAATGGTGACTTTAGATAGACTCAGACCTGACAAGGAAGCTCTATCTCCCATTGCTGCTATCCATCCCACTCTGTTGTCTACACAGAAATGAGTAGACAACCTAAGTGCATATTCTCAATCTATCCAAACAGAAGCTCATATAATGATCCTGTGGTTCTGTTTTACCCTCAATTGACTAGGAGGGCTGGAGTAATCAATAGTGCTCCAGCCATGTGTAGAAGATTCACCTGTATTCATTCATGGCTCTTCCCTGAAACTCCATGTTGGATCGGAGAGGAGAAACAAGAGATTGGCATAGGATGCCTGGAAATCCGACACAGCTGCATAAATCTGTGGTGGAGATCACTGACCACCTGTGTATTAATGGAATGCAATGTCCCCCATTAATGAACGCTACCGACTGGTTTTCTGGTGCCTTCTGCAGCTTTTGCTTCTGGCATTTGCCTCAAACATCAATACAAATCATAAAGTGCATGGTTAATGGAACTGCCAGCAGAAACCAAACAAAAATGGAGTAATGAGCTCCCCCCACAGATAATTCCTCATCAAGTATTAGCTACTTGGGTGAGACAATCCCAGGAGAGGACTGAATAGAGTAGTGAAGAGAGAAATACAGAGTATAAAATCAACTAAAGTGCCTTATTTTTCTATTTCAAATGAAGAAAGCTGTTCATGAAAATCACATAAAAAAGGTTCACATTGGTGCTACAGTTATATGTATTCTCAATTTTGATATTCCAATAAAAATGGAACTAACACAAAACTTTTGGAATTTCTAAGACAGGTCAATATTGATCAGGCACAAACCTGTTTAAATTTGTAAAGTATATCTCTGTTGTATCTTATGAATAATTTTGGTGTGTGTTTAAACTTAATGAAAGCCTTTAGCATTTAATTTACTACAATAGTGTTTTAAAAGTATCACAATAATCTTAGCCCGCAGGCATTTGCTGTGAACCAATTATAATGTATGATTAAAAGCTTCAAGTGCTGACACAGTAATGTAATAAATATGTATGTTGGCAGTGTCAGTGCCAAGGGGGCTTTTAAAGGAATTTACAATTCGTTTTGTAAATGAGAGCTGTTAGGCTGGGGACCGAGTTAGGTTAAAGTTCAGCAACAGGTAATGCAACCCAAAAACTGCCCTGTTATCTATTTGGCCAAACCTAGTGGTTAAGACTGAAAATATCTAAATTATAAATTGTCCAGTCTGCAAAGAACCAAACATTAGTAAGAAATTGTGTCAAAGTTTCATCAGTTTGCATCTTGGAAAAGATAAAATTGCATCACCTAGAGAATACTATATATGAATCTGACATGTGCCTATTCCTTAATAGGCTATCTGATTGAAATTATTCAAAAGCTCCTCACGGCAGCTTATATCCCATGTTGTCTAGCCACTAAATCAACTCTTATCTTGAATGAGATCCCAGTGAGAATTTCCTCTAGGAAGCTCGCTCTGACCTGAGCACAGCATAGGACCTTCCCATCATAAATCATTCAGAAATTATTTCACAACTTGCAAACTACTCCCCTTTGCTGAGCAGCTATCAAACCTTTCAAACAGCTATGCGGTTCACAACCTACTGCCAAGTAGGCTAAACAATTAATTTTGTTAAATTTATTGAACAAAATCTTTTGAAAATGGGAATTCTTAGGAACAGTGGAAAAAACTAAAAAGATAATTAAATACAGTCAAAGTAATTCATTGCTACTATCCACTTTACTGAAGTAAATGAGTTTGCATTTGGTCTGACTGGCACACTTTCAACAGTTAGAAACCTGTAGCTTCACACTCCACGTGTCAGAATGCAGTGGCCTTCAAATTGTCAGTGAGTTGTGTGAAAGTTCAGAATCCCAACCTTCCTCATATTTAAAGTTTATGTTTATCCTTGTTTTTGAGGTGACCCATGATCTCCACTATGGAATCATGAAGATATGTGCTATCCCATACCAGTACCCGCTCCTCTACCCAAGAAGATTTACAGGGTCTACCAAGGTTGACCCTTAATATTTATGGTTGATGACAACATTAGAGAGCTCCAAACCTCTTATATAACTGGGACCGAACTGAGGGGCTTTGTGTGAACTCCTGGTTGTTTTGCAGAAAAATTCAGGTGATATTTTGAGGCACATCTGTCTCTGAGATATATTCAGCATGTAAGGCTTCTCCCAAATATATTTCTAGGTCTATGCAAAATTAATCATTCTAACATTCTAATTATTTCACTGAATTATCTCCTTTATGAAGGATTCATTTATTGTTGTTTATAAGTTTTTCATTTACTTGAGCTGAAAGTGACTTCTTGAAAGTTAACCTGCCCTAGTTAAACAGTTCCAATAATTTACAATTGTAGGCTCGGCAACTGAAATGTTAGATACACCTGCAGCTGACATCACAGACTTCTGTATTTGAACACATGAGCATGAAAGATAGAGTTGAACTGAGATGCTTGATACCAGCCCCAACATTACAAACACTGTTCCAAAAATGTGTTTACCTTAGAAAATGTTACATTTCCCCACTTCATTTCTGGAAATGAGAGCCAACAGTCTGTGCTTCCTGACTGATATGGAAACATCATGGTGAAGTTTTCTGATGCAATTTCAGCAAATTTCTGCCTTCCTTTGACTTTCAACTTTATTACCATCCCAGCTTATAAGAAGGTGATAGAAGTCTCCCACCATCACTACTCTGTGGTTCTTGCATCCTCTTCAATTTGCTGACAAATTGACTGTTCACATATTGGTAGATGATGGTATCTACCCAATCTCATGACATTTGCTTTCTTGACCTTAATTGTAATCAAGTAAGCCACGTCCTCGGCCTCAGTTATTTCTCTCCAGAGCTACAGTATAATATGTAATCTTATCAATGACATCTTCTGCTCCAACTTCCAGTTCTTTCTGAATATTTGGCAGCCTGAAGTATAAAACCCACTATCCAACACCTTCTTAAGTAGTCAATATTTTTATCATTACATCACCATCTCATTGCAGTTAAATGTCTGCAGCTGACTAACCTCACTCCACACACTTACATATACACCTTGCCAGAAATGTTTTAATATCTGGTTCACTTGTTCATCCTTCGGATAATGGGGCTAGAGCTTCTGCATGGTCTGTTCTCATGTGACTCCAATCTCATCTAACTTTGGTCACTCTTAATATTCTCTGAAGAAGGCTCTGAAAGCCACCTATATTGTTAAAAATCAAAATCAGCCAGAATTATGTGTAAAACAGTAAGCATTTTTCAAGATGACACTAAGACTACTTCAAAGTCAATTTATCATCAACGTACATATATGTCACCATATACATCCCTGAGATTCATTTTCTTGCAGGCATACTCAATAAATCCATAGAATAATAAACATGAGAGAATCAATGAAAGACTGCACCAACTTGAGCATTCAAGCAACGTGCAAAAGACAACAAATTGTACAAATACGAAAAAAAAAATAATAATAATAATAAATAAATAAGCAACAACTATCAGGAACATGAGATGAAGAGTCCATTGGTTGTGGAAACATTTCAATGATGGGGCAAGTGAAGTAGAGTGAAGTTAAGCCCTTTGGTTCAAGAGTCTGATGGTTGAGGGGTTATAACTGTTTCTGAACCTGGTGGTGTGAGTCCTAAGGCTCCTATACCTTCTTCATGATGGCAGCAGCAGGAACAGAGCATGGCCTGTGATAGACTGGGCCGTATCCACTACTTTTTGGAGAATTTTCCATTCAAGGGCATTGGTGTTTCCATACCAAGCTGTGATGGAGCCAGTCAATATACTCCCCACTACACATCTGTAGAAGTTTGTCAAAATATCAGATGTCATGCTGAATTCACAAACTCCAAACTGCTCAGTTCACAAACAGCACAAGCTGCTGCTCTACTTTCTTTGTAATTGCACTTGCATGCTTGGCCTAGGAAAAAGGTCCTCTAAAATAACAACACTGAGAACTAAGTTCTGACAAAGCTGCAAAACCCTCCAATGAAATGCTGAATGGATTGTGTACAAGAGGTAGAGAAGTAGGGATAGGCACATGGCTGCTCAAGTCTTCTCTCGCATGTCAATAAAGCTCACTTTCCTGTTCCATACCCTCGTTGCCCTGCAATTTAATCTATGAATCACATCCTAGCATATGTTCACCTGAGCATCTGCAGCTCTCTGGACGAAGCATTCCAAGGATGCATAATTCTCCTAGTGCAGTAAAGAAATTTCTCTTCAGTTTCCCTCCAATCTGTGGTACCTGGATATTTCTGTTCACCCTAACGGGCACAAGTGCCCTTTCAAAGATGTTTACCGGAGCTTCGTCCGGGCAGATCCATTCGTTTTCACTGGTGTGTTCACCATGATGTGAGGCTGACATCCTGGGATTCTATTGTGGCATCAATGATATCAGCCACCTCCGAAATTCTACAGCTTAAACTGATCCCTCATCTCCAGCCTCTTCACTTCGTTGGTACAACAACAGCAACTTTTATTTTTAGAACATGTTTTATACAACACAGTGCCCCAGAGCATTTCATAAAGCCAAAATGCTGTAAAATCAAAATATAAAATCAAAATTGAAGCTGAGCAATCTAAGAGAATATTCAGGCAGATATTGGGCCAGTATGCCTGCCTTTCCTTTGGGGGACTGGCCTTCAAGCACTTCCCTGTGGCCCAGCACAGCTGAGGACGTTTCTCAATGCAGGCAACCAACTAGGCACGCTGAAACCACTCCAGTAGCCGCTAAGCCCCATCCTCCAACTCATACGCTGTCATTGTTATCAGTGTGATCAGAAATAATAAATTTGTACGTCTTTGATATTCACTAACATTTAACAACAGAAAGAATTCATAAGTATAATAAAATATTGTTTTTTGGCAGATTGAAAGGATGCCAATTCTGCCCTCTGAGTGCAGAGCTGGCCTGGGGGACAGCAATCCAATTAGACCTATTACCCCACGCTCCCCATATAATACAGAAAATACTTTCCTTTCACATACAGTAATATCCAGTTCCTTTTTGAAAGTAAAGGTAGGAATCTTCATAGCAAAGGATTTTGCTTTAGGAACAAAGTTTAAATTTCAAGTTTATTATTTAAGTATGTAGCTGTTACCATATACTACCTTGAGATACATTTTCTTGCGGACATTTACCGGTGAAAAATGAAATGTAGTAGAATTTACAAAAAAAACTGTACATAAGTTGACAAAGACTGACAAACAATGTGAAAATAAAGACAGACTGCAAATAAAAAAACAATACTGAGAACATGACTTGTAAAGAGTCTTTGAAAGTGAGGCTGATGGGTA
Source organism: Mobula hypostoma (assembly GCF_963921235.1). Taxonomy (NCBI): domain Eukaryota; kingdom Metazoa; phylum Chordata; class Chondrichthyes; order Myliobatiformes; family Myliobatidae; genus Mobula; species Mobula hypostoma. The sequence continues at coordinate 57,745,238 of NC_086111.1, read as the reverse complement.
GAAGGAACACAGTGCAAGTTAGAATATAGGTAGATAGGCTCTGGGCATAGAATGAGAGAGGCCGGTTTAATGGTGACAAAGACACAGATACAGTATGGGTCTCAGTAGCAGGTGAGCAGAAGTCGTATGTAATAGCAGAACAATACATAGTTTAGGGGAGGGTTTCCCAACCTTTTTTATGCCATGGACCCCTACCATTATCTGAGGGATCCTTGGACCTAGATTAGGAACCCTTGGTTTAGGGTAAAACATAGAAACATAGAAACATAGAAAATAGGTGCAGGAGTAGGCCATTCGGCCCTTCGAGCCTGCACCGCCATTTATTATGATCATGGCTGATCATCCAACTCAGAACCCCGCCCCAGCCTTCCCTCCATACCCCCTGATCCCCATAGCCACAAGGGCCATATCTAACTCCATTTTAAATATAGCCAATGAACTGGCCTCAACTGTTTCCTGTGGCAGAGAATTCCACAGATTCACCACTCTGTGTGTGAAGAAGTTTTTCCTAATCTCGGTCCTAAAAGGCTTCCCCTTTATCCTCAAACTGTGACACCTTGTTCTGGACTTCCCCAACATCGGAAACAATCTTCCTGCATCTAGCCTGTCCAATCCCTTTAGGATTTTATACATTTCAATCAGATCCCCCCTCCATCTTCTAAATTCCAACGAGTACAAGCCCAGTTCATCCAGTCTTTCTTCATATGAAAGTCCTGCCATCCCAGGAATCAATCTGGTGAACCTTCTTTGTACTCCCCCTATGGCAAGGATGTCTTTCCTCAGATTAGGGGACCAAAACTGCACACAATACTCCAGGTGTGGTCTCACCAAGGCCTTGTACAACTGCAGTAGTACCTCCCTGCTCCTGTACTTGAATCCTCTCGCTATAAATGCCAGCATACCATTCGCCTTTTTCACCGCCTGCTGTACCTGCATGCCCACTTTCAATGACTGGTGTATAATGACACCCAGGTCTCGTTGCACCTCCCCTTTTCCTAATCGGCCACCATTCAGATAATAATCTGTTTTCCTATTTTTGCCACCAAAGTGGATAACTTCACATTTATCCACATTAAATTGCATCTTCCATGAATTTGCCCACTCACCCAACCTATCCAAGTCACCCTGCATCCTCTTAGCATCCTCCTCACAGCTAACACTGCCACCCAGCTTCGTGTCATCCACAAACTTGGAGATGATCATCAACCAAGATCAAGCAAACATGATCAGCAGCCAAGTTCTAAAGGGTTACTAGCAAAGACTAAAATGGGATAATGATGGAGTTTGGTGACCCGAGGATGGAACGTATGATGAGTATCAAATGCAATTAAGTTTGATCTTCTCAGCTATTAATTGGAGGAAATTTCTGCTCATCCATTATGGATGCTAAATAAGCTGTTTCACACTCAAGCAATCAAAGGAATGAGAGGGCTCAAGAAAGATGGTGCAGATGTAAATCTCAGGGTCATTATGAAACTTTGAAACCCACGTTGTATTGTTGGATGGCGTTGCCAAGAGGCACCACATAGATTTGGAATAGCAGGGGGTCAAAATACATCCATGGGAAACACTTGACATAGTGGTGTGGACAAGAGAAGTGAAAATATTTCCAGTGCTTCTCCACCTGTGGCTGGAAAGATAATGGAACAGGTGAGATAAGAATGGTACCTGTTTTGCATGAAGTTAAGATTAAATGAGCACAGTAGGAACAAAGCACAAACTCATGATGACCCTTGTTTATGCTGGCTCAGCTAGGTGAAGACCTAACTGAGCTGAACTAACTGCTGGCTGCAGTGAAAATCCAAGTCTTTCATCACTAAACTTTAGAGAAATCATTTCAGTTGGCACTCTGTCGCACTGGCTCCAGAATGGTTTTGTTTTTATTTTGTCTATTAAATTTCCTCAAGGCAATTTTGAAGTATTCAAGCTGCTCTCTTGAAGTCACTGTTGCCATCAGGTAAATTATTTCACTAGTTCAACTCTGACAAAGCCTGTTTCCCACAATAAACACAAACTCTTGTCTTTTGCTCTGTACATCAGAGCAAATAGATATGACTATTATTATTTGCAACTACCCATATGCACAATGCAAAATTATATGGATGCTTTCAAAGTAATTTTTATTATCAACGTACATATATGTCACCATATACAACCCTGAGATTCATTTTCTTGAGGGCATACTCCGCAAATTTATAGAATGGTAACTATAACAGGGTCAATACAAGATCAACCAGAGTGCAGAAGACCACAAACTGTGTGCAAATGCAAATATAAATAAATAGCAATAAATAATGAGAACATGAAATAATGAGATAAAGAATCCTTAAAGTCAGAACTACATAAAAATTAACACACCAGAGAATAAGAGACTGAAAATTTTCAATTCAACTGAGAAATCTTAAATCCTACAGGTTTGCCCCTCTCTGGCAAAAGAAATTCCTCCTCATCTCCATTCTAAAAGGATGCCTCTCTATTCTGAGGCTGTGTCCTCTGGTCTTAGACTCTCCCACCATAGGCAACAACCTCTCCACATTCACTCTATCAAGGCCTTTCACCATTCGGTGGGTTGGAATGAAGTCACCTCTCATTTTTCTGAACTCTCGTGAATACAGGCCCAGAGCCATCAAACACATTTCATATGACAAGCCATTCAATCTTGGAATCATTTTCATGATCCTCTTTTGAATCCTCTCCAGTTTCAGCACACCCATACTAAGAAAAGGGGCCAAAACTGCTCACAATACTCCATCAGGCCTCACCAGTGCTGAATAAAGTCTCAACATTACATCCTTGCTTTTATATTCTAGTCCTCTTGAAATGAACGTTAACATTGCATTTACCTTCCTCACCACAGACTCATCTTGCAAATTAATCTTCAGGAAATCCTGCACAAGGACTCCCAAGTCCCCTTGCATCTCAGTTTTTTGTATTTGCTCCCCATTTAGAAAATAGTCAACCCTTTAATTTCTTCTACCATTCTGAGGTTCATGACCCATTTCTTTGTCCATTCTCCTACCTAAGTCCTACTGTAGCCTCTCTGCTTCCTCACAACTACCTGCCCCTCCACCAATCTTCGTATCACCTGAAAACCTTGCAACAACCCATCAATTCCATCATCTAAATCATTGACATATAACATAAAAAGAATTCCCAACACAGACCTCCGTGGAGCACCACATGTCATCGACAGCCAACCAGAAAAGGCTCCCTTTATTCCCACTCTTTGCCTCCTGCCATTCAGCCACTGCTTTATTCATGCTAGAATCTTTCCTATAACACCGTGGGCTCATAGCTTGTTACACAGCCTCATGTATGGCACCTTGTCAAAGGCTTTCTGAAAATCCAAGAACACGAGATCAACTGATTCTCCTTTGTCTATGCTGTTTGTTATTTCTTCAACGAATTCCAACAGATTTGACAGGCAAGATTGTCCCTTGAGGTAACTATGCTGACTATGGTCTATTTTATCATGCACCTCCAAGTACACTGAGACCACATTCTTAATTGACTCCAACATCTTTCCAGCCACTGAGGACACTCTACTGGCCTATAGTTTCCTTTCTTCTGCCTGTCTACCTTGAAGAGTGTAGTCACATTTGCAATTTTCCAGTCCGCAATCTAGTGATTCTTGAAAGATTACTAATGCTGCCACAATCTCTTCAGCCGTCTCTTTCAGAACCTTGGGTTGTACATTGTCTGGTCCAGGTGACTTATTTACTCTCAGACCAAGAACCTTCTCTCTAGTTATGTTAACTTCTCACACTTCATGACCCCTGACACCTGGAACTTCTACCACACTGAAAGTGTCTTCCACAGTGAAGATTGACACAAAACACTTATTTTGTAGCCTGGGGAAAAATACACACACAGGACAACTAAGACTTTCTCGGGTCTTAAATTCCTTTATCTGTTTTAGATGTTTTATTGCAGAAAGAGCATTTTGAAATAAAATCGACAAAATTAATTTAAAAGAACAGTTCCTGCCATTACAATCTCAGCTCAGCTTCAGATCACACCCTTTTTACGTATGCAGTATGAAAATAACTAAAACAAAATATACAGAACCAATACAGTAGCGGCAATTCTAAAAAAAACTAATACAAACAACATTAGAATCCCACAAACCCTGTACCTTATACACAACATCAAAAACATGAATAAATACATCTCATCTTAACTAAGAGATACACTCACATTTGGCATACACGTGCTTAACTTCCAAACATATATAGGCTAGGCCTTGAAATGAGTTCTCCTCGCTCACGCTACGTGAACAGAGACATTACTCTGTTACATTCACATTCGGTCATGAAACAATAACGAAAAACATTTACAATATTTTGCCTTCAACTTTCATAATATATTGCCTTCTAGATGAAATACCCAGTAGACCAACTAAGGAACTTCGCAATCAGGCTATCCAGTGCTGATCAATTTACTCGCAAAAATCTAAAGCAACTATATGTAAAACACATCAAATTACTGATATTCTAGATTTACAAACAAGTATAAATGAATTTACGTGGATATTATCAAATATTATTCACCTTTCCTTACCAAACCTGGGAAAAGCATTCAAATGTCGTCCTTTCCAGAACATGGCAACCCTTCGTTCTACTCCACCCATGGAAAATGACATCACCATTTTCTCTTAAAGGCACAGGCAGCTAATTTAGCATTACCAAGGTGAATACATAAGTGCACTTTAACAATAAAACATGAGAGTCAAAGGTCACCTGGTTACACTTATTCAGATCTTCCACCATTTCCTTCTCTCCCATTACTACCTCTCCAGCATGGTTTTCCAGCAGTCCGATAATCCACTTTTGCTTCTCTTTTGCACTTTATGTATCTGAAGAAACTTTTGATATCATCTTTAATATTATTGGCTTGCTTACTTTCATATTCCATCTTTACCCTTCATAATGACTTTTTTGGTTGCCTTCTGTTGGTTTTTAAAAGCTTCCCAATCCTCTAACTTCCCACTAATTTTTGCTCTATAATATGCCCTCTCTTCGGCTTTTATGTTGGCTTTGACTTCTATAGTTAGCCACGGTTGTGTAAACTTTCCTTTAGAATATTTCTTCCTCTTCCAGATGTAGAAATAGATATTCATGCCATCAGTTTGGAGGGTAACCAGATGAAATATAGGGTGTTACTCTTCCACCCTGAGGGTGGCCTCATCATGTTACAAGCAGAGGCCAAAAGAATATTAACTTAGAGTAATACTTCACTATTAATCCTAAATGAACTGACCTTCCAAGAGCACATTATATTTATTCAATACTGTTTAAGATACACAAGCACAAACTTTTAGACTTGATGATTGCTTTGTGAGATCTCAATACTTCTACTTATCTTGGCTGGGAAGAATTAAAGTAATTTCTTCCTGTTGATCTCTTGCAAGAATTATCATCAGGAGGTACAGTGGCATGCAAAAGGTTGGGCACCCCGGTCAAAATTTCTGTTACTGTGAATAGTTAAGTGAGTAGAAGATGAACTGATCTCCAAAAGTCATAAAGTTAAAGATGAAACATTCTTTTCAACATTTTAAGCAAGATTAGTGTATCATTTTTATTTTGTACAATTTTAGAGTGAAAAAAAGGAAAGGAGCACCATGCAAAAGTTTGGGTACCCCAAGAGATTTGAGCTCTCAGATAACTTTTACCAAGGTCTCAGACTTTAATTAGCTTGTTAGGGCTAACAATCATTGTTAGGAAAGGCCAGGTTATGCAAATTTTAAAGCTTTATAAATACCCTGACTCCTCAAACCTTGTCCCAACAATCAGCAGCCATGGGCTCCTTAAGCAGCTGCCAAGCACTCTGAAAAATTAAAATAATTGATGCCCACAAAGCAGGAGAAGGCTATAAGAAGATAGCAAAATGTTTTCAGGTAGCTGTTTCCTCAGTCCGTAATGTAATTAAGAAATGGCAGTTAACAGGAACGGTGGAGGTCAAGTTGAGGTCTGGAAGGCCAAGAAAACTTTCTGAGAGAACTGCTTGTAGGATTGCTAGAAAGGCAAATCAAAACTCCCGTTTGACTGCAAAAGACCTTCAGGAAGATTTAGCAGACTCTGGAGTGGTGGTGCACTGTTCTAATGTGCAGTGACACCTGCACAAGTATGACCTTCATGGAAGAGTCATCAGGAGAAAACCTTTCATGCATCCTCACCACAAAATTCAGCATCAGAAGTTTGTAATGGAACACCTAAACAAGCCTGATGCATTTTAGAAACAAGTCCTGTGGACTGATGAAGTTAAAAATAGAACTTTTTGGCCACAATGAGCAAAGGTATGTTTGGAGAAAAAAGGGTACAGAATTTCATGAAAAGAACACCTCTCCAACTGTTAAACTTGGGAGTGGATCGATCATGCTTTGGGCTTGTGTTGCAGCCAGTGGCACGGGGAACATTTCACTGGTAGAGGGAAGAATGAATTCAACTAAATACCAACAAATTCTGGAAGCAAACATCACACCGTCTGTAAAAAAGCTGAAGATGAGAAGAGGCTGGCTTCTACAACAGGATAATGATCCTAAACACACCTCAAAATCCACAATGGACTACCTCAAGAGGTGCAAGCTAAAGGTTTTGCCATGGCCCTCACAGTCCCCTGACCTAAACATCATCGAAAATCAGTGGATAGACCTCAAAAGAGCAGCACATGCAAGACAGCCCAAGAATCTCACAGAACTAGAAGCCTTTTGCAAAGAAGAATGGGCGAAAATCCCCCAAACAAGAATTCAAAGACTCTTAGCTGTCTACAAAAAGTGTTTGCAAGCTGTGATACTTGCCAAAGGGGGTGTTACTAAGTACTGCCGTGCAGGGTGCCCGGACTTTTGCTTCGGGCCCTTTTCCTTTTTTGTTATTTTGAAACTGTAAAAGAGGGAAATAAAAAAGTAATCTTGCTTAAAATATTAAAGAAATGTGTCATCTTTAACTTTATGCCTTTTGGAAATCAGGTCATCTTTTACTCACTTAGCTATTCACAGTAACAGAAATTTTGACCAGGGGTGCCCAAACTTTTGCATGCCACTGTACCTGTGCAGATGTCATGTGCGGATAACTGTGTTTCACCATGGAGTTCAGTGACCTGCTGAAAAATATTATCAAAGTTTGCATATGAATGTGAGCCATTTGAAAGAGCTGGAATGAAATGGTGCCTGTATAATTATACCCCAGGAGTGGAAAATATTGCTGTGGCTACTAAGTGTGTGCTGTTACAAAAACTCTGGAAAGGGATTGGTATCCTACATCAATTAGTTGCATCCTTTTTGCATTATACATTGTAAACTGATGTCCAAAAATGTCACAAATGAGATAGCATATCTATATATTATGCTGGCACAGTGGGGTTACCATCCTGTGGTTTTATATTTCAGTGGAACTTTTGATTTACTCCAGATCTGGATGTCACTTTACCAGACAATGAGTGTCCTTATGTTGGTACTGATCACAAAACCTGAGAAGTGTTCCATTCTCCAGAACTCATGTAAACCAACATTTAGAAGAAAACTACAAAATTAACCAGATTTCTATAATAGTTTAGCTTTGTCTGAATTGAGATGTTTCATCATATAATTCATAACTGGTAATTAACCGTGCGTGAAATTAATACCAAACAACACACTGAGACTGGAGATGTCTCAGTGAGCATTTATGTCAGGGACTGGCTGCTTTGCAGGTAAATGTCTATGCCCCTGGCTTGTCTGGGACAGTATTCCAGCAGTACAATCCTCTTTAAGTGAACTTTTGTATTGGCATGAGGTGCCATATAGGGAATATGGCAGGAGAATGGGTTGAGAGGGTTCCGTTAGTCATGATGGAATGGCAGAGCAGACCCAATCAGCCAATTGGTCTAATTCTGCTCATATATTTTACAGTCTTGTGGCCTTATAATGCTATTTTCACATATTTGATTAGTTGCTGTATGCCAAATAACATTGTTTAGATATTGCAATTTAATTAATTCATCAGACCTACATTTGAAAGGAAGAATGGCCTACTTTTAGATACTGTCCTACATGACCTCAGGATGCTCTAAAGCAGTTTACAGCTAAAGAAGTTCATCCCTCCATTGTGAGAGCATAGAAAATACACTGATCAATTTGCAGACCACATCCCAGCAGAAAGAAATGCAATGATGATATTTTGATTTGGTTAAATATTTATCAGGATCAGATTTAATATCACGGGCATATGTCGTGAAATTTGTTGTTACATGGCAGCAGTACATTGCAACATATAATAATAATATTATGATTCGGGAATGGCTTCTTCCCCCATTGCCACCAGATTTCTCAATGGACATTGAACCAGGGAACACTACCTCACAACTTCTGTTTTCTCTTTTTGCACTACCTGTTTAAATATCTATCTATCTATCTATATATATATATATAAGTCATAGTCATACTTTATTGATCCCAGGGGAAATTGGTTAAAAAAAAACTCTGCATCCTCTGTGTGTTTTCCTCCAGATTTCAGCAGGGGTGTCCGCCGCTCTGCTCGCTAAACCGGCCGGCATAAGCGCAATCAGCTGGTCCTTGGAATAAACAATGCGACCATACTGCTGCCCCACTAATGAGACGTGTCCGAATGTAACTATTTCCAGTGCTAAAAAACCAAATAAAGCTCTCTCCACCAGCATGTTAGAGAGGGTGCAGCTTCAACGTGTTACCGTGAGAGAAAAAATACAACAAATAACCTAAGTTAAAAAAGTTTAAAAAGTAAGAAACTAGATGGAGCAATTGTAACAGGCTGCATGCACGACCGGCGCATGCGCACAAACAATACGATATATATATAGTGAGACACATCATGAAAAGTTAGGTAATGACTTTTGATCAGCTGGACCCACGTTTCAGTGTTCGAGACTGATATTTTCAACAGTGGAGATTTCATCTCAATCAGAAGGCAGAGGTTTTGAGTTTATGTCTAGTATCATAGACGTGGCGATATTGAAGAGAAAACATCACTGAACACCTTTATTAAAATAATATACAACATTTAAGTACATATACTTAAAAGGGCTTCATAACCAACTGAGTTATTGAACAGAAAGGGAAAGATTATCCACAAAAAGGCCTCAATATTTTTTTTCCAAACCTGCTGTATACCTATGCACATGTAGGCAAGTACCATACAGTGTAACTGTCACCACCCCACTAAATAGTCATTCATTCAGTTCTGGTAACTCTGATCAGGAAAAGCATACACTATATAACAAATATCTCATTTGAGGCTATCAGAACGTTAAAGTCCTTTGTGAAGTGTAATCAAGCATCCCATTCACTTCATTTAAAGCCTGATGTTTTTATTCCTGTTGTTTTGGAAGATGACATTTTTTGTATTGGTTCTTCGAATAGAAATTCTTTACAATTTCCTATACCACCCTAATACCACCCGATTGTTCACTTCAATTGTTTGCAGGATTTTTATTTCTTTTTTTTTTCTTACTCTTACGCTTTGAGTGTTGGTCTTTTATTTTTGTTTTTATTATTTTTTTCTTTAATTGGGTTCTTTTGGGTTTCTTGCTTTGTGGCTACCTGTGAGCAAGCAAATCTCAAGATTGTTTAATTAATACATTCTTTGATAATAAATGAATCATGAATCTTGAATCTTGAATAGCCTTATAGTTCATCAGTTTCTACGGAGAGCTCTGCAAGAACCAGTTGAGGTAACATTACTTTGGACTTAGAAATAGTCTGTCTTGATAACCTAGGCACAGTTTGTGATTTTTTTTTCAGTTTTCTTTTCAAAAAATGTGTTGGCAAGTAAGCAGGATGAGTGTAGAGTGTTTACATGATTATGATAGTTAAAATGCAAATGCATCTTTTATCGATACAGAGTTCTAGTCTGAAAACTGTATCACCATTCAGTTATCTAGGACATCGAAGTGCATTGACTGGATTCCAGAACATTGATGATTGGGGGGGGGGGGGGTCTGTGAGTAACATTTGGAACCTTAGTATTGAGGTTAAATTAAATTTGATTCTGTGAGACAGATAAAACAAAATATCAGTGCTGCTGTATTAGTTGATCATTATGATTCTCGAAGTTGTCAGTGTTAGAAGACTGGTCAGTCTGTGCATAAATGAGGTAGATATGTCTTACAGAGTCCAGAAATGTCCCCACCACTTTGCAGATTATTAATATTGTTAAAGTCAAGAAACCTTAATGATGTGATTTAGAATTTGTTCACTATTGTCGCACAGTGATCCAAACCAATCCTTTTGCAAGATTGGGGCTATATATTTCAAATTGGACATTTCAGCATATCTGGACAATTGTGTATATCCAATACTCAAAAGGCATTTGCCTGGACTTGGAAAAGCTGTGAGTTAGAGTAACAGAGTTTTCAATTAATTTATATATTAGCATAGCTTTAATTTATATACGTTTTGCTTTTTGATGCACAGTGGATTAAGTTTGAATGAAATGAATGATTGCCAATTGCAAATAACCATGTATCAGCACAATAAATAGGTTTTGTGTGGGAACTGAAAGGCTATGCAATGTATCTCTTTTATCCCTTTAGTCTGTGGGATAGATTTTGTGGCAATGACATTAACTGTCAATCCTTAATGCAATGCTCTCCACTCCGGCCTCACTTTTTCAGTTTTCCCATCCCCAACCCTCCCTCCTCCACCCTTCCACCCACCACCCCCTCCTCCATCCCTGAGCAATTTAGAAGCACTCATATTTTGATTCTTTGGCCTCAAATATAGTGTGGATTAAATAATATTATGTTCTAGACTACTTGCTCTTTGAAATTGCCCAAAGGGATGTTTTCAAACATGGTAGCATTTCAAAAAAATATGCAAGGTATGATCATAAAGCTTCATTGACTTTATTTACACTTGTATTGATAGTGTCACCAGAGCTACAAGGAAGGAAATTAACATTAAAAATGAATTCTTCTTAATTGTTTCCAAATTAGAAGATAATAAAGCTAAGCCTAGATGATAACTTGATCAAACATTGACAGATTAGCAGCTGCAGAAGAGGTATCACATTTGAAATTTTGGATTTTTTTTTTGATTTTGCCTAGGATAGATTTCTTTTTGCAGTTAGGCACCAAAAGCACAAGTGTTAGTGATGCGCACCAGTCTAAACAGATTGGAGAGCTGAACACGTGAAATGAGAGTACATCATCAGTGAAGGTATATCACGTAAGTTAATCAATTTCTATCATTCAGTTCACTGACAGAAGGCAATAATACTGAAAAAGTTCATACTCTGAAAATAAAGGAAAGGAACCCCCAAAACATTTTGTTTTTGAAAACAAAAATAAGAAAACAAAGCAGGCATAAATATCCTTATATGATACTGAACAACAAAATTGTGAACACATTGGAAAAGAGTGTATCTATGGCATTACTATGCATGTACCCAGAGGGATATTTTCCCTCTGCTACTTCTTACCTATTCGTAAAATAAAGTGATTAACAAAATGCAAAAATATGTTACAAATTGTGTAGCATGGCCTCTGATGGTCTAGACAGTGAATTTATGGAATATGCTTTCACCATTTTAAGATAGCAATAATACATGCACTGTTAGTGGCGATAGATAAGCCAGATGTTATAGTCACCGAAAACAAAGATGTTTGTAGGCTTTATAAATGGTTGTCAGTTCCCCTTTAATTGCCCTGTCATTATGAATAGGCCAGGGTTGAATATGGACAGCCTTTTCAAAACAAAGCTCAGACTATTATACTGGAGTTTGCATCTCAGTAGTCTGGTTACAGAATGAAAAATAATCTCTCATTGGCAAAACCTCTGCCACAAAGAAACCACCAACTCAAAAGAAAAAAAAACTAGAAAGAAAGTCGACGTTCCCTCCCTCCTAACATAGCATCTCTTAAGATATTCATAAGGTTACAGAACAAAGTATAAAATCTTTTTGAGATAACTTTAAAGCACATCATATTATTCAATAGTTATTTGCTAAAGCAGTGCCAACTCCCAAATATTCCATGGAGCTGACATTTTTGTTAAATAAGCAAAAATATTGCATACTCATCAGAAAAGACAATTCAAAGCAGTTACTTTGTGCATAATAATGAATTTTCATTTAAAAAACGATGAAGGAACAGGAAGTTTTAGAAGGCTGTTTCCGAAAACTTTTGTTTGTATCAGTGGCCTCCATTTGCCCTTCCACACAGCTTGACATTTTCACTGCAACATTTTGGGTTTGTAAAGTAGATACAGATAGTTACTATCTCTTTGATAGGAGTTAGAGTGACATAATAAAATTCGGGGTTCTACACCCACAATGCTAGAGAGTCATTAGGTCCCAGGTTAGCAGGAATTCAGGAGAGAGTGGAATTGGAACAATAGATACAACTTGTCCTACACCATCTGAAACAAGCTGGTGAGCAACAAACACCAAGAATGGAAGAAGAAAGTAAAACAGTGATAATATATTTAAAGTAAGGACAAAGGGATCAAAACTCAACAGAACAGTTTCAGAGTGTTGTGACCTTATTGTTCAACTGTACTACATGAAATATAATATCGAAGCAAGCATATTAGACTAAGTATTAATTGCTGTCCAACAAGTACCAGAGCCTGAAGGAGCAACGTTCCTTTTCCTTCTAACCTACTGAGATGAATATGATGTTGAACCCCTTTTCCCCTACTGTTCTTAGGAGTCCCCAGTTAAATGAAATGTGCAGTAGCCTCCCAATTTATTCCCGTAAACTGATAGAACAAGAATGTCTTTGTATTCAGTGCTAATCTTGCCATCTTACTTAGAAAGGCAGCAAATGAGTAATGAGCTGGGAAATGGAAATGCTGCACATGCAGGGGGTACTTTTATTAGTATTAGGCTCCACAATGTGAAGAAGTAAACACCCCTGTTATCTATCCTTTCCTTGCCTTACCTGTTTGCATATGCATTTAAAATGCAAAATAAAATGTCTTATATTTAAAAATGTACAGATAATATAAATTATGATCCATCATTGCCTTATTTACTATTGAACTCTTTAGTAAAACTACACACAAATCATAGTCCAGAAGTTTTCTGATTTACTGTGCTAAAGGGAATGCTGTGAAGATTTGTTGCATATCATTTTGGAAACAGTGCATTAACTGCAAATCAGAAGGGGTACCGTCTCATTCAAATTGTAGATGATTGGAAACAGAATCTAGCCAAATAAATTTCAGATAAGCAATGACCTTTGTTCATCATTTAGGATTCAACTTTTAAAAAAACATTACATCTTCAGTGCTGTCTCTTATTTATCGGTAAATACTATTCAAATTTTAAAATGAAGATTTCAAGCTAAGAGGTATCTTTAAGACATGTTTATAAAATGGAAGTATTATTATCTAACCTCAAAATTAATTAACTCTTGAACACCTGATAATTCAGAGAATTTGACTTCAGCTAGTTATTCCTGGAATTTAATTCATACTAACATAAAAAAGCAATGAAAACATCAAAAGATTTGTCAGTAGTCTTCCTATAAGTGTAACCCAGCAAAATGAATTATGAAGCCTTATTACAGTTTTAGGATGTGATATATCCAACAGGAACTGTGAACCATTTCCTTTGAGCAGCTGCTCACCTCAACTAAGTGTCAATGCTTTGATTGATGGTAACTGGTTTGTAATTTTCCCCTCATTCTCTATGATTACAGCACAATGCAAAATTGTTAACTATGTCTTCATGAAATTAATGTCTTCACTACACAATTTCCTGGGACAAAAAAGAAGCTGAAAACATCTGTGTTCATTGCACTAATTAAACCTTACAGCAAGATTTAGATGACTTTATCAGTACATGTAGTTTACCTGATGGTTCTTTTGTTTCGTTATATCAGAGGGGCTTGTGCCTTTAAGACATTTGGAATTATGCTGTCAATTTTATATTTTCAGATTTACACCCATAATTGGTTGCAAGAAGCTGATAATTTGATGGTTATCGTGAGTAAATAAGCATTAGTCAATGACATCAGTGGTGTGCTTGATTTCCTTTAAAATGTCCAATAGCATTTTATTAAAATGCTATTTATAATTACAAGACCCAAGGCTGCAGTTAGAATAATGACAGTAGTTAGTTATAAAATAGCAAGACCAGGCACCGCAGGTAAATGTTGAATAAATTAATGTCAACCTAATGACCAAGAACTCACCAAGTGTGTTATTAACTGTTCAGACCTGAACAAGATGCTGAACAATTTATTATCAACAGAATGGCACCTTGAAATAAAACTAAGGGTTTTTGTAAATTTAGTTTCAGTGCTTCGTTCAAGAATAACTTGCTGATATATTCTTCAGTAACTAGTTATCGGCGGACCAACAGCAGAATTATTCATCTCCTGTAAGTTGCTTTCTTGTACATAAAATATGGACCCAAACTAATTTACTTTTATCTGTAAGGTCACAATAGAGTAATAAAGAGTATTAATGGAATAATTCAATTACTTTCTTCCAGATTGCATTACAGTTACAAGTGCATCATTTAATGATGAAGTGAAAACAAATGATTTTGTCCAATTCATCCATTGTAATTTATTAATTGTAAAGTCAATGTACCATTATAAAATATTGTAAAATAAACTGATTAAAGCATAATAAATACTTACTGAATGTATTGTTGATCTGACAATTGCTGATGAGGGTTAACAATGAGTTTTAAAAAATTTAAAAGTAAAAACAAGTTACAAAACTTTGGAGCAACGTAGAATTAGCAGTATACCATTGGACAAACAACAAAGCTATTACTAGATATAAGGTGAAGAGGCCCCAATGTTTATTCATCAATTACCTAGCTAGATTTGTGGTAAAATTTCCTGACAAATGCAAACAATTTTTTTTTGCCTACTTTGATCATTTTGGATTAATGTCTACTGTAGGTTGTCAATATCTGTAATTTAATGGCCCTTCATCTTCCAGCATTTGGCGAAAGGGGAAAAATGTGCAAGAATTAATGCCTGGAGCATACAAGCAGATGGTGGTTTCCACCTTCAGTGTGTGGGCTGTAATCAGCCTGAAGAGTGGTGGGTTCCAAAATACCTAGGCAATAAGTTTTTCTACAATATCATCCAGACAATGAAAGTGAAAATGGAGTTTAGACTATAATTCAAGGAAATAAATGCTGATCATTACTTAAACAACCCCTTTTACTATATTTCTTTGTACTAACATTAGACTAATCTTCAGAAATTAATTCAGAATATTTTCAAAGAGAAGTTTATCTCCTTGACAGTAGTGTTAAAACCTAGAAAGTAGCAACAGCATATTGAATTGTAGAAGGAAGAATACAAACACTGATACATAAAATATATAGTACTACCAGCCAAGGATGAATCCCTGAGTATTAATGTGCTATTCTTGATATTTCAGGTCTAGATTATTCAACAATCTAAGCCCACTTCACCATTTTGTGAGAATATGTTATCTATATCTTATCTCAAGCCACCCCTACAGTTTATATCCCTTAATACCTAAAAGCTTAGATATTGCTCTGTAATCATCACCAGAATGGCAGTATCATCCTTCTATTGCTTGTGAAAGTCACATAAACAGTGTGATTTTTAGTTAGCAGGTCCCACTGATCATCACAAGATATCCCTGTGTGATGATATATTGTACTGCTTTCAGCGCATTGTGCTCCCCTGATTATTGCAAGTTCTCACTGTTGCTGGGATTTAGCTACTGGTGAGAGCTGCTACTCAGAGTAAGGATGCTGGGGAGAAGTTAGATTTGCAGGATGCTGGTGAACTGGGGAGAAGTTAGATTTGCAGGAGTTGGCAAACATTCTAACTAGTTGCATCGCTGTCTAGTATGAAAGGGCCACTGCACAGGATCAGAAAAATTATATACAGGGTTGCAAACTCAACCATCTCCATCACGGTCACTAACCTCCATACCATCGAGGACATCTTCAAAATGCGATGTTATAAAAATGCAGTATCCATTATTAAGGGCTACCATCACCCAGGACACACCATCTTCTCATTACTAGCACCAGAGAGGAGGTACAGGTAGCTGAAGACATACTCTCAACATTTCTCCCGTCTGCCATCAGATTTCTGAACAGACAATGAACCCATGAATACCACCTCACTATTTGTTTGCTCTCTTTTTGCACCACTTATTTATTTTATATACAGTATATAACACACACACACACACACACACACACACACACACACACACGTGCGTATTTATGGACAACTGTTTAAGAACAAAAACTAGTCGAGAAAATAAGAAAATAGCCAGGATTCATTTCATTTATTTGGGGCATAATGCCACTTAACTGGGGCAAGAAACTGTTGCCAAACAGTTTTTAAATAGTGTCAGTTACATGTGTTTGTGTTCAAAATGCAGTGGCAAGAAATAAGCAGTAAGACAATTCTGAACTGCTTTGTTTACCATGGTTTCAAGCATTCAGATGCCAGAAACAGCCAGGAATGAGAATGAAACGATCTCACCACCAGGTGCCAGAGGTGGGGGACGTGCAAGTGTAGAAACACCCAGCCCTGAGACATCAGGCAAGGTCATTTGATTCCAAACAATTGGTTTATTGATCATTACAGAATATCTCACTGGTGCTTCCCGCTATCTTCCTCTCCCTTCCCCTTTCCCTATCCATGATTCTTCATCCCCCACCCCCTTCCCACTCTCAGTCCACAAAAGACACCATATCACTATCAGGTTTATCATCTCTCGTGTATGTTATGAAATTAGTTTCTTTTTTCTGGCAGCAGTACAGTGCAATACATAAAATTACTACAGTAGTAATCCATGTTTCAATTTTATTATCATTGTGCCGAGTACAGATACAAAGCCAATGAGATGCAGTTAGCATCTGACCAGAAATGCAAAGAATAGTGTTATTTACAAAATAACTGCGAATAAAAAGTGCTACAGCACACAAATATAAAAGTACTGAGACAGTACAATACGAATGCAATACCGCTTAGCGCTGTGATGTGAGGTTCAGCAGCGTCACAGCCTCAGGGAAGAAGCTCTTCCTGTGCCTGCTGGTGCGGGAGCAGAGGCTCCTGTAGCGCCTACCGGATTGGGAGGAGAGTAAAAAGTCCATGGTTAGGGTGAGATGCATCCCTGATAATGCTTTTTGCCTTGCCCAGGCAGCGTTTATGGTAGATGTTCTCAATGGTGGGCAATTCGGTGCCGATAATCCACTGGGCAGTACCATACATAAAACGATAAATTTCACAAGATATATCGGTAATAATGTACCTAACTCTGATTCTGACAGGGAAATGATCTCAGGGGTTCCAAGAGAACTGACTAGACTGGATAGGAGGCATGTTCTTTGTGCAAGGGTGCTACAGAGATCTTCCAGTGATATAGCTAGGTGTTACTGGCATGATGGCTGCCAAGCAGGTCACTGTAATGAGTAGAGTTATATGAACATAAACACTTTTAGAAGTGAAAGGGCTATTTCTGTGTGTTGAAGGAACATTAGATGAAGTTTCATTCCCTTAAATATGGAGTTTGTGTGACTCACCCCCAGCCCAGCCTTATAGGGCCGTGTGCAGAAAGCTGTACAATGTAGCAGGGATGAGTGGCAGAATATAACCATGTCCATCCCAGGAAACGCAGTCCAGGCAAATCTGTGAGACTGCATTTGAGGTCACAGTTTTCTGCGAGATGTAATCGTCTTTAGATAGCATGTTTTTAGGGAGCAGTTTAATGAATGTTGCTTGTTCTATAGCAAGTAAGAACAACAGCTTTCAGTAAAGTTGAAAATTAGGTTGGAGCTGAATTAGAATCGTAGATCAGTACAGCACAGAAATAGGCCCTTCAGCCCAACTTGTCCATGCTGAGCAAAGTGCCTTTTTGAGCTAGTCCCATTTGCCTGCTGTTATATATACTTATGCTGCTGATAATGTTAACTGGGGGGGATTTTTATGAAGAAAAAAATAACACATATCAATATTCTACTGAAAAATTAGTAACCAAATTTCCTGACAGGCATTAAGACATCTAGTTTCAACTACACAACACTTACATGGCACTTTCGGACATCTGGTTTATCCTCAGTTGCAACTTAAGGCCTATTTCTTTAACTCCTGCTTGAGCAGGCTTTCATCCTCTCATTAAAGTTTATCTTTTCTAGCTCAGACCGACATGGTCTCTTCAGTATGTGCACATGCTTCGGTTTTGAAACGACGACATTATGCGTTCATTATGGCCTGACTGATGTTGCTGCAGTGTGCTCAGTAGCTGACACCCATTTACACAATGTGCTCACTGAAGCCAGCAATTAAATTTCACATACTGCCAAGCACACTTTGTGATTGATTTTGCATTTCCATTCCGATCTCTGGTCAAGGCCCTCTGAAAAAGCGGAGCCCCCTTTGTGCTGCACCACAGGATTGGTTTGAATCACGTGCACAATTCTCTGGAGTGGACTGTGAATCCATGATGATCTGAGTTATTGGCAACACTGCCACTACTGAGCCAAAGCTCTGATGTAGTCTATTGTAGGTTATCCATGGCATTAGTAGCATTTCACTGTTTTACTGCTTATACCTGAGACATAGTTGTTCAGTATTATTTTACAATGATGCTGAAGGAAATGGCTTTAGGGCAATGCCTGAAAACTGAAAACAATGTAAAGAATGCTGAACATAAAGTTAATTATAGGTACTTGGAGGACAATGGTTTTCTACTGTAGTCTACTTCCAAGTTACATAAAACCAAATTCATAATTCTAGATTTCATCCTCTCTAATAAATATTTGACAGATTATTTGCTACACAGGAGCTTCAGAAGTTAACAAAATGCATCAGAATAGGCATAATACCATTCGAAGAAGCTCTGAAATTGCACTTAAACTATACTCGAAATGTGTAAGTGATTTAATCACATGACACAAAATAATCCAACAAATGCATCCTTAACAAACAAGAGAGAATCTGCAGATGCTGGAAATCCAAGCAACACACTCACATAAAATGCTGGAGGAACTCAGCAGGTCAGGCAGCATCTATGGAAAAAAGTACAGTCGATGTTTTAGGCCGAAATCCTTCGGCAGAAGATGAAGAGACATCCTTAATTCATTTTGTTCGATATAATCGTATTTTTTCTTTAATTTTTGTGACTTGTTACAGGTGTTCTTCAAGTCCAAGGATTAGAACGTTGACTTATCTGAGTACAGAAAGAGGCTATAGGAATCATTGAATCTGTACAAGTTCCTGATATTCTACCTCATGAGTCGCGTTCCTCCACTCTTTCCACCTAACCCAGCAAATCACTTGCTCTCAAGTGCCTATCCAAGTTGCTCTCCAAGATGCAGACTGATACTGTTTGCAGAACTTGTACAGTTGTGAGTTATCAACTAGACTCTTGAGTATAAAAAGATTTTCCACTTACATCCTCCTTGTATCTTTTTCCCAAAATCTTAGAAGTTCTGTGATCCTTAACCAGAATGGGAACAGCATCCCGCGCCCCCCCCCCCCAGCTACCCTATCTAAACTCATCTTATTGACATTACTCGTAATGATCTGGGTGAAGACCATTATAAATTTGCTGATGATACCAAGCTAATGATACCAAGTGTAGCCAGTGATAAAGGTAAGAAAATAAATGGCATAAAGGTAAACCTGGAGCAAATAAAACTGAAATATTAACTTTAATGTGTTTATAAATAAGGTAGCAAATATTGGAAACAGTAAGATTTGCCCAATGAAAGAATGCATTTTGGCAGAAGCTGAAAAAAGAAAAGTAATTAAATTTTGGGATCAATTTTATGGGCTTTTAATTGTAACTGCCACTCTGCATTGAAATATTGGCTGCTGTTTGTGTGTTCATCATAGTCTAATAAAACCCAATTAAATTAATTCACATAGTGGTGAATGAAGCTGGAGAATGCGTATAACTGCCTTAATAATCAAAGTTTGCATTTTCAAGTTCTGTTGAAGATATCTGCTGTCTCCCTCCAGAAACTCCTTTAGCACTCATCTCTGTGGCTCCTGGCATCAGTGTCCAACAGATGGCCGTTGTTTCCGATGGCAACACTTGCATCCTCTCTTGCTCAATTGGCAGCTATGTAGCCCACCACCGATGGCATATCTTCACCTGTCTTTCTGGAAAATTGCAAAGGTAACCATAATGATAGGAAATAAGGCATCTATCTATAAAATATTGATATTGTAGACATACTGGCAACTGCTCTAGTTGAGTGAAGTCCGTTCATAAACAGCAGTCAAGACTTGCTTCAGTCTTCTGTCAGGTAGAAATTAGCACAAGATATTTATTGTATCTCAGATGATGTTACTGTCCATATCCAGTGGCTTCTGTGCTCTACCAAATCACAAATAGAATGCTAGTGTTGGCTTCAGCCCACCGACAAACACTCCATTTTAAATATAGTTTTTCATAGTGACCAATTTGGGCACCCCTGATGTAGATGTGTCTACCAAATATTGCACAGAGATAAGCTCCCAACAAGAACATTAGCAGCAAAAATCTGGTTCACTTCACTCCCTCAAATCATGAAGCACCTCCTCACTAATTTCCCAACTTAGATGAAGATCTCAAATCCTTGAGTTTGAACCAATTTACAGACTCAGAGGAAGGATACAAATTGAAAATAAAAAGTTATTTTAAGTTAATACATTGATTTTTTTTTGCTGTTAATGCATTGGTGCTGCACAAGATAGCCCTACATTGCCTTGGACATGATGCATTCATTAAAATACTTGTCAAAGGATTTAAAATTTGTTCTATACATGGTTATAAATTGCATAAGACTAACACATTTAATGAATATCTACTAAAAAAGCCTTCTTCCATGCAAAATAATTTTATTTATTTACACTCTATAGAATTATCTGTTTTTTAAAGAATAAATGAATAATCAAGCAGAAAAAAGGTACATTTCAGACTTCGCTCAATCCAAAAAAACCTGAAGATTGATTCTCCTGTGAGACAACAAAAAGATCCGAAATCCCAACTAGCATAATCTGTAATGAAAGCATATTACATATTTTAACTATTGAACTATGTTTGTATTGTGCTACCACTTGATACATGCTTTTTCAACAAGAACACACCTTGACTTCTTCTTCAAGAATTCAGACTTTGACAGTTCAAGTATTTTTAGCTTACAAGACCAGTCATGCTAACACAGTGAGTACTGGCCACACACCTTTGTTGTAAAATTCTCCACCTGTGTGACTTAAGGTTTTTTTAAAAACTGATTAAGGCATTTTGGGCTACCTTTGAAAGAAAAAAAAACCCAAAAAAGAGCAAAATAATATAGACAATTATGAAGCATTGTAAAAGTGAAAATTCCTTTTCACAATTAACTTCACACATGGAATTTTAGAATCAATTATGAGGGGATAATTATTCATCATCATTCATTATTAGTTTCATATATAAATCAAAGAACTTCAGCTTCATATTTTATATATTGGGTTAATCTTGAGGAATGTGCACTACCCATTAATTCTCTAAAGCTATCACATCCAGACATAAATCTAACCTTTAAACATATTCGGCTCAGTAATATCTTTTATCAGATCATCAAGGCCATCTGTTAATGGCAATAAAAAACTGTACTATCCCATTATAAATAACATTTTTAAGCTAAAAATTGATTTCTCTCAAATGAGTTATTTCTATTACACAAATTTACATGAAATACAAGAAGGACTTTTTTTTATATAAGGAACTGGTGTTTAGTTCACTGTTTTTTTTCCCAGAAGCATCTGTTTGGATTGAGCCTTTAGAACAACAATCTGTCACACACATCCCTAATGCTTCTTGGCTTTTATTTTTGTCTCTAGTATCTCATCTCTGTTGATGCATGTTTAATTCTAGAAAGGATGCAGAAAGTCAGGGCATATGTTAGAGTGATCTATAAGGGACCGGATACTGGCAGCTAGAGGTGTAAAAGAGCAAGGTAGGCCATACTCTCACACACTCTCACAATGACACTGAGGGAGGTCTATAACTGACATCACTGTTCAGGAGTGACCTATTGTAAATGGAGGCAGCTGACAGGTAAGTAGCAAAGTTAGGTACTTTCTACCTTTTTTAAAATTACTTTCATTTGCAAAATTAAAGACGAAGGTAGGGACTTTAGATTTTAGTACTGAGTTTTTAGATTGGCATAAGGTTCCAAACATATACAGTGTGTGCCTTTGATCAGCTACATCTGTAATACAGCTCTCTCAGCCATTCCTGACCAACCACCTCACTTCAGACCCTTGTAGTCATCAATTTCAAACTCCAAAGTTGACACACTCCTGCGCTTAAGAACCATTGTCTCCTTAAATAAAATTAAACAAAGCATGACTTGTCATTATCTTTTTGTTGTCTCACAGGACAGTCAATCCTCAGCAATAAATAAATCACCAATACTTTATAATCTGAATGGCTAAAAATAGACTCTTCATCTGAATGAAGAACCTACCTGATTATAAAGCATCAGTTTCTAATTTGAATAGTTAAAGATAGATTCTACATTCATATTCTTCATAGTTACTTTGTAGCTATTGAGACTATATGCCAGTGATTACTCCTTCAAGAGCCATTAGTATGCAAAGCTTCACCAACTATTGCTTTGGGCTTTTTGGAGATAATGAGTTGTGTCCTTCTTGGACACGATTGGAGATATTTTGAAGGATGTTAATTCTTTCAATGACCATCTACCCGCTGTAATAATTAAAACCCCAGGATTTTGAGGAAGTTCAATGCAGGCATCCAACTGCAGTTCCATTAAATATGTAAATGGGTCCATGGTGCTGGATTACAATTGCAATCAATAATTCATTAATGATGACCAACCATTAATCCCAGAGTTAAAATCACCCTCTGGAAAAGAAAAATTCTGAGTTTATATGGAAACAGGGAAGGATTCCCCCATTGAAAACATAGAAACATAGAAACAGAAAACCTACAGCTCAATACAGGCCCTTCAGCCCACAATGCTGTGTCGAACATGTACTTTAGAAATTACTTAGGGTTACCCATAGCCCTCTATTTTTCTCTCCATGTACCTATCCAGGAGTCTCTTAAGAGACTCTATTGTATCTCCCTCCACCACTGTCACCAGCAGCCCATTCCACACACTCACCACTCTCTGTGTAAAAAACTTACACCTGGCATCTCCTCTGTATCTACTTCCAAGCACCTAAAAACTTTGCCCTCTCGTGTTAGCCACTTCAGCCCTGGGAAAAAGCCTCTGACTATCCACATGATCAATGCCTCTCATTATCTTGTACACCTCTGTCAGGTCACTTCTCATCCTCCGTTGCTCCAAGGAGAAAAAGGCCAACGTCACTCAACCTGTTCTCATATGGGATGCTCCCCAATCCAGGCAACATCCTTGTAAGTCTTCTCTGCACCCTTTCTATAGTTTCCACATCTATTGAGGGAAGTTAAATTTTCAGTGCCATGATAGAAACCAAAGATCTGTGAGCCATTCCTCATCCGAGGATCAGAGGTGGTGAGGGTTAGCAACTTTAAATTCCTTGGTGTTATTGTTTCAAAGGACCTGTCCTGGGCCCAGCACATAATTACAATTACAAAGAAAGCATGGCTTCCTTAGGAGTTCACAAAGTTTCAAGACGACATCTAAAACTTTAAGAAACTTCTATAGGTGTGTAGTGGAGAGCATAGTGACTGGCCACTTCACAGCCTGGAATGGAAACCTCAACTGAACGGAAAATCATACAAAAGGTAGTGGTCCATCACGGTAAAAGCCCTCCACACCACTGAGCACACCTACATAGAGCATTGTTGGAGGAAAGTGGCATCCATTATCATGGACCCCCACTACCCAGGTCGTACTCTCCTCTCACTACCGCCATTAGGAAGAGCTTTAAGACTCACACCACCACGTTCAGGAACAATTATTCCCACTCAACCATCAGGCTCTTGAACCAAACAGGATAACTTCACTCAAGTTCACTTGCCCCATCATTGAAATGTTTCCACAACCAATGGACTCACAATCAAGGACTCTTCAACTCATGTTCTCGAGAGTTGCTGCTTATTTATTTATTATTATTGTTTCTTTCTTATTGCATTTGCACAATTTGCTGTCTTTTGCACACTGGTTGAACGCCGATCTTGATGCATTGATTCTGTTAAGGTTATTATTTAACAGATTAATTGAGTATGCCCACAAGAAAATGAATCTCAGGGTTGTTTACGGTGACATATATGTACTCTGATAATAAATTTACTTTGAACTTTGAACAGATTTGAAAATTGTAATTAACTCCCAATTTAAACTTAGCCTTGATTCTTTTGCCAATTATTTTTTGTTGTTTTCAATGCAATTCTTAATAACGGTTTAAATTTTATAGCAAATGTAAAACAGAACATCCCACTTCATTTTGCATAGTTCCACCTGGCTGAAGATATTACCATTACACCGTGTATTAATAGATAGCAAAACACACAACACGCTGGAGGAACTCAACAGGTCAGGCAGCATCTATGGAAATGAACAAACAGTCAATGTTTAGAGCCAAAACCCCTCTTCAGGACTGCTGAAGAAGGATCTCACCCTGAAATGTCGACTATTTATTCACTTCCATGGATGCTGCCTAACCTGCAGATTTCCTGCAGCGGTTTGTGTGTTTTGCTTTGGATTTCCAGCATCTGAAGAATTTCTTCTGTGTATTAATAGACACTTGCTGCAAGTCCCTTCTCAGTCTTCCACAAAGGCAGACAGTCCACAATCTTGTAGCTGTTGCAACAAAAAATATTAATCAAATAAAGGGCCAAAGTTGCAACGATAAGTTTGTTAGATTATTGATTTTAGTATTAAACAAAACAATAACGTTAAGGGTGAAAGGTGAAATGTTTAAAGGGAACATGAGGGGAAACTTCTTCACAGAGGGTGGGGAAAGTGTGAAATGAGCTGTGAGCTGAAGTGGTGGATGTGGGTTCAATTTCAACACTGAAGAGAAGTTTGGATAATTATGTGGATGGGAGGGGTATGGAGGGTTATGGTCCAACCGCAGGCTGATCGACTACACAGCATAATAGTTCAGCACAGACCAGATGGGCTGAAGGGTTTCTGTGCTCTATGACTCTATGACTCCATGATTCTATTGATTTTCCACCCACAGCTAACTCTACTCAATAAGCAAACTATTTGAAATAAATGCAGAGAAGCTTCCTAGGTAATGCAATTATTAGGAAGTTTCCAAATTCAGGCTACCCTCAAGGCACAAAGGAAGAGCCTTTCTGAAGCAGTGAGGTGAAGGGTGCAGAACAGCTCAGTTGAGCCACCTTCACTGAGAGGTGGTGTTGAACAGTTTGCGCACACGGTCTTGAAATCAGTGACATTCCCTCCTCACTGACAATCAGGACCAGTACACCTCAAGGATGCATAGAAACATAGAAACATAGAAAATAGGTGCAGGAGTAGGCCATTTGGCCCTTCGAGCCTGCACTGCCATTTATTATGATCATGGCTGATCATCCAACTCAGAAGCCCGCCCCAGCCTTCCCTCCATACCCCCTGACCCCTGTAGCCACAAGGGCCATATCTAACTCCCTCTTAAACATAGCCAATGAACTGGCCTCAACTGTTTCCTGTGGCAGAGAATTCCACAGATTCACCACTCTCTGTGTGAAGAAGTTTTTCCTAATCTCGGTCCTAAAAGGCTTCCCCTCTATCCTCAAACTGTGACCCCTCGTTCTGGACTTCCCCAACATCGGGAACAATCTTCCTGCATCTAGCCTGTCCAATCCCTTTAGGATCTTATACGTTTCAATCAGATCCCCCCTCAATCTTCTAACTTCCAACGAGTACAAGCCCAGTTCATCCAGTCTTTCTTCATATGAAAGTCCTGCCATCCCAGGAATCAATCTGCTGAACCTTCTTCGTACTCCCTCTATGGCAAAGATGTCTTTCCTCAGGTTAGGGGACCAAAACTGCACACAATACTCCAGGTGTGGTCTCACCAAGGCCTTGTACAACTGCAGTAGTACCCCCCTGCTCCTGTACTCGAATCCTCTCGCTATAAATGCCAGCATGCTCTACTCCCTCTACAGCTCAAATGTGATCTATAAATTTGCCGATGACCCAACTATTGATGGTGCGAGGAAGATTTCAGGAGCGAGTTATATCATCTGGTTGAGTGGTGTCGTTACAGCAACCTTGTTCTCAGCATCAGTAAGACCAAGGAATGGATTGCGGACTTCAGGAAGGGGAAGTTGTAGGAACACACAACAATCTTCGTTGAGGGATCAGCAGCGGAAAGTGTGAGCAGTTTCAAGTTCCTGGGTGTCAACATCCCTGAAGATCTTTCCTGAGCCCAACTTATTGATACAATTACAGAGAAGGCACAGCAGCAGCTATATTTCACTAAGAGTTTGAGGGGGCTTGGTATGTCACAAAACTCTCTCACAAATTTCTACAGACGTACCATGGAGAGCATTCTAACGGAGAGCATTCCATCATTGTCTGGCATGGAGAGGCCACAGCACAGGATCGGAAAAAGCTGCAGAAAGTTATGAACTCAGCCAGATCCGTCATGGACACTAGTCTTCCCAACATCAACATCTTCAAAAGGTAATGCTTCATAAAAGCGGCATCCATTATTAAGGACTCCCCTCAAGCTGGGCTTGCCCTCTTCTCATTGCAGCCATCAAGGAGGAGGTACAGAAGCCTGAAAACACACATTCAATGTTTAATGACAGCTTCTTCCCCTCTGCCATCAGATTTCAGAATGGACAATGAACCCATGAACACTATCTCAGTATTTTTATTGTTTGCTCTTTTTTTGCACTATTTACTTCATTTATTTTTTTTAATGTACAGTGGATTCCGGTTAATTCGGCCGTCGGTTAATTGGAATAGCAGTTTATTTGGGACAACTCTTAAAGAACAAAAATTATATCAAGAAAATAGCCAGACTCCCTTTGTTCACTTGAGATGCTATACCACTTAGTTGGGGCAGGACAGTTTCTGACTAGTGTCTGACGAGTGCATTTGTGTGGCCTTGAGATGCGACACCATGCTAATAGTGTCAGTTGTGTATGTTTGTGTTCAAAAAGTAGTGACTTTTCTCACTGACAATTGGAGTGAAATAAGCAGTAAGACAATTCTGAACTATACTGCTCTCTGCAGTTTCAAGCCTTCAGGCTTGGAGATGCCAAAAAATCGTCAGAAGTGAAAATGAAACAATTTCACTACTTTAACAAGTTATGAATTGCAAAGGTGTTAACAATCTTCTTTAGCGTTATATTGAAAATGGAGATTTGGAGAGTTGGACGTCTAAAGATTATATGAAGGCAATGCATTATCTGCACTAGGTGTCTGCAATGATTTTGTTCATTTACAGTCAATCAAAAGAACACAGCAGATGAATTCCACTATTGATAACTATTACGAATTAATACACAATTTTATGGTACTGAACAGGTGTTGGTAGTGCTCTAATTTGTTCTGTATTTCATTTAAATACATCAACTGTTACTCAGTTAACCAGTAGTTTGTCTTTTTTGATATCTTTTTACCTATTTCAGTGAAACTTCGGCTAATTGAGGCAGCCACTTATGTAGGCCAAAATGTGCTGGTCCTGATGAGTCCCAATTAACTGGGATCCAGTTTGTAGTTTTATTATTATTATGTATGGCAACGTACTGCTGCTGCAAATCAACAAATTTCACGAAATATGCCAGGGATATTAAACCTGATTCTGATGTTTGTGTTTCTAGATTTGTCTCTATCTTTCTATTTGGACAATTACAATCTTTCTCTGCTCCTTTGTAGTACTTGAGTGAGATGTAAAGCCTTAGACTATGAATAATGACTTTGTTTACTCTAAAACTTTCCCTTTATGAAAGATGAGAAATTGGATGCTTAAGATGAATATTACTTCAAGACAATGGCAAAGATATGATTTATCTACTTGTAGTTAAATATTGTGACAGATATAACCATGTGTAGACAGAGATGCATTTGCTGGGCTGCTACTTCATGAGTTCAGGTAGTGAAATACGCTATTGCTATGTAATGTGCACTGATTTAGATGCGAGATTACACTAATGCCAGTGTTAGAATGTACACAAACATGAAACTAAGTAAACAGCTCTCATTAGAATGCTGCTCTTGAGTGCTGAACTCCAGCAAATGACAGACATGTAGTTTCAGCCTTCATTGTTTTCCAATGATATTTACGATATAATTGCCAAAGGCAAGACTTGGCGAAAAAAAACATTGTATTAGGAAATGTCTTGAAATTAGGAAATGCTTTTTTTTAATTTAAAGAGATGTGTCTCTTTACTGTGCTATCCTGTCTTGACAGAGGGAGGAGGACAATAAGGAAGCATACCTGAGGGACTCCTCCATAATTATATTTACAGTACTCTCTTTGCATTCAATGTATGTGCTTTATTCCAGCCATTTTATAGCTTAAGCTAAATAATGAAACCAAGTCCTCCATAAAAAGAAACATCCATCTTATTTCTGCAACACACATCAAAGTTGCTGGTGAATGCAGCAGGCCAGGCAGCATCTCTAGGAAGAGGTACAGTCGCCGTTTCAGGCCGAGACCCTTCATCAGGACTGGCCTGGGTCTCGGCCTGAAACGTCGACTGTACCTCTTCCTAGAGATGCTGCCTGGCCTGCTGCGTTCACCAGCAACTTTGATGTGTGTTGCCTGAATTTCCAGCATCTGCAGAATTCCTGTTGTTTCCATCTTATTTCTATTATTTTTTTTCATATGGCCATTCAACCCATTGTGTATTTGCCAGCTCTCAGGGCATCCGTCCACAGCCTATTCATCTTCAAACACCTGTGAATGTCCTGCTCTACCATTAAGATCATTGTTGGGCTTGAGAGCCAATCTCTGCACTGTACACCTCAATGACGCATGTTGTGATGTGCACAAAGTCACTGGAGAGACGCAGCTGGTAGATACAAAAGTAGCCTTTTATTCAACAAAATGAGATGCTGGAGGAAGAGGCTGGTTCAACCCAATATCACATGACATTTTGTATGCTAAAGATCAAAGGACAATTCTATATTTTCAATGTAACTACAATGCTTCTTTTGAATTACATATAATTTTTACAGCTCATTCTTCGCATCCATACTCCAGACACCCAAAATGAATGTTAATCAGCATTGTCTGGTTTTACACTTAACTGCTGTCCACAGTCCTAGGAACTTATTGTCCAGGGCTGCATTTTAAATTTAATCTACAATCCATATTCAAGTCTAAAGATTGGTTGCTGAAGTTAGTATTTTGCTATTTAACCTAATTCCAGAATATGCCCTAAAAACAAACATATTCAAAAAGATCATTTAAAGGACCAAACTCACAAGACTTCTATGGGATCTGGGAGCAAAACACAGCACCTGAAGAAATCCACAAACAGGGAGAATGTGCAAACTCCTCATATAAGGTCAGGATCAAACCCAGGTTTATTGGAGCTGAACAACAGTAGCTAAAATTTTGACCCCACTTTGTCACACTTGCAGTATGGTAAAGCCAAGTTTTGTTATTTAATTTGTGAGTTATTTGACATGGTAGAAATCTTTGCATTGAGTTGCTGCTAATTTCTACACTGAGTTTATATTTGGATGAAAGCTCCAGTGGGGGAAACATCGGATCCAGAGTGGCTGAAGTCTTTTGAAGCCTAGATTTAGGAATTACAAAGCAAATGGAATGGTGCTACTGCTGTTCAACATACTGGCAGATAGCCTGGAAAGCATCATTATTAATGCAAATATTTGTGTTCATACTCTTTGTATCTCGGAAGGAAACTCATTCCTATTTCTAGAATGTCACTGTGATTTTATCCAATATAAACTCTGTGAATGTGAAATTTACAGCAACTTAATGTGAAGATAACAATTTACTCCACTGTCCTTTGTAATGTAATGGATTTATATTAATATCTAAATAGAGAAATTGGTAAAGCATGGTAATCTATTGAAAATCATTATCAATATGTGCACTGCTCTATGATGAAGGCGATCATGGTGACCCTGATTGTTCTTGGCAAAGTGGTTTGCCATTGTCTTCCTCTGGGCAGTGTCTTTACAAGATGAATGACCCCAGCCATTATTAATAATGTTTTCTGTTTGGCATCAGTGGTTGCAGCAGCTGCTCATACAACCACCCACCACCTGCTCCCACGTCTTCACATGGCTAAGCAGGTGCTACACCTTGACCAAAGGTGATATGCAGGCCAGCGAAGGTCAGGAGCACCTTCCACCTCCTTTGACAGAGACATATCTCCATCCTCCCATCTCAATTGACTTATACACTCTTTAAATTGTATTACTAATTTAATTATTGGACTACTCCTAAACAATGGACGGAAAGTACAGATGGAATGAGAAAACCGGGAAGAGGACCTGAGAAACATCAGTGGCAGGCAGAAAGTATAGCAGCTGCCTCACTACTCCAGTGACCCTAGTTTGAACTCGACCTCTGCTGCTGACATTGCACGTTCCCCTTACAACATAGGAGGCCATGCACATTTTCCCTAATTGCTCCAGTTTCCATCCACATCCATAAAACATGCAGACTGGTAGATTCTCCCAGCTGCTGCAACTGTCTCCTACTATAGGGTGGATGGTGGAATCATGGGTGACTTGATAGAGAGTAGGTTACAAGGAAAATTAATCGGGGAATGGGATTTCTCTGGAATCCAGCAGGAGTTTGATGGGCTGAATAGCTTCCTATGTTGTAAGGAAACATGGAACATTATGGGCAATCTCTGGTTCTCAATGTGATTAGATTTTAAAAGTATAGATTGTAAGACCATATGGCATAGGGGCAGAATTAGACTATTTGGCCCATCATGTCTGCTCTGTCACTCGATCATGGTTGATTTATTTTCCCTCTCAACCTCATTCTCTGGCCTTCTCCCCATAACCTTTGATGCCCTTATTAATCAAAAATCTATCAACCTTTGCTTTAAATATGCCCAATGACTTATCCTCCACAGCCATCTGTGGCAATGAATTCCGCAGATTCATTACTCCCTGGCTCAAGTAATTCCTCTGAATCTCTGCTCTAAAGGTACATCATTGTATTTTGAGACTGCACCCTCCCTCTGGTCCTATTGGAAACATCCTCTCCACATCTACTCTATCTCGGTCTTTCAATATTTGATAGCTTTCAATGAGATCCCACCTCATTCTTCTAAACTCCAGCAAGTACAGGCCCAGAGCCATCATATACTCTTCGTATGTTTATACCTGAGATCATTGTCGTAATTTCTTTATATTACTTCCTTATTTACAGTATTATACTTGGGTTAGAGATGAGTCGATTATTCTGCTCTGTAAATGAACCTTCCACTTGAGACTTCTTTGTGTTTGAAGTGCCTAACTTAATTTCACAGGTTCACAACAGGCTTTCACTACATTAGTGTACAATATTGATCCTTGGAATGAAATAAGTCCCTATATTCATGTTCCTTATCAAAGTATTCATGTCTTACAACCTTTGTGATTCTTGTAGCGGCTACTTGAAGAACAAACCAAAACCACTGAGAGACTGAGTGAGAGAATTAACACTGTGTGGTGTGCTTCCAAATTACTTAGTTTCAAGCTAAAAAAGGTATGTTCAATCCTATATTTCGAAACCAGCAAGCGATCAAAATTAGCGATATTAGCAAAACTAGCGGTATTAGACATAGCAGGATTAGCAGCCTTCAAAAAATATCAATGTCCCGGCTCACCCTCTCTCTAAATAAACTAATGACACAAAGGGTGAATATGTGACTAGATTCATTTAGTTCTACCATGCTGAAACCCACGTGACAAATTACCATAACCCATAATAAATACACACAACACAAAATATAACACAGACAGAGAGACAATAGATACATGGCTTCTATGATGCTCTTGAAAATGAATTCATGAGCTGCATTAATTAATAATGGATTTGGATTTCCCATCTAGCTTCAAATACAGCAGTTTGTTAAAAAAAAAGTTGGGTAAAATTACATTTCAAGCCCCTAAAGACAAATGCTTGAAGGAAAATGGAAAACCGTAACTGTTCAGATGTATGACTGATAAACCAGTTAACATGTCTGGTCAATGAGAATTGATTCTTGATATATTTTCATAAATACGTAGAATTTGATGATCAGCCAACATTCCTTTGAGCTGTCAGGATTGAGTTATCAGGAAGATAGAGGAAGAATGGGACGCTTAATTTTATGAAAAAAGATGCACAGTCATAATCTGAGCACTGTATCCAAACTGTCCACCCCAATAAAAACATCAGTGCTTTAACGTATATGAACAAGGTACAGCAACACAAATTGGGGAAATTCAGTAAAATAAGCACGTAATGATTATTCATATCAAGTGGAGATGGACATACCTGTTTGTGTCAGAAAGGGAGTGGAAGAAGCAGTCAGGTAGATCCGGAGCATCTTGCTAGTACAGATGATGCAGCGTCTCTCTCTCCCCCTACCTAAGGAGGAGTGGTATGAGGGATAAGCATCCTCTGAATCCCCTGTCTTTTCAGTTAACCTTTTATGAGTTGAACTTTCACTCTCATGCATAAGCAAGGATAGGGAAAAAAGCAGTTCGGTCTTCTTTTCTGCAAAGTAGATTTGTCCCTGTTTTTATTTTGTTTCTGTATGAGTCATTATACACAATTATATCATATCTATCCTCTACTTCAAAGATACAAAGTACGTTTATTATCAAAGTGTGTATACAGAATACAACTCTGAGTTTTATCCTCGCACAGGCAGCCACGAAACAAAGAAACACCATGGAATCCGTTCAAGAGACACTGAGCGCCCAACGCGTGAAAAAAAGAACAAATTGCGCAAACAGCAAAAAGCGAGCAAACAACACACAGAATATTAAACATCCAGTGGTATTCAGTTGAGTTCAGTTCGATGCTGCATCACCAGCCAGTTCAGGGTGCTTCTTTGCCAAAGCGCCCCAGTCCACATCGATCACTCTGATCAAACCACTCAAAATCAGCAGAACAAAGACTAATCAGAATCCAGCAACATATGCAACATGAACCCTCAAAGTCCCCTAAAATGAGTCCACAGCTTCGCTGATCAATTCTGGTAATGTGGATCCCAAGACTCCCGCACTTTCCTCTGAAAGCAGCTATTGGGAAGGGGAGGAAGACCGGTCAAACGCACATTTCATACTTGTATCAAATTCTTGTTTGCTCTGTGACAAGCAAATGAGAGAGTTTGTGTTTGTTCAGCACCTTCCATGTCCTCAGCACATTTTTAAGTTTCATAGCTGATTTTGAAAATTAGTTACAAGGGCAGAATTGAATAAACAACTGCAGGCTGTTTCACCAACAGCATTAAGTAGACAGGTTTCGCATTTTAGCCATAATCACTCCTTTGAGGATTATCACCTTGTCGTGGTGGAGAGGGTTGTGTGTTTCTGTGATCCTGAGAGCAATGGGCCCTGGAGTTTAATCACCTGGGATCCAGTTCCTGGTAGATTCACTCTTGGTGGGGAAGTCAAGTAGGAGGTTCCAGAAAAAGAGTTTTTAACCTGCAACTCTGAGGTAATTAATGCCAGGCAATTAGCAACCAGTATGTTTTCGGAAAATGAGATAAGATTAAGATTAGCTTTACAGAGAAACATGGAAACATGTGCCATTTGTGTCGAATCAAAGCAGAGAGGATTGTGCTGAGCGGAGCCCACAAATGTCGCAATGCTTCCGGCGCCAACATAGCATGCCCACAACTTATTAACCGTATGTCTTTGGATTGTGGAGCACCCAGAGGAAACACACAGGATCAGAGAGGCAATGTACAGTATAAACTCCTTACAGTCAGCGTCAGGAATCAACCCTTGATTGCTGATCATTAGTGTTGTAAAGTGATTGTGCTACGCTTCCATGAAAGCAGACCACCTGGAGAAAACACACATCATCACTGATGATCTAATTTCTGCCCACTATTCAGTGCAATCAGTTCTCTGCTCTCCTTTCAATTATAACATTCCCTCTCAGTACTATGCTAGGCTGATTTGTGCATTGAACTTCTAGAGCGGAGCTTGATCCTATGACTTTCTGATGGAGAGGGATAACCCCACATCAAGATATGCCTGACACAGAATGCTTCTACCTGTGAACTCTCTTTGTTAAATAACTAAAAGGCAGGAAGATTAATACAGCACAGGTCAGTTTTAACAATGACAAAGGAACCAGAGAATCCCAGTTTGTGTTATTTATTTTAGATTAGATTAGATTATGAGGACACGTAGTCCTCTTTTATTGTCATTTAGTAATGCATGCATTAAGAAATGATACAATATTCCTCCGGTGTGATATCACAAAAAACACAGGACAGACCAAGACTGAAAAGCTAACAAAACCACATAATTATAACATATAGTTACAACAGTGCAACAATACCATAACTTGATGAAGAACAGTCCATGGCACAGTAAAAATAAATTCAAAGTTTCTCGAAGTCCCACATCTCACGCAGACAGAAGAAAACTCTCCCTGCCATGCCCCACCACAGTCCGACTCTGAGTCGTCCGAAAACTTCGAGCTCTGATCAGCCCTCCAACACCGAGTACCGAGCACCATCTCTATCCGAACGTTTCAACCTCAGCCTCGGTCGCCAGCAGCAGGCAAAGCCGTGGATTTTGGGGCCTACCCTCCAGAGATTCTCGACCACACAGTAACAACAGCGGCGAACCAGGCATTACAGAAATTTCTCCAGATGTTCCTCTGCTTCTCACGTCTGTCTTCATCAAATCAGAATTGTCCATGGCCCCTAATTAACAGAAACGATATCATTTCACCAGAGAGCTGCGCGCGCTGCGTCGTGCTGCCATCTTCTCCTCCCCCCATCAATTATTTTGCCAGTTAAACAACATTTTTGGGTAATTGTCCATTACAATTTATTTACTTATTGAAATACAGCATGGAGTAAGCCCTTCCAGCCCTTCGAGACACGCCGGCCGCCCAGCAATCCTGGCCTAATCATGGGACAATTTACAATGACCAACTAACCCACCAAGCGGTATGTCTTTGGACTGTGGGAGGAAACTGGAATACCTGGAGGAAGTCCACGCACTCATAGGGAGAAGGTACAAATCCTTATAGGCAGTGGCGGGAATTGTACCCAGGTCATCTGTACTGTAAAGCGTTGTTCTAACTACTACGCTATTGTGCCACCCCACAGTATAATAATTCTTACATAGTGAAAGCCAAAATACAGTATGTTGTAATTAACCTCAGAACACATCTCAATCAATCTTTGTTGAAAGCAGTTGCTGGCAGCCTCTGAGCATTTACCTTTAACGTCCAGTCTCTCTCCGCTGTATTTCAGTCCATCAGTTCCATTTGTGTTGGGCGTCCTTCGTGTGTAAATCTATGCAGCAAAGTTCATTAGACTATTTGACTACCAGATCAGGCCAACCAATTCCTTTGTTTATTTGTCTCCTTAGGTATATTTAATAGAAAGATTTATTGAATTGTGATTATAGACAGAAATGCTGGCAGATGATTTTCCTCTATTTCCATGAATAGGGACAGTAATGCCAAGTGTTCTAAATCCCTTCACCTCAGACTCATTAGTCAAAGGAGATCAAAAGCTGACCTGAAATTTTAATGATTTGTTGTTATGGCCTCTATTCTTTCAATAGTGGAGTTCAAATAGCTTTCCAGTACTGGATGAACTTTTCAAGACATTCATCAAATAAATATCTTCCTGGTTTTCTGATGACAAGCTACCAAAGTATATTTTATGAAATAAATTACCATTCATGGAGACAGCATGTCAAAAAGATTAACAAATTAAGAAAAACAACAGGAATTCTGCAGATGCTGGAAATTCAAGCAACACACATCAAAGTTGCTGGTGAACGCAGCAGGCCAAGCAGCATCTATAGGAAGTTTTCGATGATTTTAAGTTCCCTGGCCCCCACCGCTTTATTTTCACCATGGATGTCCAGCCCTTATATACTTCCAACCCCCATCAGGAAGGTCTCAAAGCTATACGCTTCTTTTTGGATTCCAGACCTAATCAGTTCCCCTCTACCACCACTCTGCTCCGTCTAGCGGAATTAGTCCTTACTCTTAATAATTTCTCCTTTGGCTCCTCCCATTTCCTCCAAACTAAAGGTGTAGCTATGGGCACCCATATGGGTCCTAGCTATGCCTGCCTTTTTGTTGGCTTTGTGGAACAATCTATGTTCCGTGCCTGTTCTGGTATCTGTCCCCCACTTTTCCTTCGCTACATCGACGACTGCATTGGCGCTGCTTCCTGCATGCATGCAGAACTCGTTGACTTTATTAACTTTGCCTCCAACTTTCACCCTGCCCTCAAGTTTACCTGGTCCATTTCCGACACCTCCCTCCCCTTTCTAGATCTTTCTGTCTCTGTCTCTGGAGACAGCTTATCCACTGATGTCTACTATAAGCCTACTGACTCTCACAGCTATCTGGACTATTCCTCTTCTCACCCTGTCTCTTGCAAAAACGCCATCCCCTTCTCGCAATTCCTCCGTCTCCGCCGCATCTGCTCTCAGGATGAGGCTTTTTATTCTAGGACGAGGGAGATGTCTTCCTTTTTTAAAGAAAGGGGCTTCCCTTCCTCCACTATCAACTCTGCTCTTAAACGTATCTCCCCCATTTCACGTACATCTGCTCTCACTCCATCCTCCCACCACCCCACTAGGAATAGGGTTCCCCTGGTCCTCACCTACCACCCCACCAGCCTCCGGGTCCAACATATTATTCTCCGTAACTTCCGCCACCTCCAACGGGATCCCACCGCTAAGCACATCTTTCCCTCCCCCCCTCTCTCTGCATTCCGCAGGGATCGCTCCCTACACAACTCCCTTGTCCATTCGTCCCCCCCATCCCTCCCCACTGATCTCCCTCCTGGCACTTATCCGTGTAAGCGGAACAAGTGCTACACATGCCCTTACACTTCCTCCCTTACCACCATTCAGGGCCCCAAACAGTCCTTCCAGGTGAGGCATCACTTCACCTGTGAGTCGACTGGGGTGATATATTGCATCCGGTGCTCCCAATGTGGCCTTTTATATATTGGTGAGACCCGACGCAGACTGGGAGACCACTTTGCTGAACATCTACGCTCTGTCCGCCAGAGAAAGCAGGATCTCCCAGTGGCCACACATTTTAATTCCACATCCCATTCCCATTCTGACATGTCTGTCCACGGCCTCCTCTACTGTGGAGATGAAGCCACACTCAGGTTGGAGGAACAACACCTTATATTCCGTCTGGGTAGCCTCCAACCTGATGGCATGAACATCAACTTCTCTAACTTCCGCTAAGGCCCCACCTCCCCCTCGTACCCCATCTGTTACTCATTGTTATGCACACATTCTTTCTCTCACTCTCCTTTTTCTCCCTCTGTCCCTCTGAATATACCTCTTGCCCATCCTCTGGGTCACCCCCCCCTTGTCTTTCTTCCCGGACCTCCTTCCCATGATCCTCTCGTATCCCTTTTGCCAATCACCTGTCCAGCTCTCGGCTCCATCCCTCCCCCTCCTGTCTTCTCCTATCATTTTGCATCTCCCCCTCCCCCTCCAGCTTTCAAATCCCTTACTCACTCTTCCTTCAGTTAGTCCTGACGAAGGGTCTCGGCCTGAAACGTCGACTGCACCTCTTCCTATAGATGCTGCTTGGCCTGCTGCGTTCACCAACAAATTAAGAAGATGCTGAGGTACTAGGGCAGATTCATAAATTTTATGATTTGGAAAGTTTATTCCCTCCCTGAGCAACTGGAAGTTTTGAAGTCTGAAAAAGCAAGGCATTCTCTCACAAAGGCAGCATATTTTCATGATATTTCCTAAACACATTTTAAGTATTAAAAGAAATACAGAAACACTAACAGATGAAAATGAAAATTTTATGTGCAAGTGCAGGAAACGATCAGCTATCTTTTTGCATCAGCAAACACATAGATACACTTACGTAATAATAGCTTATTTTTGTAACAATTATGTAAATTTACTGATATAAAATTTGACAGTATTGTATAAGATCATAAGACCATAAGACGTAGGAGAAGACTTAGACCATTGGCTCATTGAGTCTGATCCGCCATTTCATCATGGCTCTGCCATTTTTCCTCAGACCCATTTTCTTGCCTTCTCCCTATATGCCTTCATGCCCTGTCCAATTAAGGATCTATCAACCTCTGCCTTAAATGTACCCAATGACTTGGCCTCCACAGCCACCTGTGGCAATGAATTCAACAGATTCACCACTCTCTAGCTAAAGAAATTCCTCCTCATCTCCATTCTAAAAGGATGGCCCTTCTATTCTGAGTCTGTGTCCTTTGGACTTAGACTCCCCCACCATAGGAAACATCCTCTCCACATCCACTCTTTTGAGATCTTTCAGTATTCAATAGGTTTCAATGAAGTCACCCCGGATTATTTTGAAATTGAATGAGTACAGGCTCAGATCCATCAAACACTTCTCATCCGAAAAGCCTTTCAATCTAGGAATCAATTTCATGATCCTCCTTTGAACCCAATAATGGTATGGTGCCCTAAAGATTCCTATGGCAGGACTCCTAGTCAATGAATAATTTAACATGTTTCTGGTAACTGAAGTCAACATTTAAAACTAAATTCTACACATGATTTTTTTCCCCAAAGCTTGCTTCCTCTTCTGGCACACATTACTTTCTTTTTAGGTTCATATGACTTGGCCTTGTTTTAGGGACAATGTGGGAAGCTAGGCGTCTGGTTAGGATTTTGCAACAGGGATGAAGGAGAGTTAGAGGTCATGACCATTAAGTCAAAAATCAGGGGCAGGAGTTGCTGGTCCAAGTTCAAGTCGGAGTGATCCACCGTCGAAGGTCAGTGATCCCCAGTGGTTGGTTTGTCAAGCATGGAGGACAAAGATCAGCAATCCCACAGTCAAGGACTGCGGTCAGCTAACCTTGAGGACAAGTACTGGTGATTCCCCTCCCCCCAGATCCTCGAGGCTTAGTGCCAGAGGTCTGCGCAGACAAGTGGCCTGAGAGCCAGCGTTCAAATTCTGATCATCAGTGAATCCTGGAGCTACACTTGTCTGCAAAGTTGCACAGGGTCTTGCTGGTCCGGAGCTGGCTTCAGGGATCTGGCAGGTATAATGGTTTCCTCTGTTAGTGTAAAGGGTGGCGTGTAGCAGTCAGAGTAACACTATTACAGCACCAGTGATCACCGAGCAGGGTTCAATTCCTGCCACTGCCTGTAAGAGTTTGTACGTTCTCCCTGCGACCATGACCACATGGGTTTCCTCCAGGTGCTCCAGTTTCCACCCACATTCCAAAGGCATACAGTCAGGGTTAGCGAGTTTGGCCGTGCTATGTTGCCACTGAAATTGCCGCAGTGCTTGCAGGCTGCTCGGCAAAATCCTAGCATATTTGATTTGATGCAAACGACGTATTTCACTGTACGTTTTGATGTTTCGACGTACAGGTGGCAAATAAAGCTAATCTAATCTGATCTTAATGTCATCTCTGTCAGAAAGATATACCAGAAGTTGTTGTTCCACGTGGTTCCCACTGGAGAGGCCTGGACAAAAAGAGCCTTATATCTTCCAATTGTATAGAAGTAATTTGCCTTCGGTACAGTGAGACCAAGCACACTCAACCTTTGGGAAGTGCCAACGGTTCAGAACAGCTGTGCACCCAAAGGAGGGAAGTAGAAATATCAGACGAGGAAAGAATTCCCTAAAGATAGATGACCTAATTCCTAACTAGTTATCAGCAAACATGTTGGAATCTCACAATCCAGCTGACCAAGGTCTAGGAGAAAGAAACATAGTGATTCACCAATCAATGGAATAGCTATAGGCATTCAGTAGCCACTTTATTAGGTACAGAAGTGGAAACCGGTGTGGTCTTCTGCTGCTGTAGTCCATCCAGAGATCTCTTCTGCACACCACATAGTTATTTGAGTTATTGTCTGCTTCCTGTCAGCTTGAACCAATCTGACCATTCTTATCTGACCTCTCTCATTAGTAAGGCGTTTTCACCCACAGAACTGCCACTCACTGGATGCTTTTTGTATGTTTTACCTTCCTCTGTAAACTCTAGAGATTTATTTGCGTGAAAATTCCAGGAGATCAACAGTTTCTGAGATACTCAGACCACCCCATCTGGCACCAACAATCGTTCCACAAAGTCATTTCTCCATTCTGATGTTTCTTCTGCACAACAACTGAACGTCTTGACCATGACTGCATGCTTTTATACATTGAGTTGTTGTCATGTGATAGGCTAACTGAAAAGCAGCGCACACAAAATGCTGGAGGAACTCTAGGCAGTACGCTAGGCAGTATTTGTGGAAAAGAGTAAACAGTCGATGTTTTGGGCCACGTCCCTTCATCAAGACTGGAAAGGAAGAGGAGAAGTCTGCTATACATTTGCATTAATGAGCAGGCATACAGAAGAACCTAATAAAGATGACTGCAGAGTGTATCATTATATTAATAGAGGTAATATTACCATAGTGGGAGAATAAATTATCATACTACTGTATGTGTTCCAATTAAATTCCATAGAACCCAAGGTACTAAAAGACATTTGTTATTGGAAGGACTGTAAAATGTGTGTAATATTAGACCTGAGGCCTGAGAAGTACTCATCATTGTTCATAGACCAAACTCTGTTTTGGTTCATATCCATGTTTCCTGTTTAACTGAGTCAGTTTCAACCCGGTAGGAGCAAGACGCCTTCCAAACTACACTGATAATGTATGTGGTTATGAATTACTGAGAGAGGTTAAATGTCCAAAAACTCATATCACATTGCTGATAAGCAGTAGCACTTCAAATGTGACCGACTAGCTGGGAAAAGGAAACCAGTGCTTTGATTTCTTCTTTAAAGCAAGGCAAGGCCTTGGAGATTCTATTGTGTTGGTAAATTTTTATGCACACTGCACAATATCATTAAAAACCTCATGGAGGTCCCTGGCCATGCAATCCAGAGCAGTGACCCCACCCCATCTACAATGCACTCTTGATGAATGCAGTCTGCCCTTCAATCCCAAGACAATTCTGGAAATACTGATTTCCCCACACCCATCTCAACTAAAGCCTTGACTCCTCCACCCAGTGACCTGCAGGCAGGACATACGGCCTGTTTTGAAAGTACAAAGAAAAGGCCTTTCCTGCATTAATTATCTCTTGCTTGCCAACTGTGTCCTTCCAGAAACCAGGGATTTTCTGGGCCCAGTTCCTGGAATGAAACAATTTAGTGGTGAAAGGTAAAACTGTAATCAGTCTGCAATATAGACAGTTTAAACAGATGAGAGTATGTTCATGATGAATAACCAGATGGGCAGATTCATACACGAACATCATGATTGACCACACTTCTGATGGCCTGAAGACATTAAAAATCTGCAGAACAGATATCCAGAGCAAGTCCAGGATGGTGGCCATGTTAATAATCTGCTTATGAGAGATAATTTCCAAATAAGGAGTTATTTGTGTGATGCTCTTTAATAAGGCAGAAGAAAACAGGTTTATTAGAGGAGTCGTCTGTGTCTGTGAACTGTAGTGGCTTGAGTCTGTTGTCTGTCCTTAACTGGCTATGTAACAGCACAAAACATTGAAGAAGTCACATCAGAGGCATGTGGTGATGGTGTGCCTTGTGTACCCTTGTGCCAGAGCCACTGAGGGGTGGAAGCAGGATAGCTCAATTAATCAGAGCCAACAGAATCAAAGCAGAATGCTGCAGAACTAATAAAGTGTAGCAAGGAGGACTCTTGGAGGTAGAGGAAGGACTCAAGACAGTAACAAGTGAGAATTCTTGGGACAACAACTATCGCAAGAAGACCACAGTGTCTAGGGTGAGGAGAAAAAGGAGGGGAAGCATGGGTTTCCCCAGGCGCACCGGTTTCTTCCCACAGTCCAAAGATGTACCAGGTAGGTTAATTGGCCATTGTAAATTCTCCTGTGGTTAGGTTAGGGTAATTGGGGTTTTGTGAGTTTGCTGGGACGGAGTGGCTTGAAGAACCAGAAGGGCCAACTTCATGCTGTGTTGCAAACTGAAATAAACAAGAAGTCAATTGGCCAACAGGAGATCCGCTATTTCCGTATAAGTAAATTTGGGTGAGTATTGGTCCAAAAGGAACAATAGAATTCAGGAAATGGATGGATATTTGAATTTGATATGATAAGTTGATACATTAAAGTTGTGAGTAGTTTGAATTAATTAGGATTTGTGTAGTTAGTCACCTAACCTATGTTGACCAAGCTAAGGGTCAATACTTTATATTTTCTTGAGATGGACTCTGTCTAGTTTCTTATTTCAGCATCCCATGTCCAGACTGTATTTCACACATTTCCAATATTACTGCAAAGTTAATGTCAAAAAGGCACTTTCACAGAGATGAATAGGCTGTGCAAGAGCTCTACATAAGTGCTGCATATACAAAGAATTGACTCAAACTTGTGAAGACATTGATAAA
The DNA here is from genome assembly GCF_963921235.1 of Mobula hypostoma. Taxonomy (NCBI): domain Eukaryota; kingdom Metazoa; phylum Chordata; class Chondrichthyes; order Myliobatiformes; family Myliobatidae; genus Mobula; species Mobula hypostoma. The sequence continues at coordinate 57,702,846 of NC_086111.1, read as the reverse complement.
TGTTATAAATTATTCATACAATTCATATGTAAACTACCTTAAGAGCTAAAGTCTGGAAGTAGACGTATTAAACAGATGAAGACCCAGGTGATTAGGATGATTATGTAAATAATTGTAATAAATATTCATGTGTTTATACTTTCTATTGTTGCAGTACTTTTAGTAGTTCTTTAATTTTTCATCCAACATGCAGGGATTTATGAACCACATGGTGCACCATGCTTGGCATTAAAAGCAATGGTCACTCTTTCAAAACTCAATTGCTTTCCTGAAGGAAGCAAGCATGTTGTTATATACTACTGGATTTAAATTGTCAAAAATAAAACAAGTGAAAACCATTCCAGCAGCAAGCTGATTCCTGTCTTCACAGCTGCGCATATTAGGGTTCATATGTTAACGAAAGCATGGTTTATGTTTAAGCTATTCTACGCCTGATAGAAAAGCCTTTGTCATTTGATTTTGTTGAGATTCAGTTAAGTCACTGAGGTACATCATTATTTTTGTTCACTTCAGCTTAGAAAGGAATTATTGCTCCCTGTCACAAAAACAGCATTTGGGTGAAAAGAAAAACCACAAGCATTTTTATTGTTTTTATTACACTGCTGTATGAAGTGTAATAGTTAACAAATATCACAAAAGACTCAGTAAATGAACAAGTGTAATATTTCTGTCAGTTTTACTCATCTGCCTACTTCCTCTACTTTCAAAATAAATGGTTATCTGTGAAATACTTTTGACAGTTTTACAACAGCAAATACAGATTGAAATTTCCTCCCAAAATAGGCAATCAATGTTTGGGATCTGCTACACACAACATAAACCCGAACATGAATTTAATTACCAAATTTGTGGATATCAAGAAGAGTTCTAGGATAGAAATGAAAATGAAACCTTCATTCCTTCAGTTTTGAAACAAACATGCATAATGCAGTGTATCTTGCTGACAAAATGACAATGAAGCAAGAGTTTGAAGAGGGACTAAAATACAGTCAACACACATCAAAGTTGCCCGAAGGGTCTCGGCCTGAAACGTCGACTGCGCCTCTTCCTATAGATGCTGCTTGGCCTGCTGCGTTCACCAGCAACTTTGATGTGTGTTGCTTGAATTTCCAGCATCTGCAGAATTCCTGTTGTTTGCGACTAAAATACAGTGATAGCTGGTAACTGATGCAGGACCGATTTCTCGCTCCCTCACCAGTGAGAGACAGAGAGTCTGTCTGAGATACCAGAGTGTTGGGATGGACTGTAGTTTTTGATGGATTCTAGATCAAGGTCTCTTTTGGGCTTTGCTACTGCCTGCATGGTGGGAGGAGGGGAGTTGATGCTTGTGCTGGTGCAAGTGGGAGGAGGGCTTTGGGGTTCTGATGTTTCTGTCATTCATCCTTGGGGCTTTTTTCTGTTTCATGGATGCCCGCGAAGAGTAAGAATTTCAGGTATACATTCTCTGATGTTAAATTGAACCATTGAACTTATGTTGATATCTTTCTTGTCAGCTGTTTTCTGGGTGAGTTGCATACAATTAACTGTGTATAAGACATAGTGAAAACATACTTTAGGTGGTATTCTTAAAAGCAGTTTCCATAATGATTCATTCTTTTTCCAACCCTTTTTGAAAATCACATTCATCAATTATTCCAGGTCCTTCATACATGGAATATTATGATGGCAGTGGCAAACATTATTTTTGATGATATATTAAAATTATTATGATCAAAATTGTGATAGAAATATGATCAGTATAATGAAAGGCATGTTCTTTGGATGTGAACTAAGTGGCCAATTAAGTTCAATGTGTTAAAATCCAAAGTACCTGAAGTAACACGCTTTGAGAAAGTGAATGATTTAAGAAGGAAAGAATGAAAAGGCTGAGAGAAGTAGATGTACCAATAAACAGTTAATTAAAGTGACAACAACAGATAAATGATCAAATGAAATATTTTATTTAAATGTTGAAACAAAAAGCAACATAAAAAATGAGGAGAGAAGGTCCATTTTATAAATATTGGTATTTTAAGCACAGTACTTTGTGCATTTTAGGGACAATATGAAAACTATGGAAATCCTATAAAGTACATTGATCCAGACATGGTCAGTAGAATTACAGTAATGAGGAAAGGTTTAAAGAAAGCTTTCTCACAGGGGTTAAGAATAGGGAAAGGTAACTTGATGGAGATGTTCAATGTTTAAAAGGGTTGCAGTAAGGTACAGTAAAAATTACTTCATTAGATGGTGAGATTGGTTTACTGGCAAACAAGGGCATAAATTTCAGATAACAATGGAAACAATCAGAAACTAAAAACGGACGCTGAGTATAGAAGACTAGGAAAGTTTCTACTGCACATTGAGCCATAGTCTGTAAATTATTGTAAAAGGATAATAATGACTCTAAAGTAGAACATTAAAGAGTCTGGGCATCAAACAGGAGATGGAAGTCGATCCTTGAAGCAAAACGTTAATACAGAGTCCAGGAAATTAGAATTCTTAAAAATGCCTCCAAACCACCCACATCTCTCAATTTGCATTTAAAGTTAACTTTGCAATTAATCAGAAGTGTAAATCTGATTCTTTTGCAAAAGCTCAAGATACTTATGGATCAGGAAAGCTATTCAGTACAGCCTTTCAATCTTTTATTTCTAATATTTCTGAAATCAATTAAAAACTTCCATTATTCTTCCTATAATTCTATAATTGAACATCACCTGGAAAGGTCAAGTTTTTCCAAACTTTATTCCTAACTCACAACTTTGATTTTAAGATTCAACTACGTCTGCTTCCTAGAATGCTTCAATGCGTGAATTTTTCCTTTGTCTCACAATGATCAGAACGGAACAGAATTACTTCAGGTTCAACCTAATTATGGTACACATCAATATTATTTTTGAAGCATTAAAACACTGTTTCTTGCTGCAGCCATATTGAATGATTTCATGTTATAGAGAGAGAATTTTTAGATTACCATCTCCATGCAAAATCACAATTTTTTGCAGCATGTCCAGATTAGTAGGGAAGCATCAGATCTTTACGTTGGAGTTAATGAGCATCGTTCATTAGATACAGCCAGACAGTTAAATTAAGTGACACATATACAATGCTATCTTTTATTAGCTAAAACATTGTATGTTAAGGCAGGGAGCTCATGCTAAAATTGAACACAGCTCTGGTTAGGCATCAGTTTAAGTATTGCGTGTAGCTCTGACCACCACATTATACGGAGGATGTGATGCGTTGCAGAATGTTGTCAGGAGTGGAAACCTGTAACTATGAGGGAAAAATGGAAAAGTTAGAAAGCTTGATTTGGATCATCAGAGGGTGATGAGCAATGACACATGTATATAAAAGTATGAGAGGCCTGGAGAGTGTAAATTATCCCTTAGCATAAACAGGAAGAAGTGATTCAGAGTAAGCTGTAGAAGGATTAGAAGGAAGATGAGGAAAGTGTTTTCATCGGGGGCGGGGGGGGGGGAGTCATCTAGATCTCACTGCCTGAAAAAATTCTCAACATACTTAAGTAATGCCTTGAAGTGCATTTGAAAAGCTGAGACCTGCAAGTCATAGACCCTAGAGCTAGAAAGTGGGATTAAGAAGGAGTGCTCTCTTTTTAAACATGATAGGCAGAATGAGTTGAATAGTCTGCCATAAATGCTCTACTTTTTTATCATTCTGTTCTTTATTTTCTAGGCTTTACTTCCTATTTCTGTATTGGATAGTTTCCCCCATAGGTCCATACATATAGCCCAGTCAGGATTTTCCTCTATTAACTTTTATTACAGCTATCCACACCAACATCCACAAAACTAAAATCACTAAGCCAGGTTTAGGAGGAGGAAGACCACACTGTAATATTGTAGCTGACAGCCTAAGCACCAGCTCAGACCCTGGGCCACCATGAGAGCAGAAGAGAATGAGTTAATGACAGAAATCACCTGACAGCGATTGGCTGCAGTCATCCAGGAGGCAAAGGATACCAAGCGGTCGGTCACTGCATGACAGGGCGGTGATGTCACCATGTTACTGCTTTTGGTCAATGAAATGTCAGTGAACTTGAAGGATGCTATGAAGTCACTGAGTCATATCAGCTAACAGATGATCCCATTCTTCACCACTGAAGGATGAAACACAATGTTAAAGGAGTTGCATGTAATAAATATCCTGGTAAGTATTGAAGTATGGATGCACTGTTGTCAACCAAAGCCACTTGATCACATGACCTTATAACACTCAGAGTAGATGAACAGAGCATATATCTCACACTGTTCTTGAACTCTGGACACACAGCAAGGAGCGTTGTTAACCCAAAGCTGCCCATTCTTTGCTGGCTAGGAATAAAACCACTTATTTTGATCCCTACTGCCTATTGTGTTAACATTTCAATAATATTTGAGTAATCTTGTGTGTGTGTATATATATACATATACACAGTATATAGGTTGATTAAGCATCCAATGTTCAAAGTAAAATTTATTACCAGAGTACATACAACCCTGAGATTATTTTTCCTGCAAGCATACTTAGCAAATCCATAGAACAGTAATCGTAAATGGATCGAAGAACTACAAACTGTGCAAATGCAAATGTAAATAACGACAGCATGAAATAACGAGACAAAAATTATTGTACATTTAAAAAATTAATCATATGTCATCGCACAGCCATGTGATACATGGGTGCCTTGCTTCAAGTAAAGGTGAAGCTACACCTGCATTTCTTGGATTCCCGTGTTTCGTTTGAATTAATTGAATGTTTTGAGGTTATAAAACATAACACTGCCTGCCCTCCTCAGGTCCTATGCAGTAGTACTGCTTGCTGAGTGTAGGGTTCAACCCACCTGGGCCACCAAGTGCAGAAAATGAGATCTTCACTCCCATTGAATTAAGTCCTTCATTATAATTTTAGAATACTCCCACTAAGGTCTATCATTGTTTCCTCTGATTTGTGACTGTGAAGTAAACATTTTGCAGGTGAAATCACAGAAACCGTTAATTATATAACACATTTATCCAGGAATAAAATGTACCAAGGCAGAAGTGTTATCAAACGAAGTTTGACATCGACCCGCAAAATAAGATAGAAGACAGATGACCTGAAACTCAAGATGCGTGTAACAAAGAAGGAAATAAAAAGGAATAAGAAATTTTGGGGTGGAAAGAAATTTTAGAGTTTTGGATCTGGGCAAGTAAAGCAAGTGGATTTAGGAATGATGCTACTAATACTACGTCGACTCAGGCCTAGGGGGCCGGCGTTGGGCATCATGACGGACTCTCCACTTCTCCCGCTCCCTCATCAGTGTGTTCAGTTCATCTACATTAGCCGCGCCGCTGTCTTCTAGGAGCGATAAAGAGGCCTGAATTGGAGAGTGCAGGAACCTCAGAGCTTCATTAGCCTGACCAAAGTTATGGAGCTATAAAAAGCCAATGACAAGAAGGAAATTGAACATTAAGATAAGAGTTATGAAATTTAACTCTGGTTTCAACACTTAAAAACATTTAAATATTTTTTAATTGCCACATTCAGGGCATAGGTACTCCAGAGATGCTGCCTGATTTGTTGAGTATTTTCAGCATTCTGTGTTTTCTCGAGCAATTATTATTGATGCCCAAATAAATTAGACAGAAAATGAGAACAGTGACTATATGCCATCATTGGGAAATGGAACAGTCTGAAAGGGGAGACAGATGAGGTCAGAGGATTTAGTCGAGAGAACACGTAAGCAGGTGTGTCCATGAGGAAAATAACAAGTCTGCACCTGAAAGAGTCTCACTAAGACATTGTAGACAGTGAAAGTAATGTTAAGTATAACTTTGGTGTTGTAAGAAGTAAAGGAAATCAATCAGTGTTTTAAGTTCACAGACACTGAGTATATATTTGAATGATCTCTTTTAATTGTTTTCAGATTTACACCATCCTAGTAACTTTAAACTTAGCAAGGATGAAATTTCCTCCTCCTTGGGAAGAAACCATATCAGTTCAAAGAATGAACATTTTATTCAAATATTGTCACTGTATGTCATCTTTAAAATTCTACTCATTCCATAAGTCATTCATCACTGTTACCTTTTATGACACCTGTTGAAGAACTTTAACACTTGGTAACTACAGTAAACAAGTTTGATTATATAATCAGTAACATGATCCCTCTCTATTTGTTATAACATTGAGATCAGTTGAATTTGCACTTTCAGAGCTTTCTGTACTGCAGGTTGGCTGGAGATAAGGTGAAGGAGAAGGTAAAGGTGAATCAAGGCCACAGCCTCAGCAGCACCCAAGACATCTTCAAGGAGTAGTGCCTCAAAAAGGCAGCATCCATCATTAATGACCCTGGACATGCCTTCTTCTCATTGTCACCATCAGGGGGAGGAGGTACAGGAGTCTGAAAGCACACATTCAATGACTCAGGAACAGCTTCTTCCCCTCTGCCGTCAGATTTCTGAATGGACCATGGAACCCCTGAACACGATCACTACTTTTTGTTTCTCTTTTTGCACTACTTATCTAATTTAACTTTTTTAACATGCATACTTTTTTACTGTAATTTACAGTTTCTATTATTATGTATTGCAATGCACTGCTGCTGTATAACAACAGATTTCACACCACCTTCCAATGGTATTAAACTTAATTCTGATTCTGTATCCTAAGAGATTCCGTAAGTTTGGCACAGTGGTTAGTGTAATGCTACTGCAGTGGCCAGCAATCCAGGCTCAATTCCTGTAAGGAGTTTGCATAGTCTCCCCGTGGCTGTGTGGGTTTCTTCTGGGTGCCCTAGCTTCCTCGCACAGTCCAAAGCTACAAATAAATAAATAAATATGATAAAAGCAAGAGGGTAACTCGGGAGAGAATAGGATTACTATGTTCGTCAATGTATGGAACCATGAGAAATGGCCGACATTGCAATGAATACCTCTTGACTGTATTTTCCATGGAGAAGGTCTGGAAGCTAGAAAATTCAGGGAAGGGGACAGCGATGTCCTAAAACATATTAACATTATGAAAAATGAAATATTGGCAGTCTTGAAGAGCATAAAAGTTGATAAATCCCCAGAGCCTGAGCAAGTGTATGCTAGGACGTTGTGAGAAGCAAGGGAAGAAATTGCCAGGGGCCTAGCAGAGATTTTTGCACTTTTCTTGGCCATGGTTTAGATATTGGAAGACTGGAGGGTGGCTAATATTGTACTTTTATTTAAACCACAGAACTGCAGGCCAATGAATCTAACATCAGTGGTGGGAAAATTCTGAGAAACCGGATCATGCTTGTGCATGAAACACAAAAGGTTGGTTTGCAGGTGCAGCGGGCTATCAAGAAGGCAAATGGGATGTTGGTTTTCATTGCTGAGGGATTGAATTTAAGAGCAGGGAGGTTATGCTGCAACTGTACAGGGTACTGGTGAGGCCACACCTGGAGTACTGCGAGCATTTCTGTTCTCCAAACTTGAGAAAGGATATACTGGCTTTGGAGGCAGTGAAGGGGAGGTTCACCAGGTTGATTCCAGAGATGAGAGGGTTAGACCATGAGGAGAGATTGAGTTGCCTGGGACTGTACTTGCTGGAATTCACAAGAATGAGAGGAGTTATAGAAACATATAAAATTATGAAAGGGATAGAAAAGATAGAGGCAGGAAAGTTAGAACTAGGGGACATAGCCTCAAGATTCGGGGCAGTAGATGGGGAGTAGATTTAGGATGAAGATGAGGAGGAACTGCTTTTCTCAGAGAGTGGTGAGTCTGTAGAATTCTCTGCCCAATGAAACAGTGGAGGCTACCTCAGTAAATATATTTAAGACATGGTTGGATAGATTTTTGCATTGTAGGGAAATTAAGAATTATGGAGAAAAGGCAGGAAGGTGGAGATGAGTCCACAGTCAGATCAGCCATGATCTTATTGAATGGCAGTGCAGGCTCATTGGATAGATGGCCTACTCCTGCTCCTATTTCTTATCTTTTTATGTTCTTATTCACATTGGAAAGACAGATTGACTAGGGGCTGTCAGCATGGCTTTGTGCATGTGAAATAGTATCTCTAAAATTTCTTGTAATTTTGAAGAAGCGTTCAAGACGGTTGATGAGGGCAACAGGGTAAGCTTAGTGTACATAGACTTTAGCAAGGAGTTTGACAAGATCCTGCATAGTATGCAGTTCCAACAAATAGATCATATGAAATCCATGGTAACTAGCCTGTTGGATACAACAGAAGGGCACGGAAGGTGGTATTGGAGGGTTGTTTTTCAGATTGTTTTTCTCAGAGGATTGATATTGGATCCCTCACTGTTTGTCATATACTGTATATTTATGATTTGGATTACAACTTACTGTGGGTGACATGGTTAGTGAAGTTGTAGATGACACTAAAATTGATGCTATAGTGGGCAGTGAAGAACACAAGGTCACAACAGGATCGTGACCACCTAGCAAAGTGGGTGAAGGAGTGGCAGATTGAATTGAACTAGGACAAGTGTGAAATGATTGTTCTGGGAAGTTAAACCAGGGCAGATATACACAGTGAATGACAGAGCCCTAGGGGGTGCTGAAGAACATAGTGGTGCAAGTATTTAGTTCCCATGAAAGCAGCGACATAGTAGATAAGGTGATTAGAAAATGCACTGGGTACACTTCTCTACATTGGATGGGGGATTGAGTACAAGAGTTGGGTGTCCTGTTACAGATGTTGGTGAGACCACACTGGAACACTGTGTGCAGTTCTGGTCTCCATATTATAGGGAGGATGTGATTAAGCTGCAGAGGGTGCAGACAAGATTCACAAGGATGAATTATGGGGAGAGATTGGATAAGCTGGGACTGTTTTCCTTGGAGACAAGGAGACTGAGGGGTGGTGTTACAGAGATTAATAAAATCATGAGGGGCACAGATGAGATAGATGGTCGCAGATCTTTTCTCAGGGTAGGGGAGTCTAAAACGACAGGCATAGTTTTAAAGTGAGAGAGGAGAGATTTAAAGGGAACCTAACATTTGGATATGTACATAAATCAGTAAGGTTTAGAGTGATCTGGGTCAGATGCAGACTAATGGGAGCTGTTCCAGAAGGCACCGTGCTTGGTGTGGATGAGATGGGTGATAGTCCCTCCTTACTTGCTGTATAACTCCATGAGTCTATGGAACGAGTTAAAATTATTTCCCTTTGATAGGAGAGGGAGAGATAGTTAACCTGAATCAGCATTTGGTCTGAAGGAAGAAATTCTAATATGAATGCATCATTTTAAGATTAACCTGGTGACTACCTGTAACAGCAATGATAAGGAAAAAGTGAAGTAATGCTTCAAATATGTTGCTTCATGTTGGAAATTATGTATGAATGTCCTATGTATCTACTTGTACAGCGAACGTGTACATTCCAGAATTCCTTGAGCATGGAATCAAGACTGAATCCAGTCTTGGCATTAGAACTAAACCATATTGATAACAATATCAGTCTTTGTTCAACCATATGCCCTAAAACACTGTAGCCTAGAAATTTGATCATCTGGTGTGCATGTGCATCTTGCAGTGCTTGCTCGAAGTATATACAATGGGCACTTGACGGGCCATCATACTGGGCAGTGTGCTCCCGACGCAATCTGTCTTGCCCGTGTCCGACCTCCTGAGTTAAGTCAGGGTTCAGAAGGAGAGAGAGAGTATATGTGCTGACAAATAGCATTAAGCAAGAAGCTTAAGTTGTGATGAGTACAGTGATTTATAAAACGCTAACTAATTTGGATATCATGGAAAGTTCAAGGTGGAATGTTGGTTAGAACCCACATAAAATAACTCAGATATTTATCAAGGAAAGAGTTAGGGTGGTGGTAGCAGGTTTTGATCTTACCAAGAAACAAGAAGGGAAACAGAAACCTTTTGGGATAAAAACGGTAAAAGAAGAAGAGCAGAAGTACTCCGGGGTGGGCATTTCTGAAAAAGGAGTAGCCATGAATTAAAATATAATTGAAAAGCAACAGTTTGCATTTGGTGGAAATCTAGGATTAGTGGCTCTCCAAGAGGTCGGGAAGTTAAGCACACAAGTATTTCATCTTCATCCTATTAACTGTATTTGTTAATGAAAATATGATCCGGATTTTATAAACAACAATAATTCTATGTATATTATATATGATTACAGGTATAATTAAGAACTGAACTTGGCAATCCCAGTGCTGCTTTGAGGATACACTGAAGGGTATGGTGTGCTTCTATGTGTATAGATAAGATATCTGAAACAAAATTGATAAGATGGCTTTGTCAGTTCTGTTCTTTAACTCTGCACTTTGATTTCCATGGTAAAATATTACTTTTCAAACTTTACTGAGGAAATGCAGTAAGGAAGTCATTTCTATATCCTGCATCCCACCTCCATCAACCACTTCCCCTCCAACACCGCCCCAATCATCCTAGTATCCACCGCATTTCATTAGAAACTTTCCACTGAGGAAATCATCATCGGCTGGAAGATACTCACTTTACTGTGTTCCAGACCTGGCATCAGGCCCTGAGGGTGTACTTGGTAGGGCACTGAAAACCTGTGCCAACCAACTGGTGGGAGTGTTTGAGGACATCTTTAATATCTCACTACTGCAATCAGAGTTTCCCACCTGCTTCCAATGGGCGATAATCATGTCAGTGCCTAAGAGGAGCAGGGTGAGCTATCTCAATGAATATTGTCTAGTTGCAATCACATTACTGTAATGAAGCACTCTGAGAGTTGATGGCCTGAATCAACTCCTGCCTAATCAAGGACTTGGTCCTGCTGCAATTTGCCTATCGCCACAATAGGTCTACAACAGACGCAATCTCACTAACTCTCCACTAGGCCTTAGATCACATGGACAATAGCAATACATACTTCAGGCTGCTGTTTATTGATTATGGCTTTGCATTGAAAACTATTATGTCCTTAGTACTAACAAGAGAAAATCTGCAGATGCTGGAAATCCAATCAACACTCAAAACACTGGAGGAACTCAGCAGCCAGGCAGCATCTAGGAAAAGACTACAGTCAACATATCGGGCTGAAATCCTGCAGCAGGACCGGAAAAAAATGCCGAGGAGTAGTTTTAAAGGGGGAGGGGGAGTGGAGAAAGAAACACAAGGTGATAGATGAAACCTGAAGGGGGGGGGGATGAAGTAAAGAGCTGGGAAATAAATTGGTGAAAGAGACAGAAGGCCATGGAAGAGAGAAAAGGAGGAGGAGCATCAGAGGGAGGCAATGGATGGGCAAGGAGATAAGGTGAGAGAGGGAAAGGGGGATGGGAAATGGTGAAGGAGATGGGGGGAGGGGGCATTACCAGAAGCTCAAGCAATCGACGTTCATGCCATCAGGTTGGAGGCTACGCAAGCTGAATATAAAGTGTAGTACTTCCAACCTAAGTGTGGCCTCATCATGACAGTGGAGGAGGCCATGGTAGACATATTGGAATGGGAAGCAGAATAACAAATTCCTCAGTACTAATCAGCAAGCTCCAAAACCTGGGCCCCTGTAACTGACTCCTTGATTTCCTCATCCAGTGACCACAGTCAGTGTGGACTGGAAATAACACCTCTTCCTTGAAGACAGTCTACACTGGCACACCTCAAGGATGCAAGTTCAGCCCACTACTCTACTCTTTCTACAATAATGACTGTGTGGCCAGATACAACTCAAACGGCATCTATAAATTTGCTGATGAGTGAACTACTTTTGGCTGAATTTCAGATGGTGACAAGGCGGCGTACAGGAGCGTCGCAACACCAACCTTGCACTAAATGTCAGTAACTCCAAGGAATTGATTGTAGACTTCAGGAAGGAGAAGTCGAAGGAATACACACCAGTCCTCGTCGAGGGATCAGAAGTTTCAGGTTCCTGGGTATCAACATCTCTGAGGATATACTGTATCCTGAGCCTAACATATTGATGGAAGTACAAAGATTGGGGCTGTATTTAATTAGGAGTTAGAGGAGAACCAGTATGTCGCCAAAGACTTTTGCATATTTCTACCAATGTACCGTGGAGAGCATTCTAACTGGTTGCATCACAAATTGGTATGGAGGGGCCACAGCACAGGATTGGAAAAAGCTTTAAGCTCAGCCAGCTCTATCATGGGCACTAGCCTCCCCACTGTTGAGGATACCTTCAAAAAGCAATGCTTCAAAAAGGCAGCATCCATCAATAAGGACCCTCCTCACCAAGTACATGCCCTCTTCTCATTGCTACCATCAAGGAGGAGATACAGGAGCCTGAAGGCATGCACTCAGAGTTTCAGAAACAGCTTCTTCCCCTCCGCCATTAGATGTCTGAGTATAAAATGAACCCATAAACATTACCTCACTATTTTTTTGCTCTTTGCACTTCTTATTGTATTTCAATTTTTAAGTATACTTATTGTATTTATTGTTTGTATCGCTGCTGTAAAGCAAAAAATTTCACGACATCTGCTAGTTATATTAAACCTGATTCTGATTCAATTCACACTTAAAACTGAAAGTGTTCAAAGTGATCAATTGGCTAATGCTCAATTGTTGAAATCATATACTAAATTATATGCAAATTTACAATCATTAGAAAAGCCAGTAAGCAGTTGATACTGTATATTCCATCGATATTTTTAGACTAAAGGCTATGTAAATTTGAGGTATTCTAAAAGCTCTCTGGTGACAGATTCAATGATTCATGTCTAATAATGTAGAAATCCTTGGACTGCCAAGACAACATGATGCATTAAGTAGTAACTATTTTGCAATGTTAAACTAGTTTCCCGACTGAGTGTTCAAAGATCCTTCAACAGAATTGAAAAAGTTGGAAAAAGAATTTTTAAAGATAAATTCTGTTTCCCTTTCCACAGATGCTGACCTGCTGAGTGTTTCAAGTATTTTCTGCTTTTAAGTATGATTGAATGATGTAATCTCTGATTGGCCACATTGTGATGTTCTTTTTCAGCATTAGCTTCTTTGGGATATCCTCTTCCTTTTAAGTAAACAGGTTCTTGATAGGTTAATAGTTACTTGATTAGTTAGGGTGTCAAAGGTTACGGGGAGAAGGCAGGTGAATGGAGTTGAGAAGGGTAATTCCATTTATGATGGAATGGCAGACTAGACTTGATGAGCTGAATGGCTTAATTCTGCTCCCATGTCTTATGGTCTGAGTAATTAAGAAAGAAGTAGTTTTTCAATGTTTCTACTGTTTCACTATCATTTCCAGTGTCATGATTACCAATTTTCAAAGGGCCCAAATCACTTCTGACCATCCTCTTTCCTTCCAATATATTCATGATCACCTTTTATTGAATATAATATCTTTTACAATGTTTTTCCTGTAACTCTTACTCCCTTTTTGAATTCCCTTTTTAATTTTGTCTGCTAGTCAATAGGATCTGTATAAACTTTTTGTCCTTTTAGTTTTATGTTGTCCATATTTCTTAAAGCCATCAAAGTCTTTATTTTTGCCAAGTACACAATTTTCCCCTCAGAGGTGAAAACTGATTCTACATCACCTTAAAGATTTTTTCAAAAACCTCTCAATAATTCCCTGTTAAGTGATTTGCTCAGTTTCCCATGGACAGAAGAGTTCCTGATTCATTGGCCTCACCAAAATCTGAGCAGCCATTTCATGTTCCCCCTTTTAAACATTACATTAAACTTGATCACTCTATAATCAATACCAGATAGCCATTTACACACCTTTGGCTTGTTAACTACATCTATCTTATTACTCATGGCTTAAGCAAAGGTCCGAAAATCAATTGATTTCAGTGAAGGTTATGTTTGTCTGACACTAAAGTATCAAAGGATGATGGGTGATGCAAACTGTAACAGGCGCTTCATTAAAATGAATCGGAAGTAAATTGAACTGGATTGATCAATTTCTTTCTTTTATCTACCCAGGCTGACAGCTGAACCTCTTTCATGAGCCAGGCAACTTCACTATTTGGAAAGCTGTCAATTTGTTCGCACACATGGTGAAATAAATTCAGCTTTATCCATAACAAGGATTATGCAGGATTAAAACCTCTGCATGGCATGAAATAATGTCTTCCTGTTTATGGGTGAAATTAATTCACAAATCCCATCGTGTGGCTGCCAAGATTGTCTCTCAGATTTGGTCAGAAGCTGAGTATAGAAAACATGACCGTATCATCCAAAATTAAAACTCACACCCAGGGATTAACCAGTTATTCTAGCTGAGTTAGCCATGTGACAGTACTTTATGTCAAACTACGCTGAATTGGTCATCTGTACAATATTTATTGACTTGTCCAAACTGAGATCATCGCTCTATTAGACACAGCTCACTGCAGTTTCATTGAAATTTTGTAATGTTCGTTTGGCAGCCATGTAAGGGTTGAGTGTGACCATATAACTGAGGTGTTCAGCAATTTCTTATCACACGTCTGAATGCATTTTGTCTATTTTATTTGCTGACATGAGAATAATGCCATGACAGTTCATACCTGGAATCTTCCTGATGCAAGAACCTCTAGACCGCATTGGCATTGAGAAGGCTTGTTTAGTTGTGAAATGATTCCAGCCTTTTTATGTTAAACTGGAAAGATGAAGCAGAAAGATGTATAGGCAAACTAATCAGGGGGCCAATGCAAGCAGATAGATCTTAGATTGGAGCCCAGTCTCTCATGACTAAACATATAAAGGGGAACTGAGTCCATTGGCTCGGCACAAATTAGATGGGCCAGAGGGCCTATTTCTGCTCAGTACTTTGCTACGACTCTATGCCTCTATTGCTAAAATGACAGGGAGCAAAGTCCACAAGTTTGCAAACAGAAGGAACCAAACATGAACTGAGGGAAACATCTTTTTGTTTGTAATTTGTACCATTGATAATATTGGTGCGAGCAGATTCATTAGTTAAGTATGGGGAAAAAGGGACACTTGTAAAGTGAAAACCAAGAGCCAGAGAGTAGAAGAAACGAAAATGCTCTTTCAATACAGTGGCATGTGTTCAATGCTGTGTACCCCACCTTCTATGTTGTAAGGATTCTATGATTCAATGATTTCACAATTTGTCCTCCATGTTCCCTAGGTGAGGAGTAATGCAGAGAGAGTAGAAGGTATTGAGGATTGTCGGTAGTAGAAACGATGGATAGAATAAAATCAGCAGGTCCTGCAGATCCTGGAAATACAGAGTAACACAGTAGCATTTAAGCCAATAAATGATGGAGGAACTCAGCAGGTCAGGCAGCATCTACAGAGAGGAATAAACAATTGAAGCTTTAGGCCAAGACCCTTCATCTGAATGGATGTAATGATAGAATTGGGAGTATTCTGTGAACAGCTAAGTAACTGCTCAGATTAATTTCTAATGACTTTGTAATACAGTATATATTTGTGGATATATAGTCAGTATCAGATTGAGTTTACAAACAATCAGCTGGAGGAATTCAATAGTTTGAGCAGCATTTAGGGGAGAAAAAGAATTGCCAACGTTCTGGGGCAAAACGGTGCATCAGGACTGAGAGGCGAGATGGCCAGTATAAAAAGGAGAAGGGGGATTGATGAGACAGGGGTCCCCAGTGATTGATGAATTGATGAGTGTAAAGTGACAAGCAGGTTGACAGGTGGATTGTGCCAACTAGTAAAGGGGAGCGGCAGTATAGCTACGGGATATCACTATAGACAGTAATGACATCTACAGTACATTGGCAATTGTAGAAATATTGACAACTTTTATAATGTGATTTCATCACCACTATTTAAAGGAAAACTCCAAATATACAATAGGAAGCAGTTGCACGTGGAAGGAAGAATAAATAAATCTTGCCATGGAAAGAAGAGAGTCAAAGGCTGCCTGCTTCTTCCACAACACTTATGTTGCAGGGGACTTTGAGGACACAGTGAGTGACATCTTCCATGAGCAGCGAGCAGATGAAGTCCCTTAAAGATACCAGGAAGGGATAGTGTTCCAGAAGTCAGCAGCAGAAAGGAAGTGCCACACTTCTGGATACAATGCACAAGGCAGATTAACAAGACCATAAGATGTAGGAGCAGAAGTAGGCCATTCGGCCCATCGAGTCTGCTCTGCCATTCAAACATGGGCTGATCCAATTCTTCCAGTCATCCCCACTCCCTTACCTTCTCCCCATACCCTTTGATGCCCTGGCTAATCAAGAACCTGTCTATCTCTGCCTTAAATGCACCCAGTGACTTGGCCTCCACAGCCGCTTGTGGCAACATATTCCACAGATTTACCACCATCTGACGAAAGTAATTGCTCCACATCTCTGTACTGAATGGACGTCTTTCAATCCTGAAGCTGTGCCCTCTTGTCCTAATGACCAAAGGCAGACAGGAAATAAGAAAAGTGGTGTATTCACCTACTTCATATTTCCACTCCAGCTTCCACTCTCACTGCAGCTCCTCAAGCCAGCTTCAGCGCAGCCACTATGCGACTACAGCTCAGGCCATCGGAGTCAGGAGTTCAATTCCAACGTCCTCTGTACAGAGCTTACGCATCCTCACCGCAGAATGCGTGTATTTTCTTCGGATGCTCCATTTTCCTCCCAAAGTCCAAAGAAGTAACGGTTAGTAGGTTAGCTGGTCGTTGTAAATTGTCTCATGATTATGGTAAGTTAAATCAGGGTTTGCTGGCAGTGTGGCTCGAAGGGCCAGAAGTGCCTGTTTCGCACTGTATTTCTAAATAAAATAAATGTATCATTACAAGATAGTAAACTTATTAATTTCCATCCATACATTTCTCCCTATCCCCATCAAGGTCATTCTTATCCAATGCTATCCCTTAACTTCCATTGCATTCATCTCCATACTTGTAGAACAAAGCTGAGAAGAGAGGGAAGAGACCCTCTGACCAGTTCATCGTGAACAAATTTAGAATAGCAAGGCGTCTCACCATACCTGGTCATCAGAGATGAGCAGTGATGAGTTCCGTGATACCCAGCCACAAAATTAAATATCAGAATGCCACACGACTATTTCACCCTGATTTAATGTCAACAATGACTGAAATAGGATAACCAGCATAATGTTAGCATTCCACATCGCTCCCTCATGTTTACTCTTTATTTTTGTACAGGGTATTCATGGGAGTTCACTAGGCTACTGGCAAAGGCTCCTTGGAAGAGATCAATGTCTCTGAAGCTGTAGGTCAATACCAAGCATGAGTAGTTTAGATACTCAGACTCCGCTGAGGGAGTTGATTGAATATGTCTAATGATTCTCACTAGACTAGGCCAAATAGAGGAGAGGGACATTGTAGATTCCAGGGAGCTGCAAACTATATTGTCCATACCCATACAAAGACCATAAGACCATAAGACAGAGGAGCAGAATTAGGCCATGCAGCCCATCAAATCTGCTGTGCAATTCCATCATGGCTGATTTGTTATCCCTCTCAACCCGTTCTGCTGCCTTCTCTCTTTGACATCCTTATTAATAAACAGCCAATCAACCTCTACTTTGAATATACCCAACGATTTGGCCTCCACAGCCATCTGTGGTAATAATTCCACAGATTTACCACCCTTTGGTTGAAGAAATTTCTCCTCGTTGCTATCCTTCTACTCTTATGCTGTGACCTCTGGTCCTAGACTCCCTGACTATGGGAGACATCCTCTCCATGTGCACTCCATCTAAGTCTTTTCAATATTTGCTAGGTTTCAATAAGATTGTCCATCATTCTTTTAAACTCCAGTGAGTATAGGCCCAGAACCATCAAAGTTCTGGAGGAACTCAACAAATCAGTCAGCCTCTGTGGAGGGGAATAAACAGTCGACTTTTCAGGCCAAGGTCTTCCACCAAGACTGGTAATAGATATATGCTTTCCTTATAAATGTTCTACCAGAACCACTAGACTCATTCATAGTTCTCTTTTTCCCTCCTTGCAGAAGGAACCATGGGCACAGGAGAGACAAAGAGAAGCCCGTGAGAGCCTACTGTGCTGTTCCATGGCTGCAATGACAAGAATTATTCTGATGCAGTGGCGTAGAATGAACAATGTTCTGTCACGTATTTCTATTATGTCGCTTTCTTTATTGGAACATCAAATGTGTCAACCACAGAAGAGAGTGGAGTCTTTTATCAGTGGATCACAATGAACACCTATTTTGTATAGAGTGCACTTCCTACTAATCCAGGACAATGGCAAGAAAGCTATAGGTTCCAAAGCCATGAAGATATGCTCCTAGAGCAGGAATTCACAACTTTTTTTAATGCCATGGACCCTAGGTTGGGGACCTCTGTCCTCAAGCATCTAAGATGTTGAAGCACCCATCTACGGGGGCTGCTCTAACTCAATCCTAACGGTAGGTTGTTGCACCTCATGGAAGTGCTCGGAAGAGTAAAAGCTTGCAATTGTACTAAGGGACGTGAGTGGGTGTATTGCACACTGATATAATGTTTAATTTCTGTTTTATATAGGGTCTCAAAATTCTTCAATACTACTTTCAAGTCTATACCGAGCAAAGGAAGCTGCTGATTGCAGGATTGCTTTGAGTTAGCAGAAGAGGTGAACTTAGCCAGCCCCAGACAGGTCTCATGTGATACCTTTGCAATGCCCTTGCATTTAGCAGTTCCATTCCTTTTGCCTGTCACCTTCCTTCTGGGGTGGCTCTATGCAATGTGCCTCCTCCCTCCTGTGGATCTAACCTCCTGATGGTGCACAATGTTTTACAGAGCACAGCAACTCCAACCATTCCTGTGCCTCTAAATCTATCCAGGTATTTGAATCACATATTTTGCATGCCATTGCATTGCTTGAAAACACATCTGGTGATGGTATGGTATTCATCTTACTGCTCGTGGGCCTCATTCCTCGTGTTTCTGAAACATATCATCAGATACTTTTTAAATGCTGTCCTTTTCTCTAAGAACCTGACCAGTACCTTTGCTTGGAGGTACAGATAGATGGGAGAAGGTAACAGTGGCAGGACGGAGCATCATGCCAATTGCTTAGTAATCTTGCACACGTCGACAGAAATTACCTTATGTAATTGTACTCAAACTACTCAATGGTGGACCATGTCCCTTGAAAAAGTCTTACAATATATTTCCTCCTGCACAGGATCCATCAATATTCCTTGCAGAGCATGCTGCACTGGACCAGGTGCTGGGAGAGAACAAAACTCCATCCTAAAAACTACAGGACTGTGTGGGTGTTGTCAATGAGATGAGGAGCAAGTGATGCTTTCTCATTATAGCCTTTGCT
This sequence comes from Mobula hypostoma, assembly GCF_963921235.1. NCBI lineage: Eukaryota > Metazoa > Chordata > Chondrichthyes > Myliobatiformes > Myliobatidae > Mobula > Mobula hypostoma. The sequence continues at coordinate 57,683,721 of NC_086111.1, read as the reverse complement.
CCGTCTGGGATTTCCCAGTGGCCACCCATTTTAATTTTGCTTCCTATTTCCATTCCAACATGCCTGTCCGTAGACTCTTAATGAGGTGTCCCTCAGATTGGAGGAGCAACACCACATGTTCTGTTTGGGTAGCCTCCAACCTTGTGGCATGAACTTCGATTTCTCCCACCTCCCCCTTTTTCCATTCACCATTCTGACTCCCGTTTTGCCCCTTTTCTTTTCCTCACCTGTCCATCATCTCCCTCTGGTGTCCCCTCCTCCTTCCCGTTTTCCACCCTCTTCTCCTATCACATTCCTTATTCTTTGGTCCTTTGCCTCTTCCACCTATCTCCTTGCAGTTTCTCACTTCACCCCCTCCCTCACCCACCCACCTTCCCCCTCACTGGGTTTCACCTATATCCTGCCAGCCTGTACTCCTTCCCCTCCCTCCACCTTCTTATTCTGGCTCCTGCTCCCTTCCTTTCCAGTCCTGATGAAAGATCTCTGCCCAAAATGTCAACTGTTTATTGCTCTCCATGGATGCTGCCTGGCCCGCTGAGTTCCTCCAGAATTTTGTGTGCGTTGCTCTGGATGTCCAACATCTGCAGAATCTCTTGCATTTATCTTGGAGAATAGCTTATGTAGATATTACTCCTCCTAGAGGAGCAGATAGAGAGTGGCTCCTTGTTAAGACTGGATGGATAAGGTGTTAGGTGCTGCATCCTTGTATGCTTCCTGTACTATGGTTCCTGTTGGTGGCTGTGATGCTTTGGAATTGTAGATATAGGATCACTTGTAATATTTAAGAGAAGTTTGGATAGCTACATGGATGAGCGAGAATACGGAGAGGTGTGGTTCAAGTGCAGGTAGATGGGATTAGGCAGAAAACCAGGCAGGAATGCACTAGACTGGCTGTAGTGCTCTATGATTCTATGACAAGGTGGCCAACCTTTTACATTCCATGCGTCAATTTTTTCACGCATGAGTTCAGATGTGATTTTTTTCACGCACGAGTTCTATATTAACATATTTTTACAAGAATTGAATGGGGTTACAAGAGTTGTATGGCTCGAACGTGAAAAAATTGATGCATGGAAAGTAAAAGGTTGGCCACCCCTGTTCTATGACACAACTACCCTGGGGTTCTGCTGCAGGGCATGCAGATGACTTTGGTATGCCCTTGGAACTGAAGCGTAATGAGAGCATCAGTACTGAGTATGTTGACTGGAGAAATGACTGATATTAATTCATTGTATTTGGAGGACCTTAAGAAGGTAGAGTTGGTGATGTCTATCCAATGCTCTGTGGAAATCAGCTACCTGCTGCGGGTAGTCTAAGTCTATGAAGAGCATAGGAAAACAGGAGTTCGTTTTATGAGAAGAAGGTGGCAGCTCTGAATGTGGACATAGTGTGATTGGCCCTTGAAATATTGTTTTGAGCCTTGAAATTTCAAAGTTATAAGTTCGATCTACAGTTATTATCAAAGCCTGTATACATTGTACAACCACTAGATTTGTTTCCTTACAGGCAGCCACAAAACAAGAAACCCGGAAGAACACACAAAAAAAACAACAAGCACTCAAAGTGCAGATGAGAGAATAAAAATCAAATCGTGCAAACGATAAAAGTAAGCAAGTAGCATTTAGAACAAAAATGAGTCGTCAGACACAAAGCCCGAAGCAGCCCGAGCAGGCCCTCAGCCTCAGCCTCGGTTCAGCACGTAGTGGAGTAAAAATTGTGGAGCCCAGAGCAGGCTGCATGAGTGAAAGTTGGTTCTTATTTGACTGAAGAGAGACTGTGGTTTTTTGGACCAGTATGTATCTAGATGTGTGGCGCATGACCAAGTGGTTAGGGCGTTGGGCTCACGATCTGAAGGTCGTGGGTTCGAGTCTCGGCCAAGGCAGTGTGTTGTGTCTTTGAGCAAGGCACTTAACCACACACTGCTCCAGTCTACCCAGCAGAAAATGGGTACCGGCAAATGCTGAGGGTTAATTTCACAATAGACTGGCGTCCTATCTGGTGGGGAGTCTCAGTCGCTTCACGTCACAGAAACCGGCATAAGCACCGGCCTGATTGGCCACAAAGGCTCGGGATAGACTTTGACTTTGATGTATCAAGATAGCCCTGATTATGAGTTTTGGACGTTGCATAATGCTTCATATCTTATGGATATAAGATATATCTTATATCCATAATATATATGTCCATATGTGTGTGTGTATATATATATATATCTTCTGGAAAAGAAGTGCTGGTGAATTAAGAAGTCTCAGTTAAATGTGAGAAGAACCCTGAAATATGCACAGTACTGCACCACACTGGACTGACGCCATTTCAGCAGGGCAAAGCAATTTTGTTTTTTGGCCTTGTACTGAAGAACTTCTCATCCTCTATTGCATAACGAACATTACTATATGTCGTTCTCCCTTTAATTCCATTTTCGTCCGCAGTACAATAGTGACTGCTTTTCAAGTGTACTTCATTGGCTGTGAAGTGTTTGGAGACATTCTGATATTATGAAAGGAGTTTTTGAAATGCAAATCTTCCTTTCATTTTCACTTTTGAATAAATTGCAAGTTTGTACTGTTTGGTCTGTCATGATTTTGATGTCATTACAACATTGCCCAGTCTATTCAGGAAATACTGGAAACAAATACATATGCTGTTGAGATCTGTATTGACTGTTGTTAATTCTGTTATTCAGCTTTAGTTATTATAGTTGGGTTCCTGCCCATATCTATCCTTTGTTAATGCAAATAGAACTTCTTTCATAGACTCCTCCATATCAATGCCATTACTTCCACAGCTCACGGCTCTCCTTTTTAATATTTTCCTGTTCTTCTCTAGGTTTCCGGCTATGAGCCGCAATCAACCATAAACAGGCTCTCATATATTTTGCTTCTAACTGTTGGCTTTGTGACACTACCACGCATTAAGTGATTTTCCCTCTTTGTATCTTTCAGACATAAGTGCAGTGTTCTTACAGCAGCCGCCCAAAAACAAGCTTTAGAAGTCACAAATGGCCCTGACACGTGACAGCAATTATGCAAAAATCATTGTTTGCACCACTTCTTGATGTTATCTGGAGTGGTCTTCTGACTGAATCAAATGCCAGCTGGAGATCTGAAGCTTTCTTTAAGAGTGGAAACACAAGAGACTGCAGATGCTGGAATCTAGGGGCGACTGGAGGAACTCAGCAGGTCAGGCAGCATCTATGGTGGGAAATGGGCTATCGACATTTTGAGCCAGGAACCATCTGAAGATGATTCCAGATGAAGGGTCTCATCTACCCAAACTACTGTATTGACTGTCCATTTCCCGCCAATGTTGCTGCCTGACCCATTGAGTTCATCCAGTGCTTTCTGAGTTGCTCCTTCCTTAAGAGTACATTTTATAAGTCATTCAGGTGGGGTGTGCTTTCAGTGTCGATTTTATGGTCTGGTCTCTTTTCTGTGCACTATTTGGCCATTTTGTATTTCAAACCTACTGTGAACAACACTAACTTGTGCTTCTGTACCATTCAACTCTCAATGGTCTGAACCTGAAATTTCACTGTAAAAAGGTAAAGTATCGTGACAGCTGCCCAGGGAAGCCAGGCTTGGTTAAGTAATTGGGCTGTCAATTTAGATGCCTGGTTTGATGATGCTGACACTGGAGTTCAAATTGCACCACAGAAGCTTGGGAATTTAAGTTCCGTAATGGCGGTCATGAGATCACCAGATTACCCCAAAACGTGTCGGGGTCATTAATCTCCTTTAGGTATGGAAATCTGCCTTTCTACCCTGCCTTGCCTTTATGTGATCCACCAAACAGCCACGTGACTGACACAGCCCAGCAATCTTTAAGTTCCAAGGTAATCAGAAATGAGCAATAAAGTCTAGTCTTGCAAGCTGAGACTGTTTAACCTTTGTAATTGTAATTAGTTATACAGATTCACTTACGTGATCAATGGCCATTTCCCTTATTGTCTCAGCTATACAGAAGGCATGTTCAGAACTGTACACAGTCTTAAAGAGGAAGTACACACACTCTCTTCAAAGGATATGTACTAACAGTGCATAACAAAAACATACCAACATTGCAAAATCCTGTGAATGAGCAATTTAAAAAAACTGGCCAACTCAAGGCAGAATTGGCCATAGACCAATTGTAAGTTGAAGTAAAAGATCTTTCTGTACTTATCAACCATTGTAATGCATCTAGGGGGCCAAATGCACGTGTAAAGTTCAAAGTCTGAAGTAAATTTGTCTATACAAACCTGAGATTCATCTTCTTGCAGGTATTCTCAATAAATCCAATAATCATAATAGAATCAATGGAAGACCGCACCAGCATGGCAGATAACCAGTGTTTAAAAGGCAACAAAGTGTGCAAATCCAAAAGGAATGAACAAAAAAGAGATAATAATAAATAAATAAGCAATAAATATTGAAAACATGAGATGAAGAGTCCTTGAAAGTGAATCCATAGTTTGTGGGTACAGTTCAGTAACAGGGCAAGTTAAGTTGAGTAAAGATATCCCCACTGATTGATATTACTAAATAAAGAGGGGATCTTATAGAAACATACAAAATTTTGAAAGGAATAGATAAGATAGAAGTAGGAAAGTTGTTTCCATTGGTAGGTGAGACTAGAACTAGGGGACATTGCCTTAAGATTCAGGGGAGAAGATTTAGGATGGAGGTGAGGAGTTTTTCCCCAGAGAATGGTGAATCTGTGGAATTCTCTGTCCAGGGAAGCAGTTGAGGATTCTTCACTAAATATATTTAAGTTACAGTTAGATAGATTTTTACATAGTAGGAGAATTAAGGGTTATGGGGGAAAAGGCAGGTAGATGGAGCTGAGTTTATGGACAGATCAGCCATGATCTTATTGAATGGTGGGGCAGGTTCGATGGGCCAGATGGCCTACTCCTGCTCCTATTTCTTATGTTCTTATGTTCTTATTCCATACTATTGGTTACTGAACAATAACCAATTGTCTAGTGAAACTGGTAAAACATCTCTTGACAGGAAAGATGAGGCTGGCAGGAAAAAAAAGCATCAGTCGCTGTTTTGTTATATTTGTGCGTAGTTTACATTAAATTAGCATTCTGCAAAGACTCTGCAGATGCTGGAAACCCAGAGAAAGACAGACAAAATGCTGGAGAAACTCAGCAGATCAGGCAGCCTTTATTTGAGGGGAATCAACAGTCAGCGTTTCAGGTCGGATCCTTCCTCAACTTGCTGATTTCCTCCAGCATTTTGTGTGGACTGGAATAGCAGATGTTGCCTACAGTTCCATGTCGTATCACTTTGTCTTGTCACATTATATCCAACAGGAAAGAAACACTGAGAGCAATCCTTCCATGGAGCAAGAATAAACGGAGAGAGCAACATTTCAGGAATTAATTCCTGACATGCGACAACCTGGCTGGTCTATGATGCTTATTTGAAGCTGTCATGTATAAACCTTGCTGGCTTATACATGACACAACATGCATATTGCATTTGCCTGTGGTATGCATATCACTGCTAATGAAGATGTTGCAAAAGACTGTGTTACCGGAAGGGAATCAGGACAGAATTTTCAAGCATGGATCTGAGTAGACAGAAGGAGAACATATTGAGGAATTTATTGTGTACATACACACAATATGCAAGTATTTGCAGAAAACAAACTGAAGACTTTTCTCCTCAAATATCAGGATTACATATACTCAGGTTCATATTAACAATTGATCATTCACATTGCAGTGTACTGTTCAAGCTTTAGATGAATTGACGGTAAAATAACTGCTGTTCATCCTTTATCGGAGTTCTTTTTCTTTGCACATTTTTGCTTCATATCTTTTTCCAAGCAGCTAACATGTTAATACCTGTGATAAGTATGCTGGTGCCAAAATGCTCTGTTTTAAAAATTAATATCAGTTCTATGCTTTGTCTTGCCCGACTGTCAAAGTTTCAGGCAAACAAATTGATTTATGTTGACAGCATACATTTTCCACCCCACACCCACTTTTGCCCCCCTCCCATCCCACAACCAAACAAAGTTGGGGGGGGGCTCATTTTATACCAAAAAGTAAATTGTGTACAGTACATTGTAGAAGTTTTTGCATCTGTTATTCGCTGGCATTGTTTGTTGTTTATTGTTAATGTCCTTGGCTAGATATGCATTTTTTATGCATGTTGTCGCAAGGCTTACTGGCAAGCAATTGATGCTTCATTCTGATAAACCATGAGATAATATTTGAAAGAAGGAATTCATAGTTGTATTAGACATTCTGCATAACATTCTTTTCGAAACATCAAGGAGGATTGCTGGAGGGAAGGAGCATGAACACTCTTGATTTTAAATTACAGCACCAAGTCACTAGTTTGATATCCCAAAGCAAATTCATCCAGATTAATGAGATCAATGAATAATTAAGTATTTTACAAAGACATTTCGCAAGTGTATAAGTTTACTGCTTATTGCTGTCAATTGAAGTAACACATGGATACCAATGATCATATTCTTTAAGGTTCCTTAGGGTTGTTATAGCCGTGGGTAGTAGTGGGGACAAGATCCCACTCCCTATTAAATGCTCCCAATGGCCTGTGCCTCAAATAGCCTCTGACAACCAAGTCCAGCTCCTGGACTTCATGTCTGGCTTAGGTACTAAGCCCGGTGGAACTGTTTCTACTGACAGGAGAAGGGGCAAAGGCAGATTACTGGCACCTTAAATCCCGTTGCTTCGGGCAGAAGACGCTCATCAGCCGTGGTTGGCAGTTCGTCTAGGAGGAGGAAAGCTCTGATCCCAAACGTCCGCTGCCTTGAGGCTGTACCCACTCATGGGGAAGGCTTCGGAAGTAAACCCGGAGGGAAAAATCCGGATCTGGAGGCCCTAAGGCAGTCCCACATTGAGTTCAATGCTGACTGGCAACTCCTGTGATGGTGCTAGTAGCAAACTGTATCGGTCTCTGCCGTTCCTTTAGGTTCATCAGATGCAAGGAGAGGGGGAGCTTGCTACACGGGCAACAACTTGCTCTCCATATCGTACTGCCCAGGCTTGTGTATCAAGACAGCTAGGACACAACATCCATGGTCGACTCTGCCCGATGAAGGCCCTCACTCACTCACTATTCTTTAAGGGTTCGTTCAGTTTTATTTGGTGCAAATAAGTAAAACGTGTTTTTTTTTTCCAAAAAAAGTAGCAGACCAGATTTTGAAAGTTAATGAATTGATCACTTTCTAAAAGAAGTACAGCATAATTTTACTAAAATAAAAATAATGCCAATTGTCTTAAAATGATTTCAAAAACTTTGTTTTCAAAAGCAGAAAGAAATTTTTGAATAGCCGGTAGTGTGGCAATGCATTGCTATCAGACGGTATAGTGGGCACCAAAATTTTACAGCAGCCATTTTCCTAGAGAAGATGCTGACAGATAAATATTCTCCATTGATAATGGCTGGCTGATCCAATAGGTGAAAATGAGTGGGAGTGATAAATCCTCGGTCATTAGCACAAACCCCAGGCAGGAGTATCAACCATTGATTGTACACATCGATATTCAGTTCTTTTGGAGTCACTCAATGTGTGTGGGGTAAGTGCAATCAGTGGGAATTATCATCACATACATTCAGAGACAAAGTACTCTTTTAAGATGCTTTGGAATTTCTCTGAGTCATAAAAATCATTTTTATTCCCTTTAATTAGGTCCACTAAGTTTTCCCCTTATACTGATGCTTTATTTCAATATAATATTTTGATCAAATGCTTGCCAAATGCAGAAATTAAGCTATTAAAATATCTGCTTATATTTATTGTTGTGATCATAAAAATTACCATTTCAATTTGTTTTGAGATTTAAGCAGTAATCCTGTCCTGATCTGAATAAAATCAATGTCTTCTAAGCAGTGTTTTGTGGGGAGCTATGCAAGTTTTCAGAAACAGATTTAGAAGAAAAGTTTCCTACAGCAGAGGCTTCAGGCTCAGAATTGGAATTTGTATTGTTAATCTTCTTACGGTGATAAGTGACAGTAGTCTGTTCACTGGATTCTTTGCCTTTCTAAACTCCAGCAAGCACAGGCATTGAGCTGGATGTTTGCCATCGCAAATAGTGCTTTTCTTTAAAAAAAGAATTGTGACTTTTTTTTGTCATTGTCGCTTTACAAATGGCTTGATTTGGGATGCCATTTCCTTTCACACATAAATACTACGGGGTCTCCAGCTATCTTTGTGGCAAACCCTGACAAACTCTGTCACTTTGACCTAATCCAGTTTTCTGCGCAGCTGTATTGAAAGTCATTTTCAGTTTTATCACATTTTAATGCAAACAAGGCCGGAAGGGTTACTTGTTTGGCTTAAAGAAGCTATAACAGTTTGTGTGAATGACTGCACCCGTAACTGTGCAGAAAAATGTGATGGGAAGCTTTATTACTGCTGCGTGCTCGACAATTTGAAAATTATTGCTTCATTCAGGAGCGATTTTCTCTCACTAGGGCTACCACAGAATATAGTCTTCTCTGACCAGCAAAAGAGTGCCCTGAATAATTTACCAGCCCTAAAGAAAGATTTTTAATTCTTTTGTCTGTGTGCAACCCTGTTCTCCATGATGCGCTCTCAAACAGAAAGTGAATAATGTTGAAGTGACCAGAATTAACTTGATGCAAACTCATTGAAAAAGAAATTAAGAGTCTTAAAAATAACTGCAGAAAGATAATATCAAAAGCATTTTGCAATACAAAATGAACGTTTCATCTGTCAGTAGGAATGTTACGGAAGCTCTATAATGTTCCCAGATCAATATATTGCTGCCATTCCACGGTCTGTAAAATCAATTGACCAGCAGCAAACGTAAATTAACATCCAGGGCATTTGTATTTGTATCACCTTCGAGTGAACAAAAAAAAATTCCAAAATTATGAAAATCACATTTGTTCATTGCTACCTCACCCAATACAGTACATCTGACTTCAAACAGAATTGGATTTTGTCAGTAAAAATCTGCAGCTCAGATTCGCATGAAGTCAATCTATTGCATCGAAGTATATCTAACAAATGGAGTGACAATCATCCTGGTTAATCTGATCGTGAAATGTCAAAGATTGTGTTAGTAGAATTTATAATAAGAATCCGATGATTGAGGCTTAGATATTGCAATGCATTATACGTCTTCTTTCAATGCTAAATGTTTGAAAATCTACTTCTTTTCTGGACTGGAATGTGTTTAGGACTAACTCTAGGCTGAATTATATCAGTATGAAGAGCTCAGTCTGGAAATCATTCCCCAGGCACAGCATCGTGGGCCTGCTATGGCAACTGCTTTGCCCTTGACCATAAGAAACTGCAGAGTTGTGGACATAGCTTAGTGCCTCATGGGCATTAGCAACCCCCCCACCTCCACCCCCGCAACACACCTCTACCCTCCATGGACTGTCTGCACTTCACAGTAAAGCAGCCAGCATCATCAAAGATCCTACCCACTCTGCAGATTTGCTCTTCTGCCCCCTCCCATCGAGCAAAAGATTATAAAGGTCTGAAAGTAAGTACCTCCAAGGTCCAGGACATTCCCTGTGCTGTTGTTATGAGAATATTCAATGGCTCCCTAGTGTGATAAGATGGACTCCTGACTTCCCAATCTACCTTTTTATGACTTTTCACTTTATTTACTCCTTTCATCAGACTCTCTCTATAACATAGAACTTAGAACCTTAGCACAGAAACAGGCTCTTTGACCCACAATGTTGTGCCGAACCAGCTAATAAAACAAAACAAACCCAAAAACTAATCCTTCCTATCTATTTGCCTACCGGAGCAACTGGTCAATGGCAGATGCCATCTCTCTGGCCTTACAGTCCTCCTTAGAACACCTGAAGAATAAAGATACATACGTAAGGCTCCTTTTCATTGACTACAACTCTGCCTTTAATACCATCATTCCAAATAAACTGATTCCTAAGCTCCGGAACCTGGACCTTAGCACCCAGATCTGCAGCTGGATCTTCAACTTCCTCACAGACAGGACCCAGGCTGTAAAAATAGGGGACAAGCTCTCCTCTACAATCACTCTGAGCACCCGTGCCCCACAAGGCTGTGTACTCAGCCCCCTGCTGTACTCATTGTACACCCATGATTGTGTAGCCAAATTTCCATCAATCTCAAGATATAAGTTTGCTGATGACACAATTGTAGGCCGTATCTCGCATAATGATGTTTGAGTAGAGAGAGGAAATTAAGAACCTGGTGGCATGGTGCGAAGACAATAACCTATCCCTCAACATCAGCAAGACGAAGGAATTGGTTGTTGACTTCAGAAGGAGTAGTGGACTACACGACCCAATTTACATCGGTGGTGCGCAAGTGGAACAGGTCAAAAGCTTTAAGTTCCTCGGGGTCAATATCACAAATGACCTGACTTGGTCCAACCAAGCAGAGTTCACTGCGAAGAAGGCCCACCAGTGCCTTTACTTCCTGAGAAAACTAAAGAAATTTGGCCTGTTCCCTAAAACCCTCACTAATTTTTATAGATGCACCATAGAAAGCATTCTTCTAGGGTGCATCACAACTTGGTATGGAAGTTGTCCTGTCCAAGACCGAAAGATGCTGAAGAAGATCGTGAACTTGGCACAGCATATCACAGAAACCAATCTTCCATCCGTGGACTCACTTTACACCGCACGCTGTCGGAGCAGTGCTGCCAGGGTAATCAAGGACACAACCCACCCAGCCAACAGACTTTTTGTCCCTCTTCCCTCCGGGGGAAGGTTCAGGAGCTTGAAGACTCATATGGCCAGATTTGGGAACAGCTTCTTTCCAACTGTGATAAGACTGCTGAACAGATCCTGACCCAGATCTGGGCCGTACCCTCCAAATATCTGGACCCGCCTCTTGGTTTTTTTTGCACTACCTTACTTCCCATTTTTCTATTTTCTATTTATGATTTATAATTTAAATTTTCAATATTTACTAATTTTAACTATTTTAATTTTTTTAATATTTAATATTTGTAATCCAGGGAGTGTGAAGCACAGATTCAAATATCACTGATGATTGTACGTTCTAGTACTAATTGTTTGGCACAATAAAGTATAAAGTAAAGTATACAATGTCCACATCTCTCCATCTTTCTCATATTCATGTGCCTTTCTATACATCTCTGAAATGCCTCTAATGTGTTTGCCTCTACCACCATAGCAGACAGCACATTTCAAGCATTCACCACTCTGAGTAAAAAGCTGTAACATTTTATTCTGCACTCTGTTATTGTTTTACTTTGTGCTACCTCAAAGTAGACTCAATGAATTGATCTGCATGTAAGGTATACAAGTCAAGCTTTTCTTTGTACCTTGGCATATATGGCAATAATAAAACGATTTTCTGAAGTATTTCTTTTGGTGTATTGCAGTGAGAATCAGATAACATATTCCTAGGAATGACTATCATTGGGCATTCCCAAAAATACAAGTTTTTCATAGCACAGGACTGGACCAAGATTCTTCTTAAGGTTTAACTTAACATTTATCCTTCAGCACACCTCCTCCCAAATTCTGCCCACACTAACCCCTGCACACACAAACTTAGTCACACACTAGGTGCCATGTCCCATGTCCCACACCCAGGCAATCTGAGCCCAATCTAAATTGGGAGACGAACTTCCAACTTCTGTGATTGTGCTGGGGTTAAAACAGATAAAATGGCAGGAAATTAAATTTAATCTTATTAATTACAGTAATATGGAATTTGTTTCTATGGTGAAAAAAGCTTAAGCTGCATTACAGCTTTTGAAAAATATTTACATCATACCACTAAATTAAGTCAATGTTGAAGTCTTTTACCTTCAGAACTATGTTTCTTTTCAACACAGATCCTCTGGGGCTTTACATTTCACTACTCCAATGTATGGGCATGATTGATTGGGTTTGAGTCTGCCACTTGCAAATTACTGCAATTGATAATGGTAAATTTAACTTCCTGTCGTTTTGTCCTCAACACGGCCACAAATGCTTGAAGCTCATCCCATAATTTTGATGGCACCTAAGCCTGATCCTGTTGGCACCCTTTGCTGAAGAGTGCATTTCATTGTGGAGTTGTACCAAGGAATATTTCCAGCTGACCGAAAAGATCTGAAAAACAGTTACTGACAACACAATCATGAATCATGGAATTTGCAATCAAAAGCAGCAAAGAATAAAATGTTTTCAGATACATTTTTATGAAAACTTGCCTGTTGGCCCAAGTTAGTTCTTGGTGCGGAATGTTATGCACTTTTGTAGAACAGATGTGATCTTTTTTTTCCTCAACGCCCAAGGACATTTATCAGTCTCCAGTGATGCCCTCAGATTGAAATCTGATTAGGAAAGTGCTGGTGATGCTCTGGTACCTCTGATTCATTTTTCTCTGTCTATAGTGAAACATTATTAAACTTTATCTGGAACAAGTGCTTACCACACAGAATGTTTGCTTTACCTGAGAGGCAGAAAATACACTTTTATCTTTGGTGATGCTGAATATATCTGTACATTCGCAAAGGAGATAAAGGGCTTATCAACATGAATATTTTGCCTCAGTTTTATTTCATCCAAACTTCCAAATGGCTGTTAGCTGCTCTGGAACACATTGAGGTCATGAAAAGTCCTTTTTCCTTTTATTAAGCAATAGGTTGAAGAACATTGACCTTTTTTATTGTTTTGGAACCAATTCGGTTAGGATGCCATGGCCAAACGTGTGAAACAAGTCACAAAAATTGCTCGAATAATTAAAGGTAAGTAAGGTCTGCTATATCCCGTCATTTTAGCATGATAATATCAGTTTAAATTATTCTGCCAGAATTTTCCAACACAATATGCCTTAGAAAACACAAACAATGCAGAATGATTGATCATGCTGCAAGTGAGAATGTGTGTTGCAAAGTAGAAATGATATTTCACTGCCCACAGCAAAACTAATGCCAATAAAGTCTATAATGCCAAGATTATAAACCGATATTCCTTCACCTTTTATTTAACACTCATAACGGAGCTTAGAAAGAAAAGGAATTCTTTGATAATGCAGACCTAATATAAACAAAAGTGAATGTACCATCCCTATTCTTTATCATTTCTTTTAGTTGAACATCTACTTGAAACGCTGTCATAGGAAAGTAGCATTGATCATCAGAGATCCTCACCACTCAGGCTATGCTGTTCTCACGCTGCTGCCATCAGGTAGAAGGTACAAGAGCATCAGGACTCGCACCACCAGTTTCAAGAACAGTTACTACCCCTCAACCATCAGGAACTTAGGGGTTAATTACATTCACTTGCCCATCCATTAAGATGTTCCCACAACCAGTTATCTCACTTTAAGGACTCTTTATCCTGTCATTTCATGTTCTCATTATTTATTGCCACTTAGTTATGTTTGCATTTGCAGAGTTTGTTGTCTTCTGCACTCCGGTTGCTCTTTCATTGATCCTGTTATAGCTGCTATTCTACAGAGTTGCTGGGTATGTCTGCATGAAAATTAATCTCAGGATAATGCATTGTGGGTAGAATCTCAGATGGAGATGAAGGGGTGTACAGGAGCGAGATGTGTTAACTAGTGGAGTGGTGTCGTAGCAATAACCTTGCAGTCCATGTCGGTAAGACAAAAGAGCTGGTTGTGGACTTCAGGAAGGATAAGACAAAGGAACACATACCAATCCTCAGAGGGATCAGAAGTGGAGAGAGTGAACAGCTTCAAGTTCCTGGGTGTCGAGATCTCTGAGGATCTAACCTGGTCCCAACATATCGATGCAGTTATAAAGAAGGCAAAACAGCAACTATACTTCATTAGGAGTTTGAAGAGATTTGGTATGTCAACAAATATACTCAAAAACAGATGTACTGTGGAGAGCATTCTGACAGGCTGCATTACTCTCTGGTATGGAGGCAGTGGTGCTACTGCACTGAACCAAAAGATGGAGGGTTGAAAATTTAGTCGGCTCCATCTTGTGACCAGCCTACAAAGAACCCAGGACAGCTTCAAGGAGCAGTGTCTCAGAAAGGCAGCATCCATTATTAAGGACCTCCAACACCCAGGGCAAGTCCTTTTCTCACTGTTACCATCAGGTAGGAGGTATAGAAGCCCGAAGGCGCACACATACAGCAATTCAGGAACAGCTTCTTCCCCTCTGCCATCCGATTCCCAAATGGACATTGAACCCATGAACACCACTTCACTTTAATATTTATTATTTCTGCTTTTGGACACTATTTTTAATCTATTCAATATATGTATACTGTAATTAACTTATTTATATTTCCATCTTCTATATTATGTATTGCATTGAACTGTTGCTGCAAAGTTAACAAATTTCACTACACATGCCGGTGATAATAAACCTGATTCTGATTTGGGTGTCATATATGGACTTCGATCATCAAATTTACCTTGAACTTTGATTGCAGGGACAATGACATAATAATCATTCTGATTATTCAATATTCTGATACTTTCAACAGTTAGCCGTGGAAAGCATCCTCAGCATTGGAAGAATACTTTTTGTGAAAGCAACCTTTGTGTACTGGTAGAGGACAGAAGTAAGTCCTCCAACCAGGCTAAGCACGTTTGTCATTTGTGTCACTAACCGTGAAATGTACTGACAAGCAGCAGAAAGTAAAATCTCATACAGCGTGGGGGCTGAAGAATCAGAAGTGTAGGTTTGGCCTGAACCTTCACTTCCACTGCCATGACCCTGTTGTACCCAAGAGGAAGATCTCATCCGGAGTTTACAAGTGTCTGGTTGAAAAAGCCCTGGTTGAAAAGCCCTTTGGATACTGCTGGGGCTGGATGACCTACCAGGGAACAGCAGCAGCAGCCAAGCCACTGGCACTGTGGCCAACTCTGAGGCTCAGTAGGGAAAAGGGTAAATGCAGGCAGATTGGTGGTGATAGGACACACTATAGTTAGGGGGATAGACAGCCGATGCTGTGTCCGTGAAAGAGGACCCAGAATGGTGTTGCCTCCCAGGTGTGAGGTTGCAAGACGTCTCAGAGCGGCTGCAGAAAATTCTCAAGAGGGAAGATGAACAGCCAGAGGTTGTGATGCACTTTGACGCCAATGATGTTGGTAGAAAGGGGGAAGAAGTCCTGGGCAGTGAGTATGTGTCATATGGGGGAGGGGGGTGCAGGGTGTGGACCCAAATGCAAGACACAGACACTGAAGTACTAGGAACAGGACAGGACTAGAAACTAGAGTTATGGATGTGACTGGATGCAGACTGGGGCAAGAACACAGACTTGGGTTAGGACATTGGCTAGGCAAGCAGGACCAGGACAAGGAACTGGGAACTAGGGGCCTGAGCTTGGACTCCGAGCCAGAGACTGGACAAGGACCCAGATCCTGGGTCTTGACTCAGGCTCAGACCCCGGAACTAGGTGAGGACATGACGTGGCTACAGGACTGGACATGGCTTGGGTTCTTCATGGTCTGGGTTCTTTGAGGCGAGGATATGATGAGGCTTGGGTTCTTCAAGGCAAGGACATGATGAGGCTTGGGTTCTGACACCAAGCCGGAGACTGGACAAGGACCCAGAACCTGGGTCTTGATTCAGGCTCAGACTCCGGAACTAGGCAAAGACATGACGTGGTCTTGGGAGACAGGACTAGTCGAGGCTACAGGACAGAATGAGAGACTCCTGGGCAAGACAAGGGAACTCCAGTACAGGACAAGGGAACTCCAGCACAGAACGAAGCACATGGACAGGATGAGGTACATAGACAGGATGAGAACACAAAACCTTGATTTAGTACTCAGGAACAGCCAAACATTGGACTTGGGACGACAGGAACCTCAGAACCTTGGACTTGGGATGACAGGAACCTCAGAACAGAGCCTTGGTCTAAAGCACAGGAACACAGAGCCTTGGACTTGAGAGACAGGAACACAGGGATATAAAACACAGAGCTGGGACCCCTCCTTGAGAACAGGACTTGGGGATGGGGCTCTACACAGAATGCTGAACACACCAAGACAGTTCCCAACACTAGGTAGCAGCAAACAGCTGGACCTACCTAGCAAAAGCATGGACACAGAGACAGTTCCAACTCAACAATAGACAGTTCCTTATCTTGACACAGCAAGGCTTCAGCAGTAGAACTTGACCAGGTTGCAGACAAGGCTCCAGACACAAGTTGCAGGCAAAGGCTTCAGAAGGATGGGGAGGGGAAGGGAAGGGAACAGTCCAGCCTCAGGGTAATGGCAAAGACAGCCTGGTTTACCAAACAGAGGCAAGGACAGATTCAACAGCAGGGTAACAGCAAAGAAGTCCTGAATTACCCCACAGAGGCAAGGACAGGATACTGACAAGACAAACCAGCCACCACACTGGAACCCAGGGCCATTTATATTCCCAGCCCCAAGACGAGCATCAGGTGCCTACGATTAAGCCCAACTGAAACAAGGGACAGCCGGAAGACCTGGAGTCCAGAGTACATGGAGCGGACCGTGAACCGGAACGTAGACTTCACGGACTGGACCATGACAGTATAGGGCATGGCCTCCAAGGTAGTAGTCTCTGGATTACTCCCAAGACCACGTGCTCGTCAGGGCAGGAATAGAATGTTAGTAGTGATGAATGAGTGGCTGAGGAAGTGATGCAGGTAGAAGAATTTCAGATTCCTGGATCATTGGGATCTCTTCTGGAGAAGGTATGACCTTTACAAAAAGGATGGGTTACACCTGAACCCAAGGGGATCCAATATCCTGGCAGACAGGTTTGCTAGAGCTGTTGGGAGGGTTTACACTAAGGTGGCAGGGGGATGGGAACTGGAGTGATAGTGTTGAAGAAGGGGCAGTAGGTATACCAGTCAATGAATTGTACAGTGAGATTGTGAGAAAGGACAGGCAGAAGATAGGACAAAATTGCATTCAGTGGGATGAGGTGAAACGTAACATGGGGGCAAGTTATAAAGGGGTGATGAATACAAGACTGAGGGTGTTAGAATATTCAGAATATGTAGATGATCTAGTAGCATAGTTAGGGATTGGCATGTATGATGTTGTGGCATCACTGAGTTGCGACTGAAAGAAGATTATAGTTGGGGACTTAACATGCAAGGATGCACATCGAAGGGACAGAAAGGGTGGGGTGTCTCTGTTGGTAAAAAATGAAATGAAATCCTTATTAAGAGGTGACATAGGATCGGAAGATGTAGAAACCTTATAGGAAGACACTGCATGGGTAAAAAGACCCTGACAGGAGTTGTATACAGGTCCCCAAATGGTAGCTAGGATGTGGGATATAAATTTCAACGGGATATAGGAAGGGCATGCAATAAGGGCAACGTTATGATAGTCTTGGGGGATTTCAAAATGCAGGCAGATTGGGAAAAATCAGGTTGATGTTAGATCCCAAGAGAGAATTTGTAAAATGCGTCTGCGATGGCTTTTTAGTGCAGATCTCGGCTCAGCCCACTCGGGGAAAGACAATTCTGGATTGGTTGTTATGTAATAAACCAGATTTGATTATGGGGCTTTAGATAAGGGGACCCTTGGGAGACAGTGATCATGATATGATAGAATTCACCATGGAGTTTGAGAAGGAGAAGCTAAAATTCGAAGTATTTGTGTTACAGTGGAGTAAAGGGAATTACAGAAGCATAAGAGAGGAGCTGGCCAAAGCTGATTGGAAGGGGACACTAGCAGGGATGACAGCATTAGAGCAATGGCTGGAGTTTCTGGAAGCAATTCAGAGGGTATAGGAAAGATACATCCTAAAGATGAAAAAGTATTCTAAATGGAGGATGAGTGAACCATGACTGACAAGGGAAGTCAAAGACAGCATAAAGGTAAAAGAGAAGGCATATAATATAGCAAAAAATAGTGGGAAGTTAGTAGATTGGTAAAAGTTTATAAATAAACAGAAGGCAACTAAAAACCATAAGAAGAGAAAAGATGGAATATGAAGATAAGCTTGCCAATTGCATTAAAGAGCACACCGAAAGTTTCTTCATATATATATATATAGAGTAAAAGGGAAGCAAGAGTGGATATTGACTACTGGAAAATGATGTTGGAGAGGGAGTAGTGGGGGCAAAGAAATGTTGGACAAAGTTAATAAGTATTTTGTGCCAGTCTTCACTGTGGAAGGCACTAGCAACATGCCAGAAATTCAAGAGAGTCAGAGAGGCAGAAGTGAGTGCAGTTGTAATTACTAAGGAGAAGGTACTTGGAACGCTGAAAGATAAGAAGTTGGATAGGTCACCTGGACCAGATGGACTACACCCCAGGGTTCTGAAAGAGGTAACTGAAGAGATTATGGAGGCATTAGTAATAACCTTTCAAGAATCACCAGATTCTAGAATGGTTCTGGAGGACTGGAAATTTGTAAATGTCACTCCACTCTAAGAAGGGAGGGAGGCAGAAGAAAGGAAATTATAGGCCAACTAGCCTGACCTCAGTGGTTGGGAAGATATTGGATTCCATTATTGAAGATGAGGTTGCAGGTTACTTAGAGGCTTGTGAAAAAGTAGGCCAAAGTCAGCATGGTTTCCTTAAGGAGAAATCTTATCTGACAAATCTGCTGGAATTCTTTGAGAAAATAACAGGCAGGATACACAAAGGAGAGCCAGTAGATGTTGCTTACTTGGATTTTCAGAAGGTCTTTGACAAAGTGCCATACAAAAGGCTGCTTAAAAATATAAGAGACCATAGTGTTGCAGGAAAGATACTAGCATGCACAGAAGATTGGTTGATTGATGGTGAGGTTTTATAAAGCTTTGGTTAAAACTCACTTGGAGTACTGTGAGCAGTTCTGGGCACCTTATCTGAGAAGAAATGTGTTGGCATTGGAGAAGGTCCAGAGGAGGCTCACAAGAATAGTTCCAGGAATGAAAGGGTTAACATATGAGGAACATTTGATGGCCCCAAGCCTGTACTTGCTAGAATTTAGAAGAAAGAGGGGCATCTCATTGAAAACTATCAAATGTTGAAAAGCCTAGTGAGTGAATCTAGGACCAGAGGGTACAGTTTCAGAATAGAGAGATGTCCATTTAGAACAGAGATGAGAAGGAATTTTTTTTAGCCAAAGGGTGTTGAATCTGTGGAATTCATTGTCACAGACGGCTGCGTAGGCCAAGTCAATAAGTATATTTAAAGTAGAGGTTGATAGGTTCTTGGTTATACCTGTTGCATCCAGTCCCACTGTCCAGTCCAGACAGATCCTTTTTCATTTTTCTATCAATAAAGTTTCCCTTCAGTTTACTCCACAGAAAACAGCACTCTAATGTGCCCTTGTAACTCTGGTGCAAGCCCCTCATTTTAAGAGTTAGTCTTGTAAATCTTTTCTGGGCCCTCTCTAATGATTCACATCCTTACTATAGTGTGGTAACCAGAAATGAATGCAGTACCAAACTGAGATTGGGCCAGTGCTTCATAATACTTCAGTATAATTCCTCTTCTTTTTATTCCACTGCATTATTTATAAAGTACAACATTGTAAATGTGTTATTAACCGCTCTTTCACTCTAGCCCAGATTCCTTGCTTCCTGTAGCTGTTTTGGAACAGTATCCTTCATTCTGTATGGTCTCACTTCCCACTAAAGTGCACCATGTCACATTTCTCTCTCTGACACTCCATCCTCCATGCCACTGCCCGTACCACCACTCGGCTCTCATCCTGCTCAGTCTATCCGTCTCCTCTTCACCGTTCACTATACCGCCAGATTTTGTGTCATCCACAAATTGTGACTTGCAGCTCAAATCTAGGTCTTTACTGAGATCAGAAAAACCAGTTGCCTAACATTTATCCCATGTAACACTGCTATTCTCCTTGCCTTTGTCCAAAAGTCATATATTCACTGCGACTCGGTTGTGTTACTTAGCTAATGTCACATCCATGCTATTGTTAAAGTTAAAGTCTGTCCCGAGCCTTATAGGCTCATCAGGCCGGTTTCCGTGGTGTGAAGCGACTGAGAGTACGAGACTCCCCCACCGGATAGGACGCTAGTCTATCACGAGGTTAACCCCCAGCATTTTGCCAGTACCCATTTCCAGCTGGGTGGACTGGAGCAGTATGTGGTTAAGTGCCTTGCTCAAGGACACAACGCGTTGCCTCGGCTGGGGCTCAGACTCACGACCTTCAGATCGTTAGTCCAACGCCCTAACCACTTGGCCACGCGCCACACTTATCCATGCTATTAATGTCCCTTTTATGCCTTGTGCTTCAACTTCACTGATAAGCCTCTTCTTCAAGGACCATAACCTTGTTGTGGTGGAGAGCTCAAAATTCAAAGTAAATTTATTATCAAAATACATATATGTCACCAGATACTACCCTAAGATTCACTTTCTTGTAGGCATTCACAGTAGATATGAAGAAACACAATAGAATGAATGCACAACTGCACATGAGAAAGATGGACAAACGACCTATGTGCAAGAGACAAAAATCTGTGCAAATACAAAAAAAGAGAGAATATAATAATAATAATAAGTAAATAAGCAATAAATATTGTAGAGTCCTTAAGAGTGAGTCCATAGATTATGGAATCAGTCCAGTGTTGGGGTGAATCAGGTAATCTCCTTTCAAACAAAATGTGGGCCCGGGGTTGAACAGTTAGCATTCCTAATCACAGTATAAGAGTGATCGCGTGTGTTGGGACCTCTGGTGATGCAAGGGTTATGTTGATGGCACTTGGGCAAAGATTTCTTCAAGCAAGCCTGACTGAAGTTCCTGGCAATGATTTGAAAGGCACCAGGGTAGGCCGTTTCTTGTTTGCTAATTACTGCACTCAACACCTCGAACGCTTGCTTAACATCAGCCTTTGGCGGTATGTAAGCCGCAGTGAGGCCTGTGAGCTCTGAGATCCCAGGATCGATGCTGTTTGGAGCTAGGCCCCTGGTTTGGTCACCCATGGCGGTGAGTCAGGGGAGAGTTTCCAAAGCGTCATCCAACCAAGACCCATCAGTGGGGCTGGCAGAGGACGATGACACATGGTAATGACAGTGAAGGTACAGGAAGACTGCAGCTGTGAAGGGTCCCCAGTAATCCTGAATGCTACGTCCCTGGACCCTGACCCCAATCTGTCAAGGACCGTGCAGTGGGTGCCTATGCATCTGCGTCCCCATGTTAAATAAAACCATGCACAGGTGTTCTTCATCAAGGATGTAACCCCTTAGGAAAATATCATACTCAACTCGAATGATAGCACTACTGACAAACCTGAAATATGGTATCTTAACTAAGGCGTTCTGCAAGTCTATGCCTATCACATTAACTCCTTCCTCTCATCAATTCTTTTACATCATTAAAAAATTCTATTGAATTGGAAATACACAAGCAAATCAGTGCTGCCTTGTGTTAATAAATTCCTCACCAGTGACTATCAATTAATCTCGATTAATGTTTCCGAAATCCTCCCCACAAATGAAGTTAAGTGGAGAAACCTGTATTTCAGTGCTCATTCTTACACCCTTTAAAAAAAAAGGCATTGCATTTGGTGTCCGTCCTCTGACACCACCTCTGTAGCCAAAGCATTGGAAGATTATATTTAGTGGTTCATCATTTCCTTCTGTTCTTCCTGCTGGGATACACCCATCAAGTCCTGGTGATGTACCTATTTTAAGTTCAGACAAGTTTAAATTGCTTCCATGTTATCAATTTTTAAGATTTATGCTGTCTCAATTATATTCTCCTTCACTACCACTTTGCAAATATTCTCTCACCTGCTGAAGACAGATATAAAGTACTTATTTAGTACTTACATTGATTTCACCATCCATGTGCAAATTCCCATTTTGTCCTTAATGACCCCAATGCTCCATATACAGTACAAAGCCTTTGCTATTTAAATGGCTGTTTTGGATTCCTACTTATGTTGGTAATTAGTGTCTCCCATATCATTTTATTGCCACTAACTTTTTATTTCACTTCCTCTCTGATTCTCTTGCAATATATGTTCAAATCTCTCCAAAGGTTCAAGAGCATAACACGGAAAGTTTCTTTAGTGCAGGGCAAAGAGAATGTTGTAGGAGTTGCCATCTTTCCCTGAGATGTTAAAACCCTTCTGCATTCTCCAGTGGAAATAAAATATCCTTTAACTCCAATTGAAAAAGCACAGGGGAGTTCTCCTAGCAACCTGGTCTACATTTATCCCTCAGGGAACATTGCCAAAAACAGAATAAGTCATTTATCTCATTTCAAGAAGTACGTCATTTGCTCTGCAGTCAGAATTGTTTCTTACTTGTTATGTGCTAGAGGCAAAGTACTTCAGTGGAAACTGTGCATGTGAGTTGAATTGTGTGCGTATTGGTTTATGAAGAAATCGGATTATCTCGTCAAGCCATTAGAATCACCAACCACCAAATGTCACCCCTGGAATTGGGGATACAATAATGTTGTGATCAACTAGACTTGGCTATTGGTCAGTCCTGTTTACTATGAGAACAGTTGGGGAACTAAAGTATTTTCAAAAACATAACAAATGAGAGCACAACGCCATTTGGCTCTTCAAGTCAGCTCTATCATTCATGAAGACAACTTCTGATCTTCTAAACTTTCTTGCCCTATCCCCTCGATTCCCAGAATTCGATTGTCCAGAATTACACATATCATTTTCTATTTTGAATGAGCTTAAATGACTGAGCCTTCACTCCTCCCGGGGTAGAGAATTCCAAAGGCTCATGACACTCTGCATGAAGACATACCTCCTCATCTCAATCCAAAATGGTTTGGCTCTTAATCTGAAAATTAAGAGGATCAACCCTAGACTACTAAACCAGAAGAAACATTTTCACACAACCAGCTTGAAAAACCTTTAAAGAATAAAACCTGGAATGAAAAGTGGTAATGGACCTCTGGAAAGCTGTTAAAAAGATTGGCTGCTTAACAGAGTTCGGGCACTGTGCCCCTGTTTAGCAGTACAGGTGGTCTCCGTGTTATGGCCACTTAGGTGTTGGAAATCCACCCTTAACGGGAGGAGAAGATGACGGCATGTCTGCGTGTGCACAGCCCTCCAGTGAAAAATGATATCGTATCTGTTAAATAGGGGCTGTGGACAATTCTGATTTGATGGAGAATGGACGTGAAAGCACAGAGCAACATCAGGAGAAATTTCTGAAATGCCCGTTCGCTGCTGTCGTTACTGTGTGGTCGGGAATCTTTCGAAGGGTAGGCCTCAAAATCCCCGGCCTTGCCTGCTTTTGGCGACTGAGAAGGAGGTCAAATCGTTCGGACAGAGATGGCGCTCGGTACTCGGTGTTGGAGAGCTGATCAGAGCTCGAAGTTTTCGGATGACTCAGAGTCGGATTGTGGTCGGCATGGCAGGGAGAGTTTTTCTTCCTTCTCCCATCTGCGTGAGATGTGGGACATTTGAGAGACTTTTAACTTTACTGTGCTCATGGACTTCTTCATCAAGTTATGGTATTGTTGCACTGTTTGTAACTATATGTTATAATTATGTGGTTTTGTCAGTTTTTTCAGTCTTGGTCTGTCCTGTGTTTTGTGATATCACACTAGAGGAAATAATGTATCATTTCTTAATGCATGCATTACTAAATGACAATAAAAGAGGACTACGTGTCTTCATAATCTAAAGAATTCAAACCACAACCTTAAAATTTGTGATCCTCAATAAATCCTCATAGAATTTATGTGAAACAGTAAATAAATGCAACATCTTATCAATTCACATTTCTTGATACACAAGCAGTTAGTGCGGTTTTACGTCATGGAAAATTGGAATAAATTAGGATAAATTAGTGGCGGCTTAGTGTTAGCCTACACCTATCTAAAAAAGAGATAGCATTCTAATTCCTTGAAGGACTTCATCTTGAGAAAAATGTTTTATTCTCTTTTAACTCTGGGGCCACCATAAGTGTAAAGGGACAATACCACTGAATACTCATCAAGTGAGCTGCTAACACTGGAAAATTTAAACTTGTGTGGCAGGACTGACAGTGTTCACTGAGTAATTACATTGCCAAGTTTGCCAATGACACAACGTTATTGCCTCATCGCCGATAACGATGAGACGGCCTACGGAGAGGAGGTGGAAGAGCTCGAGGCCTGGTGCCAGGCAAATAACCTCCTCCTCAATACCAACAAGTCAAAGGAATTGGTTATCAACTTCAGGAGAATTCATATCATTCACACCCCTCTTTACATCAGCAACACAGCAGTATAAACAGCAAGCCATTTCAAACTCCCTGGGGAGAGTGCATCTCGCACACCTCCCACACCTCCCGTGGTCCCACAACATATTCTACAAAAACAGTAAAGTTCACCAATGCCTCCACTTTCTGAGGAGGCTGAAGGGAGCTGAACTATCCACTTCTCTACTCATGTATACACATCTGTACTACAGATGAGCAGTAGAAAGCATCCTGACAAGCTGTGTCACTGCTTGGTATGGAAACTGCACTGCAGTGGACAGGAAGGCCCTACAACGGGTAGTCAAAACTGCCCAATGTATCGCTGGCCCCAGCCTACCCATGGTCAAGGACACTCATACAGGAAGGTGCTGGAAAAGGGCGAATATTATCATAAATGATCCCATCCACCCTGCTCATGGACTGTTCATCCCACTCCCATCAGGGAGGAGGCTACATAGCATCCACTCCAGGCCCACCAAGCTCAAAGACAGATACTTTCCACGAGTAGTATGGCTGATCAACACCTCCACCCACTAACCCACCCCTAAATATACCCCAACCACCACTACTTTATCATTTATATATATAAAACAGTGTAACCATCTAACAATTACAGCATGGAAACAGGCCATCTCGGCCCTTCTAGTCCGTGCCGAACTCTTACCGTATCCTATTCCCACCGACCTCCACTCCGCCCATAACCCTCCATTCCTTTCCTGTCCATATATCTATCCAATTTAACTTTAAATGACAACATAGAACCTGCCTCAACCACTTCTGCCGGAAGCTCGTTCCACACAGCTACCACTCTCTGAGTAAAGAAGTTCCCCTCATGTTACCCCTAAACTTTTGTCCTCTAATTCTCAACCCACGTCCTCTTGTTTGAATCTTCCCCACTCTCAATGGAAAAAGTCTAACCACGTCAACTCTATCAATCCCTCTCATAATTTTAAACACCTCTATCAAGTCTCCCCTCAACCTTCTACGCTCCAAAGAATAAAGACCTAACTTGTTCAACCTTTCTCTGTAACTTAGGAGATGAAACTCCATCTGCCATCTTTCAGCCCACTCTTCTAACTGTCCTAAATCTCTCTGCAAGTTTTGAAAACCTACCTCATCATGCACAACACCACCTATCTTAGTATTATCTGCATACTTACTAATCCAATTTACCACCCCATTTACTATACTTTAATTTACTGTCAGTCAACTTATGTACCAACACTCCTGTGCCTAGCATCACTTTGTGGACATGCAATCTATCTACAGGTTTATAAGTATATAAGCTATCTTACATATTTTATTTATTGAGTTTTTTAAATTATTATTTTGTTCTTTATCTTATTGTGCTTTGTTGTGCTGCATCGGATCTGGAGTAACAATTATTTCAATGCAATGGTCATAGGATTGACTTCGACAGCATAAAACTACTGTGTCACGCAATGGCTCTTGGGACCGCCTAGTGCAGGAATCCATTGAAAAAGGACAAGAGAATAAGAATTTTAACGAAGACAAAGGTCTCACTCTAAGTAAGAACTGGAATTCTATGGTAAACAAGGTGGGATAGCAAAAACCTGATTAGATGAGGACTAACCAATCAGGAGGGATAAACAATGTGGGTATACATACCACTGAACTAGATGTGCCTAGGCATCATCCCTGATGAAGATGGTGGAGTTTGTCATAGAAACATCAGTTAAAATCGATATCTGTACCTGGCTAGAAGCCCCGAGAAGAATTTGTTTGTCAGGTACACCGGGAAAGCACTAGATCACTATTTCATTCTCCTTTACACTTGTGTCCTGGAACTGGCATTAAACGGTCTTGAATCTTGAATCTTCAAATGTGCAGCCAGTTGGTAAAATTGGTTTAGTGAGCAAGAGCTAACATTCATTGTCCAGCTATTATGGACATCTGTAGGAAGTTATAGGGATCATCTTCATCCGGGTCAGGGAAGGCCTCTTAAAGTTTAGAGGCCTTCCTACCAGTCTTGTCTAAAGCATAACAGCAGAGAGTCCCACCACAGAGTTAATGACAATATTACAAGCTAAATTAATTAGTTATTCAAAGCTAATATAACTTTAATTACAATGATCAATTCATAGACTTATATGTTTTGGTTTGTGCTTTCTGCCTTAATATTTACTAATGTTTGGTTTGGTTTGCTCATTTTAGCAGGTACTGATGTGATCTATTCATTGCCCACAGCTAAAAATCAGGTTGTACTTGTCCAGTTTTCTACCCGTTAAGAAGAGTCAACAGAAGCTCATATAGTCTACATTATGCCTGGGTGATCTTTCTTGTAAAACCAGTCACATCACACCCAAATATTTCAAGATGTCCAGAACAATCTAATCTGTTATTTATCATAACAAGAAATTTTGCTAAATGCATCAAACAAAGAAAATCTTCCATATAACATAATGAAAAAAATTCCACTGACACGTTTCCTATTTCTATAAAGTAGTTGGATTGGTATTATGAACTTTGCAGATAGTGCGTATTGTGGTAATTATTTCCATACATATTAAATGTTTTATATTATAAATAAAATACTGCGCAAAAGTCTTCAGCACATATATACAATGCCTATAAAAAGTATTCAACCCCCTTGGAAGTTTTCATGTTTTATTGTTTTACAGCATTGAATCACAGTGGATTTAATTTGGCTTTTTTTGACACTAAACAACAGAAAAAGGCTCTTTCATGTCAAAGTGAAAACAGGTCTCTACAAGGTGATCTAAATTAATTATGACAGTGTTTCATGTGGACGAGTTCAATGGTTGTGAGGGCTTTACCTCTGACGTACTGGGCTGAATCCATTACCTCTTGCAGAGACCCAAGTTTAGTCCTAATCTTTGGTTCTGTCTGTATGGAGTTTATACATCTTCCTTGTGACTGCAGGGATTTCCTCCAGATGCTCTGCTCTCCTCCCACATTCCAAGGTCAAGCAGATGGGTAAATTAATTGGAGACTGTAAGTTGAAATGTTTGCTCTGCCTAACTCAGCCATGAAAGTGGTAATCAGGCAACCTTTTAAAAGGTAACTGAACAGTGTTTACCTTAATGATAGTCTTTGATATATTTGACAGTAATTTTGTAAAATTTGGTTAAGATGATTGAATGAGTTTCATAGATTAAAAAATAAGATTAATTAATTTGGGGGGGAATGGGGGAGATGGTAGCTTAGCTTTATAGCACCAGCAACAATAGGTTAAGTTTCTGCCATTGTCTAAGGAGATTGAACATCTTCCCGTGACCATGTATGTTTTCTGCAGGTGCTCCAGTGTCTTCCCCTTATTCCAACTACATATGGGTCAGCATGAGGAGTTGTTCATTAGTGATGCAGCGCGAGGTTTAAGAAGAGCGCCAGTGCTTTCAGCTCTTTTCAGAGGACTGCAATAAGCATGGGAACAATAAAAGGGAGGGAGGTGTTAGTGGAGCGAACATTGTTGGAGCAGTCAGGCTTTGGCTGAACAGGCTTGGGCGAGAATAGGCTTGAGCAAGCGCAGGCAGAGGTTCTAAGGAAGTAAGTATGTAAGTTCCCAGTAAGCCAGATTTGGGAACATCTTCTTTCCAACTGTGATAAGACTGCTGAACGGATCGTGACCCGGATCTGGGCCGTACCCTCCAAATATCCGGACCTGCCTCTTGGTTTTTTTGCACTACCTTACTTTCCCTTTTCTATTTTCCACTTATGATTTATAATTTATATTTTTAATATTTACTATCAATTTGTACTCCAGGGAGCAGGAAGCGCAGAATCAAATATCACTGTGATGATTGTATGCTCTAGTATCAATTGTTTGGCGACTATAAAGTATAAAGTTTTTCTTTTCTGTCAGTTCATAGCTAGTGTGCCGAGAATGGGTCAGGAGGTAGTGGTAAGTTCTTAGTGTGAGAAGTGGGAACTCCAAAAAACCTCTCATGTCCCTGGTAACTACATCTGCATGTAGTGGACTGTGATGCATTTCCTTAGAGTCCGCGTTAAGGAACTGCAGCTGCAGCTCAATGACCTTTGGCTCATACGGGAAACTGAGGAGGTGATCACCCTTAAGCTAGAGGAGGCAGGTACCTGGGCGACTGTCAGGGAAATGAAATAGGCAGCCAGTGCAGAGTACACCTGTGGCTATTCCCCTCGATAATATATAAACTGCTTTGGATACTTTTGGCGAGAGCGACCTACCGGGAGAACCCTTAGCAAGCAGGTCTCTGGCACTGAGACTGGCTCTGTGGCTCAGAAGGGAAGTGGGGGGGTGGGGAAGAGGATTGCAGTAGTAATAGGGGATTCCATAGTTAGGGGAACAGACCGGAGATTCTGTGGACACGATAAAAACTCGCAGATGGTATTTTACCTCCCAGGAGCCAGGTCAGGGGTGTCCTGGATCTGGTCCACAGCCTTCTAAAGGGGGAGAGTGAGCAGCTGGAAGTTGTGGTGTATATTGGTACCAATGACATAGGTAGCAAAAGGCAGATGGTCCGGAAAAGAGATTATAGAGAGTTAGGCAAAAGGCTGAAAAGCAGGACCTCCAAGATAATAATCTCTGAATTGCTGCCTGTGTCAGGTGCCAGTGAGGATAGGAATAAGATGATTTGGAAGATGAAAGCCTGGCTGAAGAATTTGTGTAGATCATTGGGATCTCTTTTGGGGAAGGTATGACCTGTACAAAAAGGATGGGTTGCACCTGAACCCGAGGGGTCCAATATCCTTGTGAGAAGGTTTTCTAGAGCTGTGGGGGAGGGTGTAAATTAATTTGGCAAGGTGATGGAAACAGGAGTGATAGGCTGAGGATGTGGCAGTTGGTATACAACTGGATGCAGTGTGTCTTGAGATTGCGAGGAAGGACAGGCAAATGATGGAGCAAAATTGCAGTCTGTGGGATGAGTTAAAGTATAACAGGGGTCCAAAATAAACAAAAATACAGTAAATACTGGACTGTAGGGTTATATTTGAATGCATGCAGAATATGGAATAAGGCAGATGATCTTGCAGTGCAGTTAGAGATTGGCAGGTAAGATATTGTGGGCATCACTGAGTCATGTCTGAAAGAAGATCATAGTTGTGAGCTTAATGTCCATGGATACACATTGTATCAAAAGGACAGGCAGGTAGGCAGAGGGGTGGGGTGGCTCTGTTGGTAAAAAGTGAAATCAAACCCTTAGAAATAGGTGACATAGGATCAGAGATGTAGAAACCCTACGGGTAGAGTTAAGAAACAGCAAGGGTAAAAAAAGGCAATGTTGTGATAATCTAGGGGGATTTCAATATGCAAGTAGACTGGGAAAATCAGGTTGGTGCTGATTCCCAAGAGAGGAAAGTTGTAGAATGCTTATGAGATGGCTTTTTAGAGCAGCTGGTCATTGAGCACAGTAGGGGAATGACAATTGTAGATTGGGTGTTAAGTAATAGCCCAGATTTGATTAGGAACCATAAGGTAAAGGAACCCTTAGGAGACAGTGATCATAATATGATAGAATTCACTGTGCATTTTGAGTAGGAGAAGCCAAAATCAGATGTATCAGTATTATAGTGGAGTAAAGGGAATCACAGGGGCATGAGAGAGAAGCTAGCCAAAGTTGATTGGAAAGGGATGATGGAAGAACAATAATGGCTGGTCTTTCTGGGAGAAATTTGGAAGGTGCAGGAAAGATACCTCCCAAAGGTGAAGAGGCATTTTAAAGGGAGGATGAGGCAACCGTGACTGACAAGGGAAGTCAAAGACAGCGTGAAAGCAAAAGAGAAGGCACATAATATTGCAAAAAAAATTAGTGGGAAAGTGTGGGCATGTGGCCAAGTGGTTAAGGCATTGGACTAGCGACCTGAAGGTCATGAGTTCGAGCCCCAGCTGAGGGAACGTGTTGTGTCCTTGAGCAAGGCACTCAATCACACATTGCTCTGCAATGGCACTGGTGCCAAGCTGTATGGGTCCTAATGCCTTCCCTTGGACAACATTGGTGTCATGGGGAGGGGAGACTAGCAGCATGGGCAACTGCTGGTCTTCCATACAACCTTGCTCAGGCCTGTGCCCTGGAGAGTGAAAACTTTCCAGGCGCAGATCCATGGTCTCGCAAGACTAACGGATTCCTTTACTAGTGGGAAGATAGAGGACTGGGAAGTTTTTAAAAGCCAAGAGAAGGCAACTAAAAAAGACATAAGGAGAGAAAAGATGAAATACGAAGACAAGCTAGCCAATAGTATAAAAGAGGATACCAAAAGATTTTTTTATAATGAGTATGAGAGACAAGAGTCCACTGGAAAATGATGCTGGAGAGTTAGCAATGGGGACAAAGAAATGTTGGACAAACTTAAGTATATTGTATTAGTCTTCACTATGGACGACACTAGCAGAATGGCAGAAATTCGAGAGTGCCAGGGGCAGAAGTGAGTGTAGTTAATATTACTGAGGAGAAGGTGCCTGGGAAGCTGAAATGACTGAAGGTAGATAAGTCACCTGGACCAGATGGACTACACCCCAGGGTTCTGAAAGAGGTACCTGAAAAGATTGTGGAGGTATTAGTAATGATCTTTAGATTCTGGAATGATTCCAGAGGACTGGAACATTGCAAGTGTCACTCCACTCCTTAAGAAGGAAGGGAGGCAAAAGAAAGGAAATTATAGGCCAGTTGGCCTGACTTCGGTGGTTAGAAAGATATAGGAGTTTATTAATAATGATGAGGTTTCAAGGTACTTGGAGGTGCATGGTAATAGGCTAAAGTCAGCATGAGTCAGCTAAAGGGGAAATCTTATCCCACAAATCTGTTGGAATTCTTTGAGGAAATAACAGGAGGATAGATAAAGGAGAGTCAGTGGATTTTGTTCATTTGGATTTTCTGAAGGCCTCTGACAAGGTGACACACATGAGGCTGCTTAACAAGATAAGGGCCCATGGTGTTACAGAAAAGTTATTAACAAGGATAGAAGATTGGATGACTGGCAGGAGGCAAAGAGTGGGAATAAAAGGGGCTTTTTTTGGTTGGAAGCCGGTGATTCATGATGTGCCATAGGGTTCAGCTTTGGGTCTGCTTCTTTACACGTTATATGTCAAGGATTTGGAAGAAGGAGTCGATGGCATTGTGGCCAATATTGCAGACAATACGAAGGTAGGTGGAGGGGCAGGTAGTCTGCAGAAGGACAGAGACAGATTGGGGTAATGTTAAAGAAGTAGCTGATGGAATATAGTGTAGGACAGTGCATGGTCATACACTTTGGCGGAAGGAATAAAGGAGTGGACTATTTTCTAAATGGGAAGAAAATTCAAAAATCAGAGTTGCAAAGGGATTTGGGAGTCCTCATGCAGGTTGTGTTGATGGCAAGGAAGGCAAATACAATGTTAGTATTCATTTTAAGAGAGAAAAAAAGGATGTGAAGCTGAGACTTTATAAGGCTTTGATCAGACCACACTTGGACTATTGTGAGCAGTTTGGGGCACATTATCTAAACAAAGGTGTGCTGGTATTGGAGAGGGTCCAGAGGATATTCACGAGAATAATCCCAGGAATGAAAGGGTTAACATTTGATGGCTCTGTGCCTGTACTTGCTGGTGTTTAGAAGAATGAAAGCTATCGAATATTGAAAGGCCTAGGTAGAGTGGATGTGGAGAGGATGCTTCCTGTAGTGGTGGTTTCTAGGACCAGAGCTTCAGAATTGAGGGATGTCCATTTAGAACAGAGATGAATGAAAATGTCTTTAATCAGGGGGTGGTGAATCTGTGGATGTCATTGCCACAGAGAGAGCTGTGCAGGCCAAGTCATTGTGTATACTTAAAGTGAAGATTGGTAGGTTCTTGATTAATCAGCATGTCAAAGGTTATGGGGGTACGACAAGAGAAATGGGTTGAGAGGAATAATTAGTCAGCCATGATGGAATGGCAGAGCAGACACGATGGGCCAATTGGCCTAATTCTGCTCCGATGTCTTATAGCAGGTTAATTGGTCACATGAGTACAATCGGATGGTGTGGGCTTGATGGACAGGAATGACCCCTGTGACCATGCTGTATCTACGAGTCTCTACGAGTTTAAGATTTATAGATTAAAAGGCAAGTT
Source organism: Mobula hypostoma (assembly GCF_963921235.1). Lineage (NCBI taxonomy): Eukaryota > Metazoa > Chordata > Chondrichthyes > Myliobatiformes > Myliobatidae > Mobula > Mobula hypostoma. The sequence goes on along the minus strand of NC_086111.1, from coordinate 57,651,623 downwards.
CAGCAGGAATTCCCAATGAAAATTAGTTTATCTGGGGCACGGTAGGTGTCATGGGGTTTGGCCGCCTTCTTGTTTTTCTGTATTAAACTAATACAGAAGATGGTTAAAAACTCCATTGACATCAGAAGAACTTTGCACTGAAAGTTCCCCTGAAATTTACACCAGTTACACCACCAGGAGAATTGCAGTGAAAGAAATCATTTCAGTGGAAACTCCAGACCCACGTATCAGCATTCTTAATACTTCTATTTGCATAAGTGGAACAATAGATACATGGAGCGATGCTGGCTTGTTATCATGGTGTACATTTTATGGCTGTTAGAAACATTATTGGTACAGTAACAAGAAGTCTTACTTTTATACTTTAGCCAATGGCAGCACTTGTTTTTGCATTGCTCTTGTAATTGGAGATTTGTACTTTTCCCAAATTGCAGTTGGTATTGATCGGGATCGCACAAGTATCAACTGACAATACAGTGTCACATTTAATTTCAAAGAACGAGCTGCAACAATGGCGTATAGTAATAACAGTAAACCCTTCTTCCCCTTGGGAGATAGAAAGAATGCTATCTTACTGCATCATCACATTTCTTTTAAGCTTTGCAGTAACTGCTGACATATCACATAAATGTACCCTTTATTCGCTGCCAGTGATTGTCTGCTGTTTTGAGCACAGCCTCCGGAACTTACGCCCTCATGCCAGCAAAAATGTTATACATACCCCATGTGAAATTGTTTCTGTGTAACCTTCCACGAGGTCCCTGATTACACCTGATGGATTTCACTGACTCAGGTAACTTGGCTTGTAACGAATATGAATGGGCTTTGTTCCAATCTTTTGGCAGTGTTATGACTTTGAAACAGTTCAGCCAATGTCCTTTCTCCAAATATCATTAGAAGGCTTAGGGATTATTATTGAGCTATACAAAACGTGACACTCATATAATCTTTGAGTCATCCTGTTAAATATATAATACATCTTCCTTTAATATCTAACTTCTCATTTGAACCTTCTATCAAATTTGCTCCCCTTAGTTAACACATATCTTTTTTATTTATTTTTTTACCAGGTAAAGAAATTGCCCATTTGTCATGATGGAAATCTTCAATCATTTGAAATAGGAAAAATCTCACAGAAAACTGTCATTAAAATCAATGTATTTCTGAACTACAGTGTATAATGATCCATTATTTAGAAAATTGATAACATTAATAACAATTTAGCAAGATCATATGTAATGCTTTATTAGTTTCATGATTAAGAGCACTGGTTATAAATTTATAAATAAGAGGAAGTTTATTCCACATTTCTTAGAGCAAAAGAAAACTGAAATTTAATCTGTTAAGGAATTTATTCTTTGTAGCGCAGACAAGTAACATACTGATGCTAATCCACTTATACTCAGAAGGAATGGAGGTTCTATGGTTTTCTTTCCTTTGTGGTTGTCAGTGGGAACGCAAATTTCAGGGTTGTATTACTATGTACATACTTTAATAATAAGTGTACTTTGAATCTTTAAAAGGTCACATTCACTTGACTATGTATCTGTTTCGGTGGCATCAATATCCAGTTCAATGGTATATTTGTTTGTGAAATGTATAAAGGGTTTGGTTGAATTTTCCACACATAGACTGGGAAGCCCATTCTGTAAAAGGGCTGGATGGTTTGGAGTTTGTCAAATGTGTGCAAGATAGTTTTTTGGAGCAATACATAGAGGTACCAACTAGAGAAGGGGCAGTGTTGGATCTCCTGTTAGGGAATGAGACAGGGCAGGTGATGGAGGTATGTGTTGGGGAGCACTTCGGGTCAAGTGATCACAATACCATTAGTTTCAGTGTAATTATGGAGAAGGATAGGACTGGACCTAGGATTGAGATTTTTGATTGGAGAAAGGATAACTTTGAGGAGATGTGAAAGGATTTAGAAGGAGTGGATTGGGACAATTTGTTTTAAGGGAAGGATGTAATAGAGAAATGGAGGTCACTTAAAGGTGAAATCTTGAGGGTTCAGAATCTTTACGTTCCTGTTAGGTTGAAAGGAAAGGTTAAAATTTTGAGAGAGCCATGGTTTTCAAGGGATATTGGAAAATTGGTTCGGAAAAAGAGAGGGATCTTCAATAAATATAGGCAGCTTGGAGATAATGAGGTACTTGAGGAAAATAAAGAATGTAAAAAGGATCTTAAGAAAGAAATTAGAAAAGCTAAAAGAAGATACGAGGCTGCTTTGGCAAGTAAGGTGAAGATAAATCCAAAGGGTTTCTACAGTTATGTTAGTGACAAAAGGATGTGAGGGATAAAATTGGTCCCTTGGAGAATCAGAGTGGACAGCTATGTGTGGAGCCAAAAGAGATGGGGGAGATTTTGAACTATTTCTTTTCCTCGGTATTCAGTAAGGAGAAGGATATTGAATTGTGTAAGGTAAAGGAAGGAAGAAGGATAGTTATGGAAAGTATGACAATTAAAGAAGAGGAAGTACTGGCACTTTTAAGGAATATAAAAGTGGATAAGTCTCCGGGTCCGGACAAGAAATGCCCTAGGACCTTGAGGGAAGTTAGTGTAGAAATAGCAGGGGCTCTGACAGAAATATTTCAAATGTCATTAGAAACAGGGATGGTGCTGGAGGATTGGCATATTGCTCATGTGGTTCCATTGTTTAAAAAGAGTTCTAAGAGTAAACCTAGCAATTATCGGCCTGTGAGTTTGACGTCAGTGGTAGGTAAATTGATGGAAAATATTCTTAGAGATGGTATATATAATTATCTGGATAGACAGAGTCTGATTAGGAACAGTCAACATGGATTTGTGCGTGGAAGGTCATGTTTGACAAATCTTATTGAATTTTTTGATGAGGTTACTAAGAAAGTTGACGAGGGTAAAACAGTGGATGTTGTCTATATGGACTTCAGTAAGGCTTTTGACAAGGTTCCACACTGAAAGTTAGGAAGGTTCAATCGTTAGGCATTAATATGGAAGTAGTAAAATGGATTCAGCAGTGGCTAGATGGGAGACGCCAGAGAGTAGTGGTGGATAACTGTGTGTCAGATTGGAGGACGGTGTGTAGCAGTGTGCCTCAGGGATCTGTATTGGGTCCAATGTTGTTTGTCATATATATTAATGATCTGGATGATGGGGTGGTAAATTAGATTAGTAAGTATGCAGATGATACTAAGATAGGTGGCGTTGCGAATGATGAGGTAGGTTTTCAAAGCTTGCAGAGAGATTTAGGTCAGTTAGAAGAGTGGGCTGAAAGATGGCGGATGGAGTTTAATGCTGAAAAATGTGAGGTGCTACATTTTGGTAGGACATACATGGTAAATGGTAGGGAAAATGTGAGGTGCTACATTTTGGTAGGACTAATCAAAATAGGACATATATGGTAAATGGTAGGGCGTTGAAGAATGCAGTAGAACAGAGGTATCTAGGAATAATGGTGCATAGTTCCCTGAAGGTGGAATCTCATGTGGATAGGGTGGTGAAGAAAGCTTTTGGTATGCTGGCCTTTATTAATCAGAGCATTGAGTATAGGGGTTGGGATGTAATGTTGAAATTGTATCGGGCATTGGTAAGGCCAAATTTGGAGTATTGTGTACAGTTCTGGTCACCGAATTATAGAAAAGATGTCAATAAAATTGAGAGAGTACGGAGGAGGTTTACTAAAATGTTGCCTGGGTTTCATCTCCTAAGTTACAGAGAAAGGTTGAACAAGTTAGGTCTTTATTCTTTGGAGCGTAGAAGGTTGAGGGGGGACTTGATAGAGGTGGTTAAAATTATGAAGGGGATTGATAGAGTTGACGTGGATAGGCTTTTTCCATTGAAAGTGGGGAAAATTCAAACAAGAGGACATGAGTTGACAGTTAAAGGACAAAATGTTGGGGTAACATGAGGGGGAACTTCTTTACTCAGAGAGTGGTAGCTGTGTGGAACGAGCTTCCAGCAGAAGTGGATGAGGAAGGTTCGATGTTGTCGTTTAAAGTTAAATTGGGTAGATATATGGCCAGGAAAGGAATGGAGGGTTATGGGCTGAGTGCAGGTTGGTGGGACTAGGTGAGAGTAAGAGTAATTGCTGTAATGCTGTAATTGTTATATGGTTATATGGTTATATGAATGACTTGGTTAGTAACTTTGCAGATGACACAAAAATGGTGTGAGTTGTGGATAGTGAGGAAGGTTGTTAAAGGATACAGCAGGATATAGATCAGTTGGAAACATGGGCAGAGAAATGGCAACAGATTTTAAATTTGGATAAGTGTGAGGTGTTGCACTTTGGGAGGCCAAATGTAAGAGTAAGTTATACAGTAAATGCAGGATCCTCAGGGACACTGAGGGTTGCAAGTTCATTCCTCCCTGAAAGGGGCAACACAAGTGTAAAAAGTAATAGAGAAACCATGGAGTGTACTTGCCTTCATCAGTCAGGGCACTGAGCATACAGTAAGAGTTGAAATCATGAACCATAACAAAAAACCTTGTTTAGGCCACAGTTGGCATACAGTGTATGGTTCTGGTTTCTACATTACCAGAAGGATGACTTTGGTAAGGATGCAGAAGAGCTTACTAGGTTGTTCCCTGGATTAGGTAGTGGCATCCGTTAGTCTCGCGAGACCATGGTTCTGCGCCTGGAAAGTCTTGCTTCAGTCTGTGTTAGAGCAGCGTCTGTTGTGACTGTAGAGGCCCACACAGGAGTGACAGTCTCGGCTGCAGCGACTGCACTTGAAGGCACTGTCCTCCAGTGTTGTCTTGATGCTGTTTATCCGACGAGTGTGCTTTTCTTCAGCAGCAAGCCTCGGCTTCTCTTCTCCTCTTTTTAGACCTCTGCGTGGTTCCAGCCTCCAGTGAGAGCGATCGCTTGCAATGTCCTCCCACCTCTCGACATTCATTTTCAGTGACTTCATGTCTCTCTTGCAAACGTCTTTGAAACGAAGATGGGGCCGCCCTCGTGCTCTCTTGCCGGAGGCCAGTTCCCCGTACAGCAGGTCTTTCGGGATCCTCCCGTCTGACATGCGGTGTACGTGGCCCGCCCAGCGGAGACGGCGTTGTTGGAGCAGGGTGAAGAGGCTGGGTATCTGGGCGCGGGCCAGGACCTCATTGTTGGTGACTCGGTCAGTCCATGTGATGTCCAGGATGCGTCTCAGGCTGCAAAGGTGGAAGACATCGAGACGCCGCTCTTGTCTGTAGTAGAGGCTCCAGGTCTCGCTGCCGTAAAGCAGTGTGCTGAGGACGCAGGCCCTGTAGACTGCAACCTTGGTGTGCATCGTCAGCTTTCTGTTCTCCCAGACTCTTTGTCAGCCTGGCGAGTGTTGAGGCTGCTCGTCCGATCCATCTGTTGATCTCAGGGTCTAGGGAGAGGCTGTCCGTAATGGTGGAGCCAAGGTGTGTAAACTCGTGAACTAGCTCCAGCTTGTAGTTGTTGATGGTAATGGCAGGGAGGTGCTCAACGCCTTGGCCAAACATGTTGGTTTTCTTCAGGCTGATGGTCAAGCTGAAGTCCTGGCAGGCTCTTGAGAAGCTGCCCATGAGGCGTTGCAGTTGCTCTTCAGAGTGTGTTGCCAGTGCTGCATCGTCTGCAAACAACACGTCCCTGATGAGTACTTCACGAACCTTGGGTTTTGCCCTCAGCTGAGACAGACTGAACAGCCTCCTGTCCAATCTGGTGTGGAGATAGACACCATCAGTTGATGTTCCAAAGGCGTGCTTCAGCATGACTGCGAAGAAGATGCCAAACAGGGTGGAGGCAAGCACACAGCCCTGCTTCACAACATCCTGGATTAGAGAGGATTAGTTTTAAGGAAGGTAAGGACAAGCTATAACATTATGAGAGGCATAGATAGTGTGGATAGTCAGAGGTTTAATTCTAAGGTGGAAATAGCAAATAATGGGCTTAAATAAGAGTGAGAAAGTTTAAAGAAGATTTACAAGGTAATTTTTTTTAACAGAGAGAGTGGAAGGTGCCTGGAATCCACTGCCGGGGAAGGTGATGGAAGCAGGTATGACAACAATGTTTAAGAGGCACCTAACCAGACATATGAACATAGAAACATAGAAAATAGGTGCAGGAGTAGGCCATTCGGCCCTTCGAGCCTGCACCGCCATTTATTATGATCATGGCTGATCATCCAACTCAGAACCCAGCCTTCCCTCCATACCTCCTGACCCCTGTAGCCACAAGGGCCATATCTAACTCCCTCTTAAACATAGCCAATGAACTGGCCTCAACTGTTTCCTGTGGCAGAGAATTCCACAGATTCACCACTCTCTGTGTGAAGAAGTTTTTCCTAATCTCGGTCCTAAAAGGCTTCCCCTCTATCCTCAAACTGTGACCCCTCGTTCTGGACCTCCCCAACATCGAGAACAATCTTCCCGCATCTAGCCTGTCCAATCCCTTTAGGATCTTATACGTTTCAATCAGATCCCCCCTCAATCTTCTAAATTCCAATGAGTACAAGCCCAGTTCATCCAGTCTTTCTTCATATGAAAGACCTGCCATCCCAGGAATCAATCTGGTGAACCTTCTTTGTACTCCCTCTATGGCAAAGATGTCTTTCCTCAGATTAGGGGACCAAAACTGCACACAATACTCCAGGTGTGGTCTCACCAAGGCCTTGTACAACTGCAGTAGTACCTCCCTGCTCCTGTACTCGAATCCTCTCGCTATAAATGCCAGCATACCGTTCGCCTTTTTCACCGCCTGCTGTACCTGCATGCCCACTTTCAATGACTGGTGTATAATGACACCCAGGTCTCGTTGCACCTCCCCTTTTCCTAATCGGCCACCATTTAGATAATAATCTGTTTTCCTATTTTTGCCACCAAAGTGGATAACTTCACATTTATCCACATTAAATTGCATCTGCCATGAGTTTGCCCACTCACCCAACCTATCCAAGTCACCCTGCATCCTCTTAGCATCCTCCTCACTGCTAACACTGCCACTCAGCTTCGTGTCATCCGCAAACTTGGAGATGCTGCATTTAATTCCCTCATCCAAGTCATTAATATATATTGTAAACAACTGGGGTCCCAGCACTGAGCCTTGCGGTACCCCACTAGTTACTGCCTGCCATTCTGAAAAGGTCCCGTTTATTCCCACTCTTTGCTTCCTGTCTGCTAACCAATTCTCCACCCACACCAATACCTTACCCCCAATACCGTGTGCTTTAAGTTTGCACACTAATCTCCTGTGTGGGACCTTGTCAAAAGCCTTTTGAAAATCCAAATATACCACATCCACTGGTTCTCCCCTATCCACTCTACTAGTTACATCCTCAAAAAATTCTATGAGATTCGTCAGACATGATTTTCCTTTCACAAATCCATGCTGACTTTGTCCGATCATTTCACCGCTTTCCAAATGTGCTGTTATCACATCCTTGATAACTGACTCCAGCAGTTTCCCCACCACCGACGTTAGGCTAACCGGCCTATAATTCCCCGGTTTCTCTCTCCCTCCTTTTTTAAAAAGTGGGGTTACATTAGCCACCCTCCAATCCTCAGGAACTAGTCCAGAATCTAACGAGTTTTGAAAAATTATCACTAATGCATCCACTATTTCTTGGGCTACTTCCTTAAGCACTCTAGGATGCAGACCATCTGGCCCTGGGGATTTATCTGCCTTCAATCCCTTCAATTTACCTAACACCACTTCCCTACTAACATGTATTTCGCTCAGTTCCTCCATCTCACTGGACCCTCTGTCCCTTACTATTTCTGGAAGATTATTTATGTCCTCCTTAGTGAAGACAGAACCAAAGTAATTATTCAATTGGTCTGCCATGTCCTTGCTCCCCATAATCAATTCACCTGTTTCTGTCTGCAGGGGACCTACATTTGTCTTTACAAGTCTTTTCCTTTTTACATATCTATAAAAGCTTTTACAGTCCGTTTTTATGTTCTCTGCCAGTTTTCTCTCATAATCTTTTTTCCCCTTCCTAATTAAGCCCTTTGTCCTCCTCTGCTGAACTCTGAATTTCTCCCAGTCCTCAGGTGAGCCACTTTCTCTGGCTAATTTGTATGCTACTTCTTTGGAATTGATACTATCCCTAATTTCTCTTGTCAGCCACGGGTGCACTACCTTCCTTGATTTATTCTTTTGCCAAACTGGGATGAACAATTGTTGTAGTTCATCCATGCAACCTTTAAATGCTTGCCATTGCATATCCACCATCAATCCTTTAAGTGTCATTTGCCAGTCTATCTTAGCTAATTCACGTCTCATACCTTTAAAGTTACCCCTCTTTAAGTTCAGAACCTTTGTTTCTGAATTAACTATGTCACTCTCCATCTTAATGAAGAATTCCACCATATTATGGTCACTCTTACCCAAGGGGCCTCTCACGACAAGATCGCTAATTAACCCTTCCTCATTGCTCAAAACCCAGTCCAGAATAGCCTGCTCTCTAGTTGGTTCCTCGACATGTTGGTTCAAAAAACCATCCCGCGTACATTCCAAGAAATCCTCTTCCTCAGCACCTTTACCAATTTGGTTCACCCAGTCTACATGTAGATTGAAGTCACCCATTATAACTGCTGTTCCTTTATTGCACACATTTCTAATTTCCTGTTTAATACCATCTCCGACCTCACTACTACTGTTAGGTGGCCTGTACACAACTCCCACCAGCGTCTTCTGCCCCTTAGTGTTACGCAGCTCTACCCATATCAATTCCACATCTTCCCGGCTTATGTCCTTCCTTTCTATTGCATTAATCTCTTTTTTAACCAGCAACGCCACCCCACCTCCCCTTCCTTCATGTCTATCCCTCCTGAATATTGAATATCCCTGAACGTTGAGCTCCCATCCCTGGTCACCCGGAGCCATGTCTCTGTGATCCCAACTATATCATAATCATTAATAACAATCTGCACTTTCAATTCATCCACCTTATTACGAATGCTCCTTGCATTGATACATAAAGCCTTCAGGCGCTCTTTTACAACTCTCTTAGCCCTTGTACAATTATGTTGAAAAGTGGCCCTTTTTAATTCTTGCCCTGGATTTGTCGGCCTGCCACTTTTACTTTTCTCCTTTGTACTTTTTGCTTCTACGCTCACTTTACACCCCTCTGTCTCTCTGCACTGGTTCCCTTCCCTCTGTTGTGAACTAACCTCCTCACGCCTAGCCTCTTTAATTTGATTCCCACCCCCCAACCATTCTAGTTTAAAGTCACCTCAGTAGCCCCCTCTAATCTCCCTGCCAGGATATTGGTCCCCCTAGGATTCAAGTGTAACCTGTCCTTTTTGTACAGGTCACACCTGCGCCAAAAGAGGTCCCAATGATCCAAAAACTTGAATCCCTGCCCCCTGCTCCAATCCCTCAGCCACGCATTTATCCTCCACCTCATCGCATTCCTACTCTCACTGTCGCGTGGCACAGGCAGTAATCCCGAGATTACTACCTTTGCGGTCCTTTTTCTCAACTCCCTTCCTAGCTCCCTATATTCTCCTTTCAGGACCTCATCCCTTTTCCTACCTACGTCATTGGTACCTATATGTACCACGACCTCTGGCTCCTCACCCTCCCACTTCAGGATATCTTGGACACGATCAGAAATATCCCGGACCCTGGCACCAGGGAGGCAAACTACCATCCGGGTCTCTGGACTGCGTCCACAGAATCGCCTATCTGACCCCCTTACTATCGAGTCCCCTATCACAACTGCCCTCCTCTTCCTTGCCCTACCCTTCTGAGCTACAGGGCCAGACTCTGTGCCGGAGGCACGGCCACTGTCGCTTCCCCCGGGTAAGCTGTCCCCCCCAACAGTACTCAAACAGGAGTACCTGTTGTTAAGAGGCACAGCCACCGGGGTACTCCCCATTACCTGACTTTTCCCCTGCCCCCTCCTAACCGTGACCCACTTGTCTGCCTCCCGTGGCCCCGGCATGACCACCTGCCTTCCACTCCTCTCTATCACCTCCTCGCTCTCCCTGACCAGACGAAAGTCATCGAGCTGCAGCTCCAGTTCCGTAACGCGGTCCCTTAGGAGCTGCATCTCGATGCACTTGGCGCAGATGTAGACGTCCGGGAGGCTTGGAGACTCCAGGGCCTCCCACATCCGACACCGAGAACAGCAAACTGCCCTCACAGTCATAATGCCCCTCTCCTCAAATAGCAACAGAAAATGAATGTCAAACCTTCCTCGCCTCGCCCGCTTCCGCCTAAGCCCAGTGAGCCGAAGCCCTTAAGTCTTCACTCTGCTCCCGGCTCACTCCGCCGCCCGCAAACTACGCTGCCCGCTCTATGAGGCTTTGTTCCTTTTAAATCTGCTGCGCTGCACTGCCCGACGTCACACGCCTGCGCAGTCCCACCTCTCAGAAAGCCGTTGGAGAAAAAAAATAACGAAAATTTCAAAAATCTCTTTCTCGGCACTCCCACTCAGACTCTCAGACTCCTTCTTCGAACAGACAGGGAATGGGTGTCTTGGATCATGTGCAGGCAGATGCATTAGTTTAAATTAGTGTCATGGATAGCACAGACCAAAAAGCCATTCCTGTGCTGTACTGTTCTATGTCCTCATGTTGATATGTATGGGGGATGGGGGATGGGGCTGGGGTACAGAGTTGGTTGAATAAATAAAAGGGATCAGTGTAGAATTAGTGTGAGGTGATTGGCACGAGTGAAGGCCTGAAGACTTGTGTCAGTGCTGTGTGATTCTGAATCTATGAGCATTATTAGGCAATACTCTGGGCGCAGCATGTATAATCTACAGCTTATTTCCGTATTACTTCTCTCCCCTGCAACCTCTATTACTGATAAAATAATTATCTCGAAACCTCTGGCGAGTCCAACAAACATCATCCAGAAGCTATGCCATTGCACCCATTTTTGGCATTCTAAAATTTGGCTGGTATTAGGGCTAATGCCCAAAATGATACTTGGCAAAGTATCGTGAAACTGGCCAAAATGTGGTTTGAAGCTGTTACAACCACAGACACAAAATAATCTTCAGAGTCTGTGGTTGTAACAACACTCACAACACGCTGGAGGAACTCAGCAGGTCGGGCAGCATCCGTGGAAAAGATCGGTCGACGTTTCAGGCCGGAACCCTTCGTCAGGACCCTGTGTGATTTTCTCTTCAGAATATTCACTTCCTCAGTCTCAGCTGCACACATTTCCCAAATGTCAAAGGGCGGTCACCATTATAATTTCTATAAACTCGCGACAATGATGCATCAATGGCCATATTATAAGTCCATATTAATCTATCTTTAAAATCGTCTTCCCCACAAACAATTCTTATCATTTCCTTGATGCAAATCCAAATCACTATCTCTGTCACTGTCAGCTGATCAGGTCAGCTTGCAATATCTCTGAATAAGCAGAAGATAGTTTATCTCTTTCACAGGGGTTATCACATTGCTTTTGATATGATGCATAACTTTACTCAGGTTTCCTGAAAACAAGTTACTGATCATGTGTTGCTGTCTTCTTTTCCCTAAGAATTAGTAATCTCACATTTTACCTATAGAATATTATATCCATTATTATTTCATGACATGAAAATATACATAAAAAATGAAACATTTACAAAAGTAAGGAAGAGTACAGATTTCCTGCTGAGAATTCTGTCTGCACCTTCTGTAGGCTCCCTGATAGACCGAAAGCCACAAAATAAGGATTGATTATGTCCCTCCTTGGGAGTGAACATAATATTCTGACATCTACTACACTATCTGCATAAGCTACTTTCCATTTTAATCATTCTAGACTCTGCGTATAATGGTTCAAATTTTCCCACTTTACTTAGTCAAGGAGTAGACCAGACTGAGAAGAATTGACTGACTCGTCTTTCCTATTAATGCACACAAAATGCTGGAGGAACTCAGCAAGCCAGACAGCATCTATGGAAAAGATTATAGTTGACAGTTTGGGCCGAGACCCTTCAGCAGGACACATCCTGGTGAAGCATCTTAGCCTGAAGCATTGACTATACTCTTTTCCATAGATGCTGCCTAGCATTTTGTGTGTGTGTTGCTTGGATCCGGCATCTGCAAATTTTCTTTTGTTTGTGAGATTTTTTCTTTTTCTGTGTTTTCCCAGAAAACTTTAGCAGAGTAAGACTACTCAGTCTGTTCTGTCAAATCATAGGATTTTATCAACCAAATACACAAATTGTTCTGGTAACACAAACCGCAGTATTGGTAAGCTTAGTGGTCCTTCTTGTTGCCTTGTTGGAGTACCACGTACACAATATATATTTACGCATTCCCAAAGAGTTCCATGTAAGCCCAAAATTTAGCATTATCAATTGGTCCTTGACAGTAAAATTTCTCATAGTATTGTGTTCCCATATAGTTAAAGTCAATCTGAAATATAATTGAATTAAGGACATAAATAATTCTGAATAATTGCAATTTTCATTGCATGGTATTACTTGCACTACAGCATGAACCACTCACAACTGTTCGATTAAGGGAAATATGAAATCTGGGTGGATAAAATAGCTTATGGTTCTAAAATCTCTAAAAAAGACTTACTGGACTTATCGATTTCAGTTGACCAAGGAGGACAACATTTTTGTTTTAACTTACATTCTGCTTCAGTCTTTTTCGCATACAGAAACCTGGATCAAGGGCTTGCTTCACTGAACCATTTAGAACATAACCCAGAAAAGCAGAAAATTGCCAAGATACTGTGAAATGTAACAATAGAGGGGAATAGTGACCACAATTGAAAAAATGGGAATATCGAAAATCTTCATAGCAAATATGTTCTTATACTTGTTGGCCATAAAGGGAAAGTGCAATAAGATATCGGTCTAATGTGGAAGCCTTCATTTAAAAAATAGGGGTTTTCACTACGTTCTAGTCTAATAGTTTCAATGTCATGTTCCCATGAGTGTGATCATTCAATGGCATAGCAGTGTCTAGACTTTTCTTCAAGTGTAGAGGGATCCATGTCAAAGAATTCCTCTACTAGCTTACCTTCAGTATCTGGGATAAAATCTTCCAGTTTTGTTTGGGTGTTATTAATCATTTCTGCAAGTGATTCTTTGCCTTCCCATGTATCATTTCATCTGCATTGCAGTCAGAGTGAATCTTTAAGCGGACGGGAACAATCACTTTGCCAGAGGCAAGGATTAACAGTTCCAGAGAATCCATTCACATATGACCAAGAGATAAGAGCCACTTAGTGATATTTAAATTAGAATCATCATTGCTGACAGGTCCCCTTAATCTAACATTCACTGAGTCATTAAGTTTTAGGGGTGTCCGAGCCAGATGAGACTATTTCTGTAGACAATGTAACTTCCTCCGTAAAAAAGCAAATAGTAAGTAAGGCAGCACTGAACAATATTATTTTAAGCACAAATATTCAACGTAAAGTGCAGCAAAAACAACATTTCTTTCTGGAGTTCGAGTCTGTCTTACCCTAAAAACAGCAACATATTTTGGATGTATTATCCCTGGGCAATATATCCATGAAGTCTTCCTAAAGCAAACAAAATTTTTTACATCTCTTTTTAGATTCCTCAGTTGTAGACCTCAGTCAGTTTGAATTGGCAAAAACATCTCCTCCACAATCTCCATCAGCACTGGAGCACCGCAGGGATGTGAGCTTAGCCCCCTGAGATACTCACTTTATGCCTATAACCATGTGGCTCAGCACAGCTTCAACACTATATACAAGTTTGCTGATGACACCGCTGTTGTCGGCTGTATTAAAGGTGGTGATGAATCAGCATACAGGAGGGAGGTTGAACATTTGGCTGAGTGGTGTAATAACAACCTCACACTCCATGTCAATAAGACCAAGGAGCTGCTTGTAGACTTCAGGAGAGGGAAACTAGAGGTCTATGAGCCAGTCCCCATTAGAGGATCAGAGGTAGAATGGGTCAGTAACTTTGACTTGCTGGGTGTCACTATCTCAGAGGACCCATCCTGGACCCATCATATAAATTGTGAAGAAAGCAAGACAACGTCTCAGCTTCCTTGGGAATCTGTGGAGATTCGACATGTCATCAAAAACCTTGGCAAACTTCTATAGTTGTGTGGTGGAAAGTGTGCTGACTGGCTGCATTACAGCCTGGTATTGGAACACCAATGCCTTTGAGTGGAAAATTCTACAAAAGGTAGTGGATTCACCCCAGTATATCACGGGTAAAACCCTCTCACCCATTGAGCACATCTACATAAAACATTGCCATAGAAAAACAGCATCCATCATCAAAGATCCTCACCGCCCAGGCCATGCTGTTTTCTCACTGCTGCCATCAGGTAGAAGGTACAAGAGCCTCAGGACTCGCACCATCAGGTTCAAGAACAGTTACTACCCCCTAACCATCAGGCTCTTGAACAAAAGGGGATAGCTACACTCATTTAAGGACTCTCTGATCTTGTTATTTGATGCTCGTTATTTATTGCCATTTATTTAGTTCTGCATTTGCACAGTTTTCTTACAGTTTACAGTTCCTGATGTTTACAGTTTACAGATTCTGTTTACAGTTGCAATTACAATTACAGACGATAGATTTGGTAAGTATATCCGCAGAAGAAGAATCTCAGGGTTGTATGTGGTGACACGTATGCCCTCTGATAATAAACTTTACTTTGAACTCTGAGATTTTAACATATGTTTTATCTTATCACCACCCCACCCCGCAACCCTTCAGGGTGTAGGCGTTCCGTGGTGCTCCCATGTACCTGTTTAATATAAGGGTTCCACTCATTATGGGGAGGGGAATAATGATAATGAGGGCTAAGTCCTCCACATACACCACATCTGCACTATTTATTTGTCTATAAATCACATATATAGTATATCTGATATGCATTTCCACATTTGTGTGGAGATGGTACCAAGACGCCAGGAAATAACATTAATAAGAATTGCTGAATGTGTTCGGGAGTGTGTCTGGCACAGAAGGTCTGTAACCTCCCGGCATTCTGAAGTAGCCACTTCAGAATTTGTACAGCATCAGCTGGAGGCATGGCACAAACTCTGAATAGTCAAAGGTCCAGAAACCTGATGGGAAATTTGCACTGGGGAAGCTGCAGCAGCTGCCTGCACAGGAACAGGAACAGGTCCCTGTATTCTTCTTTTCTTGCAGCTCTAGTTTAAACCCCACTGTGCAGCATTAACCTTCCTGTTAGGATATTAGTCCCCCACCAGTTCAGGTGCAAACTGTCCCTTCTTTCCTGGAAGGGAGCCCAATGATGCAAAACTCATATGCCTTCCCTCCTACACCAACTCCTTAGCCACATGTGAAAGAGTATAATCTTCCTAGTTCTGGCCTCACTAGCATGTATTTGAGTGACACTCTGATCTATCCCCACTCTCGCCAGGAACGCGCCCATATGTCCGGAGGGATCTCAGAGATCTCCTCAAGAATGACCTTTACACCAACCCAGAGAAGTCTGAGTTGCACACGGAAGAGGTATCGTTTCTAGGCTATATCATCACCCCTTCCAGTGTTCAGATGGGCCCACGTAAAGTTCAGGCAGTCTCAGAATGGCCCAAAACACTTGCGGTCAAACAGGTGTGGTGCTTCGTGGGGTTTGCGAACTTTTATCTCCACTTCATCAGAAACTTCAGTTCCATGGCGACCCCATAAACGCACTCACCAAAAAAGACCTCTGCAGGCTCCCTGTGGACAAATGAAGCAGACCAAGCAATCTCAGAACTAAAGCAATGCTTCACCACTGCCCCAGTGCTGCAACGCCCAGACACATCCCCTCCATTCATCGTCGGGATGGGTGCATCTGTCATCAGCACTGGAGCTGTACTCTCTCAGCACTCTTCTGCAGATAGCTGACCACACTCCTGTGCCTTTCTTTCCTGTCACCTGACTCCTGCTGAGTGTAACTACAACATCCAGAACCTAGGCTGTCAAGGAGGCTCTAGAAGCATGTCAACAATGGTTGGAGGGAGCAGAGCACCCCTTTTTAGCGTTGACATATCACAAGAGCTTTTCCTACATTTGGGACGCCAAGAGACTCATCTCACGTCAATCCCGTTGGGTTCTCTTCTTCACCCAATTTAATTTCACCCTCGCCTACCATCCCAGCAGCAAGACTACCAAGGCTAATGCTTTCTCCCAGCAGTTCGACATGTCAGAGGATAGCACCAAACCAGAAGCCATTCTTCACCCAGCATTGCTGCTCCAGTGATTTGGTGAATAGCAGCAGAGGTGAGGGCCGCCCAACAGTTGGATCCAGGCCCAACTGAGCTACCTCAATGACTATCGCCCAGTGGCACTAATATCTATTGTCATGAAGTGCTTAGAGAGGAGGGTCATGGCTAGAATCAGGTCCTGTCTAAGCAAGGACCTGGACCTGTTGCAATTTGCCTATCATCACTATAGGTCTACAGCAGGTGCTATTGGGATTGGCTTTCCACTCCCCTCTTGGATCACCTGGACAATCGTAATCCGAAGTCAGACTCTCTT
Source organism: Mobula hypostoma (assembly GCF_963921235.1). NCBI lineage: Eukaryota > Metazoa > Chordata > Chondrichthyes > Myliobatiformes > Myliobatidae > Mobula > Mobula hypostoma. Next base: position 57,635,244 of record NC_086111.1, on the reverse strand, counting down.
TATTGATTACAGCTCTGCAATTAACACAATTGTACCCTCAGTTCTAATCAACAAGGTCCAAAACGTGGGCCTTTGTACTTCCTCGACTTCCTCTTCGGGAGACCACAGTCTGTGTAGATCAGAAATAATCTCTTCTCCTCACTGGTAATCAACACTGGCGGACCTCAAGGATGCGCACTTAGCCCACTGCTCCACTCTCTCTACACCCATGGTTGTGTAGCTAGGCACAGCTCAAATGTCTTCTATAAATGTGTCGATGACACAAGTATTGTTGGCAGGATTTTAGATTGTGATGAGGAGAACAGGAGGTGGTTGAGTGGTGTCGCAGCAAAAACCAGTAAGAGCAAGTAATTAACTGTGGTCTTCAGGAAGGGGAAGTCGAGGGAGCACTCACCAGTCCTCATCGAGGGATCAGAAGTGGAAAGAGTGAGCAGTTTTATGTTCCTGACTGTCAACATCTCTGAGGATCTATAGTGGGCCCACCGTATTAATGCGGTCACAAATAAGGCATGACAGCAGCTATAATTCATTAGAAGCTTGAGGAGAATTGGTGTATCACCAAGGCATGTGTAAGTTTCAACAGATGTATTGTGGAGAGCATTCTAACTGCTTGCATCACTGTCTGGTGTGGAGGGGCCACTGCACAGGATCGGAAAAAGCTGCAGGAAGTTGTAAACTCTGCCGGCTCCATCATGGGCACCGGCCTCCCCAGCATCCAAGACACCATCAAATGGTAATGCCTCAAAAAGGCGGCATCCATCATTAAGGACCCCCATTACCCAGGACATGCCCTCTTCTCATTGCTACCATCAAGGAGGAAGCACAGGAGCCTGAAGACACACACTCAGTGTTTCAGGAACAGCTTCTACTTCTCCGACATCAGATGCTGAATAGACAATGAATCCATAAGCACTAACTCACTATTTCTCCCATTCCTTTTCCCACTCTTTATTTAATCTTCTTTTTTTATATATACTTATTATTATAATTTATAGTCTTTATAATTATGCATTGCAACAAACTGCTGCCCCAAAATAACAAATATCACAACATATGCCAGTGATATTAAACCCAATTCCCATTCTCATCCTGAGGTGAGGGACTCCCAGCCAGTTGGCTGTCCTTGCCACAGTGCACCACAGAATGTTGGAATGCCCTGGTTGGACATTCAGGAATTCAACAGACTCTGGAATTTATCAGGGGATGATTTTGGTGGCCATCTATGTCCCAGGATGTGCAAGACTTCAGCTCTGCCTGTCCCACTTGTGCCTAGAGCAAGACGTCAACGTCAGTGCCCTGCTGGTCTGCTCAGCCGGTGCCTGAGCCTCACTGCCCCTGGTCCCGCCTCTCTGTGGATTTCATCCCTGTTCTGCAGCTGTCTGATGGAAGCACTGCCATTCTGCTGGTTGTGGACCAATTCTCCAAGGCTTCCCACTTCATTGCTCTCTCTAAGCTCCCGTTAGCTTGCGAGACTGCCACTATCATGGTTTGGAACATGTTCAGGTTCCTCACGTGTAGGAGACACTGAGGCAAGTGATATAGATACCCATCAGGGAGAACACAACAACCTTGACCTCTTTAAAATGAATAATATTTTTCCAACTCTCACTCTCCTATGTTCTTATTGCTGAGATAGTCGCTAGTGTTAAGAATTTAGCTTTAGTTTGAAAGTTCTAGTTATGGTCCTATTGACCAATTGTTTATTGCTTTTCCATGTTCCTATTAAAAGCCATAGATTCATAGAAAAGTACAGCACAGAAATAGGCCCTTCAGCCCATTTAGTCCATGCTGAAACCATTTAAACTTCCTACTCCCATCAACCTGCACCAGGACCATAGCCCTCCATACCCCTACTATCGAAGTATTTATCCAAACTTCATTTAAATGTTGAAATCAAACTCGCATGCACCACTTGTGCTGGCAGCTCATTTCACACTCTCACCACCCTCTGAATGAAGAAGATGCCCCTCACATTCCCTTTAACCTCACTTTCCACTCTTAAGCCATAACCTCTAGTTGTAGTCCCACCCAACCTCAGTGGAAAAAGACTGTTTGTATTTACCCTATCTATACCACTCATATTTTTGTATACCTCTATCTAATCACCTCTCAATCTTCTATGGTCCAAGGAATAAAGTCCTAAACTATTCAATCTTTCTTTATAGCTCAGGTTCTCCAGCCCAAGCAATATCCTTGTAATTTTTTTCTGTATTCTTTCAATCTTCTTTACATCTTTCCTGTGGGTAGGTGATCAAAATTTCACACAATATTCCAAACTAAGCCTTACCAATGTCTTATACAATTTCAACATAACATCACATCTCCTGTACTCCATACCTTGATTTATGAAGCCCTAAGTACCAAAAGCTACCTTTATGACCCTATCTACCTTTAACACCTCTTTTGATGAAGTATGGACCTGTATTCCCAGACCCCTTTGTTCTATCAAACTCTTCAGTGCCCTACTGTTCACCGTGAAAGACCTACTCTGGTTGTTCTGACTGAAGTGTAAAATCTCGCACTTGTCTGGATTAAATTCCATCAGCCATTTTTCAGCCCATTTCCTAGCTGATACAGATCACAATGCAAGGCATGATAGCCTTCCTCTCTGTCCACTACATCCACAGTCTTGGTATCATCTGTGAATTGGCTGATCCAGTTGACCACATTATCACCCAGATCGTTGGAGCAGATGACAAATAATAACAGACACGGTACTGATCCCTATGGCACTCCACTAGTCACAGGCTTCCAGTCAGAGAGGCAACCATCTACTACCACTCTCTGGTTTCTCCCACAAAGCCAATGTCTAATCCAATTTACTACCTCATCTTGAATGTTGAGCAACTGCACCTTTTTGACCAACCTCCCGTGCAGGACCTTGTCAAATGCCTTACGAAAGTCCATGTAGACAACATCCACTCCCTTTCCATCATCCACTTTCCTAGTTACTTCCTCAAAAAACTCTATAAGATTGGCTAGATATGACCTACCATGTTGACTAGGCATAATCAGTCTCTGTCTATCCAAATACTTATATACACGGGCCCTTGAATACCTTCCAATAACTTTCCAACAACTCATGACAGATTCACTGGCTCATGTGAGTGAGTTGTTGATTGGCCTCAGTGTCTCTTTCTCTCTCTCGGCACTAGAGATTTAACCACACATTCCTGTCAGAAGCAGCACAAGTGTGCTTTATACATATAGGTAAACGCTAAAATGTTTCCTAGAGGTCTCAAAATAAGGTCTAATCTAATCTAGCACACCTCCTGACATTTTACTATGCAGAATTCTGAAAAGTATGTCAACCAATTGAGCCACATTGGCATCTGCATAGCAGCAAAGTGAAGACTAGATACCAAGGACAACCCAGAAGGTGCACTGGAAGTTAAAGACCTCGTGTTCATCCAAGGAGATATTCAGGTCCTGGTTTACCACAAACTTTCCTGGAGTTCATCTCCCGGGCATATGGAGAAGGGACATATTGCCAACTTGAAAGGGCTGTAAGGGGCTTTGTGATAGAAGATAAGATAATCAGATTGTAAAATTATAGTCCCTAATGCAAGCCAACTGATCCTTTTCATTATTCAATTCCTAACACCAATATTCCAATACCAGTAGGGTCAGTTGTCCTGTCAGGCATACCATAAAAAGAGTCTATCAAGGGGTGGCTGAAAACTTCTCCTCCAAGAGTGAGAATACATACAGGAAATGGAGAATTTCATGATCTCACAAGATATGTCAAGGTGAGTTGCACACTGTAGTGTATAACTGCAGACTGGAGATCGTCACCGAAAGTATATTTTATGTCTGAGTTTTTTAATTGATGTGTCATGCATCAGCAAATACTGAGGTGTTGTAAGTCAGTACTGGAAGTGGGGAAATAGTCATCTGTGAGGTCATGCATTTCAGAATATGGGGGATTTTTATGCATTACCTTGGTTCTGCCAACTCACTTTTGATGTCATGTGTTGGTACTGGGTTTTGAAGAGTGGGGAGGATCACTGAACTTGCATTGGGGACTACAACTTAACAGGATATTTGGGAGAAACTTACATCAAGGAGACCATCACAGTCCATCACAATGTTTCCTCCTCCATTCAGCTTGAAGATGAGGCTACAGATGCTGAGCAGGCACTCCCCCTGGTGGCTGCCTTTTCCTTCTTGGTCCTCTTGCTCCTGTGATTCTTTCAGCTCTCTCTCTCATGACTTTCAGCTTCTGGGTCTCCTTGTCGCTTTCTTCCTCGTTCTATCCTGCCTTCAATTAGCAGGATAACAGCTTGAGTCTCATTTTCAGCAGACATCTGATGCCTTCTTCTATTTCTCCGATCAATTGGTGGCTCTCACCATATCACTGTACACCCACTGTAGTTCAAAAGCACACTAGCATGCCGAGCCAGGATGGTAGATCACTCAAAATCCAATTTTCTCAGCATCGTTAGCTGATGAAACTATCCAGCAATGCCAACTCTCTGTGGATAAGGAAGTTATGTATATTTCCCCAAAGCACTGGGGAACAATCCATTGGAAGTCAACATGATATTCACTTTCACTGAGGATAGTCCAAATGCAAGAGCATGGCTAAAGCTAGGCTTGCAGGATAGAACCATAGAACCATAGAGCACTACAGCACAGAAAACAGGCCATTTGGCTATTCTAGTCTGTGCCGAAACATTATTCCACTAGTCCCATTGACCTGCATCCAGTCCATAACCCTCCAGACCTTTCCCAACCATGTACCTATCCAATTTATTCTTAAAACTTAAGTGTGCCCACATTTACCACAACAGATAGCAGTTCGTTCCACACTCCCACCACTCTCTGAGTGAAGAAGTTCCCCCTATTGTCCCCCCTAAACCTTTCCCCTTTCACCCTAAAGCCATGTCCTCTTGTATTTATCTCTCCTAATCTGTGGAAAAAGCCTATTCACATTTACTCTGTCTATACCCCCCATAATTTTGTAAACCCCTATCAAATCTCCCCTCATTCTTCTACTCTTCAAGGAATGAAGGATGTAACATATCTAAGTAATAACAACTTAGGAGAGTGATCATTGGCAAAATATTAATTCATTTAGAGATGTCGAGGTAGGAACTATGCTCTCTGATGGGCATGTTTATCACATGCCTCAATGCGCCTACCAAAAAACAAATCTGGCTACTTTTGGTGTAATCTGTGCCCTTTCAAATATGCTTGGGTAGCCTGCCATCACTTCTGAAGCTACCTAGTGGGATATCCTGAAGATAACTTACATCAGTAGAGGTAGAAATATGTTTTCTGTGAATAACCACGTAATTTGGCGCACTCCTGACAATAGAAATAATAATAATGCCATGCTAACAGGTATGGTAAACAGAAGTGCTTTGTGCAGTTTTGTGTCTGGCCACAAATTCGTCCAGAAATGGGTATGCTCTGGAGCAAATTGAAATTGCACCACGTAATGCCTAAAATGCCTGCCCTGTACAATCCATTTTCTTGGCTCTTAATTCTTTGGCTCATTGTCTCAGAATAATATAATTATCACCCAATATCATTTTGGGAGCACCGACAGCATAACAATTCCATAAGTGTCCACCATAACCTTCTCAAACATTGTTTACAGCACCCAGAACAAATATTTGTTTTCAAATCCATATGCATCTAAAAGGAAAACATATTTTGGAATGAAATTGACTGATTATGTTTTTCAAACACATTGAAAGAAAAATAAAAGGTTTTTAATGGAATAAAAGAGTCTTTATACTCCACCAGGGCAGCGGTGAGTAAATGGAATTTGTTGATCTTAAAGCTTTCAGTATCATATTATACCATAGATTCCTTTGTTTCCATTTGTTATATAATTTGTGATATTCAGAAATACTTCAAAATGACACATTATATGAATTATGTGGAACATCTTCTGTTGACTTAGCATGTCTGTACAGCTGTGTTATTCTAGGAATGGAGGAAGTTGTTATTGAGAAAAGTATGAACCTCTGGAGGTCAGAGAAACCATGGGTGAACCTCGTTTCTCTCTAATCCTGAACGGGGACTGGAATGCAGCTCCCCCCAGAAGCATCCAAAACCTGATGTCCAGAAATACCAACCAGCCTGAAAAGAATGACAGCTCCCAGGATTAAACCATTAGAACATAAACAAGTTTAAATACCATTAACCGTTGAAGTCTAATGCAAGGTGGAAATAAAATTGTTTGTGTAGCCTATGCTGCTGCTGGTGAAAAATTCAATCAGCTCTTAAACAAGTATAGGACCTTTATTCTATTGGGTAGAATTAGTTCAAAGAAGACAAATATCGGTCATTACACACATTTTTGCAATAAGCACTTGCTGAATTGGAGCTCACAATATTTGATGCTTGTTACAGGACTGAATTGTATTGAGGATCTCGGTGATTTTGTAAGCAGCTTGTGCAAAGTTTAATCTTTAGGTAATGGAGGGTTTTCTGCATCTCTGTAAAATGCACATATTACTTTTGTCCCATCAAATATAAAAGATGCTTGAGAGGTGATGTTTGTGTTGAGGAATCTGACCAAGATGAAGATTCAAAGTAGAACATGATCTGTATGAATAAGAATCAATAGGAGTCGGAGTACAAGAGGATAGCAGTGGATTATCTGACCGTATTTTGAATGCATAACTCTGTAACAAGATGGAGTCAATGGACTCAACATAGAAAATTAGAAATTTTTGTTTTATTGTGCACATGAAGAATTTTAAAATATGATAATTTATTATGTATTTTGTCATGATCTTTACTTTAGCATTGAATGAAAAAGCATCAGGCTGATTATTATTGATGCACAATTCTAAGTATATCTGTGGGTTTGTGTGTATATATACTTAAGGAGGACCTTGAACATTTCATGAGGTTTCTAGTTCCTGGAGGACACAAACAAATTCTGAACATATGTAACTCTGCAGCCTCCAGTGTCAGTGTCTACTTTCCATCTGCGTGTCCAAGCTGTCTAAACAATACAAGAGACGAATAGTAACAATTCTCATAAGACAATCCTGGGAAAGGAAGATGCAAGCATGTTATATATGATGGAGAGAGGTAGGGGGTGGTGGGGGTGGTAAGGATGCATAAATTGACATTGTTATTTTTGACTAAGAACTGTAACTTGCTTCCGACAACCATTAGCTTTACTGAGGCAATTAACAGGTGCAGTAGCCTATGAGGAAGAGTTGTCATGAGCCTTGCTTGGTATATATATTTCTGCACTCCCATTATCCTTGTTGGCTCACTGGACTGTCTTCCTTTCTGTTTAATATTAGTACTGTGAACTTACTTTCTGTTCATTCCTTCTCGTATTTGCATTCTGGGGTTCCCAATTGGTGTTTCTTTGTCCCCTTTTTATCCTCTACTGAGCCTCCCTTTTCCAGAAGTGACCTAATCTGAATCAGAATCAGAATCCGGTTTACTATCATTGTCTTACATGACATGATATTTGCTGCTTTGCTCAAACAACGTGTATAAAAACAAAAGCTAAATCCTATAAATTACAAAATGGAAAAATAGCGCAAACTGAAAAGAAATAATAGTGTTCATGGGTTCTGGGGTCATTTCAGAAATATGAATGTGGAGGGTAAGAAGTTGGTTCTGAATAGTTGAGTGTGATTTTTCAGGCTCCAAGTACCTCTGCCCTGATAGTAGAAATGAGAAGAAGGGATGTCCCAGATGAGGAGAGTCCTTAATGATGAATGCCGCCTTCTTGAAACAATGTCTCTTGAAGATGTTCCCAGTGGTGGAGAGAGTTGTGCTGGCTGAGTCTAGAACCTTCCGAAGCGTTTTTCAATCCCGCTTCATTTGACTTCCGAGTCCTTTCTGTTGCTATTGTGTTGAATATATGTGGATATGAAGGAATGTCCAGGAGCAGCATAGTAGTGTGGCAGTTTGTGTAACATTATTACAGTGCCAGAGAGCTGGATTCAATTCCATCAGTGTCTGTAAGCAGTTTATACATTCTCCCCATATCCACATGGGTTTCCTCCGTGTGCTCTGGTCTCCTTCCACATTCTAAACGTTTGTAGGTTAATTGTCACATGGGTGTTACTGGGTGGGACCGGCTCGTAAGGCCAAAAGAGTCCTTTACCGTGCTGTATCTCTAAGTAAAATGTGGAAATTGTAATGTATGGATCTATTTATTTTTGAGCAATGACTCCCCTTAGCACTGTGCATGGATTGTTGACTACTCATGTGTATTGATCTCCTGTCTACACATGCGTATTGATCTGTTGTCTATGTATGTGTATTGATCTGTTTACACATGTGTATTGCTCTGTTTTCTTTCTCTCTCTTTCTCGCTGCAATGTGAATATACCAGTTAAAGCTATTTCACGTGTGCGTGCTTTTATTTAATTGATATGTAATTGCAGAGACACAACAGAAAAGTTTCAGGTCACATTTTATTTCCCGTTCTGCATCTATTTGCAATAGATTTGGAAACACGGGATGGTGTCATGAAGGGATAAAATACGCAGGAGAAGAATATTAAATTGACTTCAAGGCAGCAGGATCCTGTGTGAAATACATCTCATATTTTCTGGATAAGAAAATTTGATCACAGTAATCACTATCATTGATGTATACAAACATCTTGCTTAAATATTATCACAGTTGGTGATCTCATCAGATGTTATCAACTCAAATAACTGGCTTTATGACAAAACAATAGCTGATTGCAAACTTAGCATTTTGGTTGAATTTTGATTTATTAATATAATGAGAGGTTGAGACCATTTATTGCTACACTTACAATGCAACAATTAACTATATCGTATAGTTGGGAGACAATGCAAAGAAGCAGCAAGACCACACAAACTGTAATAAACCGATAATATTTACTTATCGCTTATTTAGAGTTTGTGAACTGTACAAATTAAACATATGATATCTCTGTTAACAAAGAAACATAAGCCAGGGATCAGATTTTTCAGACAAAATTATCCTTCCTTAGCAGAAATAAAGTTTTTGTCTATGATTTCAACTTGAAATATTTTTAGTACATTCATTATAAGAAGACTACTTATTGAGCAGGTCAAAACAAGTCAAGTAATATTTTCAATATTAAAGCAGATCTTTTAGAATGACCGTGTTGAATGACTCAAGAAGGAAATCAAGACATCCGTTATTTATTGATGCTGGTTGGAATGGGTCATAGTGTGAATGCTATGATCTAAAAGTAAGCAGATAAGATGATGAGATGCTCAACACAGCATCATGATATGTAGGATGTGGAAGAGTAAGGAAAGGAGGCAGCATTGTTTAATCTAGAGACCATCTACCTTTTAAACAATTTACCAAACTTTGCTGAAAGTTATGGTTTAGTGTTACGTGCTTAATTTACGCTTAATTTTGATTGTTTCTTGAAATTTCAGCATTTAAATGTCACATTGGGGTTCAGGGCTCTAAAAAGAGAACTCCATAAATTTGAGTAGTTGGTGAATTATAAAATATATACAGTGCAATTCTACACGTTTGTAAAACTCTGAAATTAGAGCAGAATATTTCAAAATTACTCAGCATTTGGACAGTATCTTTGGAGTGAGAGAGAGAGACAGAGAGACAGAGAGCTTCAGTTCAATAATCAATCATCAAGACCAGAAAAGGATAGAGAAATGGTAAACTCTATGGTGTGGAGAAGGAAAAAATCAAAGTGAAAAAGATGGTCAAAAATGAGAAGGAAGTAGAGATTAATGGGAAAACAGGTTGATGGAGCAAGAAATTGACTTGTTACAAACAGACAATAGAACTAGAATTGGAATTTGAATTGTTTTATTACTGTCACATGCACCTGCCTCTATGACTATCATCCGGTTGAACTTACATCCACAGTGATGAAGTTTTTTTGAGAGGCTGGGAACGAAACCTATCAATTGCTGCCTAAGAAGTGTTTACATCCATTCCAACTTGCATACTGTCTACAGCAGATGCCATCTCATTGTCTCTTCACTCAACCCTTGAACATCTGGACAGCAACTGCTCATCCATCTGGATGCTCCTTATTGAATACAGCTCAGCATTCAACGCTATCATCCCACAAAACTAATCAATAAACTTCAAGACCTTGGTCCTTGACCTCAATACCTCCTTGTACAATTGGATCCTCAATTTCCTCATGTGTAGACCCCAGATGTACACAGATACAGTGAAAAGTTTGTCTTGCTACTGCTCATACAGATCATTACACATTACACTGAGGCAGAATAAGGTAAGACAATAACAATGCAGAATAAAGTGTAACATCCACAGAGAAAGTACAATGCAAGTAAACATTAAGGTGCAAGATTGTAACGAGGTAGATTGTGAAGTCAAGAGTCTATCTTATCATATTAGGGAACCATTTAATAGTCTTATAGCAGTGGTGTAGAAGCTGCAATGATCTGGAGTGGGTATGAAAGAGAATAACAAGAAACAAAGATCTTCTGCTGGGGTGCATCAAGATTTTCCATCAGATAAGTCCATGACTGAGCAATTCCCTAGTGAAGCCTAAAGTATGATGTAGTTAGTGAAGCCTAACTACATCATGCATTGTACTGCAGCAGCAAAATTGTGTGATCTATGATTAGCTGTAATAAAAGCCATTTGAACATCACTCAATTGGAGTTTGTGAACCGTGCAAAATGATCATTTGATATCTTTTATTAACTAAACATTTAAGCCAAGGTTTGGCTTTTTGAGATAAAATTACCGAGCCTTCCACCCAGCAAAGCTGTGGCCCTGTGTTATGCTCACCGCAAAGATGGAATCCACTAGTTCAGTGCCAATGCCTGCCATGAAATCTGTCCACTGAGTACTAATTCAATTGGTTCATCAAAATAAGTGTGAGAAATTGGCTGCCAGGAGGAAGGTAAGTCGAGATTTAATTCTTTTTATTACGAGTGTGTTTTAAATCTTCTGTTCAATAATCATGACAATTTGTGTGTCTATCCAACAGCTTTTTAAATACTGGTATTGTGTCTGCTTCCACCATTACACCTGACAACCATTCTGGACACCTACCACTCTCTTATTTCTTAGTCTTGCCCCTCACATCTTCTTGAAGGAACCATCACAGACCCCCACAGCCCCTGGATTACTCTACGATTTCAGTCTGTGATGCTAGTGTGAGAGCCTCCTTCAGGAGGGTGAACCAACAGAGGGCATTTGGCCGAGACAGGGTACCTGGCCAAGTACTGAAGACCTATGCTGATCAACTGGCTGGAGTGTTCATTGAGACTTTTAACCTCTCACTTTGGCAGTCTCAGCTACCCAAATGCTTCAAGTGGGCTTCAATTATAACAGCGTCAAAGAAGAACATGGTAACTTGCCTCAATAACTATCGTTCAGTAGCATTTACACCCACAGTTATGAAGTGTTTTGAGAGGTTGGTTATGAAACATATCAACTCCTGCCTGAGAAGCAACTTGAATCCACTCCAATTTGCTTTGCCTACTAGCACAACAGATCTATAGCAGATGCCATTTCTTTGGCTCTTCACTCAACGGAAACACGTGGACTGCAAAGATGCACACTTTATCAACCTCATCTTGGCAGTCAATATTATCATCCCCTCAAAACTAATCAATGAGCTTCAAGACCTTGGCCTCAATGCCTCCTCATCCATTTGGATCCCCAATTTCCTCACTTGGAGACCCCAGTCAGTTTGGATTGCTAACAACTCCACAAGCTGCATCAGCATAGATGGCACCACAAAACCATGTGCCTTGCTCCCAGCTCTACTCACTTTATGCTCAAGACTTGTAGCTAAGCACAGCTCCCATGCTATATTTAAGTTTGCTGCCAAACCCAATGCATGAGGTAGATGGCCGAACAAAGGTAGTGATGAATCAGCATATAGGAGGGAGGTTGAAAATCTGGCTGAGTGGTGCCACAACAACAACCTCTCACTCAATGTCAGCAAGACCAAGGAGCTGATTATTGACTTCAGGAGGAGGAAACCAGCAGTCCATAAGCCAGTCTCTAATGGGGGATCAGAGATGAAAAAGGTCAGTAACTTTAAATTCCTCAGTGTTATCATTTCAGAGGATCTGTCCTGCGCCAGCAAGTAAAATTATGAAGAAAGCATGGCAGCACCTCTACTTCCTTCAAAGTTCGTGAAGATTCAGCATGATATCTAAAACCCTGACAAACTTCTATAGATGTGTGGCAGAGAGTATTTTGACTGGTTGCATCACAACCTGGTAATGAAATGACAATGCCCTTGAACAGAAAATCTTACAAAAAGTAGTGAGTATGGCCCAGTCCATCACAGGTAAAGCCCTCCCCACCATTGAGCACAACTACATGGAGCATTGTTGCAGGAAAGCAGCATCTATCATCGGGGGCCCCTAACACCCAGGTCATGTTCTCTTCTTGCTGCTGCCATCAGTAAGAAGGTACAGGAGTCTCAGGACTCATGCCACCGGGTTCAGGAACAGTTATTACCCCTCAACCATCAGGCTCTTGAATCAGAGGGGAAAACTTCACTCAACTTCATTTGCCCCATCACTGAAATATTCCCACAACCTATGGACTTACTTTCAAGGACTCGTCATCTCATGTTCGTGATATTTATTTCTTATTTATTTATTATTAGTATTTCTTTTTTTTCTTTTATATTTGCACAGTTTGTAGTATTTTGCTCAAAGGCGGTCTGCCCTGTTGAGGACAGTCTTCCATTGATTCTATTATGATTATTGGATTTACTGAATATGCCCAGAAGAAAACAAATCTCAGAGTTGTTTATGGTGACAATATATACACTTCAGAAATACATTTACTTTGAACTTTGAACTGGCTTTAATCTTCCCCCCAACATTTAGAGCATACACTCTTGTACATGACACTCCTGCCCTAGGAAAACGATTCTTACTGTCTGCTTCATTAAGTCTTCCCTCGGCCTCTAGAATTCCAAAGAAAACAACCCAAGTTTGTCCAATATAGCTATAGATATCATGCCCTCTAATCCAAGCAGCATTATGGTTGCATTGTTACAGGAAGGAGGTGGAAGCCTTTACATCCCTTCTGTAAAGAGATAACCAGGACTGCATACAATACTCCAAAGTTTTATGAAGTGGCAACCTGACGTCTTGACTCTTATACTTAATGCTCCGACCAATAAAGGCAAGCTTGCCATGCATCTACTTTATGAGTGTATCTACTTGTATGGTCACATTCAGGGAGCTATTAACTCAGACCCCAGTGTTCCTTTATGGGTCACTGTTGTTAAGGTTCCTGCCATTAATGGTATACTTAGCCCTTATGTTTGGTCTCTTAAAGTGCAACACCTTACATTTGCTCAGATTAAACTCCGTCTGTAATCTCCCCACCCACATCTGTAACTGATCCATAATCTGCTGTATCCTTGACAATCTTCCACTCTGTCCAAGAGTCCACCGATATGTGTATCATCGACAAACTTACAAACTGGCTCATCTACATTTTTATCTAGTTCATTTATATATATCACAAACAACTGAGGTTCCAGCATCAATCCCTGCCTCACATCACATGGACCTCTAGCCCGAAAAAAACCCTTACACCAGTGCTTCCTGTATACGGGCAAGCCAGTTCTGAATCCAAACTACCAAGTCACCTTGGATCCCATCTTAATCTTCGCAATCAGTCTACCATGAGGAACCATGTCAAATGCCTAACTAAAATCCATGGAGACAGCATCTACTCCTATACATTCGGGAATCACCTCTGTCACCTCTTAACAAAGAATCAAGTTGGTAAGGCTTGACCTTCCCTGCACAAAGCCAATCTGACAGTCCTAATTCATTCCCTAAACCATCCCAATACACCATCCCTTTCTTTGACATCTTCTGTAAAACCGATGTCTCTTCCACTCTCCCAATTAGAACCCCAAACAATATCTTCAAGTGAACCATCTTTCAAGTTAGTAAACACAAAGTTATTTCTTCCACACTAAGGAGTACATGAATGGATTGGTGACAGCTTGTAGAACACAAGGACTTATTCATTGCGTGGATGCTAGGATTGTCATTATACATGGAAAACTTAGTCAAAAGTATTTTATTTTCCTTCCTAGGGAATCCTTCGGACTTAGGAGAATCTTGCTTCCACTTAGGTCTGTAGATTCTGAGGAGTTTGAAAAGCCCTATAGGAGATCAAAGGGTGGCTTAACACATTCAGTGATTTCCCAGATGCTTTGCTTTCATTGGCCTATGAATTTCCATGAGCTGGCAATGATATTGCATTTCCTCAGGAAGGGCTTAAGGATGCACAAGGTTGGAGAAGGATCCTCCACAATCTCTTTTGAACTTCTTTGTGAGGCAAGAAACAAAAGGTTCTTACTATTTCCTGCTTTCTTCTTGGATTGCTATGCAGTGAAGAACATTTGCATGGGTATTGGTATTGGTTTCTTGTTGCCACATGCACCTAGGTACAATAAAAAGCTTGCCTTGCATACTTTTTATACAGATTAATTCATTATTGAGCTAGAATAATAATAATAATAATAATAATGCAGAATAAATAGCAAAAGCTACTGATAGAGCACAGTGCAGGTAAATGATAAAATGCAAGACCATAATGAGTAAATTGTGAGGCCAAGAATCCATCTTATCAAACAAGAGGTCCATTTAGGAGTCTGACAATGGTGGGATGGAAGCTGTCCTGAAGCCTGGTGATACGTGCTTCCAGGCTTTTCTATCTTCTGCCCAATGAGAGAGGGGAGAAAAAAAAGTGTCCGGAGTGGGTGGGGTCTTTGATTATGCTGCAATGAGAAGTATAGACAGAATCTACAGAGGGAAGTCTAGTTCTTGTGACATGCTGAACTGTGTCCACAACCCCCTGCATTTTCATGAGCTCGCATGAAAAGCACTTCCCACACCAAGCTGCTGTGCATCCAGACAGAATGATTCCTGTAGTGCTTTGATAAAAATTGGTAAAAATCGCCAGGGACACGACAAATTTCTTTAGCCTCCTGAGAAAGTTGGACCGGGACAAGCAGTGTGGTAGCATAGTGGTCAGCAATACTGGTGATCAGCGATGGGGGTTTATTTCCACCACTGTCTGTAACGAGTTTGTACGTTCTCCCCATGACTGCATGGGTTTCCGCTTGGCACTCCAACAGCCCAAAGACATACAGGGTTAGAGTTAGAGTTAGAAAGTTGTGGGTATGCATTGTTGGTGCTGGAAACATGGTGACCCTTGTGGGCTTCCCACAGCACATCCTAGACCGTGTTGGTCATTGATGCAAACAACACATTTCAATGTATGTTTCGATGTACATGTGACAAAGAAAGATTATCTTTTTAAATCTTCATCTTTGGTAACGTTCACAGCTAGGAACTTGAAAATCTCTCTTGCCGTGGCAGTGCTGCAACCAGCACGAAGCTGTCACAGCTCCGCGCGTTCTGGAGTTTGGAATTCAATTCTGGCGCTGTTTTGTAAGGAGTCTGTACATCACCTAATGGTTTCCCGCTGCTGCTCCCGTTTTCTCCCATAGACCAAAGATGTGATGGGTAGGTTAATTGCTCAATGTAAATTTCTTTAGCCAAAGGGTGGTGAATTTGTGGAATTTGTTGTCACAAACAGTTGTGGAGGCCGTGTCATTGGGTGTATTTAAGGCAGAGATTGATAGGTTCTTGATTGGACATGGCATCTAAGGTTACAGAGAGAAGGTCAGGAACTGGGGTTGAGGAGGAGGTAGAGAAAAGGATCAGCCATGATTGAATGGTGGAGCAAAGTCGATGGGCCAGATGCCTAATTCTGCTCCGATGTCTTATGGTCTTATGCTGCATTATGGTAAATTGTCCTGTGATTAGGTATGGGCTAACTGGGTTTGTTGGGGATTGCTGGGACTGCACAGCTTGAAGGGCCTACTCCACACTGCAATGTTAAATAAATGAATGTATACATACATGAGAGGTCATTTTATATGAGATATGTCTCACTCTTAGAATTGGAAGTTATGCAATTTGTTTTATGTTTTTATCTTCAAAATGCAATAGAGATAGAATAGAAGTCAATTGGTCACATACATTACTACTACAGAGTGGAGATGGTCGGACTACAAAAACATATGCAAACAAAAATACATTAAATCTCAATTTTCAAATGAGGTGGAAATCATGGACACGAGAAGTGTGAGGGGTGTGAGGGAGGGAGGGGTTGTTGCTGGTGGACTATCTAGATACGATTTTAAATCTTTTCCTCCATGTTCTGATATCTACTTGACCTGGCAGGTTAAAATAGTGGCACAGGGATCTAGTGGCTGGGGATGGGGATTACATATGTGTTTTAGCAGGGATACAACACAATGTCCTCCAATACTCTGTCATCCGTGACGAGAGGCCTAGGTGAGGATGGTGAGGACCCAACTGCTGGAGCATCTGAGACTAGAACCAAGACACAATTTCGAGACTGATATGAGAACAGGGTTCTTGACTTGATGATGGACAAGAACCTGATGAGACTAGACGAGAATCCAAATCAGACAGAAATCCTAAACGCAATCGCAGTTTGAGCTGATGATTGAGCCCCAAACCTGAGTTCAGGTGCCTTTAAATATCCAAATGTTGGGTCTAAAACATGGCCGCCAATTAGCAGAGTGGGCCAGGATCTTTAAAGGGACCACATCAGCTATCCATAATCCGGAGAATCGGAGCATGTAAACCCCAGAGGGTGGCACAGTCAGGTGCATACCATATTTTCCACCCACCAATCCAGCTGATTTGGGAAGGGAATGGGTACAAGGAAGTGATGGTTTCCTGTCCTTCATATCTTCGGAGAACAGTACATTGCAACAACACGAGCTTAAATTCTGTAAAACCGATCGTTGCCTTTGAGTAGGTGATCAACCTCAAAAACGTCAGCACCCTAAACACTTTTAATTGAAAGTAACATCCTGATCTGTCTCTGGCGTTTTACTCATAGCTGGAATCATAGTATTGAAGTCACTCCAGCACTCAAGTAAGATGTATGTGCTTGAAAAGAAACAATTGTTTCCCTATTAATCAACAGGTTTAAATTTTTTTTCAAGATAATCAGGCTATAAATTTACAATATGGCTACTACTGGTCTGTTTCTTTATCCTTCCTGTTGTGCATGTTCAATGCCAGCTCTTCATCAATCAACTGCCCTCACAGCTTCTGTTTTCAATCACTCAACTTCTTTAATGCCATGGAGCCTTACCTTTAACTGATGGGTCCGAGGACCCCGGGTTGGAACCCTTGTTCCAGGTTAAGATCAGATCAACATTTGTGCATCAGTATCAGTTTTAAATATGACTTATCGTCTATCTGAGTTGGTTATTTCTGGAATCATTCTGAAAAATATTCACACTGAAAACCATGCAGAAGTAATAAGTATAGAAATTTATGGAATGGTCACCCCTCTTGAAAACTTTCTTCAGCTAAACAAAAGAGCATCTTTGTTAGAAGCTTAATGAAAAGAGAAATGAATCCATTAACTCAGGACAAGAAGTATTGGAATCGGTCAAGGGGAAAATCAACCATTTTTCAGAATTTTGATGTGTATATGTTTACCAGGCTCATGGAAGAAAAGAAGTAACTGTCTTATTAATTAAATTAGGAATTACCTGAGCCTGGTACAGACTGAGAGGTCCTTAACTGATGATGTTCATTTGTCCTTCACCTTGACCCCCACACTGCGAATGCTACCTGTGTGATGAAAAATATAATAAAGAAGAAACATTAGTTGCTCCTCCGTGGTCACCACAACAACATCGCAACTTCACTTGCATTGGAAAAGCAGCTGGATCTTGTCCAGCATTAAATCAAAGCTGGAAAATCATGGACAAGAAGGTGAAGATTAAAAGAACGCTGCTAAACAAAGACCCCAGAGAGGCCTTTCCAGATTTTTTCTTCAAAAGTAACTTCCACACAGTGCTGAAAGTGTACGAACACAGACAATAAACATTTTAGTCAAGGAACATATAGATTTAATTAAACATTTGGATTCCTTTTGTTTAGCCAAATGCTATGGTGTTTGGCATGAAAATGGAGATAGTATATCTTGCTGGTCAGCATTTCCTTCAGCTAAGCAGAAAAGTATTGACAAAGTACTTGGAGCCAGCAACCTTCTTGCAGCAAAATTAAGTGTTCAGTTGAATCAAAAGCATCCATACTGTCTTGGAGAAAAATGTTTTAAATTCTAACTTGCTTCTATGTTTCTTAATTGCCCCTTGATCTGATCATAGTATAAAAGAAAACATTAACCTTCTACTTCCAGAACCTGAACCACTGTCATCTTCAATTGAAATATAAACCTTTGCAGAGTGAAAATCATCATGTTTAATGAGCTTTGGGAATGAAAAGCCTAATGGACAAACCAGTCAACAAAAGTAAAATTTAAACAAAATGTAATTGCTATATGTATTGCTATATTTACGCTCTATTCTTGGTTGGTGCGGCTGTAATGAAACCAAATTCCCCTCGGGATTAATAAAGTATATCTATCTATCTATCTATCTATCTAATTTTTAGTTAAAAGCAAAATACAATAGGTCAGACTGTACAGGAAATCCTAACAGTTCTTCACCAAGCATAGTTGCAAAAGGAATTGAACATTGAGCTGTCACCTGCGAACATCCTATTTGTCTTCTAATGAAAGAAAGGTCATTGATGAAACAGTTTACACTAGTTGGACCCAGGACATTGTCCTGAGGAACTCTTATAGTGGCATCCTGCAGCTAAGGTGATTAACCTCCAACAAGTACAAATATTTCCTTTGGGTGAAGTATTCCTCCATCACTGGAGCCTTTTCTCCTTGATGCTTATCTACTTCATTTTTACCAGAGCTCCTTGATGCATAATTCCATCCTTGATGTCAAAGACAGTAACTCACATCTTTGAAATTTAGCTCTGTGATCCATAATTGGACCAAAACAGGTTGGAATCTGAAGCATATCCAGGTTCGATATTGGTGAACTGCTGCTTGATAACCCTGGAATTAAAATCTACCATAATTTTTCTGATGACTAAGTACACACTGCCTGTGCATTAATTAATGAGGTTGTGCTTATCATTCTTCTTGTGTACTTAGCTGTACAATTTTCCTCATTGTTAGGTAGATGCTAATGTTGGAACTCTACTAATAACTGGAGGGATAGGCTAGTAAATTTGCTGATGACACAAAAGTTGGGGGTGTTGTGGATAGTGTGGAGGGCTGTCAGAGGCTACAGCGGGATATCGATAGGATGCAAAACTGGGCTGAGAAGTGGCAGATGGAGTTCAACCTAGGTAAGTGTGAGGTGGTTCATTTTGGTAGGTCAAGTATGATAGCAGAATATAGTATTAACGATAAGACTCTTGGCAGTGTGGAGGATCAGAGGGATCTTGGGGTCCGAGTCCACAGGACACTCAAAGCTGCTATGCAGGTTGACTCTGTGATTAAGAAGGCATACAGTGCATTGGCCTTCATCAACCGTGGGATTGAGTTTAGGAGCTGAGAGGTAATGTCTTATGAGAATAGGTTGAGTGAACTCGGCCTTTTCTCCTTGGAGTGACGTAGGATAAGAGGTGACCTGATAGAGGTGTATAAGATGATGTGAGGCATTGATCGTGTGGATAGTCAGAAGCTTTTTCCCAGGGCTGAAATGACTAACACAAGAGGGCACAGTTTTAAGGTGCTTGGAAGTAGGTACAGAGGAGATGTTAGGGATATGTTTTTTACGCAGGGAGTGGTGAGTGCGTGGAATGGGTTGCCAACGACAGTGGTGGAGGCGGATACAATAGGGCCTTTTAAGAGACTCCTGGATGGCTACGTGGAGTTTAGAAAAATAGAGGGCTATGGGTAACCCTGGGTAATTTCTAATGTTCTGCACAGCATTGTGGGCCAAAAGGCCTGTATTGTGCTGTAGGTTTTCTATGTTTCTATGTTTAATACAAGCTGGCTAGTCATGGCTAGTTCTGGAACCCCAGGTCTTCAGTCCTACATTACTGATCCCATAGACTTTACTACTTCCAGTGCTCTCTAGGCATATCTTAATATCACCTGGGTTGGTTGAAGTGAGACAAAAGCTGTTTTCTTTAACAGTGGAGAGCGAAGGAGAAAGCTGAGATGAGTAACGCGGTGGGAAGCTGAGATGGCTAAGTGTTTCATCCTTGCGATTAAAGCTCACAATCCCAGTCTGTTTGAATGCTCTTGCTGCCTCCACCTCACAGTAGCTGTTAAGTTGTCCACTACCATTCCCCGGTTTGACTGTGATGGTAGAGTTATTCATTGGCTGAACAATGAGGTCACAGTTAGTGGTTGTTCTTTTTTGATGCTGATGGTCCACAATCCTTCATGGATGATCAAAACTGTCAGATCTGTTCTGAGTCTATCCCCCTTTACCCAATTATAGTAGCACTCCACATGATGGTGTCAAAATGATTGTTGTGACACGTCTAGTGTGGTAGCGTAGTGGGTGGTGCATGTTGCCCTCACTTTCAGCTTCCACCGCTGGCTAGCAGTTTTGCAAAAAGGAGGGCTGAATGTGTAAGTCTCTCCCTGCCAGTACATAGCCTCTCCAACAGCAAGCCTCACGTCGTGCCTCCTCGCTGGTGACACACAGAAACTGAACTCCTTTCAGTCTCATGCTGAACTACGGAGGATGAGGAGGAAGTCTGGCCCCTGAACACGTAGCACACAGACCCACCGGTGTGTGGACACGTCCTGGTGCTTCTGAACCAGATCCCCAGCTATGGGTAAATAGCCCCACTGCCTTGTGGGCAGCCTCGAGAGAGAAGGCCACTACGGGAGTAAACCCAGACAGCAAATCCAGAGCGGAGCCCCTAAGGCAGCTGGATGTCATTGAACATCCTTCCAGCAGCTCCTGCAGCCAAGCTGGTACCAAACGTATTGCTTCGTAAGCCTTCCTTTGGACTACGCTGGTGAGGCCGAGAGGGGGATCTTGACAACTGGGCATCTCAGGATCTCCGTACCTTTCGCCCAGGCTTGTGATGATGATCATCATCACCCACTGTCCTTTGAGACAGACGGACACCAACCACCACATAGTGGAGGTTATCCACAGAGTGAAGATGAGTCGTTGCCTCCACATGTCACTTCCACCGACAGAATCATGGACAGTTGCCTCTTCCATTGTTCGATCAGTGTAGACAAAATCAAGGAGGTTTATCTCTTTTATTTTTCACTTACTATCTATAGCAGATCCAATCGGATAACTATGGCTTATACTATCATTTCACCTTTACTGATTGACAGCGAAGTCTCTCACTCAGAGTGCATTCTGTGCGTTGCTCTTTTTAGTACTTCTTCCTGCATCAGAGAATGTTAGCAGTAAGGAGAGGTTGAACGGACTTGGAGTGCTGGAGTCTGAGGGGCGATAGGATAGAAGTATATACAATTATGACAGGCCTAGATAATGTAAACATTCAGAGTGTTTTTGTCAGGGTGAAAATGTTAAATACTAGAGGGCATAGATTTAAGATTATGGGGGGCGGGGAGAGTTTAAAGAAAATTTGCAAGGGAAGTTTATTTTTCCACACAGAGAATGGTAGGTGCCTGACTACACTGCCAGAAGAGAGGGGAAGGAGATACCTTAAGAGTCATTTACATAGGAACATGAACAGGCAGGGAATGGAATGATATAAATCATGTTCAGTTAGATGGGATTAGGTTCAGCTGGCATTATGTTCGACACAAAGGTCAAGAGCCACAGGGCCTGTTCATGTGTTGTATTCTTCTATGCTTCAAGGGATGTTCATCGTGGAGGAGAACTGGATTGTCATCTTAGAGAGGTTGGTGGGTGGTAATCAGGTTCAAACTGATGTCATGACCTTTCAATGTTAATGAATGTCAGGGCTACTCCTTCCATCTATGTACAGATGTGCTGTATTTCCTGCCAACACCTACTCTCCCTTTTAGTGGCTGTGGTCTGCAGAGTGGCATACTTTTCTATAGGGACAGTTATGGAGGAGTCTGCCGTGGTATCTATAAACTGTGATTCTATGGAGGAAGTTGGTCAATTACTCTGTAATTCCAATTTAGACACCACTCTAACTTACAGGAACATTTTTTACATGGAGGACTTTGTATCGTTGACCTTGTGTCAAAATTGGATGCCTAGGTTGGTGTATTTTCAGCATTAATGTAATGGTTTTAATTTTAAAAAAGTGAGGCTTGCATACAAAATTCACCCAGGTCAGAAGTCACAGGTAGATCAAACTCTCAGCACAAGAATAGCAGAACTTTCTTTTGCAATGGCCATAATAAACCACATGTAAAAAGAACTAGTATCTTTGTGATTATGATTACTAAGAGTAATTATGTTGTTTTAAATCTATACATAGTTAGTGGACTTTAAATTTACAAGAACTTCATGGAATATGAAACTAAATCTCTGCATTGCAAGTCTATGCTTCCAAGTCACTGGTCTATGCCTTCACTATTCCCTGAATATACATAAGACAACCAAAGCCTGGGGTTATCAGGATTCCCTCAAGAAATTAACTTCCTTTCTATCCATTCCTTCCCCAAGAGCACACCTATAAATTTCACAACATTTCATGCTCCTACTGGAGACTTGTCATTGTTTTTGCTTGCAGTGTATAGTAGACATAATGCTCCCCAGTATAAGCCAAGTGTCATGGTTTCATTACTCAGGACTTTAGAGGTTGCATGCAATGTGCACCAAGACTGATGTTTGATATTAGAAAATTAAAATGGGACTTTATTGGCTCTGCAGTGAGCCAAGTCACAGACCAGTTACCTCTTACAGTAGATGACAGAGAAAACACAGATTAATGAATAGAAAATAAGGCTGAGAAATCTTTCAAAGCTCCCTTGGTTCTGCAGCTTCAGTGAATGCCATTCAATTGAACTGGAAGTTGGAATCCAATTTGTAGCGGGTTTTTTTTGGAATATGTATTTTTCTTCAGATTTATTGAAAGCAGTTAATTCATGCTTTTAAAAACAACAAAATTAAGGACTTTAAATATTGTGCACATTATTGATTCCTTATTTTCATGGCTTCCTTCAGCATTCGTCCTGCACCCTCTGAAATTCCTTCACCAAATCTTTCTACCTCTGCACCTTCTCCTCAAAATCTCATCTTTCAGAGGAGGCTTCTAGGCAACCTAATATGTCTTCCTATGTTTCAGAGTAAAGAATTCTAATTCACAAATACCAACAAAGAACAACTTGCAAATATATATTGGTCCAATTACTAAATTCTATCAATAGTTTGATTATATGGCAGCAGTTAAAGCTGCAGAACCACCAAAGCTTCATTGAATTCCTTCCCACCTTCTGTCCATGTCCATGTATGGTGGTTTATATTCTACAAGTTTTCAGACGGACTCAGAGTCGGCTGTGGGCGGGTGTTTTCAGGGTGCTGCATCGGCACGTTTGCAGCGCTGGAGGTTCATGGCAGGGAGAGTTTTTCTTCCTCCTACCGTCTGCGTGAGATGATGGGACTTTTGAGAGACTTTGAGACTTCTTTTTATCGTGCCCCTGGTCTGTTCCTTATCAAATTACGGTATTGCTTTGCACTGTTGTAACTATATGTTATAATTATGTGGCTTTTGTCAGTTTTTCAGTCTGGTTTGTCTTGTGTTTCTGTGATATCATACCGGAGGAACATTGTATCATTTCTTAAAGCATGCATTACTACATGACAATAAAAGAGGACTGCGTGTCCTCATAATCTAATCTAATAAATAACCTAGGGAGAACCCTTTACCCTAAGTAGTAACTAATTTATGACCCAGATGACTGCAAAACCATAAAGGCCTAGAAGTGTTGCTTTTTGATGGGACTGGACATTAAATCCTGGACTGAGAGGAAATATGTAGTTTTGAAGGAAATTGCATAGCTAGGATAAAGCATAGGGATGTAATTTAATTAGAAGAACCTGGGAGTCAATGTAGTCAGGGAAGATAAGGATCTCTGTATGGCATAAGGTCATAGCAATTGATGGATAAAAAAGACCCAAGTCTGTCGTTAACCTATTATGCTCATTACCTCAGGACACAATGAAGAATTTGCAATCTAATCATTACAGTCTTTATCAATTAGTCTACTTTAGATCCTGTCTCAAGACAAGGATGGTGGATAACTAAGTCTGAGGTCCAAGACCACCCAGTCCTACATGGCACATTTACCATTTGTTCCAGATTGCTTAAATTGCATTGAAAATATGACCTACTGAAACAAATCCATCTACAATCAAATTTCCGCCACACTTTTGGATGAGCTACAGTCTAAGGAGGATAAATACTGGATTAGTCCAGATTAAGAAATCTAGAGCTTCCCTTCAGGCATCAGCCAGGAAACAGGACGAAACAAGCAGCTACGGGATGTTTACGCTCCACAGCAGAAGCAGAAACAGTGGTTTAGTTTTCAGCAGTGTTTAACCAGAAAGAATTATACCACGTCCAAAAAGAACACTGGTGAAGAAGGATGGGGTGTATGGCATGGGTGACTATGTTAAAGATGTCTGCAATTACAATCTCCAAGTACTATATATTAGTAGTGGCTTTAACAGCAGTTCCAAAAAAGCTGAGCAACACTACGGTCAAAGTGGCGATATGCCTTGTCAAAGATTGTGCCTTGGTTTTTAAAATTTGGAAAATGTATTCATTTACACAATTATATGTTGGTTAGGAAAATTGTTCTTAGGTTCTTTTCCAGTATGAATTGGATTTCAATAATTCTCTTCAATTACAAAACAGATGATTCAATCCCCACATAATAAGGCATCTTTTCCCTTATAAGAATAACTGCCACTTGCCACTCCCATGTGAAGTTGTGCTTTTTTTTTCAGAGTACTAATTTATAACTTCTTATTGAAATGTTATTCAAAGTAAACATATTCATAAGAAACAATCACAGAAGAGCAGGCTGACACTTTGTGGTTTTCCTCAGACTGTGTTCTCATATGGGTTAGGTCCTTGCAATAGGGGCCAGTAACTTTATCAAAAGCATCTGTAAGGGTACAAGTGAAGGCTGCATTACCCATTTACGCATATCCAGAAACAAGTAGGCAGAAGGTGCAAAGACGTGAGAGGAAAAAAAAAACTATCTGCCCATCTTTCCATTATACAAATCCTGTTTGCTGTGGAAAAAGTGGGAGCTTTTGTATAATTGTAAGATGATATGTTGGCATTTCTTTAAAATGATTATTGGAAACAGGTAAGAAAAACCCCCATTGGTAAATAAGGGCCTGTGATCACAGAGCCGGCCGACTGTGAAGTAAGATCACAAGATATGACAAGAAATTACAAATGGTGCACTTGAAGGAGGTGCCAACCTTTGTTTCAGAAATGAAATACATGAAGTACGCTATTGCATACTAAGGGAAATAATACTGACTGAAAGCATAACTCTGACTTTGTTGGTTTTGATGAAGTCTAATGACAAATTTACAACTAAATACATTTCCTTTATGGCAAGAATGATAATTAAGTAACTAAGAGAGTCAAGCTGTTGTCATATTTCATGTTCGACAACCACAAAATGAACGCCAAAACAGTAGGACGGCAAATGGGAGAGTCAAATTAAAGCCCCAGGCAACAAGGCCAAATTATCAATACCACACTTCTATGGATTTTCTTATATCTTTACGTCTTACTCTTGATAAAAGAACTGTGACTTAGAGCTTAAATTTCTAACCACAACACCAAGCTAGGTCTAGACTAAATGGATTAAACTTGGACTAGGTTTCAAGGAACACAATCAAAGGGTATGTGATTACTGTGGAAATGGCTCTCATATTTCTTTTTACCTAAATCTGAAAGCATTAAACAAAAGTTCCTTAATGCCTTTCAGTTTTGCAAAGACAGATACTGTGTTGTTAGAAACAAGTGAGGCGCTTTACCTCTCATGCCTTACCTTTGCTGGCAATGTGCCCCAGCATTGAATTCACAAAAGTTCTAATAGCAAATCCACAACTGGTGCCGACTGTTAGCTAACCCAGTTTCTGGGTTCTGACAAAAGATAATATGATCTCAATCGAAATAATTAAGAGTAAAAGCTCCAACAAAATCTCAAATCAGAAGTGACAGTATTTTTGTTATATTTTGTTGCTAAAGCTTCCAAACTTGTGCATGCAAAGAATGCAAAGTCACATTTTTTTAAAGTCAAGGTTAGGACACTCTCTCCCCTTCTGCCACCCTGTCCAATGCACATGGCCAAACCGCACACACAGCAACAGAGCCGGGAGTCGTTTTACCTGCCAGGTTGTCAAGACTCCAGGGAAATGTCTCTCCTGAACATGTTGGTCTGAAGGTTTCACTCAGATATCATATTAACTTGGCTGGAATCAAATGAAATACCGTTACACATCACAGATTTTAATGCGTGCCTTGTGCTTAGTGCCACTGTGTGCTGGATGCTCTGCATTTATTTACACTGGTTTGCAGTCTGTTTGCCCAAAGCAGATTTAAGTATTGCAATTGAGAAAAGCGTCAATTGCCACTTGTGAAAGAGAGTTCCACAATTCCACAACTTTTGCATTCTGCTGCTGTTTCTAACTTCACTCCCAAAAAGATCTTGGTCTGATTTGTATGTATAGTCACAGTAGTTGAATCCCCAACTTTCCTCAGTCCCCTATAACAGGAAACTTTCATTAATTTATCCCTTAATGCTTTAAATTCCAGAATGTGCAACCACCATATGCACAATTTCTTTTTCTAATACAATCCTTAGACTGCCATGTTCTAAGTATCACTCCCTCAAATTTTGGAATTTTTACCCTCTGTCTCCAAGCCAAAATCATTAACATATACTAAGAAATGTTCCTAGTACTCACCACTGGGAAAGGCAACTGCATACTTCCCTCCAGTTCAAAGCAAATATGCCCAACACTACTACTCACCAGATTCTGTTACTTAGCCAATGTTTCATCCATCTTGCCAGAGCATTCACGTGATCATCACCTAATTATATGAAATATTATTGAACTTTTTTACCAAGTCCTTGGCTACCACATCAAATGCATTATCTTCATTACATTCTGAATAACTTTTTTTTTAAAAAAACTACCTAAGATAGACACCCTATGTTCAGCAAATCATGGTTGATTTCTTTAATCAATCCACACTTATCCAATGTTGTACTTGATTATTTTTTCTCAAAATTTCCCCATCAGCAATGTGTATTTGACTGATTGTACTGGATAACAAATTTTTTCGTAAGTGTTGCTTCCTCAGTTTTGTTTTTATTTTGTTTATGATAGGCCACTTGAAGATCGACACAAATATAATTTCAGACTAATTGTATCACATAGGAATTTGGAGAAACAAGAATTCACCTTTTGTTGAATATAATGTGTTTAATTGCATAACAGTGCTGACACTTGGCAATAGTTCAACTAAGATAAAAATGATTTGTTGGTGATTTGTATTTGTACTCAGTGTCTGAGGCTTCTTGCGAAAGTGTCCTACAATAGTCAGCCAGCATTGATGGATTCCAGTTGCCCCGATACCATTCCTCAATGACCACAGCGTCCTGATGAAACCTCTCACCATGCTCGTCTCTGACATTGCTAAGATTTGTAAGGAAGAATTCTAAACGGAATGCAGAAAATGAATCTTCAGTAACATGTTGCATTTCATGATTCTGAATGCTTGAACCATGTTGTCAACCTGCTGCACGTAATTTGGCGCTCTGTAGCTGCCAAGAAAATTTTTAACAAGATCCTTGAATGCCTTCCATGTGGTTTTCTCTGTTCCCACTGGAAGTCCTTCAAATTACCTGCCAATGATGACCTGTTTCATTTGTGAATCAACAAAAATGCCTTCCTTAATCTTGGCATCAATTATTCCGACTTGAAATATGAATTGAAATAACAAATATAGGCAATTGCAAAAACATGGCGCGTGATAGGGAAATTTCATAGTGACTTTCATGATCAGCACCCCAAAATCCATGAGATGCACCTGGAAATATTCAGCAAGTATTATTGCTATACCCTCTGTTGAACAAAATTGTGATATTTACAATCCCCTGGTCATCTGGTACCAGCCCCCCAGTATCTATTTGCTAATTAGATTTGCTGATGACACTACACTGATTGACCTAATCTCAAATAATAATGAGGCAGTCTACAGAGAAGAATTCATCACCCTGACACAGTGGTGTCAAGAAAACAACCTCTCCCTCCATGTTACAAAAACAAAGGAGCTGGTTGTGGACTACAGAAGGAATGGAGACAGGCTAGCCTTTATTGACATCAATAGACCTGGGGTTGAGAGGGCGAACAGCTTCAAGTTCCTCAGCATAAACATCACCGAGGATCTCATGTGGTCTGTACATACCAACTGTGTGGTGAAAAAGGCACAACAGCACCTCTTTCACCTCAGACAGTTGAAGAAGTTTGGTATGGGCCCCCAATTCCTAAGAAATTTCTAGAGGGGCACAATTGAGAGCATCCTGACTGGCTGCATCACTGCATGGTATGGGAACTGTATTTCTCTCAATCGTAGGACTCTGCAGAGAGTGGTACAGACAGCCCAGTGCATATGTAGATGTGAACTTCCCACTATTCAGGACATTTACAAAAACAGGTGTGTAAAAAGGGTCCGAAGGATCACTGGGGACCTGAGACACCCCAAATATAAACTGATCCAGCTGCTACCATCTGGGAAATGGCACCACAGCACAAAAGCCAGGACCAACAGGCTCCAGGACAGCTTCTTCCACCAGGCCATCAGACTGCTTAATTCATGCTACATAACAGTATTTCTATGTTACATTGACTGTGCATTTTTAACCACCTTGTTACTATACTGTTGTACGTACTATATATTATACATTACTATAAGTTTCACATTGCACATTTAGACGGAGATGTAACGTTAAGATTTTTACTCCTCATGTATATGAAGGATGTAAGTAATAAAATCAGTTCAATTCAATTCACCTTACTCTGTCCCTCTGAATATACCTCTTGCCCATCCTCTGGGTCACCCCCCCCCCCGTCTTTCTCCCTAGGCCTCCTGTCCCATGATCCTCTCGTATCCCCTTTTGCCTATCACCTGTCCAGCTCTCGGCTCTATCCCTTCCCCTCCTGTCTTCTCCTATCATTTTGCATCTCCCCCTCCCCCTCCAGCTTTCAAATCCCTTACTCACTCTTCCTTCAGTTAGTCCTGACGAAGGGTCTCGGCCTGAAACGTCGACTGCGCCTCTTCCTATAGATGCTGCTTGGCCTGCTGCGTTCACCAGCAACTTTGATGTATGTTGCTTGAATTTCCAGCATCTGCAGAATTCCTGTTGTTCACCTTACTCTCTCCTCCATCAACATCTAAGATGCAAACCACCATGATCAGATTATTCATCCACTTCAAGCACAACTATTCTTTCCAATACTTCCCTTTTATTGATTATTAATCGAAACAAAATCTCTATTACCTCTTCTTGTACAGAACCCTAAGCAGTAGTATCTTCTTTGGTAAAGGCTAATTTAAGATAACATAGTGCCCAAGGTATGCTGCCTGTGCTGATCTTTTTATTCAGCCCCACCAGTGGTTTCCCATGTTCTGGCTTATTTCCTCTTCTTCCTTCCTGAATTTTTTTATAATAAGCCTTCCATACTTGTGTTAACAGCTGGCATTTGTCATTTGCTCTTTCTCTATCTGCTCATTGAGCTTTATTTTCCCATTCTTTCTCCTTCATAGAGTATCCCTAGTTTGATTTCCCATTCCCCCTTTCCCCATCGTTCAAATAGCTTTCTCTGTCAGGATTTGACTCCAGCCCCAGGGACTGGTTTGGTTTGAAGTTAATCTAACCTCAGTAACTAACCTCCAGACCAAATCATACCACCTGAGGCTGGTGCTCCCAAAGGCCTTCAACCACTCGCAGATTATTGCAGACTGGTGTGGGTCCCTCATCCGTCCAGGACCAGCTGAGTGACAAACATCAGTGTATCATCCCAGGTAAACTGAGTCCACAATCCTAAATTGTCTCAATGTACTTGAATGGGGATTAACAACTTCAGAGATAATAGGAGAGGCTGAGAGGATTAAGGTGGGTTATTTATTTTGTTGCACATTTTGCCTTATTTTATTAATAATTATTTATTGGTGCTTTAAATAATACTTGAATTAAAGTTAAACTAAAGAAACTTTAACAGTTAAAAAGTACTCCAAACCTTCTCAGCTCTAACAGGAGACAGCACTCCATCCCTAAACCATCTCTCCTATCAATACCCACTCAGGAGTAGTGATTCAGTCAAGTCTTCATTCTCCAACTCCTGTGTGGCAGGGTAAAAGGTTTGTTCATTCAGCTTTTGCGTTTGGAGAAGAAAGGCTTAGGAACAAAGGGGAAGCTAAATTTATCTTGATTTATCCCATTAAAATCTTCCAGTCTTCTCTCCCAACCAGTCCTCACAAATCAATTATGTTCAAATGACCAAGTGAAAAAAAGTTTGATATTTTGATCCTGTTTGAAACATTTCTTTTGAGTTTGCATTAATATGGCAATACATACTGAATCACTACCTTGAATCCTATCATTGTGGGAGATTTCAACCTGGCTAGTTTGAAGAAGTTTCTGAACAACTACCAGCAAAGTATCACCTGTGGAACCAGAGGAGCTGAGAAACTAGACCACTGTTATATTACCATCAAGTACACTTACCGTGCCAGCCACACTCACAGTTTGGAGAGTCTAATCACCTGTACTTCTACTACCAGTATACAGGCAGAGATTAAAGACTGCAGTATCAGTAGTGAGGACAAGGAACATATGGTCAAGGGAGACAGATGAGTGCTTAGAAGACTGTTTTGAGTCAGTGGACTGGACAATATTCAGGGATTCATATTCGAGTCTCAGTGAATACGCCACCATTGTCATCAACTTTATTGAGACCTTTGTGAATAAGTGTGTGTCTTTGAGAACATACCGGACATACCCAAACCAAAGAACATGGGTGAACCAGGAGATCTGTAGACTGCTAAGGGCTACATCTGTGGCTTTCAAGACTAGTGATCCAGAACTATACTAGAAATCCAGGTACGATGTAAGGAAGGATATTTTAAGAGCAAAGCAAAATCCAGTTGAGGTTAGGGATGGAATTGGATGCATGTCAGCTCTGGCAGGGTTTGCAGGACATTATTTCCTACAAAGCAAAATCTAACATCAGGAATGGTTGTGATGCTTCTCTCCCCGATGAGCTCAATCCTTTTTATGCGCACATTGAAAACGAGAATAAAACTACACACGTGCAGCATCTGGTGACCCGGTGATCTCTGTCTCAGAGGCCGGCGTCACAACATCTTTCAAGAAGGTCGAACCCTCGCAAGGTGTCAGGCTCTGATGGTGAAAACGGTGGGGCTCGGAAAAACTGTGCCAACCAACCGGTGGAAGTGTTCAAGGACATCTTCAATCTCTCACTGCTGCAGTCGGAGGTTCCCACCTGCTTGAAAAGAGCGACAATCATACCAGTGCCCAAGAAGGGTGAGCTTCCTCAATGACTATCACCCAGTGGCACCCACATCCACTGTGATGAAGTGCTTTGAGAGGCTGGTCCTGGCTAGAATCACCTCCTGCCTAAGGAGCTGGACCTACTGCTATTTGCCTATCACCAAAATAGGTCTACAGCAGATGCAATCTCACTGGCTCCCCTCTCAGCCTTGGCTCACTTAGCCTATAACAATACCTACATCAGGCTGCTGCTTATTGACTACATCTCAGCATTCAACACAATCATACCCTCAGTTTCAAACAACAGGCTCCAAAAACCTGGGCCTCTGTACCTCCCTCTGTCATCAGATCCTTGACTTCCTCATCGGGAGATCACAGTAGGTGCAGATCAGAAATAACATCTCCTCCTCACTGACAATCAACATTGGTGCACACCAAGGATGTGTGCTTGGCCCACCACACGACTCTCTCTAGGCCTTGTGTTTGTGTGGCTAGGCGCAGCTCAAACACCGTCTATAAATTCGCCATGGTGATGAGGAGGCGGACAGGAGCAACATAAATCTGCTGGCTGAATAGTGTCCCAGAATCAACCTTGCACTCAACATCAGTAAGACCAAGGGATTGACCGTGGACTTCAGGAAGGGTAAGTCAAGGGAACACACAGCAGACCTCATCGAAGGATCAGAAGTGGAATGGGTGAGCAGCTTCAAATTCTTGAGTGTTAACATCTCTGAATCTCTACCCTTGGTCCAACATACTGATGCAATTACAAAGACAGTGGTTATATTTCATCAGGAGTTTGCGGAGAATTGGTATGTTACCAAAGACGGTCGCAAATTTCTACAGATGTACCGTGGACAGCATTCTAACTGGTTGCATCACCAGCTGGCACGGAAGGGCCACAGCACAGGATTGGAAGAAGCTGCAGAAATTTGCAAACTCGGCCAGCTCCATCACGGGCACTAGCCTGCCCAGCATGGAGGACGTCGAAGGGCAATGCCTCAAAAAGGTGGCATCCATCATTAAGGACTCCTATCACTGAGAGCATGCCCTCTTCTCCTTGGTACGATCGAGGGGGGAGTTACAGGAGCCTGAAGACACAAAATCAACGTTTCAGGAACAGCTTCTTCCCCTCTACCATCAGATTTCTAACTGGACAATGATCCAATGTACACCATCTCAATATTTTTCTCCTCTCTTTTGCACTACTTATTTAATTTTATTTTCTTTTTATCATATTTACTTTACTTATTATTGTACCGTATATTTTGTATTATTATGTATTGCAACGTATTGCTACACAAAGCAACAAATTTCATGACATGTGCCGGTGATATCAAACCTGATTCTGATTCTGATCCTTTATGTTTGTGGCTAACTTGGAACCATTCAAACAAAGAGTGCCTGTTGAAGTTTCCATTTTACCAGACACTGAGGTCCTTTGCATATTTTACCGAGCTAGAGGGCAAGTTAGTATCAGTTCTGTTTCTAAAATATCTTATCAGTAGAAACGATCCACTTAAGTGCCTGCAGGCCAAAAGAGCAACTCCAACAGCAGCAGGCCGCTCAGCCCATTGAATATGTTCTGCCATTGTATTAGATCTTAGCTAATTTGTACCACAATGCTATACCCATCAATCCACCACTGTAACTAAAGATTAATAGTTTGTCTCAAATTTCAACTGTCTTCACAAGGAAAAAAGTTGTAAAATACCTTCATCTAGAGAGCCCTTAAATACTTAACTCTTAAAACTGAATGCATTCTGAAATATTGCTTTATCCAGCTCAAATCCTAAATTTATGCACACTATTTCTTAATAGCTCCACATAATTCTGATATACGTTGCAACTTGTTATCCGATAACACTTAATTAAATCTTCAATTACCTTGTCATTGTATATAGACTGCTAGCAGCTTATTGCTGCTGAATTTTCTTCGTTTGCCAGGTATTAAAGTATCACATTGATGACACATCAAAGAGCAAACATATTCTTGCAATAACTTTATCTCTGATATACTCACACTGACAATCTCCTGCCACCATAGAAAACCATGGAAAGAGAAATGGTTACTGTTTCCAGTCTTGGATCCTTTCATCGGAGCTTTTTCCACAGATACTGCCTGACCTGACGAACTTTCAAGCATTTTTTGCAATTTCAAGTTTCTACAATAATTTGCTTGTTCAGCCTTAATCATGTGTTTGATATCATTTTAATGCAGTATAGACTTTGCTGCAACAAAAAGGACATCTCAGTACATAAAACTGATCTTATCTGCAATTTGCATTTTGAAATTTAGAAGTGCACTTCCACAGAAATTCTAATGCTTCGTGGTGCACATAGCTTAGTTTCCCAGTAGTCTGAAATATAAATTACTCAAGTGCATTGGACTGGTATTGGAACTTGGAATCAATGGTAATTCTCAAGTTGGAGGGGGCAACATCTCGTATTCCATTTGGATAGCCTCCAACCTTATTTAGAGAAAATCAATTTCTCTAACTTCCAGTAATTTCTCTCCCCTCTCCCTCTCTTTTTTTCATGCCCCAGTCTGGTTCCCCTCTTACCTCTTCTCTTCTCCTCACCTGCCTATCACTTCACTCTGGTGCCCCTCCCCCTTCCCTTTATCCCACGGTCATTCTCCTCTCCTATTAGATTCCTTCTTCTTCAGCTCTTTACCGTTTCCACACATCACTGACCAGCTTCTCATTTCATACTCTCCCACTCTCCATCCACCTAACACCTTCATGCATATACTCTTTCCCCTCCTCTGACCTTCTCGTCCTGGCTTCCTCCCCTATTCTTTTCCAGTCCTGATGAAAGGTCTCGGCCTGAAAAGTTGTCTTTATTCTTTTCCATAAATGCTGCTAAGTTTTGTGCATGTAACTGGCTACTGTGGTCTAAGTTAGACATGGACTACAACTTGGCTGTTTGGTGTGGACTGCGGAAAAGAAAACCAAGCAATGGATTAAATGGTAACTGAACACTTTTTTAACAAGTTGCCTGTTTAATGCTGGGTGAGGACAAACGTATTCTTTATACATAAGTATTTATATGCATTGGCATGTCAAAGGCAGAATAGCAGCATCCTAAGTAACCAAAATTGTTACCAACATTTTGTTCACAAGTTTGAACCATATCCCCCCGTCTCCCCCATCTCTTCCCACTGATCTCCCTCCTGGTACTTCTCCTTGTAAGCGGAACAAGTGCTACACATGTCCTTACACTTCCTCTCTCGCTACCATTCAGGGCCCCAGACAGTCCTTCCAGGTGAGTCAACATTTCACCTGTTAAGTCAGCTGGGGTGATATACTGCGTCCGGTGCTCCCGATGTGGCCTTCTATATATTGGCGACACCTGACTCAGGCTGGGAGACCGTTTCACTGAACACCTACTCTCTGTATGCCAGAGAAAGCAGAATCTCGCAGTGGCCACACATTTTAATTCCACATCCGATTCCCATTCTGATATGTCTATCCATGGCCTCCTCTACTGTCAAGATGAAGCCACACTCAGGTTGGAGGAACAACATCTTATATTCCGTCTGGGTAGCCTCCAACCTGATGGCATGAACATTGACTTCTCTAACTTCCGTTAATACCCTCCTCCCCTTCGTACCCCATCCCTTATTTATTTATTTATTCCCCTCTCTCTTTTTTCTCTCTCTGTCCCTCTCATTATAACTCCTTACCTGCTCTCCATGCTGTGGGCCCCCCTCCCCCTTTCTTTCTCCCTAGGCTTCCCATCCCATGATCCTCTCCCTTCTCCAGCCTTGTATCCCTTTTGCCAAACAACTTTCCAGCTCTTAGCTCCATCCCTCCCCCTCCCGTCTTCTCCTATCATTTCGGATCTCCCCCTCCCCCTCCCACTTTCAAATCTCTTACTATCTCTTCTTTCAGTTAGTCCTGACGAAGGGTCTCAGCCCAAAATGTCAACTGAACCTCCTCCTATAGATGCTGCCTGGGCTGCTGCGTTCTCCAGCATTTTTTGTGTGTGTGCTTGAATTTCCAGCATCGGCAGATTTCCTCGTGTTTGAGATTTGAACTGGTGTCTTTTGTGCAGATTATTCCTTTCCGCATTGAACTGTGATTTAACCTGAACTTGTCAGGGATCATATTTCTTTGTTTTGGATGGATATAAATTTGTGGACCTGTGAAAGATAATGTTATTCTCCTTCTTTCTTTCCACTATGACCGAAATTCTCCTCTGCTTGGGAAACTAGAAGCTAAGCATTTCCCTCCATAATGTGGCAACTTAATTCAGGAAATCGTGAAACATTCCAAAACAGGGAGATTTCAAAACTATTCCTACCTACATAGTGTTAAACCATTTTAAGCCACCAGAGAAATTATAGAAACATGGAAACATAGAAACATAGAAAATAGGTGCAGGAGTAGGCCATTCGGCCCTTCAAGCCTGCACCACCATTCAGTATGATCATGGCTGATCATCCAACTCAGAACCCTGTACCTGCCTTCTCTCCATACCCCCTGATCCCTTTATCTGGCCATATCTAACTCCCTCTTGATTAATGAACTGGCCTCAACTGTTTCCTGTGGCAGAGAATTCCACAGATTCACCACTCTCTGTGTGAAGAAGTTTTTCCTCATTTCGATCCTAAAAGGCTTCCCCTTTATCCTCAAACTGTGACCCCTCATTCTGGACTTCCCCAACATCGGGAACAATCTTCCTGCATCTTGCCTGTCCAATCCCTTTAGGACTTTATACGTTTCAATTAGAACCCCCCTCAATCTTCTAAATTCCAGCGAGTATAAGCCTATAGATTATTGCTACAAATGGCCATGATATCCCAGGTTAGTAAGCCAAAAGTGAAGAGATGTGCTGCAGTTATTTACCATTGTTCTGAAACTGTGTACCTTGGGATTTCAGGTGGGATTAGAATCAAGTTTTTCAATAAATTGGTCTACCTGTGTTTATTGTTAAGATGCACATGAATAAAGATCAGGAAGTTTCTGAGTGGGCCCAGAACACCTTCAGTTGCACTCCAAAGAGGCAAACTGCCTCCAGAAAGCAACAAGAATGAAAAAAAGAATACTGGCAGATCTTTAGAACGCAATTTTTTTGCGGTAATTTTTCTTAGCATTGGTAAAATGATATACACCTGCCTGTTGTGTCACTGAGTGGCACGATGTTTTGATGGAAGTTCCCAGAATTTTTAAAATATATTTTGAAACATGTATGAGCAAGTTGCTTCTTTAATTCCCTGCAATGATTTATTGAAGGAATGTTTCTGGACGACACTCTTATTTTGATGCGTCAGATTATGGTAGCAGGTGTTGACAATGCCAAAAGTATTAAAATGGTGAGGAATGGGGAAATCGTACTGTGCTTTATAACTTAAAACACTTTCTTCTTCCACATATAGAATGGAATATTGAATCACTAAGGAAGGACCCCCATTGTCGAAATGCCCTCTCCTCATTGTTACCATCAGGGAGGAAGTGTAGGAGCTTGAAAACACACACTCACATCTCAGGAACAACATCTTCTTTTGCAACACCAGAGTGGACAATGAACCAAACCAATCCTTGTGCTCACCCTCAACCTCACCATTTCTGTTCTCTTTTCACTTTATACTTTCTACTTTATTGTCGCCAAACAATTGATACTAGAACGTACAATCATCACAGCGATATTTGATTCTGCACTTCCCGATTTTATTTTAATAAAATTATAAAATATAAGCTCGTTGTAATTTATAGTTTTTTATGTATTGCAATGTACTGCTTCTACAAAACAAGACATTTCACAACATATGTCTGTGATATTAAACCTGATTCTGATCCTGATTCTGAAAGAGGCAATAAAAACTACATGTATTAAAGCCCATCAAGCATACCTAAACAAGAACCTGGAGTTATGGGATTGAACATAACTCCTCCAAAAATAATAAACAAACTATAAGTAATAGCTTAGTTTTGATCTTCAATTTGATTACGTGCTAACCTACTCACTGTTCTCTCATATAGTAAAATTTAAAAGATGACATGATGACCTCCTGGTTTTGAAACCACAGCCTGAATTGATCACCTGCTGCTTATATCCAAGACATTACACTAATGGACATACATCACAGAAAAAGTTCACAAGGCACTTAATAAGATTATACATGTTCATGGCTGTTCTGATTACAACTGCAAATTCACATTCCTATGTGCCCATGTTAATCTTTCACCCCTTATGTCCAGAGCCCTGCAGGCCTCTATGGCAAGCTGTAGAGCATTGGTCTCTGAGGTTTCTAGAGCTCCTGTATTTGTTAATTGTTGTCTTAATTTGAGTCATTAAGCCCTTGTAATTTCTGTTTAATCATGTCCAAGTTTATTTTGACTTGCTCGGGTTTTCTGCGTACTGTGACTATTTCAAGCGGACTCCCAATTAGAGCTTATTGTGGGGTCTTGGTTCTGAGAATGATTTGTCTCATGGTGTTGTTTAGTCGAGAAACCGCCATCCTATTGGAACTCCTATGTATAAACTCCTGTTTCTGTCTGTAACTGGAAGTCTGTGGTTCCTCCATGCCTGGGTTCAGCCGTTGCCAGCGCACATTGTGACACTTTACTTTCCAAGTATTCACCCACACTTCCTCAAAATATTCAAAGACTCTGAAGAGCATTCTGAAGACTCACAATACTGGAAAAAATACAATTACTTCATATGTCTTACTCCTTATTTTTGATTCTCTCACAGGAGGAGTCATGATATCCACATCTACCTTGTCAATGATCCCCCAAGATACTGGATGTTTCATTGAAGCCCCTTCTTCTGACCTCCAGCAGGGAGGAAGGTGCAGCAGTGATTGGCACTAGTAGAGTTGCTGCCTCACAACTCCAGCGACCCTGGTTTGATCCTACATCATGGAGAGTTTGCCTGTTGTTTTTGTGACTTTCCACCAACATCCCAAAGTTATGGGCTGCCAAATTAATTGACTGAATTGTCTTTGGAGTGTTGACAAGTAATACAGTTTGGGAGGGGTTGTTGCTTAGCAATGGGCGAGGTTAGAATTGGTATAAAAATAAGTGCTTGATTGTTGGCAGAGTGTGATGGAGCGCACTCGGTAAATGCAGTCCTTATGCACGCACATTTACACACACACAAACATTATCTTGTCACTCTGCTGTCATTGCACTGGGCGTAGCACTTCAATGTCTTCCCTGGTATATTCTCATAATGGGTTTTAAACTGAGTTGATGCTCTCAGGTTGGCTTTGTGGTGCCTTTCCCACCATACGCATCAGAATATTCCATTTCTTTAGTAATGGGGAAGTGTAAACGTGTATATTTTAAAAAGGATCCACTGTTTCCCCAGCATATATTTTGCATAAACTCTTCTCAACCTTCCACCAATAAACTGACACTTGTACCCGGCTGAAATCTCGAGAAGAGTTTATGTGCGTATATGTTGCTTGTGTACTGTATTTAAGGTAGATACTTCTGTTCATTTTGTAATATGATTGTAACTACATTAAGGGTGCATCATATTCTAACTCATGTGTAGTCTTAAGTTAACTTTGTGGATAATTAAGGGTGGTATGTCCTGGTGCCTAAAAAAATGGGGTGGTTCACTCTCAAAGACAGAGAGATCAGGACTGCCAGGAGTTTATGCCGGACAAAAATAGTATGGAACTATTATTGTGTTTTCTGGTAGATATATTTTTGTAAATATTGGCCGTTTTATTTTCAGTATTTTTGCTAACTTTTTGTAAGTTTGATTTTTGATGCACCTAATAAACATGTTTGTACTAAAGTGATGAGTGACACCAGCCATTTTTCCTTCACGATCTAACACACAGACTTGGGTTGATAATAAAGCTGATTTTGATTCTGAGGGATCCATTTCTGTGCTCTACTTTGGACGTAAACCGAGCCTGATCAATCCATTCAGGGATCTGAATGGGATATTCCAGGAAAACCAGCTGGCAGGTAGTGCTCCGATGGTACAAAGTGAGAACTGAGCTGGCAATGGCCTCTACCCAGAAGCTACCTGGAAGGGTGAAATAGTTGGCTGATTGCAGCACTTCACTGAATGTCAATCAATTATCACAAATGCAAAACAGTCTTCTGGTCACCTTTCATCACATCTACCAAATTCCTCTTCCACAGAACACCACAATCATATAAAAGAGGTGTTGATAAGATCAGTATTTGTGCTCAGTAAAAATATTTCCTGAGACCTCCTCTCACTAGAACTAGCATTAAATCTTTATTAGCTCCAAGTGAACATTAACCAGTAAAGCTACTTAATGGACAAAGGACCCAATACATTTCACTTCCTTGTGTTCTGATATTTCCCTAACTGTTGATAATGATATCACTTCTTTGACTTAGCTTGGTGGTTATTTATTAATTATGACTGCTGGGTTTAAATTATATATCGGCTTACTCTCCTTTGGGACCAACTTTCTCTTCGAACCTGATTTCCATTGCTTTTCCTCCTGACAACTCCATGGATGCATTTGACACTGGGAATATGACCCTGAAACTTTGCGCTCAATCACAATGCAGCACGGGGCAACATCATAGTGTAGTGATTAGCACGTTGCTTTGTGAGACCAGGGTTTGATTCCCGCTGCTACCTATAAGCAGTCATCTTCAGGCGAGGGGCTGCAATCAGATCCCCCTCCAGGCAGATTCTGGATCGAAAGCTTCGCCGGCTTGTTTCTTTTCACCTTGCACCACCTAAAAGCTGGGTTTTTTTGCAGGAAAATCCTTGCTACTCAGAACCTGGAATAGGGTGATCAGGCTGGGCTTAAGCCTGAAATAGATCATGAAAATGGGCTCTTCGGAAACAGAATCAGGTTTATTGTGTGTGTAGGTTTTCTCCAGGAGCTCCAGTTTCTTCCCACATTCCAGAGATGTAGAGTTAGGGCTAGTGAGATGGAGCAGTGCCATGTCGGCAAAGGAAATGTGGTGACATTTACAGGCTGCCCAGCACAATCCTTGCTGATGTGATTT
Source organism: Mobula hypostoma (assembly GCF_963921235.1). Taxonomy (NCBI): domain Eukaryota; kingdom Metazoa; phylum Chordata; class Chondrichthyes; order Myliobatiformes; family Myliobatidae; genus Mobula; species Mobula hypostoma. Next base: position 57,594,931 of record NC_086111.1, on the reverse strand, counting down.
GATGCAAACGATGCAGTTCACTGTCTGTAAGTTTCAAAGTTTTATGTTCATGTGACAAATAAAGTTAATCCAATCTCATCCAATCCAACCTAATATCGTTCTTCTATTCCTTGGTGTATTTCCGATGTATCCTCTGCCTGCTATTCATAGCTGCTTTTTGTATGTGACAATAGACATGTATATCCATCTGGTTCACCATTGTTCTTCACGAAAGAAAATCTGCCATTCTTACCCAGTCTGGCACTCATACAAGTGCAGTAATCGACTCTCACACCCGCCCTCTGATAAAGCCAGGGGATCAATTAGGGATGGGCAACAAATGGTGATCTTGCCAGTGATGCCCTCATCCCACGAACAAACAAAATTATATTCTCACCATCGACTTTTTAAAAGATTGCTTTGGAATTTATGGCAGTGGATGCAGCTTGAGTGTGAACGAAGGAGAGGCTAGAAGGTTTCCCAAGCTCATGCTGGTGTTTGTGATAGAGAGCACTGAGTAAATGCACTCCTTACACACGTGCATTCACTAATACGCAAACGTTGCCTTGTCACTCTGCTGTTGTTGTGGTGAGGGTATGCACTTCAATATCTTCCCCAGTATATTCTCATAATTAACCCATTGTTTTCCCTCCGCATTGCTACATACACTTAGAGTCAAGCACCAAAGTTTAGACCGTAGTAAGACCATAAGATATAGGAGCAGAAGTAGGTCATTCGGCCTATCGAGTCTGCTCCGCCATTCAATCATGGGCTGATCCAATTCTTCCAGTCATCCCCACTCCCGTCTTCACCCCATACCCTTGATGCCCTGGCTAATCAAAAACCTATCTACCTCTGCCTTAATTACACCCAACGTCTTGGCCTCCACAGCCGCTCGTGGCAACAAATTCCACAAATTTACCACCCTCTGACTAAAGTAATTTCTCTGCATCTCTTTTCTGAAGGGATGTCCTTCAATCCTGACGTCATGCCCTTTTGTCCTAGAATCCCCTACCATGGGAAATAACTTTGCCATATCTAATCTGTTCAGGCCTTTTAACATTCAGAATGTTTCTATGATATCCCCCTGCATTCTCCTGAACTCCACGGAATACAGCCCAAGAGCTGTCAGACGTTCCTCATATGGTAACCCTTTCATTCCTGGAATCATTCTTGTGAATCTTCTCTGAACCCTCTGCAATGTCAGTATATTCTTTCTGAAATAAGAAGCCCAAAACTTCCCACAATATTTTAGCCACAAATCCATTAATACCGTAGTCCAAATCATTGACATACATCATAAAAAGTAGCGGTCCCTACACCGACCCCTGTGGAACTCCTCTGGTAACTGACAGTCAGCCAGAATAGGATCCCTTTATTCCCACTCTCTGTTTTCTGCTAACCAGCCAATGCTCCACCCACGTTAGTAACTTCCCTGAAATTCCATGGGTTCTTATCTTGCTAAGCAGCCTCATGTGCAGCACCTTGTCAAAGGCCTTCTGAAAATCCAAATACACCACGTCTACTGCATCTCCTTTGTCTACCCTGCTTGCAATTTCCTCAAAGAATTGCAGTAGGTTTGTCGGCCAGGATTTTCCTTTCAGGAAACCATGCTGGCTTTGGCCTATCTTGTCATGTCCCTCCATGTACTCTATAATCTCATCCCTAACAATCGATTCCAACAACTTCCTAACCACTGATATCAGGCTAACAGGTCTATAGTTTCCTTTCTGCTGCCTCCCACCCTTCTTAAATAGCGGAGTAACATTTGCAATTTTCCAGTCATCCGGTACAATGCCAGAATATATCGATTCTTTAAAGATCATCGTTAATGCCTCTGTAATCTCTCCAGCTACTTCCTTCAGAAACCGAAGGTGCATTCCATCAGGTCCAGGAAATTTATCCATCCTCAGACCATTAAGCTTCCTGAGCACCTTCTCAGTCGTAATTTTCACTATACAAATTTCACTGCCCTGACACTCTTGAATGTTTAGTTTAATTTAATTCTTTATTTGTACTTAAATGTAACTGTGTGATTATGTTGAGCATCCTGCTGTTTCACACTGTCATTTCCCAGCAGTCCTGTGATGTCCGCTGGGTCCAAAACCAAGCTGCTGCATTCAGATTGGCTTTATGGTGTCCTTCCTGCCATGTACAGCAAAGTATTCCATTCCTTTAGTAATGGGGATGTGTAAATGTGTATATATTGTTTGTATACTGTATTTAAAGCGGATACTTCTGTTTATTTTGTAATATAATTGTAACTACATTGTGGTAAGCATCATATTCCAATTCATGTGTAGTCTCTAGCTAACTTTGTTGGTAATTAAAGATGGTGTCTCATGATGCCCAATAAAAGGAACCCATTGCCCTCAGTTTGAGGGAGAAATAGGGGCTGTCAGAAGTTCACACTGGACAAGAAGAAGTATGGAGCTATTATTGTATTTTTGTAAATATTGGGATTTTTATTTTCACTATTTTCACTAATATTTGTATGTTTGATTTTTGACGTGCCCAATAAACAACTTTACACTAAAGTGCTAAGTGACTTCAGCCATTTTTTCACTGGCCATAACCTACATTTCTACATCACCAGAGCGTTGTCTCTTCGCATGTTTGCAAACATCTGACTGCAGTCAAATCATGAGTCAAGCAATCATAAGCAGGTCATTATCGGGCAGCATCCATGAAGAAAAGCAAAATTAATATTTTTAACCCCCTCACTGGGCTCATGTGCAAAATTGGCTTGTTAGCCAGCTCTGCTAACAGCCATGGGACTCAACGGTGAGTAGGCCATCTTTCATAAACAATATACATCTAGGGTCAGTATGACTTGGGGCTTATCCAAACAGCAACGTCATGATGTTCCAATTAAAGAAACATTGATTTGAGCAAATGCTGCGTACTACCCATACACAACTATCATTTGGCAATAGATAACAGATCGTACACTGCATACAATTATAAAGGAAGTATATTTACAAATTTCAGCTTTATCAAGCAGTTAGCAGGGAAAAGTAAAGAAAAAAATACAAGGGCCCATTACAGTTAACCCAGTCCAAGTGTGCACATAAAACTGGAACTCATCTTTCAGTAGTCTTTTTACTCACGCGTTGGACCCATGGTCTGCGTGAAAGCACACACCACATTCCGAATGTCGATCAAAATCCAACTCAAACAAACGGGCTGTCTCTCAGGAGTATCAGCCCTTCCTCCTTGGAGTCATTCATCTGCACAAAGCACTTCATGCAATGGGAACATTCTTTCCAATGGCATTCTCAGACACCTTCCCTCCTGTCCTCTCTGCAGCTTCCGCCAAAAAGACCACAAACCCCACAAGAGTCCATCACAAATCTGTCTCTACAACATTCTCCCAATTCCCCCATTCTGACTGGCCGATACAACATTCCTAAGTTGAACATCATAGCCTGTTATCTTATCCAAATGTTCTACCAGCAGGACACACTGCTTTTACGGAAAGCTACTAGATGAAAAACCCCTCAGCGTTAGCAGGTGAAATCTTAGCCATGGTGTTACATATTTTAGGTCAATAACTTTTCATCTAGCATGTAAAAAATTATAAATGAAACAAGTCTTAAACTGCAGAGAAATGGAGAAGTGCTGTGAAGAACAAGGATAACTATTTGTGATTGTGTAGAGACAAGGAATTAAACGGTGCTTACCACTGGGGAGGGCAGCAATGGGAAATTTAGATAAAATACTGAAGGGAAGAGACACAACATTGTCTATGAAGATCCGTTAAGTCAAGTCTACAGTATTTCCAGTTGAGGTGTATGGCTGTAAGAGCTGGACTATTAGTAAGTCTGAATACAAAAGAATTGACACCTTGGAACTTCGATGCTGGAGGAGAGTGCTAAGAGTTTGTTGGACAGCAAGAAGATCCAACAAGTCAATACTTGAAGAAATACAGCCAGACTGCTCACGAGGGAGCTTGATTATGAGACAAAAGCTCAAATATTTTGGCTACATCATGAGAAGACAGGATTCCTTGGAGAAGACCCTCATGTTAGGTAAAACAGAAGGTAAAGGAAGGAGAGGAGGACAGAGGATCCATGGATAGATAATATTACTCAGATGATTCGTATGACCTTGGGGGATCTTAGAGAGACAGTTTCCAACAAGAAGGCTTGGTGTGCGAGAGTCCATGAGGTCACGAAGAATCGGACTTGACTTGATGACTGAAAAACAACAGAAGAGATGAGGAAAGATTGAAGGACACAGTTCTAGCTGAAAGATGGTGGCATGGTCGGTGAATAACAAGCTACAAGCTGTATGATTGCGACAGAATCAGAATCAGAATTAGGTTTAATATCACTGTGGTGAAATTTGATGTTTTGGGGTAGTAGCATATTGCAATACATAATAATAGAAAAACTGTAAATTACAGTAAGAAATATATATAAAATTAAATAAAGTACAGTGAAAAGAGAGGAATGAAAATATAGTGAAGTAGTGTTTATGAGTTCACTGTCCACTCAGAAATCTGATGGTGGTAGGGAAGATGCTCTTCCTGAAACAGTGAGCGTGTGCCTTCAGGTTCCTGTACCTCCTCCCTGACGGCAGCAATGGGAAGGGTCTTGATTCTGGAAGGCTGCAATGTACAAAGTAGAGGACCTGGTGCTCCTTTTTGAGTTTCATTGAAACAGAGTCAAAGGCCAAACACAGCAGGTCAAAGTGGGATAGAATTGGTGACTGAAATACTTGGGTCTCCCCTGGTGAATTAGTGAATTCACTAACATTTACTATGATCTTTCATCTGGCACTGGCAGCACTTGGGTCACTCTTTTAGCCTTCAGTACATCACTAATGCCCACCTTTTCTGACCAAACGAAATATAGAAATTAAACAAGCTCTGTGACTTAGAGCTCGTTTAATTTCTATATCTCCCCACTTCCAATTAAAGATCATTAACCCGAAATATCAATCCTGTTTCTCTCACCACGATTGACCTGATGACTATTCCTAGTATCTTCTCATCTTATTTCAGATTTCCAGTATCTGCTAAATTTTCCCGTGCCTTAATGTCTAAAGTTGATGGTTAGAGGCAGGAGTTATTATTTTCTACTTTATTAGTTTATCAGACTACCACCAGAGAGCAAGCAAGTACCTACTGACCCAATGTGTTATCCTGAGCACTATATCAATGCAACTGATGGATACTAAGAAGCAGGCTTCATGTGTTCACGTGTATTGAAAGTAGTTGCCAGATAGCATATTTGGCACTGGAATGATTACAACCATGGATTTGGGTCACTTTCGGCTATTTATAAACATGGTAACGTTATCACATCGGACTGTTCATGCAAATAGTATCTGAGGTAGCAGTTGCTTAAATATGTATATTACACACCTCAAATAAACTACAAAGGGAAGTTCTGTGGTAGATGATGCCAACCACATTTACTCACCACAGATGAAAAAAAGCAGCTCAATTGGTTTTGATGACTAACTGGGGGAAAAAGCTCTATATAACCTTTAATATATTTGGTCTAGAAGGTACTGAATCATTTTAAAGCATACCGATACCAGTAAATATAGGGAAAAATAACACAGTTTGGAAGGTACATTGAGATAGATTTTTCCAGGTGATATTAATTGTGTTAATCAAGTTGACCAGGATACCAGGAGAGTAGTGCTAATGGACTTCTTGCATCTACCTAGACACTTGAAACCAGACAAGCAATTAGATATACTTGTTTGCAGAGAGGCTTTTTAGCCCATACATTTATAACTTGCAAAAGTGCTATCAAGGCCCACCAGCGCCTTTACTTCCAGAGAAAACTAAAGAAGTTTGGCCTGTCCCCTAAAACCCTCACTAATTTTTATAGATGCACCGTAGAAAGCATTCTTCTAGGGTGCATCACAATCTGGTATGGAAGTTGTCCTGTCCAAGACCGAAAGAAGCTGCAAAAGATCGTGAACATGGCGCAGCACATCACACAAACCAATCTTCCGTCGTTGGACTCACTTTACGCTGCCCGCTGTCGGAGCAGTGCTGCCAGGATAATCAGGGACACAACCCACCCAGCCAACACACTTTTCATCCCTCTTCCCTCCGGGAGAAGGCTCAGGAGGTGTAAGATGTACAGCCAAATTTGGGAACAGCTTCTTTCCAACTGTGATAAGACTGCTGAACGGATCCTGACCCGGATCTGGGCCATACCCTCCAAATATCCGGACCTGCCTCTCGGTTTTTTTTTTGCACTGCCTTACTTTACATTTTTCTATTTTCTATTTATGATTTATAATTTAAATTTTTAATATTTACTATCGATTTGTAATCGAGGGAGCAGGAAGCGCAGAATCAAATATCGCTGTGATGATTGTATGTTCTAGTATCAATTGTTTGGCGACAATAAAGTATGAAATATGACTCTAGATTAATGCCCAAAAGAGAAAGATATACCGAAAATAAAGAATCCTACTGGGAAAATATGTATTGTGGAAAGACAGTCCTTCTTGAGGCCCAATATTCTATCAAATGTATAATAGTTACTAGATGATAACAGATCTTGAAATTGTATTAACTGGTAAGATGATTTTTTAATATTAATTTATATCCCCCTGCTTTGTCGTCATTATGTTTTTTCAGTGATCATCATGTGGCCACAACACGTTTTTATTTTAAATGCCTTTCATTGGAACATTTGAAGTTCTCCTTCAAGAATCACTGCTATGTTTGAAAATAATTTCCAAAAACTTATTTTAGTTTGCTCCCTGCTTCTGTCGACATTTGGTATTAGCATTAAAGTGAAGGTACGATTGATACTGGTCAGCACCTTCCAACAGGATACTGAGGGAGTAAAATCACTTTTGGTTCGTACGACCATAATATGTAGGAGCTGAATTAGGCCGTTTGGCCTATCCAGTCCGCTCCACCATGCAAAATGTAACTTGGGTTAACAAATCCCCAAACGGCCTTATGATTACAGCTGATCTCTTCCTGGAGGAAGCCAGTAAAGCTGCAGAGTAATGTTGTTCAATCACCGTCTTGCTATGGGGAAAATGATGAACATTTGTCCTGCTGAACATTGTGCAGCAGAACTAAATTTGATGCGTCGATAAACCAAAAATAACCACAATCTGATCCTAGCAACAGCCAGACATAGAGCATACAAGGAGCTAATTGAGTGTTGGCTTTAAACCTATTTGTCAACATTTGCTTTCTATCTCTGAATAACCCTAAGCTATAGATGTTCTAAAGAGTCAACCACATTGGTGGAAGTGGAGTCAGATGGAAATTAGGTTAGATAGGAGTTGTAGATTTCCCATAAGTTTCTGAGAAAGCTTTTTTAAAAAAAAATGTAGCTTGTCCTTTACGTGGGTGACAAGGTTTCCAAATGAATCCTCTCTATTCCTAGCATTTCTGTTCTCATTCCTTATCCTTCCAGTTGAAGAAAGGGTACCGTTCCTCTTGTCCTCTCCCTCTCTCTCTACCTCCATAGCCAAGAGATTATTCTCTATAACTTCTCCTTCCTCTCCCATATGAGCATTCCAGACAAATTTGGCACAAATAGTGGAGCTGCTACCTAACAGGTGCTGCTGGTGTGGGTGTTGCAAGTTCTCCCTATGACGGCAGGTTAATTGTCTCTATTGTGCAAGAGTCTAGGAGTTGATGAGAATGTGGGTGAATCAAAATGGGACCAATGTCGGATTAGTGAAGGTGGTTGCTTGATGATAGGTAGAGACTCAGTAGGCCGAATGTCCTGTTTCTGTGCTGTGTCCCTCTAGGAATCATAAATAGGAACATCACTGATGCAATCCTGGCTTCAATAGTAGTTTTACACTCCCTTCCCATATCCCTCAATTTCCCTGAAATTCAAATATCAATCAGTCTGTAACACAAATAAACTCTGTGACTTTGTCTCCACAGCTTCCTGATGCAGAGTTCTAAAGTATCTTAATCTTCTGAATAAGTATCCGCACTTCCATCTTAAGTGGATGTCCCCTAGAAGCTGATACTAGACTACCAGTACCCAAACTACTCAAAACATCCTCTCAGCATCTACTCTGTCAATCCCGATCGTATAGGTTTTAATAAAATCTCTTCTCATTCTTCCAAACTCTTACCATATATATCTATTTATATAGCAGACTCTTCAATTCTGTAATCAACTAAATGAACTTTTTCTGCACTGTCTCCAATGCAAATTTCTTCATCTCTTAATATGGAGACCAGAACAATATTGTCTCCACTATCTGGGGAATTTTGGTCAGTTACAATCAACATACCCACTGTCTCCACATTTGGTTACATTAAGATTCCAGAATAAAGAAATCAGCTCCAGGGAACTTGGTAGTCTTTTCCCATTACTTTGCCTTCTTTTAGTCATTGACTAATAGAGATCATCTTAAGCTTTTCATCCTTTCTTTTTTTTTGTTATTTTTGGGAATTCTTTTATGTGTCTCTGCCATGATGGCTAATCCAAATAATTATTCTGAACCTCCCTGATATCTACTTCCCATTAATTCCCGGACTCATTACTGAAGAGACGAATGTAATTTTTCATGTTATATTTCTATAGACGCTCTTCCTCAATGTCCACAAGACAAATGAGATAGTTATTGACTGCAGGAGAACTCACACCACTCACACCCATCTTTACATTGGCAGCACCGCAGTGGTGGCTGAAAGCAGTTTCACATCCTAGACAATCTCTCATGGCCCCAGAATATATTGTACACAATCAAGAAAGCTCACCCATGTCTCTACTTTCTGTGAAGGCTGACGAGAGCTGGACAATGCACATCAGTACTCACGCCCTTCTACAGGTGCACAGTAGAGAGCTTCCTAACATGCTGCATCACTGTACGGTATGGAAACAGCACCGCAGTGAACAGGAAGGCTCTACAATGGGTAATCAAACCTGCCCAGCGTCCTCACTGACACTAGCCTACCCACCACAGAAGGGTGCCAGAAAAAGGCTAGCAACACCATGAAGGGGCCCACCCACCCTGCTCATGAACTATTTGTCCCACTCTCATCAGTAAGGAGGCCACGCAGAATGCACGCAAGGACAACCAAACTCAAAAACAATTACTTTCCCCAAGCAAAGGTCTGATCATCTACTAACCTAACCCACTACCAATACTTCATCATCTTCTGTCAGTCACATTATGTATAGACTCTCCAGTGCCTAGCATCACTTTATGGACATACAATCAATCTATGTATCTAAGCTATCTTATATATTTATGTTTTTTTTATTATTGTGTTCTTTATCCTATTGTGTTTAATTTTTGCATTGCATTGGATCTGCAGTCACAATTATTTTGTTCTACTTTACACTTATGTACTGGAAATGGCATTATACAATCTTGAATCTGTTCAGTTTTTTAAAAATATTATTTGCTACTTTACTCGCTCTCTATATTTTAAGCCATTTGTTGTTGGATTCCCAATCTTTTACCTGCCATTAAGTCTGGCACACTGATTGCCTTTTCTTTTAATTTGATACCATTTTTCACTCTCTTTAGTTAGGATGGTGCATTCCTCTCAAGTCCTTTTTCTTACGGAAATAATCTTTGCAAAGATTTGCACAATATCTTCTTAAACATTAGCCTCAACTGATAAACCACATTAGCCATTAATCTTTCACTTCAGATCTTGTGGTTTTATGGACTTATGGAACTGTGAGGAAAGTTCTCTCATTACGTAGCTCATGCTTTTAGATATTTTCTCTCAACATGATGACCTAAGCTGGTCGTACTTAGTATAGTCCACACAATTTTCAATTTCATAAATGCAGAGTTGACAAGTTATGTGAATGTTCTTCACAGGGGGTGACTAAAGGTGTAAAGGTGACTGGAAAAACATCTTACTTTGCTCCCTGATGAACACAGGGAGTGAAGTGACACCAGATTAATTCTATTGTAATTTTCCCCTATTTAAAAAAAAATTACCCCTTCTCCATTTATTTGCATCCTCTATATTTCTTCTGTTGTCATCAACCTGAAACATTAATTTGATGTCCCACTATGGATGTTGTTTGCCTTGCAGACTGCTTCCAGCACTCATCTTTATTGGTGAAACTGTGAGCCTGTTGTCCTTGTGTTTCATGGTAGTACAAACAAAGCCCTGACAAGTTATTGGGGTACATCTTTATATTTATTTATTGAGATAAAGTGTGAAATAGGCCCATCTGGCCCTTCAAGCTGCAGCATCCAGCAACCCCCGATTTAATCCGAGCCTAATCACAGGACAATTTACAATGACCTATTAACCTACCAACCGCTACGTCTTTAGATTGTGGGAGGAAACCAGAGTACTCGGAAAAAAACGCGGTTATGGGGAGAACATATAAACTCATTACAGGCAGTGGCGGGAATTGAACCCCGATCATCTGTACTGTGAAGCTTTGTACTAGCCACTACACTACCATGCTGCCCCAAATGCAAGAAGTCAATGCCACAGCTGCTGTGCACTGTCCACCTGAATCAGTGGTGAAGGAATGTGTATTTACTTAAGATGAATCAGTTGGTTTCCTCTGTCATGGCTACTGAGCTTTTTGAGCGTTGCTAGAACTGTATGCATCAAAGCAAGAAAATAATGTTTAATCACAGGATACCTCAGTGACAATATTTCACTTCATTATTTCCACAACTGTGAATTAACTCCATTGGAGTTGAAATCAAAACACAATAGCATTTATCAGGTTGACAAACACAGATTCACTGGCAGTGGAGTCTAGGACAAGAGGGCACGACTTCAGGATTGAAGGACGTCCATTTAGAACAGAGATGCGAAGAAATTACTTCAGTCAGTGCGTGGTAAATCTGCGGAGTTTGTTGCAACAAGCAGTTTGTGGAGGCCAAGTCCTTGGGTCATCAAAGGGTATGGGGAGAAGGCAGGGGAGTGGGGATGACTGGAAGAATTGGATCAACCCATGATTGAATGGCGGAGCAGACTCGATGGGTTGAATGGCCTACTTCTGCTCCTGTATCTTATGGTCTTATGGTCTTATAAATATGTCCTTGTGCTATTTAATTGTGATTAAGTTTTGGATATTCATGCTCAACCCAAGTTCTTCACACTCAAAGTAAGTTTGTAATTCTACTCTGCTGTGATTAGTCTTTCCAAAGAGGTGCTTTATTACCACATCATTACAGTAATTAGTCCTATCTCATCAGATCATATTAGATCTAAAATAGCCTCTTGTTGGTTCGTTCTATGAATATTACTCCAACAAACCACCCCAATTATGTACACGCTGTAGACTTTGATTTGTTTAATATATTGAAATTATTTAATTTTAATTAAAATTACTGATTAAAATTACAGTTCCTTTCAAGCCCATATTACATTTTTATCCATTTTCCGTCCCACTGTACAACTGCTGTTTATGGGCCTCTAAACTACTACCATCTTTGACATCTCACTACCCAAACAGATTTTATTTCCCAAAAGCTCTTTCTTGATAAAGCAGTTGCACTTTTTTTTCCCAGTTTGCCTATTCTTTCACATTGTTACTTCAGTGTTCGTCCTTGGCCATCTTGCAACCATGTCTCTGCAATGGTAAACACATCATCCCCATATGATGTTGTCAATGTATCTATGCCAAGTGCACTCAGATAAGAGAAATTAATTTTACCTTATCAATTTCCCCTGTTCTGACCCTATCTTAATGGGTCACTGTTCCTTCCTAAATTGGTCATAATGTTCTCTGTCGTCCTGCGCCATTGCATTCTCTTGTCTCTTTGCCTTCCAAAATACCCATATCTCGTGTTTCCCATTTTTTCTCCTGTCTGCTTCCACCCTTAGGCTCCCTGTTCCTGTTGAGGTGCCTGTAGGTTGTCCCACCTCCCCCAGGAGATCCTCAGCAACCCAAACCTTCTCTTCAATGTCAGGTCTCCAGGCACACATTTTTCTACCCTATCTGTACTCCCTAGCCAATGGCATTGCCAGTAATATCGAGATTGTTACCTGCTTTCTTTTTTATTTAGCCACTTTCCTTGCTTCTTAAGCTTTATCCGCAGAACAGCATTCATTTTCTCCCTCTTCATTGATACAAATGGCAACCACAGTCTTTGGAGCTTCACCCTCCCCCTTCAGAACGTCCTGTAATTAATTGTTCAGCAAATGGCTCTGGAACTGGATATACACGATAGCATTCTAGTTATAGGTGATGCCATGCACGAACCCACCTATTCCCTTAACTATGGAATCCCCTACCCTCTTTCATTTTTCCAAGAACCATCTTCTAACTCACCCTTTCCCTTTATCCACCTCTACTTCATCCCATGTAGATCAGCCTTCCACACTTGGTTACTGTACCACAGTTTGTGACTCATGCACTTTATAAAGTGGTGTATTCTCCATAAAGAAGACAAGACAACCTCCCTTCATTCTCACTGCTCCGCCTCAGAACCTTTTGGTTTCTGATGTTTCCAAAAGTTCTCATCACTAGAGCAATGGCCTCACATTTTTCTTCTCTCCCTTAACTAGGTACAAGGAGGGTAGATATTTTTAGCAGAACCTATTCATGCCCTCAATGCAGGTCCAGAGAGTGAACCAATTAATAGCAATGGATGTGGTTATCAATGCTGGGGCTTTCTGCACTCTGCTTGCTCTATTCAACTGAGTGCTGGCTAAGCTCTCATTGGCGTGGGGTGGAGATACATCTCTACCAAAAAAAGTAAAGTAAAGTAAAGTGCTCCCTCCCTCCGCTAGCCTGCAGGTCACCCTTGGGCAAAGAGTTGCACCTACTTAGCCCTCTGCCCCCCATGATCAGGGTCACATGGAGCCATGGGGGCAGGTGGCAGATGGTCATATGAGCAGCTGGTGCATATCACAAGCCTTGGTTGTACAACCATAGACACCAGGCAGACAATCTCTGAAGAGTATTGATAACGGCTGGGGTCACCCATCTTGTAAAGACACTGCACCGAAGAAGGCGATGGCAAACTACTTCTGGAGAAAGATTTTCTAAGAACACTCATAGTCACTGGAAAGACGATGATCACCACGTCAGATGGCATGGCATATAACAAACAAACGTTAAAAATACAGGGGCTCTCAGTGTCTGAATTCCCTTCCCTACATACTCTTCCTCTCTCTCCTCCTCTAAAACTTCCCTTATAACCACCCCTTTTCCAAAGTAGCAGGTCAGTTTTCCCTGAAAAACATGAGAATCAACCCAATTTAACTGTCTGTACACTCGCTAATAACAAATAACTAAATGTTGTCACGTGAACAAAGTCACCAGAGTGAGGTACTGGCAGATGTGAGGCAGTCTTTATTCAACAAAGTGAGACACAGCAGGCATCATATGGTGACACTTTTGGAGCAAGAAGTCTGCTCATCCCAATACTACACGACGTTTTATGTGCAAAAAATCAAAGGGCAATTCCATACTTGCAATGATTCCTTTGAACTACACGTAAACTTCACAGCTCCTGCTTCGCACCCACACTACAGATCTCTAAATGCATTTTAAGGGTCCTGCCAAAGGGTTTTGGCCTGAAATGTTGACTGTTCTCTTTTCCATAGATGCTGCCTGGCCTGCTGAGTTCCTGCAACATTTTTGTGTGTGTTGCTGGGATTTCCAGCATCTGCTGATTTTCTCTTGTTTGTTAATCAGCATTCTCTGGTCTTCCCATTAACTATGATTCACGGCTTTAGGAACCCATTCTTCAGAGCTGTATTTAAAATTTAATATACAGTCTATATTCATATTTGAAGATTGAAGGCTGAAGTCAGTCGCTGAAATTATTTGCTATAAGTGCTAACCCCCAAAATGCCCTTACACTAACCATATATTAAGCACAGTTAATAATCAGTTTATTTCACACCAAGAGAAGTTAATCCATTCAATAAATCTAGAACTCAAACGATTAATATTTTCAAAATAAATTGCAGATAGCCAAGCAATAATTAATCCAGAACAATAACACATGGTTGTACATTGCGGACAATGATATGGTGACTAACTTTCATAGCAGCAAAACTGTTGCTGCTTAAGACTAAGAATCATTGAGATACTGGCTGAGCTAGAAGGATCCTGCAGACAAAGGAGTGTAGAAACTTCTTTTTGTAACTCCTCAGATAAATAATGTGCCCCTACTTACATGCAGCAAGATTTGAACAATATTCATCCATTTGTATCAAGTAATATTTGTGCCAAGCAAATGCCAAGTGAGAGTCTACTTCACTTGGGCATTCAACCATCACCAAATCCTTATCATCAACATTCTGGATATCACTATTGAACAGAAACCTACTGGTCCAATGATAAACTTCCCCTGGCGATGAAATTTGGTCAGAGTCAAGTTATGGTGCAGTAAATAGCTCACTTCTTGACATCTCAAGTCTTTTACAACTTGTACAAGCAGAAGCTAATAACTTCAAAAACTGGGGTCATGTTTAATTAATCCATAATGGATTATAAATCACGAATATACATTCGCTTTTGCAGAAATTAATAGAATCTTTGTCTTAAGATCGTGGTTCATTAAATTTAAAATATCCTTCAAGCATGACTGGCTATATGAGTTATACTCAGCACTAGATCATAAATATCCATCAGTGCGTTCTGTCTAATATTATAATAAGATGAATAACTTTCTCATTTTGATCAACAATATTGGATTTGAATCAAGATAACACTGTGTATTAAAATTCTACCAAATAATTCAATGAACAATAGTTTAGATATTTAATCTTTGTAATAACATAGCTGCTTATATCTTGAAACTGTACTGTAATATAGAGTTCTTGGACAAGAGTTCAAATGACTCTACATTGTATCCAAATTTTAAATAGCAGAATAACAATCAAAATTCCTAGTAATATTGAATAGAGCCAATAGTTTTATAGGAAAACTTAAATGAATAGAGATTGTTTCCAAAAGATCTTATGTTTGGAATGCCATTGCATCCAGAGAGTGTCATACTTGCCATAGAACATAGAAAGCATAGAAATCTACAGCACATTACAGGTCCTTAAGCTCACCCTATGTTGTGCAAACTATGTAACCTACTCTAGAAACTGCCTAGAATTTTCCTCCCACATAGTCCTCTATTTTTCTAAACTTCACATACCTATCTAACAGTCTCTTAAAAGACCCTATTGTATCCGCCTCTACCACCATCGCTGGCAGTGCACCCACCACTCTATGTGAAAAACTTACTTCTGATATCCCCCCTGTACCTACTTCCAAGCACCTTAAAACTATTCCCCCTCATGGTAGCCATGTCAGCCCCAGATAAAAGCCTCTGGCTATCCACACAATCAATGCCTCTCACCATCTTATACACCTCTATCAAGTCACCTCTCATCCTCCATTGCTCCAAGGAGAAAAGGCCAAGTTCACTCAACCTATTCGCATAAGGTGCACTCTGCAATCCAGGCAACATCCTTGTAAATCTCCTCTGCACTCTCCCTGCAGTATCCACATCCTTCCTGTAGTGAGGTGACCAGGAATGAACACAGTGGGGTCTAATTAAGGCCTTATATAGCTGTAACATTAACTCACAGTTCTTGAACTCAGTTCCACAGTTGATGAAGGCCAACACGCTATATGCCTTCTTAACAACACTGTCAACCTGCGCAGCAGCTTTGAGTGTCCTATGGACATCGACCACAAGAACTCTCTAATCCTCCACACTGCCAAGAGTCTTACCATTAATATTATATTCTGTCTTTAAATTTGACCTACCAAAATGAACCACTTCACACTGAACTGGGTTGAATTCCATCTGCTACTTCTCAGCCCAGTTCTGCATCCTATCAATGTCCCACTTTAACCTCTGACAAACCTCTAGACTATCCACAACAGCCCTAAATGTTGCGTTATTAGCAAACTTATTACCTCACCCTTCTACTTCCTCATCCAGGTCATTTATAAAAATCACAAAGAGGAGGGGTCCCCCAACATATCTCTGTGGAATACCACTGGTCACTGATCCCCATGCAGAATATGAACCATCTATAACCACCCTTTGCCTTCTGTGAGCAAGCCAATTCTGGATCCACAAAGGAGGTCTCCTTGGATCCCATGCCTCATTACTTTCTGAATAAGCCTTACAAGGGGAACCTTATCAAATGCCTCACTGAAATCCATATACACTACATCCACTGCTCTTCCTTTATCAATGTGTTTTGTTACTTCCTCAAAGAATTCAGTCAGGCTCATGAAGCACGACCTGCCCTTGACAAAGCCATGCTGAATATTCCTAATCAGAGTATGTCTCTCCAAATGTCATTAGGCAATGTTTGCAGTAGAAACCTACAAACATCGAAATTGAGTTCATAATCTTGTTCATCCAGCCATCCAGGTGCAACAATGGTTTATTGGGCACAGTGATATCATGCACCATGGATGCTAAAAGTATAGTTGACGAACAGGTGTCATTTCCAGCCATTGAACCTTTATTGCATAAGTAAATGAAGAATCTAAAATCTGCTTTTGGCTTCGATTACATTACAGCAAGAATCCTTCAAGAAAGGCTACAGCTTAAACAACCTATAGCAGGAACTTATATGAAATATTTTCTTTACACACTGCCAAGGAGCCAGGAAGGGCAGGAATTTTCTCTCAAATTCTCTCTCTTTTCCAAGATTTGTTTAGGGTTGTTGCCCACGAGACGACTGCCCCAGTTTTACAACTGGATATATTCAGTAACCTGCTGGTGCAGATATGACAGGAAATATTGGTTCCTCCAGATAATCAAAAAAGGGCTTGAGACTCTGTCAGATCTTTGGGACAAAGCATACAATATTTATGCCTTCTAAAATAAGGTCTTTTCCAAGAATTATCTCTAAGTGAATTGAACTGAAAACGCTGTTGCATTAGTCACAGGAAGTTTTGATCTGAAAAAGGTGGATCTGTTTGGACTATTAATCGAGATGGTAAGTTTTGTGTGATTGTCAGGAACTCTTTTCTTAGCCACACTTGGAATGTTGCTATCCTTGACAACGCAGGGATATTGGTATATTTATCATACGAGTGACAGAAGGCTATTTTAAGGGTGAACAAACAATTCTGATTAATTGAGAGATGAATTGTATGCATGTTAGCTCTAGCAGGGCTGCAGGCCATTGCTTTCTCCAAAGCAAAACCTAACATCATGAATGGCTGTGATGCATCACTCCCAGATGAGCTCAACGCCTTTTATGCACGCTCTGAAAGGGAGAATAAAGCAACACCTGTGCAAATCCCTGTAGCGTCTGGTGACCCTGTGATTTCTGTCCTAAAGCTTGATGTCAGAACATCTTTCAAGAGGGTGAACCCTCACAAGGCAGTCGGGCTCTGATGGTTTACCTAGTAGAGTGCAGAAAACCCCTGCCAGCCATCTAGCAGAAGTGTTCAAGGACATCTTCAATCTCTCAGTGTTGCAGATGCAGGTTCCCACCTGCACCTAAAGGATAGCAATCATACCAGTGCCTAAGAAGAGCAAGATGCACTGCCTCAAAGATTATCACCCAGTGGCACTCACGTCTACTGTGATGAAGTGCTTTGAGAAGTTGGTCATGGCTAGAATCACCTCCTGCCTAAGCAAGGACCTGGACCCACTGCAATTTGTCTATCATCACAGTAGGTCTACAGTGGAATCAATCTCACTGGCTCGCCTCTCGGCCTTGGATTGCCTGGACTATAGTAATACCTATACCAGGCTGCTGCTTATTTACTACAGCTCAGTATTCAGCACAGTCACACCCTCAGTTCTAATCAACAAGCTCCAAAAGCTGAACCTCTGTACCTCTCTCTGCAACTGGATGCGTGACTTCCTCATCGGGAGACTACAATCTGTGCAGATTGGAAATAACACCTCCTCACTGACAACCAACACTGGCCACTTCAAAGATGCATACTGTTCTACTCTCTCTGCAACCACGACTGCGTGGCTAGGCACAACTCAAATACCATCTATAAATTTGCCAGTGACAGAACTACTGTTAGCAGAATTTCAGTTGGTGATGAGGAGGCATACAGGAGCGAGATAGATTAGCTGATTGACTGGTGACAGCAACAACCTTGCACTCAATGTCAGTAAGACCAAGGAATTGATTGTGGAATTCAGGAAGGGGAGGCCAGGGAAAACACACCAGTCCTCATTGAGCGATCAGAAGTGGAAGGAGGGAGCAGTTTCCAGTTCCTGGGTGTTCACATCTCTGAGGATCTATCCTGAGCTCAACATACTGAAGCAATTACAAACAAGGCATGACAGCAACTATATTTCATTAGGAGTTTGAGGAGAATTAGTATATCATCAAAGACACTTGCAAATTTCTACAGATGTACCGTGGAGAGCATTCCGTCTATTACAGAGGGGCCATGGCATAGAGTCGGGGAAAGCTGCAGAAAGTTGTAAACTCTTTCAGTTCCATCATGGGCACTCGCCTCCCCAGCTTCCAGGACACATTCAAAAAGCAATGCCTCAAAAATGCAGTTTCCATCACTAAGGACCCCCATCACCCAGGATATGGCCTCTGCTCTTTGCTGCCATTAAAGAGGAAGTACAGGGGCCTAAAGACACACTCTTAATATTTCAGGAACAGCTTCCTCCTCTCCACCATCAAATGTCTGAATAGACAATGAACCCATGAACATTACCTTAGTATTTTTCCCTCTCTTTTTGCACTACTCGCTCGATTTAATGTTTTTGTTGTATATACTTCTTACTGTAATTTATAGTTGATTATCGCTGTGTTATTGCATTGTACAGCTGCTGCAAAACAACAAATTTCACAACATATGCCAATGATATAAAATCTGATTGTGATTCTGACATCTGGGAAAGTGGTGATTAGAAACTTGAGCCAATGGCTTTGGTGAATACCCCTCACCAAGGCTTTGATGAGTATGTAGTTCAAAGCCATTAGCCCAAGGACACTGAAGCATGGATGATATACTCCCAAAAGAAAATACTGTGTACTCTGCTGTTCCCTTTTGGCCCTTAGACTTGCTCTGGTAAGCAGCAGAGATCCAGATTTGGAGGTGTTGTCAAACAGAACGCTGAACTGCAGATTAATGGAAAACGACCTATTTTTGAATATTTGGTGGGACAAAATAATTGATGTCCAAGTAAAGACTTGAAGCATGAATGCTTTGACACATTGCTTTTAGAATTAAGTTCATGGGGGATGCATGGTAGTAAAAACCTCTGAACAAAGAAAGCAAGCACGGTTTATTTAGAGATACAGCACTGTAAGAGGTCATCCTGTCCAACGAGCCCACATCACCCAATTACACCCCTGTGACCAATTAACCTACTAACCCATACACCCTTGGGATGTCGGAGGAAATCAGAGCACCCGGAGAAAACCCACACAGTCTCGGGAAGAACATACGAACTCCTCACAGACAGTGACGGAATCAAACCTTGGTCACTGGCGCTGTGATAAAGCCACACTAACACTATGCTACTGTGCCACCTCATGTTCGACTTATATCTTTCCATGGTTTTATAATGTATAATGCAGAGGTGGAGGAAAGTCAAGATGGCGCTAAACGGCAACTCCTTTGATTGCATCTTCAGAAACAGCTCTATTTCTATCTTTGATATCCCTTTTTGTCCTTTTCAAGGCTCTTTTGAAGACCGTGACCTGGAGTTACACTCTGACCTCAGTTCTTTGCAGGAATGGGACCCACCCTCAGGGCCTCACGACCGGCCACCTTTTGACATCAAAAGGACGCGGCCTGGAAGACTAGTGCCCCTTCAGGGTTGCGGATTTTCATGGCTCTGGAGGCGGGCTGATTCTAGGCCGGTGGTCCCGACAGAGTCGTCTCCGAAGGACATGGAACATTGGGAGCAGCGGGTTAGCTGTCATGGGTTATGTGTCCAGAGATCTGCGCCTTTCTGGGGCCAAGTCCCTAGGAGAAGAGCCCGGAAAAAGTGACGCAACAGACCTTTGACATCGTAGATCAGTGAATTGTCTGTTGTGTCTCCCCTCTCGCTGTGAAACGGGGACACCTCTTTTTCCCTTATAAGGGAGAGAGAGAGCCTGTGGTACGTCAAATTACTGAGTGAACGAATAGTCTTTGAGGTACTGCAAGTCTGTGTCTTTATTGATGCTTTGGTGCATGCTTGAGTACTCAGTGGAGGGCGCGATGCTTTCTGCTGGTGGGGGTGGGAGTGTCGTTGCCTTGCTGCTGCTTGTGCGTGGGAGGTGGGAGCTCGGGGGGGTCTTTGGGGTTCTAACGTTTAACTGTCATTCATTCTTTGGGGCGCTCCTCTGTTATCGTGGATGTTTGTAAAGAAAAAGAATTTCAGGATGTATATTGTATAACTTTCTCTTACATTAAATGTACCTATTGAACCTATTGATGTAAATACACATTGCATAAAGCATTGAAGACTTTAATGATTCCACATAGTACCGTAGTAGAGGAAATTATCTGCTTGATTCTGTAGCTTGATGTAGTAAATCAGAAATTCAGTTGAAAACTGCAGATTGGTTCTGTAAACTGTAAACTGGATTGATGGGTTTGACATTGAACCGTGCAGTAACAGACACTGGGCTATGGCAGATTTCCAGCAACCCAGATCATGAGTGTACGTCATAAATCATATACGCTGTCTCATTCCAGGTGTGCACAGGTGTTATTGGAAATATGCAATAAAATTTATGTTTGTAAATACAACTCCATCAAGAAATTCACTGCTTCGGGCCATGCAACAGAAGTCCAAAAACCAGGTTTCTTTCCAAAGAATCAAAAAACCATCCCCGAGGGTAAAAATTCCACCTGCACCTTGCCTGCCCAGTTTTCCATCTATTACCCTTAAAACTAAAATGCAAACATTCAATTAAGTATTTTCTGCTCAGAATCAATTAAGGTAAATTTGTCTCTGACACCAAAAAAAAAATTGTAATTATTAATATTTGCTTGGAGTCTGAATATTGTGAGTCGCTTCTCGATCACAGATTTGCAATGTAACCCAATCTGATATTTTGATGCGGTTGAGGGGATGTTGAATTGACAGAGGGTTTCAGCTTATGGATGTCATGTTAAATGAAGTCAGTCTGACTCTGAGTTCATGATAAAACATCCCATGGTAACGCTGTAAAGAACACGATAGCTCTCATTGTTTGGGCTCATGTTTAAGATCAAGTTATCCAGCTATCACTGTTCTGCTGCATGTGAAACTTCAGTGTGCACAAATTGGCAGCTGAGTCTCCTGCATTACTTAACTGATTATATTTCACAAGAACTTTATTGTCTGTGAAGTGGTTTGAGACATGCTGAAATTATGAAAGGTTCTATATAAACGCAGTTCTTCCTTTAGTGTCAATCGCTTTCACTGAGCTGTTTACACATTCTGCAGCTTGTTTGGATTGATATTCCATTTTCTATTGTCTGTCATCTGTTACTGCTCACAGCAAAGAAAGGAGGACACAAAAAGCAGCAGGAGTGAACTGCTTGGGCCTGCAAGCCTGTTCCTCAACTCATCAAGATCATGAATATTCTTCTACAGGAAGAAGGGTCTTGGTCCAAAACATCGACTGTTTTTTCATTTCCATAGATGCTGCCTGACCTGCTCAGTTTGCCCAGCATTTTGTGTGTGGCTTTGGATTTCCAGCATCTGCAGACTTCCTTGAGTTTACGATTTGCTTCTACATGAATGCCTATTTTCCTGCACTAATTCATTTTCACTTGATTTCCTTCATATCAGGAATTTTAGCAATCTCTGAATGAATGGATACGATGACAGAGGTTTGACTATCCCTCTACAGCAGATTCCCAACCTTTTTTATGCCATGGACACCTACCATTAACCATGGGGTCCACGGACCCCACACTGGGAACCCCTGCAGTCTACGGAGACAGGGAACCAACCAGCAAGGCAAGAATTGGCTTAGAGTGGCGACTATCACTTTACTCTGTTTGGATTCATTAGAGATCCTTAGACTTGATTATTGACTGTAAAAAAGAAAATCCAGTGATCTGAAAAAGTGGTACAGCTCAGTTACACCGAATTTCAGTTTTTTTTAACCTGTGCCAGAAGTAGCTCCATATAGAAACATAGAAAACCTACAGCACAATACAGGCCCTTCGGCCCACAAAGTTGTGCTGAACATGTCCCTGTCATAAGGGGGGCGCTGGAAGTGGACCCAAATGCAAGACACAGACACTGAAGTACTAGGAACAGGACAAGATTTATCAAGAAAGCAAGGGGAGTCAGGAAGAAATGACGCTGGACATGGACACAGGCCCTGGACTAGACAGGGACACGAGGCTTGGGCTAGGACTTGGACTAGGAACGCGAGACCTGGACAAGTAACTTGGAACTAGGAGCCTAGACTAGAATTCCGAGCCAGGAGACTGAACAGGGACCCGGAACCTGGGTCTTGACTCAGGTTCGGACCCCAGATCTAGGCGAGGACAAGATGTGGCTACAGGACTGGACGTGGCTACAGGATGAGGCACATGGACAAGACAAGAACACAAAGCCTTGACTTGGGCAGGATGAGGTTCTTGGACATGACTTGGACTAGACGAGAGATTCCTGGACTGGATGAGGGAACTCCAGCACAGGACAAGGGAACTCCTCAGCTGGGCGAGAAACTCCTGGACTGGACAAGGCACATGGACCGGGCGAGGCACTAGGACAGGACAAGAACATGAAGCCTTGACTTGGACAGGACTGGAACACGGCACCTGGACTTGGTCTTGGAACACAGGATCCCAGAGCCTTGGACTTGAGCACAGGAACACGGAACACAGAGTCAGGAACCCTCCTTGGGAACAGGACATAGGGCCGGGACTCGTACACAGAGCATGGACACTAAACACAGGGACACAAGGAGGCAGTTCCAAACTCAACAATAGATGGTTCCTTATCTTGGCGTGGCAAGGCTCCAGTCTCACTCCGGCGGTTGAACTTGACGAGGATACGGACAAGGTTTCAAGCGAAGGAGTCAGAAGGAAGGGGAAGGGAACAGTCCAACAGGGAATCCTTGGTTTGCAGAGGTATTTATGTGCCAGCCCAGAAAGAGAATCAGCTGCCTCAATTAAGGCACCCAATGGAACAAGGGAAAACAGGAAAAGTGGAATAAGGATTGATGAACCGGACCATGAACCGGAATACGGATTTCACAGACCGGACCATGACAGTCCCTACCTTAGAAATTACTAGGCTTACCTATAGCCCTCTATTTTTCTAAGTTCCATGTACCTATCCAAAAGTCTCTTAAAAAACCCTATCGTAACCGCCACCACCATTGCCGGCAGCCCATTCCACGCACACAAATTTAATGTTTCGACATTAAATATCAATGAGAACCTTGGGATGTCATTTAAATTAAAGTAACATCTGATTATATATCCATACTTTGAGTATAACTTAATTAAGTGTAGGATTCTTCTTTGTGTCCTGTAATCAGATAATAGATTCTGTAGTTTGATTGTGTGCTTTAAAAAAAACATATGTCCCCAATAACAGACTCCCCAATGAAAATCCAAATTGCATATAGTTCTGGGAAAATACAAAGTAAAGTCATGGATGCAGGTTCGCTTGGAGACAAACTATGAACTTTCCATCACACATTCATAAACTCCAATCAACATTCATGCACAGAGAAATGCTAGTTTGGCTGTGAATCCAAGTGTTAAAGGGTAATAGAAAACGTAGCCGGTACTTTAGCTTTGGTACAGCCATTCACGCAGGCAAATGTATGTCCTAGTTATCCCTACAGATAAATTTTTAGTGTGATGGTAAACCAGCAATTTCTTTTCATTTCTTCCAACATATATTTCCTATTTGTCTTTACCAAGATGCATAATGGGCCTCACTCAAGATCAAGTAGAACAGATTAGGCTGTTAACTCTGTGCTTCTGTGAACTGACTCTGTTCTCATCAGCTCCGTAAAATCAGTCTCATCGAGAAAGAGGAACTAGGTAACAGTGTTTGGGTACCACAGTGCTTCTGTTTATACTCATGTGGGTGGAATGAAGTTTTTCTAGATAGGTATCAAGTTTTATATCAGCGGTGCATGAAATAGTCACAAAATGATGGAAGAACTCAGCAGGACAGGCAACATCGATGAAGAGGAATATAGAGTCAATGACCCTTGACACTGCCTGACTTGTTGAGTTCCTCCAGCATTTTGAGAGAGTTGCTCTGGATTTCCAGCATCTGCAGAATCTCTTGTGTTTATTAGTGCATGAAATGACTTAACTTGATGCTGCAACATTGCAACAGATAACTTGTCTTAACTGATGCACCTTGGGACTTTAAATCCCTTCTGAGGTTTGCTGCCATTATTATAGTGAATCTATGTTTGTTAACCTGATAAGCGTTATAGCCTTTTGATTTCAACCCGAATGGAGTTAATTCACAGTTGTGGAAATAATGAAGTGAAATATTGTTACTGAGGTATCCTGTGATTGAATATTCTTTTCTTGCTTTGATGCATCCAGTTCTAGCAACGCTCAAAAAGCTCAGTAGCCATGACGAGGAAACCAACTGATTCATCTTAAGTAAATACACATTCCTTCACCACTGATTCAGGTGGACAGTGCACAACAGCTGTGGCATTGACTTCTTGCATTTGGGGCAGCACAGTAGTGTAGTGGCTAGTACAAAGCCTTACAGTACAGATGATCCGGGTTCAATTCCCGCCACTGACTGTAATGAGTTTATACATTCTCCCCATAACCACGTTTTTTTCCGGGTGCTCTGGTTTCCTCCCACAATCTAAAGACGTAGCGGTTGGTAGGTTAATAGGTCATTGTAAATTGTCCTGTGATTAGGCTCGGATTAAATCGGGGGATTGCTGGGTGGTGCAGCTCAAAGGGCCAGATGGGCCTATTTCACACTTTATCTCAATAAATAAATATAAAGATGTACCCCAATAACTTGTCAGGGCTTTGTTTGTACTACCATGAAACACAAGGACAACAGGCTCACAGCTTCACCAATAAAAATGAGTGCTGGAAGTATTCTGCAAGGCAAACAACATCCGTTGCGGGACATTGAATTAATGTTTCAGGTTGATGACAACAGAAGAAATATAGAGGATGCAAATAAATGGAGAAGGGGTATTTTTTTTAATAGGGGAAAATTAAAATAGCATTAATCTGGTGTCACTTCACTCCCTGTATTCATCAGGGAGCAAAGTAAGTTTTTTTTTCAGTCACCCGCTATGAAGAACATTCACATGACTTGTCAATTCTGCATTTATGAAATTGGAAATTGTGTGGACTATACTAAGTACAACCACCTTAGGTCATTATGTTGAGAGAAAATATCTAAGAGCATGAGCTACATAATGAGAGAACTTTCCTCAGAGTTCCCATTTAATGAGAGTTAGAGTTATTTGACAAATTTCTTTGAGGATTTGCCCCATTTACTTTTGGTCTTGCACACTTATTTTGCTGATAATTGGGAGAGCATCTGTAGAAGTTGAGCATAAAGGCTTTAAATCCCTAAAGAGTAAAAAATCTTTGAAAAGGAGACTGTGTGCTGTCTGTGGCAAAATTGTTTGGGGGGACAGATCCGCGTGGACTTCTTCAACACAGCCCAAAACGCCGACTGTTTACTCTTTTCCATAGATACTGCCTGGCCTGCTGAGATACTACAGCATTTTGTGTGTGTTGCTTTGAGTTTCCAACATTTGCAGATCTTCTTGTCAAAGTGAATCTGTTCTGCATTCCTTCCAGTGGAATTATGTCTTTTCTTGCAGGCATCCAGACCTACACACTGTAATCCAGTTGTGTCCTAAGCAATGTTCATTTCAGCTGTATCATAACCTCCTGTCTCTTATGGTCCATGTCCTGACTAATGAGTGCAAGTTTTCCATGTGCCTTCTCAAAATAAATATTATCTACATGTACTGCCACCTTCAGG
The DNA here is from genome assembly GCF_963921235.1 of Mobula hypostoma. Classification (NCBI taxonomy): domain Eukaryota; kingdom Metazoa; phylum Chordata; class Chondrichthyes; order Myliobatiformes; family Myliobatidae; genus Mobula; species Mobula hypostoma. The sequence goes on along the minus strand of NC_086111.1, from coordinate 57,569,140 downwards.
GGTTCCTCTGTTTCTCAGTAGTCCCCTGAGCACCACCAGACACAATGTATGTTCTAGCCTTATTAAATCTCCCAATTGCATCACCTCACCATTGCTCTGCCCATCTTACCAACTCAGCAATACCACCAACCCTCTTCACACTCAACAACTCCACTAATTATTGTGGCATCTGCAAGCTCACTCATCATACGTCCTACCTACATTTACATCCAACAGCGCCTCTTTCACCTCAGGCAATTGAAGAAGTTTGGCATGAGCCCCCAAATCCTAAGAACTTTCTACAGGGGCACAATTGACAGCATCCTGACTGGCTGCATCACTGCCTGGTATGTGAACTGTACTTCTCTCAATCGTAAGACTCTGCAGAGAGTGGTGCGGACAGCCCAGCGCATCTGTAGTTGTGAGCTTCCCACTAATTAGGACATTTACAAAGACAGGTGTGTAAAAAGGGCCCAAAGGATCATTGGGGACCCGAGTCACTCCAACCACAAACTGTTCCAGCTGCCACCATCTGGGAAACATTATTGTCTTTTGATTTCAACCAGACCATCAGACTGATTAATTCACACTGACAACGGTATTTCTATGTTATATTGACTGTCCTGCTGTACATGCTATTTATTATAAATTACTATAAATTGCACATTGCACATTTAGACAGAGATATAACATAAAGATTTTTACTCCTCATGTATGTGAAGGATGTAAGTAATAAAGTCGATTCAATTCAATTCATATCATTAATATATATAAAACCATAAATGTCACTGCCACATACCTTGTGATATGCTACTGATCAGAGATTTCCAATTACAAAAACAACTATCTGTCAAAGCAACACACATCAAAGTTGCTGGTGAACGCAGCAGGCCAGGCAGCATCTCTAGGAAGAGGTGCAGTCGACGTTTCAGGCCCAGACCCTTCGTCAGGACTAACTGAAGGAAGAGTGAGTAAGGGATTAGAAAGTTGGAGGGGGAGGGGGAGATCCAAAATGATAGGACAAGACAGGAGGGGGAGGGATGGAGCCAAGAGCTGGACAGGTGATTGGCAAAAGGGATACGAGAGGATCATGGGACAGGAGGCCCAGGGAGAAGGAAAAAGGGGGGGGAACCCAGAGCATGGGCAAGGGGTACAGTCAGAGGGACAGAGGGAGAAAAAGGAGCGTGAGGGAAAGAATGTGTGTATATAAATAAATAACGGTTGGGGTACGAGGGGAGGTGGGTCACTAGCGGAAGTTAGAGAAGTCAATGTTCATGTCATCAGGTTGGAGGTTACCCAGACGGAATATAAGGTGTTGTTCCTCCATCCTGAGTGTGGCTTCATCTTTACAGTAGAGGAGGCAGTGGATAGACATGTCAGAATGGGAATGGGATGTGGAATTAAAATGTGTGGCCACTGGGAGATCCTGCTTTCTCTGGCGGACAGAGCGGGGAAGCGGATACCTATCAAAGCCTCGCTTCCAATTACCAACCTGACCATATCAAAAGCTTACTAATGCACAATAACCAAAATACTCCTATACACACAGCCTTTGCTGCTGCACAGCTGGAATTTTCTTTGATATATTGTTAATATAATTTTGAAATAATGTTAATATAATTGTGAAATGCCCTGTAATTAATTATGTGTTGATGAATATAATCCATAAATTTTCTAAATAGTACCAAAACCTTTACTTTGAAACATTTTAGACCTTCAATGTTTCAAGTTCAAACACTGTACAAATTGTAACAATAAACACAGAATGGAAATTGGTAGCTCATTGTTAATAAACCACTGGCCCACTGAATGCCAATGCTTACTAGTCAAAACATTTTACTTTTGCCATTATGCTTGTCGTTTGTTTTGACTGCCTGACATCGTTTACTTGTGTTGTGAGTTGTGGTTTGTTTTTGTTTGATGTGCATATTACAAAAAAAAATTGAAAGTGCTGTGCAGTTTTCAGGCCATGTAAAAATCTCCAACTCAGTGCAATGGTTGGTCCACACAGCTGTAAAAAAAAGATAGAGGGAACATTGCTTGAATCAGCAATATACTTTGTTGCACCTTTGAAAAATTCAGTCCAATTGGTCAGGTAGGATTTCCTCAAGCTGACTTTCTTTAATTAACCTGTCTTTCACTCTGTACAGTCATCCCATCCTTCAGAAATTTTTCCAATAATTTTGGTACCACTAATGCTGCATTCAGCATCCTGTAATTACCTGTAATCCTGCTCCCTTTGTTGAATAGAGATAGCATACATATTGTCCTCCAACTCTCTGGCTCCTCATTTGTGGCAGTGAAGATTTAAAGTTCTCTGCTAGGACCTCAGCAGCCTTCTCCCTTGCCTCTCATGTCAACCTGAGAGACATCTCTTCAAGTCCTTGGGAGTTATCCATTTTGAAGCCCACTAGAATGTCTAATTTTTAAATGGTAACTTACTCTAGGATTTCACTGTGCTCTTCCATAAATACTCCAGCTGCAGTATCCTTCTCCCTTAGTGAATACAGTTAGGAAGTATTCCTTTAAGTTTTTGTCTCCATTCTCTTGCTTTATGGACCCGTTGCTGTTTAATCTCTGATTGGTCTGCTCTTTTGCTGGTTATCCCTTTGCCCTTAATATACTTACAAACTGCTGTAGGATTTCCTAAAACTTCTCTACCAGTGATATTTCATCTCCTTCTACACCTTTTAAATTTATTTTTAAAGCTTTTGTTCTATTATGCTGCTCGCACTCTTTCTATTTTCCTGTCATACCTCCATTGTTATTATTTCTCTATCCTAATAGATGCTTCCTTGATTTACCTAACCCTTGAGATTCTTTGACATCCAGAAATCGTTATCCATATCTTCAACACCGGAGAACCTGCAGTTGCTGGAAATCCAGAGAAGCACACATTAAATGCTGGAGGAACTCAGCAGGCCAGGCAGCAACTGTGGAAAACAATACGGTCAACGTTTCGCGTTGAGACCCTTCAGCAAAACTGGAAAGGAAGAAGTCAGAATAAGAAGGTGGGGGGACTGAAGGAAGAAGTACAAGGTGGCAGGTGAGGGGTGAAACCGGGAGAGGGAGAGAGGGTGAAGTGAAGAGCTGGGAAGCTAATTGGTGAAAGAGCTAAAGGGCTGGAGAAGGGGGACTCAGATGGGAGAGGACAGAAGACCGCAGAAGAAAGGGGAGGAGGAGGAGCACCAGAGGGAGGTGATGGGCAGAAGAACAGAAGGAGTGAGAGGGAAACAAGAATGGGGTATGGTGAAAGGTGGGGGGCAATTACCAGGTTGGAGGCTACCCAGGCAGAATATAAGAGGAATCCTTGTCTTTCAGCCTTATGGTAACATATTAGACCATAAGACCATAACACAAAGGAGCAGAAGTCAGCCATTCGGCCCATCGAGTCTGCTCCGCCATTTTATCATGAGCTGATCCATTCTCCCATTTAGTCCCTCTCCCCCGCCTTCTCACCATAACCTTTGATGCCCTGGCTACTCAGATATCTATCAATCTCTGCCTTAAATACACCTATTGACTTGGCCTCCACTGCTGCCTGTGGCAACAAATTCCATAGATTCACCACCCTCTGACTAAAAAAATTTCTTCGCATTTCTGTTCTGAATGGGCACCCTTCAATCCTTAAGTCATGGCCTCTTGTACTAGACTCCCCCATCATGGGAAACAATCTTGCCACATCCACTCTGTCCATGCCTTTCAACGTTTAAAATGTTTCTATGAGGTCTCCCCTCATTCTTCTAAACTCCAACGAATACAGTCCAAGAGCGGACAAACGTTCTTCATGTGTTAACCCTCTCATTCCCTGAATCATTCTAGTGAATCTTCTCTGTACCCTTTCCAATGTCAGCACATCCTTTCTTAAATAAGGAGACCGAAACTGCCCACGGTACTCCAAGTGAGGTCTCACCAGCGCCTTATAGAGCCTCAACATCACATCCCTGCTCCTATACTCTATTCCTCTAGAAATGAATGCCAACATTGCATTCGCCTTCTTCACCACCCTGAAGTCAGGGTGAAGTCAGGGCCCTGAAGTCACATTGATTCATTCTGGGTTGACTCCACCTTGTTGGATGTGGCTTTACCTGCAATTAGCTGCTCCTGGTCTACTCTTGCCGGGTCCTGACTTATGATTTTGAAATCTGTTTTCCCCATGAAATTCAGTACCTCAATTTCCCCAATGCTTCCTCATCTTTTTCCAGAATTACCTTGAAATTAAGTGATAATTAAAACACATTAAAAAATCTCATCGTAAAAACCCAAGAACATCTTAATTATGGGGCAGAAAATTATTAGCATTTTATTTTGTTTCATCATGGCATTCTGAACAGTGTAGGAGATAATGATCAGCAGATGTATCTTTGTGTGTTGTTCGCTGAGAGATAATTATTGGCCGGAATACAGGATAATCACTCTTATTTCTTTTTCAGTTTTTCAGTGCACTAAGAGAACTGAAGGGGCACTGAGTTAATAGCTGATCTGAAAGCTAACGCCTACAAAAATGCTCTACCTTATCAGTACCATACTGGAGATTTCATATAGATTGCTGTGCAGAGTGGAAGTGGAGACAACAATTGCTGACAAAGTGCTCTAATAACAAAAACGCATTTGATAAAAATCCCTTACCCATAATTGGTGCAGATGACAAAAGATTATTGCAAAAAGAGGAATCATGCAGAAAACACACAAAATGTTGGAGGAGCTCAGCAGTTCAGGCAGCATCTATGGAAAGGAATAAACAGTCAATGTTTTTGGCTAAAACTTTCATCAGGGTTTCCAGCACCTGCAGAATTGTTAATGGATACTGTGGATACATATGAAGTGAATCATCAGCGATAGGATTCATAGGGTAGGCAACAACAGGGTAAATATAAAAAGTGAGCAAAAAGTAATAGAATGTAGAATATCTGTAGATAGAACTTTGTACTTGCTTATTTATAAGTGGAGGAACGTCTGCATGTTTCCAGTTCAGAAAGTGCACTTGTTAAATGCCACTAAAGCTTTAGGGCATATTAGGGATAAGCTAACAGAAACTATACCTCAAGCTGTGGTAAGGAATCTGTGTTTTTCTCACTATTTCCTTGCCAAACTGAATCTGGCTAGAAAGGTGATGACTATTATCAAATGCTGCGGAGATATTTGGAATGTCAGTCAACTTGTAAAATTGACTACTTGCATTAGATGCACAGATTTGAAATTGACTTAATTGGTGGATAATGTGCCAATCATAAAAAAAATCTTTACAAATGCACACATGCATGTCAAATAATGACTGGATGGTTTTACTATCATTTACAAATCGATAGAATGAGATCAGGCTTTTAGAACAAATGTCATTTAAATTTCAGTTCTCTTTCTCAAAATTAGAACTCTATTCTTTATGTAAATACATGCACTAATTCCTGCATAACAAATACGCTTCAAATTGCCATTTTAAACGTGATTAATTTTCATGTTTCCAGTTTTAAATACTTCAGAAAAATCTTTACTGTTCATTTATAAGGTGAATATGATGTTTTTTGGAGCATTGGGCTTGAATGGTTGCATATTCGAATTGATCTGGTAAAAAATGTGGCTTGCCTGCAATTTTCTTTTCAGTTATTAATATCTCTTCATAACCTAATTCCTGTTTCCTTACTATTTCTGATAAACTAACATTTAATCAGATTATTATAGCATTATTCAATTTAAATTAGTTTGTATGAATAGTGTTTCAGGGTCTTATATTTAGAGTAATAAAGTTTTAATGATGTGTGATGTTTCATCAGGAAGCTAATTTTCTTTGGCAAACTTGTGTTTAGATTCTTTCTTGTGAATATATTCTGCCATTCAGGATTGTCTTCTCCAGACAAGAAGAAATAGGGTGGGATACAGCGCTTGTAGCCTCAGTTAAATACTGCTACAATGAATCAAAAAACGGTCAGCAATGTGTAAGCTACTGATGATTTGTAAGGTCAAAGAACAATTGATTAACAAGTCAGCATTGGAAAATATGATTAAGAGGAGAAATATCTAAATAAAATACACTTTTCACTTTCTCTCAAATGAATAATTTCAAAATGTTTACAATTGACCAAAAGCTGTCGAGGCAGAGTGGGATGCATAAAGATGATCTTGTGAAGCAACAATATGTAAATGAATCTTAAAACAAATAATGCAGATTGTAAATGGTTATGCAAATTGTTAATTCACCTAATTTGCTTAAACTACATCTTAATATATTTTGTTTACCTGCATGAAATGTTTGTCTGTTAAAGGTCGCTGGCTTCATGAAAAATCATTTGAGTTCTGGATTCAACCATTTCCAATAGTTTGTATAATATGTGTAACTCTGAAAATTTTGAGAATGCGGTCTGTAAACTTTCAATTAAAGTGCTAATGTCTCCATCAGCAAATAGATGGAGTGACAAATTTAAGGATTAAAAGCATCCTGCAATATACTACATCAAATTTGCAATAGAAATATGCAAATGTCAGATGATTTGGCCAATGCCTCAAAACTCTGAAGCTCTGCTTTTTGTCGGTCAGTTATCTATATGGTTTGGTTTTTAGTATACATGCTCTAACTTTGAATTGAGTGGTTTCAGAATTCCTTTGGCCCTGAGCATATTTTAGAGAAATGAGTATCATCAGCTGTATAAACTTCTGCTTTTCTTCCTCCCCCCATAATAATCACAACGTTACTTTAGACTTTCAGTCAAAGGGTTACCAATGTTATTTCATTTTACATAGTTAACATTTCAGTAACGGGTAGTCAAGATTCTCTCAGCAACTATACAGCATTCTCCAAAGCAATCTGGTGTTGTTGTAGCAACTTATGTGAAGCTTTGAATAAAACAGATGTCACTGTGGCAGTCTTGTGCAATCTATCACTAAGATGTTACCACTCCTCCTGCCCAAGCAAGTCATCAGAATGACAGTTTCAGCTGCATAATTAACACCATAAACTGTTAGCAAAGCCCTTCTTCATCCTGTTATTAAATAGTCAGACATTACAATATTACTGTGGATAATTTATCAGTTCATCGTCACTGGTCCTTGGTTGATGAGCTTAAAGTAATGAAACATTGGCAATTTGCCAGATACCATTCACATTTTCCTTGTTAGACTTAGCATTCCAATCATCTCTTTCTTAAGTAAACATATTGTATACCTTCAGAATTTTTATGGTTGTAGTACTGGGAGTATTTCATCTACAGAGGGATATGGATTTTATGCTGCATGTCTTTGTAGGTTTTATTTGCAAATACAAATGATTATAGAATAAATTGAAAGGCTTAGATCTGGGATTCAAAACATGCAAATAACTTTTTTTTATGAAAGTAATGATAATGATTCACACATAAATGGATCAGAGGAGAAATGGAAATAAAAAGTGCAAAAATCTATTATCATTTCTGCTTCCTCACATACAACTATACTAGTTAGTTAATGTCCAGAAATATCTTTGAAATTGGATGGCGTTCTGTGCCATGCAAATAGAGTTACAAAATCTTTAAGTGCTGTAGAAGTGAAATTATCTCAAGCAGTTAATAAAACAGCACTTCAGTTTCTGGCAATTGTTCATAACAATAATAAGAGTACTTTAAGCTTTGAACTTTGAACAAAATACCACTATAGGTTCTGATAAGATCATCAAATTGGCTTTGGGATCCACATACAAGACTGTGTCAGGCAGGTGAAATATTACGGTCAAATAAAGGATAGATTATATTGCATCAGACCACCATTTGCATTCCTTACTCTTGTTTAGTCAACAGGATTACACATTTGAGAATTTTTTTGTCATTATTATTTTTTCAAATATATGCAAACATGTTGAATTTCCCTTTTCAATAAAAGCCAGTCTATCAAAACTGGATATTTAATTGTCATGAGATAATTAAGAATACCTAAGATATGCTCCCTGGGAAACAAACTAAAAATTGGACTTCGAAAAACCTTGCAAATATTTTTGAGGCAGGCACACAGATTGTTTGAGAAAAGTGAACACTTTACAAACAGAAGAAATTCTATGGATGCTGGTAATCAAAAGCAACACACACAAAATGCTGGAGGAACTCAGCAGGTCAGGCAGCATCAATGGAACAGAATAAACAGTTGACGTTTTGGGCCGAGACCCTTCTTAAGCCCATTTCTGCATTTCCATAGATGCGGTCTGACCTGCTGAGTTTCTCCAGCATTTTGTGTATTTTACAAAATCTGAGAGGGTTGTGTTCTATGTTTCTGGGCTGCTGAATAGGCAGCAACTTTTATGCATTTCTGCTCTAACATAAATTAGTTTAAAAATTTAAAGCTACGGTATGCTTAAAAAAATATACAAGATTTACCTGTGATGTAAAGTACTACAAACATTGAGTGTATTCTTGGTAATGAAACCTCCTTGACCTTGCAGCATTCTTTATGAAAGAAATAGACCACTTTTCATTGTTGTTATAGATAACAGTTCTGTCTGTCATCTGTGTGAATCAGACATTGTGTATAGTTCTAGTTTGTACAATCACAGTCTGAAGCCTGCTAATGACAAAATCAATCTGACACTTCCACAATATGGAGCTTTATCTCAAAGCACACACAGCACATTTGCTAGTCATAACCCCACATTTTAATGACCAATGCATGCGGGAAGCCAATTTCATTTTTTTTTCCTCTGAAAGGGATAAATGAGTATCCAGTTAATACCAATCATGAATTCAAGCCAAGTAACAAAATTGATGCTACATACCCTGTTCTTGTTTTGCATATTCTGCAGTTTGAAATGCAATAATGAGCCAGTTTGTACACACACATCCTAATCTAAGAAAGTTCATTTGTGCATTTTGATGCATCTGCCATTTGAAACTGAATTTCTCCAGCCAGCTGCTGTTCTGTCCATAAACTAGTCAGTCTTAATGCCGTTAAATTCTCTCAGATCTATTACAAACAATCACAGCTTTTATGCATATTTTAAGAAAACTACTGGTTATAGAGTTATACAAGCAGAAACAGTATAAATAAAATATTCATATAAAAATAGTCTTTTACAAAATATATTCTTTTAACCTATGGTTCCTTTTTCCATATGATGGGGTTTGTCTGGAGTATCAAATTTGCTTTGATTCAAATGGTTTATAATTAGTTGACATTTCGGAGTGAAAAATAATCAAGTTTTTGTTTGTCAGAGTTTAAAAAGATCACATCCAGTTTGATGTTCCAGACAACTAGCAGCCAAACAGCAGATTTACAAAAGATGCCTGCTTCTGTCAGTAAAAACCAATGGTGCAGAGCACAGAATGCTCCCGCAATTACAACTATTAGAAATATCTCAGCAAAATCTAATATATACAGCCAAACAAATCCAATTCCTGCTGCATCTAAAGAAATTATTTCACAAAGAGAGTAAACCTTTCTCTGTAGAAACGTCCCAAGTTAGGTAGAGTTCTTTTTAAATAAATTAATATTAGTTTTCCTTTTTTTCTATATATATTGTTAAATATTGTCATTACTATTTATTTAATGGTGTAGTCAGTTGTTCTGTCCAAGTCACCCTACCCCCGCCCCACCTTTAGTCCCCACCATGGTGTTCTTAATGGCTGTGAAAAAATGTGACAGAAAGAAAAAGCTGATAAATCGGTGTCTATGGGAAGCTGAAAACAGTAATACTTTCTGAAGCCAATCCTGTGAGATCCAGACAGACAAGACAAGCAGAAGCTTTTCACAAATGCAGAAACTTAATCTGCATAATCCACACTCTCAGCAGAAGTTCTCACAGGGCCATTGTCAGCATGGTCCTATTTATTGTCCATATTTAAAGGTTTATGTTGAAGCCAAGCTATTGGTGAGCACTTAACTTTTGCCACTTTCTTTTCAGATCTGGATTCATTTTGATGACTAATTGAAATAGGTTTCTTAAGTATTTAAATTCTGTCTGATATATTTATGGAGATGTTAATAGGTGCTTTATTTCTTTGTAATCCGGGGCGGGGGGGGGGGGGCTGTGAATCTGGCAATATTAATGGACAGGGATCCTCAAGCATTTTGCATTCTATATGAGAACGAGACAATATTTACAAACTCACAGCCACTTGGTTGAGATGATGTGCAAACGTAGAATTATTTCCTTTGGAGGTATGACTCCCCTCCCTATAAAAGTTTCAAATTCATTTACATGTATACACTTCTGTTCTTTCGCTGCAGGTGTTGCATTTGACGTAGCAACACCAATGGAACTTGCAATTACACTGCCAGACCCTGGAGTACTGATGAGTGTTGTATCCTCGTCCGCAGCACATCAAGTCGCAACTGTTATTTTGCGAAGATGTCTTGTTACACATTCGCCCTTGTGTGCCAACACTTCCAGTAACTGGATCTTCTTCGCAGTAGTTAGGAGATTTCTCAATATACACCAAGTCCGTAACCATAGGTTTCCGGTATGAAAGTGGCTTTTTAATCTTCAGGAAGACAGGCCGCTTGTTTCGGTGCGTCCTTACTGGTTCAACCTGAACTGCTTCATTGTACTTCTCTTTCAGGATGTAGCCCAGTTCTCGGAACTTGGGAAGCATTGTCCAACATGTTTTAGTGGTGCAAGATCCAGACACCCCGTGGCATTTGCATTCCAATTTCATATTTTCTCCAAGGATCTGGAATGAAGCAAATGCAATACATATGACCACATGCACAATAAAAATATCAGTGACTTTTAAACACAAAATAATCTGCAGATGCTGGGGTCAAAGCAATACTCACAACACGCTGGAGGAACTCAGCAGGCCGGGCAGCATCCGTGGAAAAGATCGGGACGTTTTGCCCGAATTGTCGACCGATCTTTTCCATGGATGCTGCCCGACCTGCTGAGTTCCTCCAGCGTGTTGTGACTATCAGTGACTTTTTGTGCTTTCTCCGATTTATAAGAATCTTAAATGTTCCTATCATGCAAGAAACTGGCTGGACTGATAGTATAGTCAACATTGTCACAGAAAACTAGATAGCAGAATCAGTCAATCTTCAAGGACTCAACATTTACAATGTAGCTAAAGTATCAGAAAAGGCTGAATTGCTCTGAAAATTCAGGATGTCAGCATTAACATTAATAAACTGCTGTGCCTGGGCAATGGTTATTTATCTATTAACAATTTTAATACAGGTTCTAGCATTTCAGTTAGCTTTTTGGTAGTGTTAGTTAATACCTTTGTTCCACTCGGGATAAAATTGATGACTCAATTACCGCTACATGTAAGCCCGAAGATGAAAATAAGCACATATTGTACAGGCAGTGAATTAGGAACTGACTCTTTTGAATTCTGGCTTTAATTAGCTGACAGTTCTTCCTGACTGCAACTTACAATTCTTTTACTTATTTTGCAGTAATAGGTGGCTCAATTTAGAAGCCAGGCATAGATTATGGAATAGATCATGTCAATTTACATCCAGTGCGGGTTTGCAATGAATATATATTCTTTCAACAAAGTACAAAGCACTAGGCATTCAATTTGCTATTTGCATTTATCAGTTGGATTTCAGATAAAATCCATGACAGCCAGCACTTCTGAAAATATTGACACTGTCCTCTGTGCGTATGTTTACATGTAGATCTTGCTGTGCGTTTTCCCGCCACTGCCTGTCAGGAGTTTGTATGTTCTCCCCATGGCCACGTGTGCTCCCTCCGGGAGCTCCAGTCCCCTGCCACAGTCCAAAGATGTACCAATTGGTATGTTAATTAGTCATTGTAAACTGTCTCGTGATTAGGCTCGGATTAAACTGGGGGATTGCTGGGTGACGAGGCTTGAAGGTCCGGGTGGGCTTATTCCACGATGCATGTCAATAAATAAATAAATTATGTCAATCATTTGTATACTTTCATGAGTAGCATTTGCCATGGATATAGGTGGGTGTTGTTTTTATTGAAAAGCATATCTGTACCTAGGATATTGCAAAGAAGTCTGGCAGCAAAGTACCTCTTCCCTCCTCCAGCACTGTTTTGTCATTGATTTTTTTCATCAAATGTTTTTACTTCCTGGGTGGTGAAGGTGACGATGGAAGGCAGGGAGTTGAGAGGGGGTCATTTGCTGCAAACATCCAAGCTAGCAGCAGTGTGCTGATTCGTTTTTTTAAGGTGTGTCGTGCCAGATCTTGCCACATATTCTACATTTGAGGGAAACCTGCCCTGTGTGGTTTGAGCAGTGCTTCAGTGGAGGCAAATGTGCACTTAGCCAACTGTGTGCACAAGTTAAGGATCACAATTTGTGATTCTAATCAACTACATGCATGTTTTGGAGCACCACAGTCATGCAGCTTCATTTAAAGCAAATATGCCTTTCTTGTGCAGTGCCACAACAGTCTAGTTATCACATGTTGGGTCATTTCTAGCCCAAAATCATTTACTGAAGACCTTTCCATATACTGGGAATGCTTAATCCATTTCTATGTAGGAGAAGTAAATACCTTCTCTAGCCTTAGATATTAGCTGGATGGTGGGCATAACATATTGATGTCAGTACGTATATTATACCTCTGCTATCAGCAAATCAATACATATCTTACATCAAAGTCTCATATTGTTTTTTGTTCTGCTGTCTTTCCATGTTTACTAACTACTCTCCTACCCACTGTGATGATGACATCATGTACCTCCATTCCCAGATCTCCTCTTCTTTTTATTCTATAACTCTTAAACTTCACGAGTTTTGATTTCAAATTCATACAATGTGAAACAGGCCATTCAGCACACTTAACTCCACAGTGACTAGTGGGCACTCCTTAGCATTAATCCCATCTTCCAGCACTTGGCTTGCAGCCTTTTATGCTAACACAGAAGGAATAAAGGTGTAGATTATTTTCTAAACAGGGAGTGGATACAGAAATCAGAGTTGCAAAGGGACTGGGGATCCTATTGCAGATTCCCAAGATGTTAACTTGTAGGTTGAATCAGTAGAAAAGAGGGCAAATGCATTATTGGCATTCATTTTGAGAGGACTAGAATATAACAGCAGGGATGTAATGCTGAGGCTTTATAACACATTAGTCAACACATCTAGAGCATTCTGAGCAGTTTTAGGCCCCTTATCTGAGAAAGGATATGCTGGCATTGGAGAGGGTCCAGAAGAAGTTTACGAGAATGATGCTGGGAATGAAAGAGTTAATATATCAGGAGCATGTGATGGCTCTGGGACTGCACTGAAGAATGAGGGGAAGGTCTCATTGAAAGCTACTGAATATTGAATCCGAATCAAATTTAACATCACTAGCATAGGGTATGTTGTGTAACTTGTTATTTTGGATGCTGTGGGGGCCAGTGCACATGAAGGAGGAGGCTGAGTTTAAAACTTTCTGTACCTTTTTCTGGTCCTGTGCAGTGGCCCCTTCCATACCAGACAGTGAGGCAACCAGTTAGAATGCTCTCCACATGCAAAACTTTGCGAGTATTCATTATATTTTAATAGATTTGCTTTAAAGATCTTTAATTGTAAAAGCTTTTATTGTTTGAATAATTTGATTATTTTACTAATTTTTGTCTGAGAGTTTCTAGCGACTTTGAAATCTGGCTCCTCTCTGCGGGGAGGGGCACTGTCAAGGTTTTTGAATCAATTTTGTGGGAAGCGCCTATTCTTACCTACTGTTACCATCAGAGCACAAAAGGAAGGTCCTGTTGACGCATAGGAAGTTGATGTAAGGAATGGAACCCTCAATTCCTCACATGAAATAAATCATTTTCAAAAAGAAAACAATGATGAGTGTTGAGCATGTGCTACTCACCAATGACTATAAACTCCAGATCAATATGTTTCTGCATACCTCCAACTCCTTTGGAATTCCTGATGTTCAGCCACTATTAGTCTAAGACTTGCTAATTAGTGGATGCAATGTGTCATTCTGCTCTTGCAGTGAAGTCCACACAGAGCCAAGCAACTGTCTTACTGGGATTCCCAAACATTGCACTAAGGGATTGCCTCTATAATTCTACATCAGGTTCAACTGAATTCAAATCAGATTCAAGTTTAGGGAGATTGTGAACTTGTGGATGAATGAGGATGAATAATGTGCAGAATTTGCAATCTATTAAATGAAGACAGTTAGCATATGCATATTCTTTTCCTCAGCGAAACCTTCTCCCAGTACTTGCAGGTTTGAGCTCCCCACTGCATCCTTGCCTTTGCACACCTGGTGTTGAAAGCGCTGATGTGGACAGCCTTCATCCTCATGGTAGACCATCACTTTCCTGAAGCTGCTGCTCCTCCCGTCCTCTCCCAGCTTCTCCACTGGTTGTACATCTTCAGGTAAGAGTTGTCTGAAGATTTTGGCTACACTGCCTCGTTGAATTTTGGAATAAGTAAGGGATAACCATAAAGCAGGGTATCAAGGCTAGTGGATACTATAGCAAGCCCCCAAAATCATGGAAACAGCACAATCTCATATTGAGGAGGCCAGTAGCGATCTTCATCAAGCTCCTTGTGTTGGTGGCATTTTCATTATCACTCATTTGCGGATGTCATAGAGCAAAGTATTTCTCTTAATCTTCAAGCTCGCTGCATGGTTGAGCAGTATAACTTTTGAAGCGTGATAACTGTGGCTACCTTAGAATAAAGGAGCCAGAGCATGTGGATTGACCATGAGGATGTCACTCTGATCAACCACAAGCTGCATATTGAATAAGTGTATTCCTCGCAGTTGTAAAGCGAGCACAGTTCAATCAGTGATTGCTGTTCGTTTCAAAAACATCAATGCTGACAAGTCCCTTACCTGCTCTAGCTCTCTGGTTTAGCCTCTAGGCCAAAATAAAAGGGTCTGAAGTCCTCCCTTCTTGATACCTCCTTTATTCTAATTTCTGCATTTAGAAAATATTTGCCATGGTTATTTCCGTGATGTTATCACTCTTATTGCTGAAAGATTGAAGTCATTAGAGGAACTACAGGATATGAGGCACCAGGGCCACATGAAAGAAGATGTGACCTCCTTAAAAAAATGGTTGGCAGAAATCAGTGAAATTTAGCATAGATCAGAATCAGTGGCCAGGACTGATCCTGAAAGTGATGGTGTTTTTGGCTTCACCTGTCAGAGCAGAGCCAACTCTTACTGTATGTGAACCTCTATCTGAGGAAACAAAACCACAGATCTCAACAGGGAGGGACTCGTTGAAGCAAAGCCTGCACAGACATTGCTTCTCAAATAAACTACATTTTGGCATGCGTCCATGCAGATCCTGGTTAGATAAGACTTTCCGTGACAAGTCCTTCCACACTACCTTCCATTTTGTTCCAGTGCCTGATATTCTGTGGTACTTCTATTGTCTTAAGTCTTCCAGCAATAAGAGTAGTGACACAGGGAAATGACCATGGCAAATATTCTCTAAAATCAGAAATGGGAATAAGGGAAGGTTCAGTATTAAGAGCAGGCAGCAGGCAGCCTCCAGAATGCCAAGAAGTAAATGAATGTGAATGTGTCTTCAATGGAGCACAGGGCAAAATCATTAGTAAAAGCGGGTTAGTCTGTGAATGAGAATGATAGCCTTTTTTATACGATCAATGCGGCTCAACATCTTGCTGGAAAGTGAAGTTATTGTTGTCACAATTTAGTGGAAGCTTGTCAACTTCACTAAAGCAATCTAATCCACATAAAACCTAGTTCCAACTGCATGACATTTCATTTTCTCCAGGACTGTGTGACTGAATTTTATAGGCTTTAGCTTTTTGCTCACAACTTGCATTCTCATCTGTCCATGCATCATCAGCAAATTTGAATGCATAACATTAGGTCCCTTTATCTCAGCTGCTAATGTAGACCGTTAATGGCTGAGCCTGAGCACCAGTTGCTGAGTCATCCCACCAGTTAGTTTCTCAACTTGAAAATGACCCATTTATTCCCTGGAACACACACACAATACTGGAGAGACTCAACAGGCCAGACGGCATCTATGGAAAAAAATAGAGTCGACGTTTCGGGCTGAGATGTCGACTGTACTTTTTGCCTTAGATGCTGCCTGGCCTGCTGAGTTCCTCCAGCATCTTATGTGTGGTGCTTGGATTTCCAGCATCTGCAGATTTTCTCTTGTTTGACATTTATTTCCTGGATCTTGTTTTTTTTTTGATAACTAATCCACTTTAATCTACCCTACCTCTAATTTCCTATTTCCCCCCCTCATTTCTCGAATAGGTATGTCACATTTACTGTTTTCCCATCAGCTGGGACATTCCCAATTCTAAGGAACTTGGAAGATGCCAAATAGTGCAGCACCATCTCATATGCCACCTGCTTTGGAACCCCCAGGGTCCAAAGCTCCTCAGCATTTCTTCATCTCCTCACTCACCATATCCTCTTTCCAACACTAGAAGAGCCTTGTGACAAGCTGCTGTAATGCTCGGTAATGTATCTGTGTACAGAATATATGTCCGTCACTCCCTGTCACATGCTGAACACCAGTCATGTCTACAGTGTCCTTTAATATTTTACTGCTATCTAATAAACTTTATTTTTTTCTTGCAATTTACTATAATTCCTTTTATTTTTTCTTAAGTATGATTTTTTCCTAACTCATTACAAATTGTTTGTATAATGACTATTTACTAAATTACCCCAGACTTTAAATCATTCATTGCACTCCCAATGTCAGTTACAGCACTATTATTAATTACCTTACTATTTCAGTACTTTTACTGCACCTTTTGATATAATTTGCGGCAGAGCTACCATCATTTGCTGCTCTTGTAGTGTTTTCTGCGGGTTTCAGTCATTGTACTCTCAATATTTTCTCTGGTTTTATCATCATTTATTGCAGGTTGACTATTACATATTTGAAATTAGAATAGTTCATGATGGTTTTGCCGTATATCCTTTAACCATGCTTGCACACTGAGATTCTCCCATTATTTACCGAAGTGTGCTCTTTATTTATTAAGCCTCGATTGAGTTCAGCACCCCCTTTAATATCCATAACTTTTTTGCTCATTCATGGAAAAAAAGAAGAATTACTGAAGACATTAATATTTAGATCATGATATAGGAGCAGAATTAGGCCATTTGGTCAAGCCTGCTCCACTATTTCATTGTGGCTGATCCATTTTCCCTCTCAGCCCCAATCTCCTGCCTTCTCCCAGTGTCCTTTCATGCCCTAAGCAATCAAGAATCTATCAACCTCTGCCTTAAATATACCCAATGACTTGGCATAAGCATCCCTGTTTTTTCTCTAAAGTGCTCCATCACTGACAAAGGTATTTCCAATGACAAGATACTCTGTTTGGAATTTTTTTCTGCCTCTCTTCTTCATTCTTCTTTCTAACCCATCTCTTTGGAAAAGTCCTTGATTGCTTGGCTTAATGATTTCTTCAATGGTTTATCATCAGTTGTTAGAACATTAGTATGCCTGTCCATAGTGTTTCGGGTCACTTTAACTATGTAAGTAAAAATTGCTGTTGCCGTGGATAAAACCAGTTTCTAGATCCTGGCATTGAATACCTTACAGCCGTTTATTTTCAACATCATCTCTCCTTCTAAATTGCCTTTCTAGTATACAAACAATAGCCATTTTTGAAAATGAACCTTGGGGTTCCAAGCCATCTCTCCCATCTGTGCCTCATATCTCCCTGTTAAACACTGCTAGCTGAGTATTCACAGTCCCCTGTCCAGTATCAGGGCCCCAATGTCAAGGAGTATCATTTTCACCAATGGTCCCACAACTCTCCTAATTTCCCACACCTTCCTCATGACTCCCTACTTTATCAAATTTCTTGGATCCCCCTCCCAGTGCTCTGACATATTATCACTTCACCTCACCCTGTGCACAGTCCCTATAATCTGGAACAATTTCACCTCTCAACACTTCTGTAAATACCATAGCATCAGATGTGTCACATGGTAAAGCATGCTTTTGACATTTATTAATGCATGATTTACTGTCTGATTGGCTGTAGGACATATTTGCAGAATGTATCTCTAAAAGTGTTGCCAATATTCTCATATGTTGCAAAACTATTCAATTGCCGCAAAACAATGACCTTAATACTGTAATGCAAAGATTGCTAAGCAGCCAATAGCAACATACTCTCCAGCTCTGAAAGAACAACATTATAGGAAATCCTCTGAGGCAAGAATTTTTGTCAATGTCGTTATAAAACATAACTAAAGTATAAAAATGGTAAAGACGAACAATAATGTAATTCTAGATTCTTTTAATTGTACCTTGCACTTTATAAGCCAATCAGAAAACCTTAGCTCAGGAAGCGGCAGGAAGTCAGCTCCTCAACCACCTCCCCTCCATCAAGACCAAGAGCGCAGTAAAATTCTTTCTCTGCTTGTCATTTGAGACAGGAATTTAGTCCCAAACTTGCTCCCATTTAGACAAAACAATTACCCATCTGCTATGTATATACAGCTGTGCACAAGATGAAACTTACCCACATCAATAGTGAGAAAGGTAAGTACGATAAAGATGAATGTATCCCTCATCTCTTCTGCCTCTTCCAGGTGCAATCCATCCATATTCAGGCACAATAATTCAGGGGCCTCAATATTTTTTTTTAAATTCCTATGGATTGGTAAAAATCCATGGATACAACTAAAGCAACAACTCCTGTAGGTATTTACCTTTCAGAGCAGAAAAGAAAACACCTAGGCACTTCATAGGTGGGGGGAGGAGGAATGGAGACTGAGTTGGACAAAAAGATACTAGAAAATTAGAAGGGATGACAAAAGTTCTATCAGAGAAAAATTGTCAAGACAACAACTGTGGGTTGATGTGGGAGGTGTTAGAAAGGGTAATTGGTCGTGGAGGTGAGATAGCTAAGAAATGGCTACCTGTCTTGGGACGAAGAGAGAAGGATAGGTACCATACTAGAATTAAAAGGAATGGAAAGCTCATGTTCTTCTGGATATAAAGATTGTGTTCTGGAGATTTTGGGGAATGAGGCAATGGAAGGACAATAATTAGAATTTGAGATCAAGGCACCAGAGGATAAAAGACCCATGTAGAGTAGATCAGCGAGAACAGGTTAATATGTGAGCAACATAACTGGGCAAAAATACAGATTGATGAGGATAAAACCATCTTATAGGGATGGAAATAGTCAGTCTTTAGGATGGGGAGGATATTGAGGTCAGATCATTAGTTCAGAATCTAAAGCAACAGCAAGGAAATGAAAGGAAAGTTTGGATAATTATGCTCAAAGTTGAAAGATGAGGTAATAAGGAAAGTCATCATTTTCTTATTATTACAGTCGCCTCCGAGAAAGGGCAGATTGATCAGAAGTTACAGGTTTAGGAGGACACAGGGAGACTGTGCCCTCTTGCCAGGGTTTCTCAAAGTTTCTTTTTTAATATCCAACTTTAATGAGACTATGTTACTGTTCTGAAGGGCTGGAAATCTAATTGAAGAAATTCCAGAGGAATAGTTAAAGATGCTGAATGAATTGGAGAGACCGTTTGTTTAAGAATTACAAATTGGACAGCAAGACTATAGATAGATTTTTTTTTGAAGGGCACAGTGCCTGTGTATTTTTAGGGACAAAGGAATAACTCTATTTTTAATACTGCTGGCTATTGTGATATCTAGGACAAGAAGTTTTGTGATTAACATGTTAGTGAAAATCACAGGCCAAAATACTCCAAATTTCAGATACCATCATCAGGAACCAATATGAATAATTATCGTATGAGATAGGAAACCAGAGCACACTATTTCCTTAACAGTCCATTCTTCATTTGACATCCTGAAAAGGTCATCCCATTCTACATAATGTTGTCCGACTATGAAATATTCTTCAAGTTCATAAACCTTATTGAAGTTGTTTCTCGTCTCTACTAGCCTTCTCTTCTGTCTTGTTAGCTCTTAGTTAGCAACATCAAGAAGGACATCAATAAAAATATGTTGATATCCCAAAGCATCAGGTCGGATAGTTTTACAGCCATTTGATAAATTCCAGATCATTCAAGGAATATTCTATTGCTTTCAAATCCACTACAACCTCTAAGGCACAAAGGTTTGTCCCAAGAACCTTGCAATGATTGCCTCCAAAGCCTGAAGATTTCTGACAGACAGAGCTTCACCCTCTGTACAATATCCACCTTCACACAGCACAGAGCACAGAAAACCTGGCAGAAACTTGAATGGCCAGAGGCTACTGAATATTGACAGAGGAATGGAAGAGATACAGAAGCTGTTCATTAGTGAATGATGCAGCAGAATCCAAGAAGGCAACCAAGCTCATATACATCATAAAACCCTGTCAACCTTGGCTAAGTGAATTCTGAAGGGGCAGTTGCAATGGATCATATACAGTATAAATGTCCCGCAGAACTCTGAACAATTACAGACACCATAAGGGCCAGAGCCAATTTCTTGCCTGGATGGGCAAAATGTTCAGGGGCTCACAATCTTCTAACATCAGCAAAATACCAGTATTGCATTCAAACAAGTATATGGCTGGAGTGTACAAAAATCTAAACATTCATCCTTAAAGCCCTGATTTCTATCATATATTTGGATGAATAGGGGGTTCAGGATGAATACATTAATTTAGCACTATTAGGTTTCATAAAACAAATATGGACATATGGATTATAGATCCCAGTATATCAGAGGTGAAGGTAAAACTGTGGAAAGAACTCTCCCATCAAAGTAGCATGTTAAGATTTTCCATGTGGTCATACTTGAAAACTCCTGGTAAATTAGGGTATTTTTAACAAATTAGGATTAAAGCATTTTACTGTAACTTGTTGTAGCTTCATGGCAAAATTACCATGGATCCAATGTTTTGTATTTTCTCACCATAACATTAAACATGGAAACAGATGAGGGAGATAATTTCTTTCATAGATTTCTTTCACCTTTGGAATGCCATGCTCTCAAAATCACAACATCTGAGTGTTCTGACTGCTTTAAATATTTTTCTTTCATTATCCTGCCCTCTCTGTGTATCCAACATTCTTAGTTTGCATAGATTTTTCCTAACTTTTTTACCCATTATACTCATGGCCCAAAGACAGCACACTTAATTTATTTTGAAATAATGCTGCGATATAATTATTGAAGCTGTAGTAAGTACATTTTAGAAAGTTCAGTGCTCTTACTTTCTTTAAAGGCTAGACTTTAGTTTTTTTTTCACCTTTTCTTTCTATGTAACAGCACTGCAGAAGTCCTGTCGCTATCACTTTCTCATGGATTAAGGGTGGCCAATGAATGCTGGCCCTGCCAGAAACATGCTGATGAGACAAGTCGGTTTCATGGCCCTAGTCTGTGTGTCGTGTTCATGGTTTGAATGATTCCCTTGCATCTCAATGATTCAAGCTGAATGTGGGACTCAGAGTGCAGCCTGACCAGAGGTCTTTCCAGTGGACAAACCCAGAATTAATCTCTGCCTGAGCTGGAACAAGAATTTAGCATTCCAATTATTTGTTGATACAATGACTATGTGTTAAATTAATCATCAATCCAAGGTTGTGTCCTCCCTTTTAGCTAGCTCATTTGAATATGAATACACTTTAAGTATTCGCATGCCATGAAAGATTTTGACACTTGTATTTTTTTAATTTCTTTTGCTTTTTGACTGAATCTTTAATTATTTTTCAATGTTTTGCATCATCAAGTAATCATGAGCTTTCCAGTTTAGTTTCATCTGTTAAATTAATGAGCTATCATTATATTTTAGTGAGATTTGGAATAGCAGGGGCTTATTTCATTTTATCTTCCCTTCATCATTATCAGTTCACTGATAATCCTTATTATTTCCGTCATTTCCTGTACAAAGTTTTGCCTTAAATTGAATAGTTGTCATACAAAACTGTACTGAAGACATTATGACTTAAACAACATTTTTTTTTGCAGTGTATATTTGGTAAGTCATTTCCTCAAAAACAAGACTGTTTGGAAAGCAAATATCATTACTGTTCTGTTATGTCACTGTGGACATGTTATTATGATACTGCTGTGAAGTAGCTATGGAAGCAAATTCTGTGATCAGAGAAAGGTGACACCATAGCTCCCAAAGCCTCTCACAACTTAATTTTAATTATTTTAAGATGAAAATGTTGAAATAATGGGTTATGATATACTTAGTTAGAAAACATGATTGTTATGGCTGAGAATATGGAATGATGGATAAACATTTTTTTTCTTTGACTTCATATTAAATAACATACTATCAGTTGCCAAAGTAACTAGCTTGAATTTTTGTAAGGTGTTTGCTCTCAAATATCACATTTATAAATTCTTATTTTTTCATGTGACTTTTATATATTCGACATGTTTACCTACCAATTCAAAGTTCCACTTGTATTAAATACCACTGTGATAAAATGAGAGTCACTACTAATTCCTCCCACTCCGAAATATGAAATTATTGTTGATTTTTCTTCTCTGATGATGGTAATATATATATAGATTACATGAAATTTGCTTTACTAGATACTTTTAAAGTAATAACTACTTAGTCTAAAATGTATTTTGATGTAAAATACTCTTTTTAATTTGTGAATCAGCACTTTATTTAAAGAATTATTATTTCAATACCTTGAGTGTGAATGCCTACAAGCACAGAACAAGACAAATGCACCATTGGTATGAGTGGCCGTTGGTATTTATACATTTCTTAGACTGGTGAAACACAAGGAAAAGAGGATTGTAAAGCCAACTGCTGTCAATGAAAAGCAACCACATTACTTGGCATCACTCTACATTCTCAGCTTGATAGCCAGCCTAATGCCATCTGGAGAAATTATACTGATTTGTAAGCAGTGTTTGAAGCTGTAACAGGCACTCCATATCCAGTCACGCCACCCAAACCTAATAACGTAAATCTGACAACATTGCAGAATTTCAAAGATCAGAAACTACCTTAGGAGTTCAACTCCTAAGTACTTTTTTGGTAATCTAAGATAAAAATCATTAAACTACACATATATGATGATATGTTATCTTCATCTTAAAATACTTTCTATCCTATGCTATCTGTGTTACAGCAAGGAAATATAATAGTAAATATTGAAAAATATCCACAGCGACTTCAGGTTATCCGCAATGTATTCAGTAATAAATCATCTTTAACATTGTCTCTGCCTTGTATGATTGGTTGTAATTAATTATGCCATGCACTCCTTGAAGCACAAGGAACAGATGTGTACCAGAATTCCAAACTACAGTAAAAGGCATTTTTTAAATGGCACTGTGTATCAATTTAGTAAGAAGTGTTTATTTT
The DNA here is from genome assembly GCF_963921235.1 of Mobula hypostoma. Lineage (NCBI taxonomy): Eukaryota > Metazoa > Chordata > Chondrichthyes > Myliobatiformes > Myliobatidae > Mobula > Mobula hypostoma. Next base: position 57,546,002 of record NC_086111.1, on the reverse strand, counting down.
GGATAATAGAGCTTTGCATATGTTACGTCATTAATGGTGATACTTGGGAGATATCAAAATTCTGTAACCAATTATTTCACTACGTAATTAATTTTTGTAAATCAGTCATTTACATATTCATTTTATTATTTACAGATACATCACAGAACAGGCTCCTCTGGCCTAACGAGCCACACTGCCCAGCAACCCACCTATTTAACACTAGGCTAATCACAGGACAAATCACAATGACCAATTAACCTACTAACTGGTACGTCTTTGGACTGTGGGAGGAAACCGGAGCACCCGGAGGAAACCCACATGCTCACGGAAAGATGTACAAGCTTCTTAGAGAGAAGGGCAGAACTGAACTCTGAATTCCGAAATCCGGAGCTGTAATAGCGCCGCGCTACCCACTACACTACCGTGGCGCCCTAACAAAGCAAACGCCCATACAGTAACAATGTCCATTTAAGGTGAACAGCTATAATTCTTACCTTTCGCCCTGCCTCATTGTTGTGCAGGTTCATAAGCGTCCTGGCGTTTTGTTTGATTTCTCTCGCGTCTACAAAGACTTTGGAGAATCCTATTCCATATCTGATGTCTGCAGAACAGCCTCCCCATTTCCAGCCTTCTTCCTGATTGTAGTGACCCTGCTTTTCTTTATCACAGCCACAGTCACTCAGGTTCCCCTGGGTGCATGCTGCAGTGATTGCATGAGCTACTCCAGCAGCAATAATAGCATAAGTGAAGGCTGCTTCTCTGCTTCCTGAAATTAAGAGATTGGGTACAATTATTAACTTGCTAATAGACCTGTGATGATAATAGCATTTTATTTTTTACATTCAGATTGCACAGTAATATCGTGTGCCAAGTTTTACTCTATGAAATAAAACTTGGCAGAGGAGAAATCATTAAACCTCCATAAATATATCAAATTAAAATCACAGTTTGCTTGATGTCTGCTGAATTCAAACTGACTTAATGAGTTATGTGATAATGCACATAATGCATAATAATTTTGCATTTATCAAAGGAATTAAAGAACTTTAATTATACTAGTGGCAAATGAAACAGACATTTATTTCATGTTTAAAATGGATTCAGGATAATATTTTTGCCTAAGCTTTATAGTTATTGCATATTCATTAGGCAGAGAATATACAGTCCACTTTGATAGGCTATGTCTGGCATGGACACTACTGTAAAAAAGTGTTAGGCACATATATAGCTAGGGTGCCCAAGACATTTGCACAGTACTGTAGTAATTTTATGTCACAAAAAGAACCTGATTCTGATATGGGTTTCTGTTGTGATCTGAGAGCCGGAAGAGGGCAGGGAGAGGGGAATCACGCTTGGGAAAGGGGGAAGGGAGAGGGGAAGGAGTGGGAAGCACCAGAGAGACATCCTGTAATGATCAATAAACTAATTGTTTGGAATCAAATTATCAGATTGCCTTGCTTGGTGTCTCAGGGCTAAGTGTATCTGCACACATAACCCCCACCCCCCATCCCTGGCACTCCTTCTCTGCCACATGTCCCACCCCCCCCTCCCAGGGCACTAGACCCTCACCATTCCCATCATCCTTTGCTCCTGTCAGATTTATAAACTCGTTCTCCATTTCACATTGGCAAATACAGTACTGAGCAAAATCCTTAGGATATATATATATATATATATATAGCTAGGGTGCCTGAGACCTCTGCACAGTACTATATTTCCCTGTCAAAGATGGCTCCTTACATTTATTGCATCTTCTTTCTGTAAAGATCTCTTTTCTGATCTTCTAAGGGACATGTTCTACAGCTTATTACACTTCGTGCATTAAATGGGTCACACATTTATCAACAAAGTTCTGATGTCATGGTGTGGCCTCGATTGTTGACTTTAGACTCCGTTACCACAAATGTATTTTACCCGAATATTTCACATCTGAATAAAATTCTAAAGGCATGAACTCTAGAAGGAATGTCAGAGATGACAGAACCAGATTTGGGAGGAAGCTGGGGAAGGCACCATAGTCTTCCCCAGAGCAATAACCTCTGCAGTTAGTATTGTATAATGCCGCATGATCCGAATGATTGGAAAATATTTCTCTGTTATGTTATTGTTCGTGCCACTCCCTTTTCTGCATTCTGAATGAATTCCACTTTTAGTAGGAAATAACTATGAGCAATGGTACACTTTGCTGCTGTGTCATTTGAATCGATGCCAATGAGATCAGAAACATTTGCACAGAAGCATAAACTGTCTGGGGATAAAATAGATATATAGGAACTGCCCAAGTGATTTACAATTGTACTCTTGATTTGACAAATTAAAATGCAAGAGAAGTGGTGCATACTGAAATAATGGCTGCCCAGTGATGGCTTGCTCAGTTAAATAGGTTAAGGACAGTAGCAAATGTTATACCTCAACTTCTTTGAAGTCAAATTTGATAAGTTCAGTGCATTTTGAACCCAAAAGCCAATAATCACCAGGTGTTTCAAAGAACAAATATTCTGTTACTGTGGAGAATGCTGAAGTTTGACAATGATTTTAATAAACTGCCCCAGCGAAAATGACTGATAACCTGTGTGTGCTGTAACCAAGAAACAACGAGTTCTGTTGAATCACAGCCAAGGATAGGGGAGTAGGCCTGCTGTTTGAATGAACTTGGTTAAAGTGACTGAAGAAAGAGGCACTATTTATGGACCATCAAAGCAACTTAGATGTTCACCTGTAGGATGCAAACTTGGAAATAAGCTTTCCATTGTTTTGATTTCACAAAACCCAGGATATACAGATCATGGGATCCCACAAAATGAAAGAATGTGTGATTTCCTATCAAAAAGAGAACAAAGGCAAGTTAACATTTTGCCAATTTCTCTGCCGGTCACTTGAACAGAAGAAAATCTACAACGCTTTAAATCCAAAGCAACACACACGAAGTGGCGGCGAAACTCAGCGAGCCGAGCAGTAGGTCTCGGCCGAAACGTCGACTGTTTACTCTCTTCCATAGATCCTGCTGAGTTCCTCCAGAACTGTGTGTGTGTTGCACTTGAACAGACTCTGTTACAGTGACAACGTACATATTTGTGGGCCCAGGCGTTCAAATTTGTAATAAACTGAGATGATGATGTTTTGCTCAAAATTCTAAATGCAATTCATTTTTTTTCTGTTTCCCTCAGACTTTAGATTGGGGTTCCTTGACCGGCTCCGGGTATCAAAATTGACCAAAGTAACGAAAGTGGTTAGATATTTTTTCAGGAGTCTTGACTGTATATTTGGCACAAGTTATACTCACACGACAATGGTCTTATATCAGATAGTGATAGATTGATTCAATAGCTGTTTTTACAATATCGTAACGTACCCACTCTGAGCTCCTTGCCAAAGACGGTTCTTTCGCCAAGTGCGGAGCAGTTCCAGCGACCATATCGGAATTGGAATTGACACTCGTTGATCCCCATCTGAGCCCCTTCTCCAATGACGATGATGGCATCGGGGCGACTCTGACAGATCGCCCGCTGACGGGGCGCCAATCCCGGAATCTTGCTGCAGATAATGTTCGCTCCCAGCGCCACCACCGATGAAAATCCGCTGTGGCAAATATAAGCACACATCGAATGATAAAGCAACACGGCAGATATTTATTAACTTCAAACACCTATTCCAGGTCACAAATACAACAGGATCTTTCAAAACCCTCGGCATTTTCCCGGTATATTTGCATAATACTATTTAAAAGTTTTTCCCCCCGTTTTCATTGGTTCCAGTTGATTTAGACAACACACGGTGTCTGATGGCGATCAAAGTTGAACCTCACAAGAATTAGATAAGATAATTCTGGACAGCGTGAATATTGACTTTCAAATCCACCTTTCCAACCTCTTATTCCCACAGCAGTGTTTGTTAGGATTTAACCGGCCATGTTCTGGAGAAGTTGAACTTGAAGGGTCAGTAGCTGAAACTAGTGTACTTTGGTGCGTCCATTCATTTTTTGGAATGGTAACTGTGCCCACACTGAATCAAAAGGCTAATCAATGCAATCACAGAGATTATGGAAATGTGCACGAAAAATATAGTGAAATGTACATTCTCTGGAACACCGCCCGTATATTAAAGGCAAGTTAGCTAGCTCACCAAGAAGTTACGACATGCAACGTGGTTGAAAATAACCTGACGCACCACTATACAAATAAAACTTTAAAACGTTCCTGGGTACCTATCAATGTATTGAATGTAAAACACGTTGTTGATTAATTAGTACAGGCCAGTTGATTGTACTGGGACAGTTGTGATATTTGTTTAATAGATTCACTCTTTAACCTTTACTTATGCAAATAGTTTATGTTCTCGCTTTTAGGGTCTGCGCCGCTCGAGGTGCACAGATGAACCCCATGAACAAGGTGGGAAACATAGTTTGCTTAAATTCTGGGTGGCAGAAGCTTTTCATCTGCATGTACTGATTGAACAATGGCACCAGCAATTGTGCAAACCACCGCCGTCCCCTTGTCCTATCGATGGCACCGGGTCTCCATGATCGAGCCAGGTGGTTCAGCAATACCCGCACCAGCGGAAGCGAGAACTTTAGCAAAGCCACAGCCTTTCCTGGTTATCTATCACCATAAGCATTAATATATTCCAGAAAGGCTGAAGTTACCAAAGGGATCCCGCCAGCTATTCCAACTTCATTGTGCTTGAGATTGCTCCTTTCTATTACACCATATAAACTAGAGCACCTTAAAAAGTTTGAGCCCAGAATGGAATCTGCGACACGGTACACAGTATTTTGGTCTATTTTGACTTTCTATAATATAAAATGATAAGGTTTTGTCCTTCGGCAATTCAGCAACACAGGTGTCTATCGGTTTTTACTGCTGCATTTTAGCGCTTAATTTATAAGTAGGCTTGCACAAATAGGAGATTTCATTCATTTAAAATGGAATGGACACCACCTCCCCGCCCATTCCCCGCCACATTCACTTGCAGCTTACGAGCATTAGGCAAGCGAAACTCTGCCTGATAATGTTAAGGAGTTAACCATCCCAATCACATTGCAGACATTGTTATTATAAACACACAAAAAAACATAATCGCACAGCCGTAGCTTGCATTGAAAAACACTGACCCGTCTGGGCAAGGCAAACTTTCACCGAAAACCACTTACCCTATTTTAAGGTACACGATTCCCACGCAGAGGAAAATGTGAAAGAGCCAGCGCCTGGTTTTTCGGTTCATGCTGAGGAGTGTTTCAGTGCGGTGGGCTGCGATTCCTCTCGTGCTGATTGGAGTCCAGGCAGAGACAGTCCAAGGTATTCAGGGACAAGCCAACCCTTGTGAACTCAGTCACAGTGCAAAGTAAAAAACGTCGTAAATTGTAAATCCCAGTGGAGAATTGATATCCCGCACTCTTTCTTTTTGTTACAGATTATCCATCATCTGTATGCATGTCACACGTTTCCAAATTGAAATGGGAGGCTGGGTTAGAGATCGCAGGCGTCCGCCACACTGAGACCAGGATCTTCCCCCGGGTTCTATATATCTATCTAATCTATTTGGGCGTGTTCGTTGGGAAAACGCAGCAGACCCACAAAATACCTTTTGATTACACACACTCACCTTTTTTTTCGGGTGGGGAGGGGGCGAGGGTTTGCCAACGAAGGTCGTGCGGAATTCTAATAAGTTTCCATTTTTTTTTAAAACGAAACTAAGTGTAAACAAGACACAATGAATTTCCTCCTGATTATTCTGCAGTCATAATTTAGATAAGATTGGAAACTTAACATGAACACTTTGTTTTAATGATTTGGGTCGGACAATCGGATCTGGGCACTAATAAGATACTTTCATGTATCGTGCACGCCATTGAGCGCTGATATAGCTTTCCCCTAGATAAACAACCATTGACTACTTATCACACGGATTTTATAGTTGTTTGCCGCAAGATCTTAGTGCTACCGATGAGGAGTTTATGAAGTAAAGATTTCCTCATACTGTGTGATTTTTTAAAAAGGGGGACTAAGGCATTTGTGTGGCTGAACCGGCCCGCACGCCGCCCTCTGACTAAGAGTTGGGTCTTTTCCACTTGTTAGACTTTTATAGCCTTCTAAATCCCCTCCCCCAACCTCACTTCACATTTTGGACCTGGATTAATAAATTACCCCTCTATATTTCTGTCACCCAGCCGATAATGCTCTTTCAAATATTGTTCGCCTGAATGGACTGATCACTCATTCAGCACCCAGGCAAACTGTACGCGGAGCTGTCATGACAGGACAATCTGGAAGATGGTGACCCCCAAATAATTTTAAATAGCACGAAGTGTCCTGAATAGGAAAAGGGTCGGATTGCTGGGCAGCAATTCAACTCAGTTCAAACGCCCAAAGAATTCGGTTGTTTTGAACCAATTATCCCATTCAAGTTCATCAGACAAAAAAAAACATACTTAATCTCTTCCATAATCAAGACACTTGGCAATCAAACTGACTACAGTTGAGGGCAAAATGCTTACAGAAATTACAAACGCTTATTTTGTTTATATGTGATTAGCTAAAATCAATAAAGAAATAAACGCTGACTAAATAAAATCGTTAGAAATCCTCAAAGTGCAACAGACAAACCTGCACTTTCAATTCCCCAGTTTGGGCCGGGTCGTTCAGGCCACGCTCTGCACTGGTCGCAGTTTGTAAAATTGGTATATTCCTGACAAATGAGTATGGTGTGGACAAACCCGATAGCAACTGATCATTTCCGGCCGAGCTACATGTGGGATGGAAGAACTAGGGATTACTTGGATAGTAATTTTGTTCCAGTTACTCCTGGTAATTTAGAATTCACAATCAGGGCTTTGTATTGGGGTGACGAGATTGTTTGAGCTGATCTTCCATTACTATAACAATCCTCGTGTATTAAAAAAACGCTTATCATGATATTAAACCATAATTACGACCTACATTAAACATCCCCACCGATAGGGACACATGAATAATATGACATGAATAAATGAATTTATAAACAAGAGAAAAATCTGCAGATACTGGAAATCAGAACAATACAAGATGCTGAAGAAACTCGGTCCTGATGAAGCGCCTCAACCCGAAACGTTTTACTGTTTACTCTTTTCCATAGCTGCTGCCTGGCCTCCAGCATTTTGTGTGTGAGTGAATTTATAACTTATTACTAATGAGCTATCCAGTTCTGATTCTCCTCTTCGTGCTGCCCACGTCAAATCTAAATCACCACAGCTAATCATATTTAATAGAAACGGAGAGCAGCAGTTTCACTCTTTTCAATGCAGCAGGACCACTTGTTGGTTAAGTCTGCCCGTGACGCTGCTTGTGTTCTTCGGCGTAATTTGTTCTCCATCACCGGTTGCCCAGTGCTGGTTGCTTTTTTGCTGAAGAATATCACTGGAAATGCTTGAAGGAACCTTGATTTTATTTACAGACCCCTCCTCCACAAACCCCACCCACCAGATTCTCCCATTCTCATTCTCTCTCTCTCTTTCTCATTCTCTCTGTCTTACTCTTTCTCATTCTGTCTTATCCCTCTCTCTCTCACACACACACACACGTACACATTTTTCTCTCTTTTTCTCTCTCTCTCTTTCAGATTCCAAAGAAAACTCTTGACATGGACGTTATACTTTTACGACCTCATTCACAAAAACCTCGCATTTCATGAAATTAGCTGATCCAATTTATCATCCGGTAGCCATGCGCAGCACAAAGAACTTGCTTGCAATGATATTTTATTTATTTATTTTATTTATTGTACCTTATATTTCGAAGTGTTGACCCAAGCACCACGCACACCTTAGTAAAACGGTAACAAATGAAGTCCATAAACTATGGAGTTAATGAATGATGTGTAGTCCAATGAAGGTGCTACACAGAGGGGAAAATATAGGAAGGGTTAAAACAGTAGCGGCGAGGAGCAAGTTTTAAATATATAATAAAAATCAAATAATACTGTTGCGATTACACTGCTCAAATGCAGACATTCATGATGCGAAGCACCCCAGGGCACCACTGCTCAATACAAGAGGACATGGCTTTAAGGTGGGGGGGGGGAGTTCAAGGGGGATATTAGAGGAAGGTTTTTTACTCAGAGAGTAGTTGGTACGTGGAATGCACTGCCTGAGTCAGTGGTGGAGGCAGATACACTAGTGAAGTTTAAGAGACTACTAGACAGGTATATGGAGGAATCTAAGGTGGGGGCTTATATGGGAGGCAGGGTTTGAGGACCGGCACAACATTGTGGGCCGAAGGGCCTGTACTGTGCTGTACTATTCTATGTTCTATGTAAACACTTGCATTGCTGGGCTGCACAGATACCTCGGTGGTAGGCTGACATGAATGAATTCACGTTCCTATCCATTTCGATTAAAACATATCTTGGTATACTGATTCCGATTTATCGACAGCAAAACACAATTGTAAGAAACCCAGTCCCAAAAGCAAAGTCAGCAAATAATAATAAAAAAGAGCGAGTTTGATTGAGTGATCACGGATTTGGGAATCCAACAACAGAGATTGTCAGGCCCCAGCTGGGTGCACTGGTGCAGAAAGGAATGGGTTAAAAAAAAAGGTTTTGAAGAGTTTATTAGAACTCCTCAGATTAAAGACAGATGCAAGACCATGGTCGCCCACGTCACGATGAGGGACAATATTGGACTGTCGTATGACATCCATTCTCTGAAAACGTACAAGCCCTAAGTTATTACAGAAATACCGTGGTTTAGAGCTTTTAACTTCCCGTAGCATTTAGCCGTTTCCTTTCCAAACAAAACAGGTGTTGAGATGCTCAGATACTAAAAGTAACCGCCGACTGCAATTGAGTTAACCCCACCCTGTGCCCAGTTCAAATAGTACGAGTCAAGCCCAAGGCCACTCTGCGGTCTGAGCCTGCCCGATGGGAACCTGCGGCCAAATTTGTATTGCCTGTACCCCAGCTGACTCTTCCCAATATAACCAATTGGTGCAGCTTCGGTTTCGTATTTAAGGGATGTGTGGTCAGATGATGACGTTTCAGTTTAGTAATAGATAAACGTTATCATAAAATATAGACAAGAAGTTGTTTTAGTATGGTATACTGAAATAGCAAAGTTTAAGGTGAACACTATGGAAGCAGTGTACCGTGAAGCTTATTTGGAAGGGACACTATACTGAAGCCAAGCAGGGTTAAAACCAGACACCGTGACAGTGTAGGATTAGCGTACAGTGCCCTCCTAAGGATTCATTTGAAAATCACATAATTCGCAGGAGGTGCGTTGGGGAAATGATTTAAATGTTTATAAAACGTCACGTATCAGTTGTCTCTGAATATTACCGTCTTCCCATTTATGTATTCCGACAGACAAAGAAATTGGGGTTTTAGCTTGCGGGAACAGAACACAAGAGATTTCGCAGATGCTGGAAATCTGGAGTAGCACACTCAAAATGCTGGAGTCTCGCCCCGAAACATCGACTATTTAGTCCTCTCATTAGATGCTGCCTGACCTGCTCAGTTCCTCCAGCATTACGTCCTGCGGAAAAAGAATATCGAGAACCCTCGAGAGAGTAGATAGTTATTTATAAACATTCGGATTAGGGATTTAATTTTACTTTGCCTTTTAAAGGTGCTGCTGGATAGCGCAACAATGTACGGGTGGTTTTAAAAGAGCGATTGAAGTGGTATTTAAAATAAGAAAATTGGGATTTAATAGAATGGAGGTGGTAAAAATTGTTCTTAAGCAGTATTATTTTTCGCCAACTGGCGTTACGGGACAATTATGTGGGCTTGACCAATAAAACGGAAGCTGGAATCACGGGCTACTATCCCTAGCTATTTTCATTCACACTAGTGCAAAGGTCTAGCTTTAAAAGTATCAAAATATTATCAATCACTTAGAGTCATAGAGAAACAGAAACAGGCCCTTCAGCCCATCTAGTCCATGCCGAAACCATTTAAACTGCCGACTCCCATCGACTTGCAGAGGGACCGTGACCCTCCTTGGGCTACGGGAATAAACTAAGTAAATTGCATTTAGAGGATAGCCCTAATCCTCTATTTCTTTTCTGTCTCTCTTGAAATGTTAACTGATAATATTCTGCAAGGTTTTACTATGTTGCAGGTGTTATGGGCCTGTAAGATGTTGATGAAGAATTCGGGTCTTGCTTTTAGATCTACACTGTTATTGTGAATTTTATATTATTTACATGAATGTTGCTATGATTGCTGAATTTGTTTGAACATTTCCAAACCCTTTGACTGCATATCATTCTCTATTGCTAAAATATTAAAAGTAGACATGACCCCATCTTTGGGTACAATAGCTGCATTAGGTTCCATACAATTTGCTTATTCATTTTAATATGGATTTGAAAATACTTGCTGCAGGTCCAGTTTCATCATTACATGATTTACTCATTAGTAGCTGAAATAAGAGAAAAATGTAAGAGTTAACCTTTCAAACAAGTCACGTCTTTGCCTATGATAATATCAGTCTCTTTTCCCTTTGTAGAAATACATGAGTAGGTTTTTGCCTTGTCACCTGGTTATTAAGCTTGAGGAGATGTGCAAAGAGAAAATAGGGAGACTTCACAGAACTGTCTTCCTTCATTCAGATTGATTGAAAGGAATTCTAGTAGGCACAGGAATAGTAGTTACATCAGTAGACTTAATATCCAGAGGCTTGGACTACTGAGCCAGAGGCAAGAGTTCTTATCTACTATGGTAATTTAGCGAACTAAATCTGCAATAAGAAAGCTGATATAGGTAACAGTGATGGTGTACTCATTAGATTGTTGTAAATCCAGCAGATTGCTTTAGGATACACATCTAGTTCTGTTATGTTGTTCAGGGGTGGAAACCTGCTGTCCTTAGCTGGTCTGGTCTATTTATGATTCCAAACAGACCTGTATAGTTGCTTCTTAGCTTCTTAATTCCAATGCAGGAGTTCAATTCAGCAAATTGTAAAGACACATGGTGTGTTGGTCTTCATTGGCTGGGGGAGGTACTGTTGCAGCTCTAGTAAAGTCCACTTGGAGTATTGTGTTCACTTCTGGTTGCCTCATTATAGGAAGGATGTCGACGCTTTAGAGAGGGTGCAGAGGAGATTTACCGGAATGCTGCCTGGATTAGAGAGGAAATCATGGGAGAAAGGGTTGAGCGAGCTAGGGCTTTACCCTTTTAAGTGAGGGAGAATCAGAGTGACTTGATGGAGTGTACAAGCTAATTAGAGGCACAGACAGAGCCTTTTCCCCAGGATGGAAAATGCTAATATGAAGAACATAATAAGAACATAAGAAATAGGAGCAGGAGTAGGCCATACGGCCCATCGAGCCTGCCCTGCCATTCAATAAGATCATGGCTGATCTCTCTGTAACCTCAGCTCTATCTATCTGCCTTTTCCCCATAACCCTTAATTCCCTTACTATGTAAAAACGTATCAGACTGTACCTTAAATATATCTAGTGAAGAAGCCTCCGCTGCTTCCCTGGGCAGAGAATTCCACAGATTCACCACTCTCTGGGAAAAACAGTTTCTCCTTGTCTCCGTCCTAAATCTTCTCCCCTGAATCTTGAGGCAATGTCCCCTAGTTCTAGTCTCACCTACCAGTGGAAACAACTTTCCTGCTTCTATCTTATCTATCCCCTTCAAAATTTTGTATGTTTCTCTGAGATCCCCTCTCATTCTTCTAAACTCCAGAGAGTATAGTCCCAGGTGATTCAATCTCTCCTCATAGGTTAACCCCTTCATCCCTGGAATCAACCTGGTGAACTTCCTCTGCACTGCCTCCAAAGCCAGTATATCCTTCCTCAAGTATGGAGACCAGAACTGCACACAGTACTCCAGGTGCGGCCTCACCAGTACCCTGTATAGTTGCAGCATGACCTCCCTGCTCTTGATTTCAATCCCTCTAGCAATGAAGGCCAACATTCTGTTTGCCTTCTTAATAACCTGTTGTACCTGCAAGCCAACTTCGTGCGATTCATGAACAAGGACTCCCAAATCCCTCTGCACAACAGCATGCTGCAATCTTTCACCATTTAAATAATAATCTTCTCTTCTATTATTCTCACATTTACCAATGTTGTATTCCATCTGCCAGACCTTGGCCCACTCACTTGACCTATCTATAGCCCTCTGCAGACTCTCCACATCCTCTGTAGAATTTGCTTTTCCACTCAGTTTAGTGTCATCAGCAAATTTTGCTATGCTACACTCAGTCCCCTCTTCCAAATCATCAATGTAAATGGTAAACAGCTGTGGGCCCAGCACAGATCCCTGTGGCACCCCACTCACCACTGACTGCCAACCGGAGAAACACCCATTTATACCAACTCACTGCCTCCTATCCATGCCAATACACCTCGTCCGACTCTATGCATCCGTATCTTATTTATAAGTCTCTTGTGCAGCACCATATCAAACGCTTTCTGGAAATCCAAGTATACGACATCCACCTGTTCCCCTCTATCCACTGCACTCATTATGTCCTCAAAGAATTCCAGTAAGTTTGTCAAACAGGACCTGCCCTTACTGAATCCATGCAGCGTCTGTCTAATGGAACCACTCTTTTCTAAACATTTTGCTATTTCTTCCTCAATGACAGCTTCAAGCATTTTCCTGATGACAGATGTTAAGCAAGTATAGCATCATGGAGATGGGTACCACACCAGAGACACCCGTAAAACTGGGAAATCGGTGCCATAGTGGATGTAAGTGCTGTACCAGGCAGGGGATACCTATATCAGAGCAGGCAGTTCTATATCATCCTGGTGAAATCCATACACAGCAGAAGGAATTGTATGCTGTTAATGTGATTGGAGGAAAGTATGGGGGGGGGTGTCAGAGGCAGGTTTTTTTTTAAAAGACAGAGAGTGAAGGATGTATGGTGGAAAGGCAGATATATTAGGGGCATTTAAGAGACTCTCGAGCGTGCAGATGGAAGAAAAAGGAGGGCCACGTCAGAGGGAAAAGCTAGAATGATCTTGGAAAAGGTTAAAAGGCTAGCTCAACATTGTGGGCTGAAGGTCTGTGCTTTAATGTGCTATGTTCTATGTTCACAGGCACATTCTCCCCACCATTGATAACATCTTCAAGAGGCAGTGCTTCAGGAATGCACCATCCATCACTAAGGATGCTCACCATCCAGGACATGGCATCTACTTGTTACTACCATCAGGGAGGAGGTACAGAAACCTTAAGATCCACACTCAATGATTTAGGAAATGCTGCTTTTCCTCCATAATCAGATCTATGAACTCAGGGATATTAACTAATTACTCCTTTTATGCACTATTTTTGTAACTTATAGCAACTCTTATGTTCTTGCACAGTACTGCTGCCATTTCATGTCATGTGCCTGTGATAATAAATCTGATTCTGAAGTACTAATTTGTTACAGCAAGAGCAGGTTCCAACTATTTCATTGACTACATCAGAGGATGCCATAACAACACAATGCAAAGAGAAGGCTGTAAATGCTAGCAATAACATGATTTTTGCACTTAAATGTGCAAAGGTATCCTCCGCAAATTTCCTCTGTTATAACAACATGGCTAAAGGCTTCCCCTTCAAGTTCTGGACCATTGTTGGCTGTGGAACTGTGTCTTAATGCTTTTCTTATGTAATATTCCACAGGTCCAAAATCTGAATTATCAAATGCCAAAACCAAGGTACATAATTATAATAATATTCAGCTGAGCCACAAAACCGACATTCCTGTACCAAAGCTGCCCTGCAACTTCTGTGGATGGATTTTGTGGTGTGTGGCAAAGTAGCTCCCTCAGAATAAAACATCTATGACATTTCTATGTTGCAGAATTCTAGTTTTTCAATATCAACTGCAGTGGTTCAAGATTTCTGCATTCTGGTGAAAGTAACTCACATGCTGACCAGCCAAATGCAGAAAGTTGAAGCATTCTCACCTTTTTTCACAAAGTAAAGAAGTAGTAACTTTTCTTTGTCAACATTTTGCAGAAAGCAAGACATTCACTATTAAAGTAGAAGTGTGAATGTTAATAAAGTTATATATAAGAAATAAAATAATTGGCAGAGAAAAAGCTCACATGAATCTTGCCGTGATTTGTGTTGCAGTACTGGAAAAGTTGTTGGACATTAATTTCCTTTTTATGTGATTAATAATTATTAAAGTGATTGCCAGAAGCTGCAGAGGGATACAAGCTCAGCTAACTCCATCACATAGCTATTTTGTGGGTACTTGGAATGAAAAGCCATGGAAAGTATTTGCTTTCTGTAGGTGGATCACATGGTCATCGACACTTGCTCAGATTCTGCATGTCGCAGCCCCGTAAGCCTCACCTACAACCAGATCATTTAGGTCCTGGAAGTTTTGTAAATGTGTGCAGTTCAAATTTTCTGCAGCACTGTTAGCTGTTCTCTCAATATCCATAGGCATTGTTCTTAATGTCCTTACCACATAAACTTCCTAATCTGTTACTCTCTCCGTGATCTTTCCATTGATGAAGGACATCCAGCAATGAGATGTACATTCATGGATCAACTCAAAGGCATAGGTTGAATCTGTCTCCACCACCTTCACTTCTGATTCATAGTCTAAGGAACGGGCATCCTCTTGCAAGATGGAAACCATGAAGTCTTTCTTCTGATGCATAAATCTTGCAAAATTAGTTTGTCATTTCTTCATGACCATATGGTCATTTAAATGACCACAGAACTGTAATCACTGAAGCACTAGATTGCTGCCCAGCACAATGATAGAGAAGTCATGAACTGGATTTGCACTCCAAGCTACCAGCATCAGTAAAGGTGGTTTGGGAAGTGAAAGAATCATGTTAGCTGCAGTTATGGTGGTAGTCGCCTGATTTCTACCAACGAGCCAATCAGAAAAAAAACAACTAACTTTTGTACTTATAAAAATCTTGTTCATTTCTCTGCACTGTATGCCCTCCTGAGCTTTGAGTACAAAGCACACTAATTGTATACTAAAGCAGTTACAAAGTTTTATAAACTGATTTACTTTTACACATAATTCTTACTTGTAGATTGCAATGCATTTCTAGTTGACATTACACATTATGTCTTTTTCAGGGTCACTATTAAGACAAAGAAGCTAGTGACTTGTTAAAATTCCCTCTCCATTCAAACGTGACACCATGTATTTTTTATTTAACCTTTGACACCGTTTTCCTTTCAAGTATTTATTGAACTCTTAGCTCCTATTGAAGTATTCCTGCGTTCTCCAGGTCTCTCCCCCTCTGCTACTGAATTCGCTTAGACTTTGAACGGCTGCATCTTACTTCAGACTGCTTCACCAAATTCCTTTCTGTAACTCCACCACACCACACCCTCAGGAGACATGGCAAGGCAAAATCCAACATTATATTCTAATTTTGTTTTCCTGCCAGTTGGATGCTGTCTTCCCCACTTGTACATATTTAGATATAGTTATTCAATGCGATATTTCACATCACTCAGTTAATTCAATAGTTCTGCATGTTATAATGAATACTCAACATAGTTATTTTTATAGAATTAATTTTTTTGAACTTTAAATTTATAGTTTCAAATCCTTCACTATGTGCATACCTCGGTGTTGTATATATACTAGCATGCATAATCTACATTGAAAACACATACAAAACATTCAAAATGTAGGAGCAACTCAGCAAGTCAGGCAGTAATCTGTTGAGGGGAATAAATAGATGACATTTAGGGCTGAAACCCACCTTTGTGACTTGAAAGGAATGGGACAGAAGCCAGAATAAGAAGGTGGGATGGTAAGGGAGGGAGTGCGTTAGCAGATGACAAGTGAGACTAGGTGAGGGGGAATGTGGGTGGGTAGAGGAGGGGGGAATGAAGTAAGAAGCTAGGAGAGGATAGGTGGAAGAGGTAAAGGGCTGAAGAAGAAGGAATCTAATAGGAGAGGACAGTAGACTATGGAAGAAAGGAAGGAGAAGGGGAAACAGACTATCATGGGCAGATGAGAAGAAGAGAGGGTGAGAGGGTAACCAGAATATGGAATGGAAAAAAGAGAAAAGGCAGGTGGAGGGGGAGAAATTACCAGAAGTTAGAGATCACGTCCCTCTGTTACCCCTCCTCCTTCCATTTCTTCCATTGTCCACTATACTCTTAATCACAATTCACAATTTACGCTGGAATAACCAAATATTTCAGTAAGCAGAGACCATATGTCTGAGCCTATAATAGGGTGGGCTAAGAGTAAGTTTGGAGGACTATACTGTCCCTCACCTGTCCCTTTCATTCATTCAGCTGAAGTGGCACCAAAGAGTTTGGCACCTGCTTGTAAGTTCCTCCACTCAAAGATGAGAAATTGGAAAGAATCAGTTACAGAATTGCAAGGACACATTTCCTCCTTTGCTTTTCCGCTTTCTGTTGAACTTCAATCATATTGGTGTATTGGATTCTTGTTCCTAATGTACTCATTTCTAGATGCAAGGTCATACCAGACTTGAACTTGAGAATACTTCATGACTGGTCTGTTTAAATGGTCAGATCCATCAATTACAGGGACAATCTGGTCAGGACAGACAAAAATAAATTTTATCTAGCATCTGAGTGTAAAGAGGAGGGAGATCCCCAGTGTGTATAAATGTACAAACCCTATTTCCTGTTTCAAAAAAATAAGCATTTTGAGCAATTTTATCATGCCTCAAGCATATTCTGTTCTCAAAGTATTCTCCTTTCTACTTTCTCTCCAGCAGACAAGACATAATTTCAGGATAGGATGTATATTAATTAATTCATCTAGGGAACCTCATTAAGCTTAGTAATTTTTAAAATACTAAATATTAGTTGGTAAAATTAATAAACCAGATACTGAAACAAAGATCTTACTCTTTTTAATCAGCTGTGGATGAAATCAATGTAATGTTTTGCTGTTGGTGAGAAATACAGTTTCCAGGCGCTAAACAGAAGAATTTAAAGGTTATCACTGCATCAGAGGTAAATGTAATGGTTGGTCAGAATGAGTTCCTCTCAATTCACTTTGGAAGAACTGATGAACTTTGTTTAATTTTCCCAAAAGGCATGCTATAGCCACAGTATCCAATACCCTTCCAGCACAATGCTTTTAAAAAAATTAGGCAAGGTTTTTACTCACAGCAGGGAGAACAGGCTATCCTTATATACATCAATATTTGACAGAGTTGTCAGTCCAAGTCAAATGTTTTTTTAATTTTACAAAGCATTAAGCTGTAGATGCTGAGAATAGAAAATGCTGGAAACACACAGCAAATTGGGCAGCAACAATGGGGAAACTAGTCAATTTAATAGGTTATTAAATTGAATAGTCAGTTTAATAGGTTAATGAAGATTTGTTAAGCTGTAAAGTTGTCGTTATGTTTCTCTGTACTCGTGATGCCTTGTCTGTTGAGTGTTTCCAGTTTTTTTTTTGTCTTTATGAGTTGTTCAGTCTCTAAGCTTCTAACAGACATCTAACACTTTCATATCTTACTGGTGAAGAAACTTTACAACAGGGATATAATTGTTATGTTGGGGCTTGGGGGTGCTGGTGGGAGAGATGATACATCAAAGACCTTGGATGATTCAGTAATCTATGAGAACTGATTTCTTAACGCAATGTTCCCCCTAATTTGGAATGACCAGTGCGCTCAAAAATCTTGTGCCGTGCAAATTTTTGCCCTGCGACAACAACATATGGGCACTGAATAATTTCATCAATTAGAACAGTGTAAATATGCCAGTTCTAAAATCTGCAGACAAATCATCACAAACTCCATGTCGTCGACACCGTCCACACCCGAAACCAGAAAAGGAAATGTGATTGTGAAATACACTTAACATGCCAATGAGGTAGAGGGTGACAACCTTATGTGCACAGTTTAAATTCGCTTGTGTGCTAGTAGCCAAGGATGTGTGTGCGCACACCTTAGCGGGAACGCTGTCTACCAGAATCATAGCAATGAGAAACGTAACAGATTGAGATGTGAAAAGGGGAGCAGGTGAGAATGACAGCAACTCAGGAAGAAGATAAGTAGATGCTGAACAGCAGTGTCATCAGCTTTGAGGTGAATGGATATTGTTGATTTTGCTGTTTCCCAGGACTATCTGCAATAATGTAACGTGCTGAAATGGTGATAGGCTGCAAAATTATTTTGACATTGATGTATTTGTCACAATGGCGGGGGCATTGGGAGCAGGGGTGGACCCAAATGCAAGACACATCTTGTGAGGTTACGTAAATTTAGTTTATTGTTCGAAACCGGGAAAGCAAGGCAAGAGTAGGAATAGCGAACTGGACAAGGACTGAGGACCTCGACTAGGCTAGGACTCGGAATCGGCTCCCAGAACTAGAGGAGACATGAAGAGGCTAGGGTATGGACTCCGAGCCAGAGACTGGGCAAGGACCCAGTACCTGGGTCTTGCCTCGGGCTCAGACTCCAGAACCAGGCATGGACATGACATGGGCTAGGGAGAGGAGGAACATGGGAACACAGAGCCTCGGTCTCGGGGAGCAGGTACATGGAACCATGGACACATACACAGAACACAGAGTCGGGACCCCTCCTTGGGTACAGGACATAGGGCCGGGACTCACACACAGAACAGAGAGCCGGGACCCCTCCTTGGGTACAGGACATAGGGCTGGGACTCATGACCCTCCGCGGGCAACGGCAAGACGGCCTGACTTACCCCACGGAGGCAAGGACAAGACAAGACAGAACATGACCCCCCGCGGGGAAATGGCAAGACGGTCTGACCTACCCCACGGAGGCGAGGACAAGACATGACAAGACAGGACCCCCGCGGGGCAACAGCAAGATGGCCTGACTTACCCCACGGAGGCGAGGACCAGACAAGACAAGACATGACCCCCCACGGAGCAACGGCAAGACAGCCTGACTTACCCCATGGAGGTGAGGACAAGACAAGACAAGACCAACACGACTGAACACCACGCAGTACCTATCTAGCTCTGGTGATGGAACTAGACCGAAGTGCAGGCGGGGGCTGCAGATGAGGGCTAGAGGCGAGAGGGGCAGAGAAGGGATTCAGACAAGGGAGTAGGACAGGAATCACAGACCACCAGGGCCAGGACTTGACTCAGAACTGGGAAGCCGCCAGGGCCAGGACTTGACTTGGTGCTAGAATGCCGCCAGGGCCAGGACGTGGTACTTGGCACCTCCGGGTAGTGGCGAGCTCTCGACTCGACCCGGGAACAGTAGACAGCGGTTCTTGATTCCCTCCGGCGGGTTAACTGATGGACCCACCTTGATGAGGAAACTTTGCAGGCTCGCTTCAGCGAGGTAACTGGACGGGGTTGCTCCAGTGAGGAAGGGCGAAATACCGGCACTCGCTTCGGCAGAGACTAGGCTTGCTCCGGCCAGATGACATCGGCACACCGTACCTTGGATGACTTTGCAGACGCTCCCGCCCCGAACAGCTGAAAGCCGGAGACTATAAACTACCGGTTCAGCCGAGTGTTAATTGCCTCTAATCACCAAAGTCGAGGGACATGGGAAAACAGGGAATCAACGGTCCGGATCGTAACATAAACAAGGTAAATTTAAAGGGACGCCGATCCGGACCATGACAGTATTAGAGTGCAGAGAAAATTAAAGCATAATTGCAGGATGATCATCTAGTAAAATGTGTCTTCTCTGACTCAGTGTAATTTTCATTGTTCAGACAAGTTCCGTATTTTCAGATATTGTAGACGATATATGGGGATTTTATGACAAAGAATTAATGTAAAGAATAACATAATCCAATAAATTACCGTATAGTAAATGAGCTGAATGAATCTTCCCAGTGGCCAAACATTTTAATCCTGATTCCCATTCCCATTTCGACATTCAATCCATGGCCTCCTTTTGTGCCACGATGAGGTCATCCTTCAGGTGGAGGAACAACACCTTATATTACATCTGGGTAGCCTCCAACTTAATGACATGAATATTGATTTCTCTTTCCGGTGAACAAAACTTCTCCCCCCACCCCCACCCTCTCTATTCCCCACTCTGCCCTTTCACTTCTTCTCACCTGGATCACCTCCGCCTACGGTCCACTCTCTTCTCCTATCAGATCCCTTCCTCTCCAGCCCTTTCCCTTTCCTACACACCTGGCTTCACCTATCGCCCTCTCGCTGTCCTCCTTCCCATCCCTCCACCTTTTTATTCTAGTGAGTTCCCCCTTCCTTTCCAGTCCTGAAGAAGCCCAAAACATTGACTGTTTGTTCATTTCCATAGGTGCTGCCTGACCTGCTGAGCTCCTCCAGCATTTTGTGTGCATTGAATGGTCTATTTCTGTGCTGTATCTGTCTATACAGGAAATGAAAACTGATCAATAGGTTACAACAGGTGCCAAAAGCTCCAGTAGAGACCATAGTCCCTTGTCACAGCAAACACACTTTTATTGATCGTGAAACAGTTGTTTAACAGTAAAAGGAGTTCGATATTTTAAAATGCTATAATAATTTTTCACCAAGAAAAGCCATGAAAGCAGAATTTAATGTATTTATGTATTTAATTTGGCATAAAACAGTGATTGAGAGCTTTATAGATTTACAGAGAGAGCTTTCATCTCTGGGAAAGAGATAGTGTGTATGTGCTACGAAGGATGTTTAGAAAGTCTAAAATCAGATGGTTTTTAGAAAGAGCGGTTATTCCATATCTTTGAGTTAAATGTGCTGGATCTACCTTACGGTATTTACTCATCTGTGTTTGCTATTAAGATAATTTTTGGAAATCCATGGTATTTTTATGTGTCTTTAATGATCACTAAATAGAAGGATTAGCTTCTAGGCGTTTACCCTGAAATCATTTTTTTTAATGTAGCAAAAGAAGTGGATCTTGAACTGATTCCAACTTTTAGTTAGAACTTGACCAATTTCGTCTTGAAACTGCTCAGCCACTTTGGTTGCATTTCTCTTAATATATTTGCCTAACTAAAATCCATAAATCTCAGTGTAGAAATTTTCAGTTAATCTTTTACTGGGAATTCCAGATTTAAGATAGCCACTTCTCTAACTATATTTTAAGTATCCATTGTCATTTTAGTAGTTATTCTGATTCTTCAGAATCTAATCAAGAGCATAATCAATTAAACTAAACTTTATTTACCTTATGCCATGCCTTCCCAATATCGATAAGGCCCAGATCATGTGACTGGATGGATATAGCACTGACAATTTTCAAATCATAGTGCACGAAAAGGCCCTTCGGCCTACTTAGTCCATACTGAACTGCTGTAAAAATATTCACACAATCCACATCAAATTAGCCCCTTAAATGTACATTATCAACCACCCTCAGTGTTTATTTGCTCCATTACCAGTGCATATTGGCTCTGGTGTGCATCATCTACAAAATGTACTTCAGTTACACACACGGGATGCTCGATCAGCGTTACCAGTTCTGTGACCTCTACCGTCACGAAAGCAGACATCCCACCTCTCCCGGAAGTTCCGGGAGTCTCCCGCAAATTGATGGTGCTACCTCCCTGAAATGAGTTTTTGCAGGGTCGGATGTCTGCGAAAGACAAAGAGCAGCGGGAACAAGGGAGCTCAACAACCCTCAGGTTTCCCTCTATGTCACACAGCACCACCTGAATATATGTTATTGGTCCTGCAGTGGCACACGGTCTTACTCTTGGAATTACAACACTGTATGAGTATTGTCACCACAAGCGAGGAAGCAGTTTTCAGTATCACAGTTAGGGATGGGCAATAAATGTTGCTTTTGCCAGTGATACCCAGATCATGAAAATAAATAAATGAATAAAAAGAGACCTTACTGAGTTTAACCAAAGCTTGTTCTTTTTCAGTTGAATTACTTAAACAAGTGAATACACTCCTCCTTTTCCACTTCTCAGAGAGGGAGTATTCTGTAGCTAGTCTAGGTTAATGTTTACCAAATTTTGTCGAAGATTCAAATCAAGCTGAGAATATAAAGTATTAGTTTTTTACCCCCAATTTAGGATATACTCCACATAAAGGGTGCCTAATTCAAATTAAGCATGATAATGATTTACAAAGTTGTAAGGATTTTCTGTTGCTGTCACAAACTGTAGAATTTTCCAGATGGAATACTTGAAGTGCAGTCCATTTTACATATTTTCTTCCATTTTACATATTTTCTTTGGAAGACCATTTATTTATGTTTCCAAGGTGAGGAATGTTGAGA